>NC_142513.1:15320000-15945000 GCF_057876585.1 Rhinolophus sinicus
ACTGTTGTGGCCCCAGCCCTGGGACAGCGCTCAAACATTTGTGGAGCACACCAGCTATGGTAAGAATGACCATTTCCTATTCGTTTCGTACAGTGTTTTATTGCAACTATACTGTTTAACCTCCACAACAAGCTGTTGCAGCCCTATCATTATCCTCACTTTATAGATGAGGAAACTGAGGTTCGGAGGGTTAAGCCACTCGCTGGGAGGTAGCCCAATGAGGCTAGGAACCCAGAAAGTCTGAGCCTACAAGCCAAGCTCTTAACCACTTAGCTACACGGTGTCCCACAAGGTTATACTTTCCTAGTAGGATTCCAGAAAGCTCACCTGAGTGTGAAAGGGATCTGGGCCCACCAAACCTCTTTTCACACACCAGGCCTTTGCGCGAACAATCTGTCACGTTTGCCCAAGCCCAGTGAAGACAGTGTAGGTTCCCTAAGGGAGAGGAACTAACCTTTGCACAGGCCTGGCCCTGGGATGTGTTATCAGCAGCTCCTATCTAATCAGCAGGCAGATGAGACCTTATCCATTCACACAGGTGAAGTGACTTACCAGGAACACACAGGTAAGGTCTTAGCAAGCTGGAGCCAGGTCTGATGGCCCCAGCACCGGGGACCTGCCCCACCATGCTGCTTCCAGTGGAAACAGAAACCCTCTTGGACCAAAACCCCCAAACTAAACCAAAACCTTCCAAGAAAATACAGAAGAAGGGAAGTCTGTCCAGAGGACAGATCCCCATCTAAGAAGGGCCCAAGTCCTCTCCTGGGACAAGAGGGGTTGCCCTGGCTTCAACAGCCCACCCAGCATCGGCCCCTTGGCCAGCCGCCAGCACTCACCACCTTCTCCCGTGACCGCAGGACGCCCAGCTTGCCAAAACGCACATGGAAGGGCGAGCAGCGGAAGGAGCCGTCCACCTGCTTTACCACTAGCACGTCAATTCCACCGCTCAGCGTAGCTGGGTTCAGGCCCTGGTACAGCTCCTTCACCGTCCCAAACACCGTCTCTGCCAGCTGCCCCACGTAGTTCATGGCTGGGGCTGGCAAAGGGAGGTGGTGGTGGGACTAAGGCCTGGTCCCCCTTCCTCCATGGGGAAGCTCCGCAGCCTGACCTCTGGGTCCCCAGCTTACCCCTGGAACACTTGGAACACAGGTAGCAGTCTCAGGATGGGAGGTATGCCGGTCGATGTGGGTTCTAGCTGTGGCTCACCCCGACCAGAGTGGCCCTCCTGGACAGCTGCCTCCCTTCGCCAGGAGCCGATCCCCACATCTGTAAAATGAGGGCACTGAGTAAGGCAATTGGGGGTGCTCTGAGCCTCTAAATGCCATGAGTCATGATAATGAGCCTGGTACTGAGTGACAGGGCTCATTTTATCTTCACAACAACCCGTGAGGCTGGTCGAGTGGGTGTCATTACTCTTGTTTACAGACACGCCAGCTGAGGCTCAGAGAGGTGGAGTGACTTGCCTGGAATATCACAACAAGTAAAGAGAGGATTCGAACCCACGCCTGTGTGGCTGCAGAACCCTAGGTGTGGACCACTGGGATGGCTCAACTGTGGGAACAGCAGGAGGTAGGCCCCCCTCACTGGGGTCAATGAGGGGCAGCCTCATGACATATCAGACCCTGGACCCTACTGGGTAATGCCCCAAAGGCTGATCTCTTCCCAGGAAGTGGGGAGGAGGGAGTCTCGGTTTTTCCATCTGAGAAATGGGTTCAGGTATCAGCTTGCTGCCTCCTGGTCCTAGGAGTTGAAAGGGGTCTTGCTGGTCCACTGTGGCTGATTTGTGGGGAACCAGAGGTGGGGGTACCCCAGGTACTGTAGGCTCTGCCCAGCTCTACTCCTAGGGTCAATGCTCAAGGTAGGGCATCCTCTACAGCTGCAGGTGGAGGGAGCTCTCAGTTGAAGGCCCCAATCTCCAAAGTCCTTCCCAAGTTTCCTTGGGAGGATGGGAAGCACGTCCGTGGCCCACAGCTGACCCCAGTATCTCTAGGCTATAGTTCTCAGCCCCGACCCACATCCAGGCTTTGGCCTGGCTCTTGGCACGTCAAAGCTGCTCCTCCTTCCCACAGCCAGACCGGTCCCTCCAGCTTTCCCATACCAGGCACAGCTAGGTGAGCCAGAGGCAGGAGGCTGCTGCCGCCGTGGAGAAGAGCCAGGGCTATAATGAGAGCCACCTCCATGCTGGCACAGTGCCTGCCTGCCTGCCAGCTTCAGCTCATCGTCCTCGCGTTGGCTGGCAGGCAGGACCCAGGCCATCCCACCTCTGCAGAGCACTCCCCCTCCCTTGCAGACGTTGCATCAGAACCCCTGGAGGACCAGCTGCCATGTAAGACCATCCCTCAAAGATGTGAAGTGGCTTATCCAAACTCTATTACGCTAAGAGGCCATGGGGTGGGGGGAGGGAGTGATGACTCGTATCTTGGTTTCCTGACTCCATACCATGGTTCCTTCTACTCCGTGGTCCCCAAACCACACCACAGTTGTTTGCAGAGAGGGCAGCCCAGCCCACAGCCCCCCTCTGCACAGTCCTGGAATGCCCTGCCCCTCAAAGTGTGGTCCAGGCCCAGCAGCACCAGTGTCACCTGGGAACGTATTAGAAACATGGAGCTTCACACACATAAGGTACAATTTGAATTGCTAAAATGAAAACTGGATTAAAATGAAGCTTTTTGGACTCCAAATATGTCACTCAAATTTAATGAATATTTTATCTGCAAGGCACCTACTCTGTGTTGGGTGAAACTTGCCACTTTGGTTTCTCCCTGCTTAGCTAACACCCAATTCTGTGAATATAGGTCTGGAAACATACAGACTGACAAGGACAGACATGTAGTGGGCAGGGCTCTAGACCACTGTGCTCAGGAAAATCAGGACTTTAGAAGCTTCCAGGAATCAAGGAGCAAGCATGGGAGGGGCAGACCAGGGGTTAGGGCAAAGGTCTGCCCAGTTGGAGGCCCAAGCTAAGCGATCTGCCCTGCTGAGGGCAAAAGAGCTTGACGTGTGTGTCTGTGACATGCTCAGCACTCCCTAGTACAAGGTTTCCCAACTTGGGAATCACTGACGTTTGGGACTGGGTACTTCTTTGTTATGGGGGGATTGTAAGACGTTCAGCAGTATCCCTGGTCTCTACCCACTAGATGCCAACAGTACCCCTCCTCCAGTTGTGACAAATCGTCTCCAAACATTGACAGAATTGGCTCAGGTTGAGAGCCACTGAGGTAGCAGAAAGAGTTGAAAGGCAGAGATGGCACCCAGGGAGCACTGGGTCCTACTCTGATCCACCCATGAAATGTCCTCAGACAAGTACCTCACTGGCCTGTTGCCCCCTCTATGAAAAAAGTCCTCAATTTTTTAAACCGTTCTCAGCCTAGAATTCCTTCCTCTCCCTGTTCCCACCACCCCATGAGTAGATGTCCCCACATCTGCCTGCTCAGCATTTGGGGAGACTCCTGTGAGCCAGGCCATGGGCTCCCCTCCTCTACCTGTACCCATCCCTGAAGGCATCACCTCTCCCCAGGACCCAGCTCTGCCTCCTTGGTCCTCTCCAGATGCAGGGAGGCTCTGCTTGGCTCTCCTATGCCACCCTTCATCCCAAAGCAACATGTCCAAAATCAAACACTTCATCTCCCCCACTCCCAAACCCTAGTCAGCTGAATTCCTCTCGGGACTCATGGGTAACCCTCTCCAAGCCCTCTGAATCCTAGTCCCCAATTTCCTGCTCATCTAACCCCTCCTTACTCCTCTTACTGACCTAGGTCAAGGCTTTATAACTGGATGCCTAGTTCCTGGGTGGCAACAGGATACTGTGGGTAAGGCAACAGACTGGGTTCTAATCCCCTCCCTGATACTTACTAGCTGTTGCCTTGGATAAGTCACTTCACCTCTTTGAGCCTCAGTTTCAGCCTCTGAAATGGGAATAACATAAGGGATGCATGAGTAATTAATGACGTAATTCATATAAAGCATAAGAACACAATAAATGCCCATATATGTCATTTATCAGCAGTAGCATCTTTTTGGCATTGTGACAGCCCCACCTACCCAGGCTGGTCCTGATGACACTACAGGTCAGACTCCAATGCACAGTCCCAGCCTGCAGTTGAGAGTTTAGACTTCTTAACTCAGCATTCAAAGCCCTGCACAATGGTGGCCCCACTGTTTGCAAAGTGAGCAGGTGGGCTCCAGGCAGGCTTCACAAGGGGGCCCAAGCCTCAGAGCCCACTCTGGGAACATCCACAGCCCTCCCAGGCCAGCACACAACTACCCCACAGGGAAGTCAGAACAAGCTGCTTTGGGTGGGAGCTTTCAGCCTTTCTGGGCTCCCAGATTTGGGAAGGGGTGGGGGCAGGGCTGTCCACCTAGGACCAGAGGGAGCAGGAGGACAAGCATCCCTCTAGCTCTGGAAGGGAGATAACCAACCCCAGCTCCCCAGCGGCTTTCACAGCTGCCCCATCCGACCTGGCTAGTCCCAAAGCAGACCTGACAAGGGTTAGACCCAACCGTGCAACTGAAGATACTTAGTACCAGAGAGTATGGGTGTTCTCCCCAAGGTCAGACAGTCTGCCTGGGGTGACGCTGGGCCAGCCTCCCCTGAGAGGTTTTTGAATCTCCTTATCTCCTGAAATCTCGTTCTGTGTGTCCCGGGGGCCTGCAGCCTCTGGGCCAGATCCAAGGACGAAGTGAGTTCCTCCAACCTGGAGTTCCCTTCTGATGGCTAGAGATGGACTGGATTCAGGCCCGCGAACAGGAAAGAACGAAGGTCGGATGGCAGGACGAAAGGACCCGGCAAACGCGGACAGGAAGAGGGACACCTCTTCTCAGGCCCGGGTTGGGCCCTACCTGGGGAGCTGCCCACTGGACTTCCGGGACCGGAGCCGCCGCCTCTACTTGAGTGCACAGGGTCCGCAGGTGGGTGTCCTTGGCCCCGCACTCGGCGCTTCCTGCTCCTCTAGGACCGGGTACGTTCCCGGTTCCGCCCCTTCCACGAGCCAAGGGCGTCTCCGCAGGCACCAACGCGTCCAGGCTCCACCCGCCCCCAAGAGACCCCGCCCCCGCCCAGTCCCCACGCCCAAGGCTGTCCTTTCACCTATAGAGGCTGGGCGGGGCCAGACTTCAGGCTCCACCCCAGTGCCTTCCCGCATCCCAGAGGTACTAGGTGGAAGTTGCGGGTGGCCCGCCACCTGACCCACTGCCAGGAGAGGCGGAAAAACCGGGACCTTGGTACTCTTGGCTTTACTTCCGGCTCGCTATGTGACTTTGGGTAAGTTTCCCCAGTCTGAGCCCGTTTTCTGCTTTGTCAAAGGGAATAAGGTGGCTTATCCCATTTGTCAAAGCCACCTCGTAGGATTTTCGGTTTTACATGAAGTGACGCTCAAACGTCCCCTCCTCGGGGGCAGCTTTCCCTGACCTCCCTTATCCCTCAGGCTGGACAGGACCCTCGTGTCATATGCGTCATATTTGCTCGAATGACTATATGGTTGTTGTCTGCCTCCTCGTTTGAATTTGGACTCCGTGAGTGTACGTCGCGTTCATCCTTACACCCTAGCGCCCAGTTCAGTGCCTGACACACAGCAGGAGAGCAGTGACTGCCGCTATCCTTCATTCCATCTCTCCGACGCACTGGGGGAGCGGCAGCCGTCTCAATACCGCCACTGGCCAGCAGAGGGCAGGTGATGACCAGCCTTCTTGCCCAGCTGAGCAACCTTTCCTCCCGCAGGCGCCCCTGGGCTGGGACAGGTGAGCCCAGGTGCGCGCACTTCTAAAAAGACCAGTCGGCCGGTGAGCCCCGGGGCGAAGCTCGGGCCAGGGAATGGTTTTTCCTTTTGGATCTGTGGTTCGTGGCCTGTCCTGTATCGAAGACCTCTCCGAGAGCCTTGAGGATGTACGGCCCCTGCAAAGAAGGTGTACTGAGAAGGCTCAGGAGGTGAGGGAATTTGTTGTAAAGGGGGAAGGCACCGAGGAAAGGCTTGGAGGGGTGGGGTGCAATGGCCAAGAGCCAGACTTAGTACGGGGCGGTGGGGAGTGAGCGGTGACTGACATTGCTCTGTGACCCAAGATGACAGGACCTGCTTGGAACCTCAGTTGTCTTTGATTTAGCAAAAATCAGTCCTGAACCCAGGCAGTGTCTGGCTGGTATCTCAGAAGAGAGCCCTGTTGGGAGCAGAGTTATCTCAAAGTGGCCAGAGAGCAGCACCAGGCTGCCAACATGTCTGTGGAAGCATCATGCATAACTATTCTATTTAACAGTGAAACACTTGGAAACATCGGGAATCGCTCCAGCGAGCGAAGGAAGGAAGGAAGGAAGGAAGGAAGGAAGGAAGGAAGGAAGGGAGGAAGGAGAGGTCATAAGTTGGGGCTACAGATGCCACAGTCACTCTTTTTGAGCCTCAATGTCCTCATCTGCAAAATGGAGATAAAACCTACCTTGCACGATTGTATTGTGAGGATAAAACAGGATGATCTAACTCAGTGGTTCTTAACTGTGGCTTCACATTGGAATCACGGTATCCTGGGTACATACTAATGCCTGGGGTACTAGCAATAGAAACAAACACGAAACAAAAACTTCTCCAGGTGATTGTAATGTGTGGCCAAGGCTAGAACTACTGAGCTAAATAAAATGCTGAACACGGTGCAGGGCACACACTAGGCATTTGATAATGTTTATTGCATACACACATATATATATATTTAAAATGGAGCACAAATTGTTTTCATTGTTACTTGTTAGAGAAAAAGAAATTGATATAAAGGTTGTTGCAGAAATTGGGTTTTGGACAGGCTTCTTTCTGGAACTATGACTCATCTGAGATTTGGTGATTATGGGGGTGGGGGAGACAGGGGCAGCTTCTGATAGTATAATTTGTCCTAACACCCAAATGAGCTGAACGAGGCAGGGCCCACCCTGGTCTAGCCTGTGGTTTATATCACCATCTCCAAGTCCTTTGAACTTGCACGCAGCATGGATGCTTGTGTTTGCCCATTTCTGGGGTTAAGGCTATTTTCTCCTCTCCATGGGTACCCTCACCAGGCGGACCTATACCGCTGGCAAATGTTTGTTTCTTGATTAATCCGCGAGTATAGGTAGCACTTCTTTCTTTATGGAACTAGATAGGCTTCTGTGCTTCATTAAGTCACAGACCCGGTGATTGTTTACTGTGCCTCACTACTTTCTTGCTGGAACCCATGCCTGCAACTATGACCACTTGTCACAGGCAGCAAGACTGGCTGTGGGAACCATTCTTCAGCCACTCCTGGTGGCTTCATTGAAAGTGGAAAAGGAGGCAAAGGAACCTGGGGCTCACTCTCTCCAGCACGTAGGCTTGGGGGTGGAAGGGTAGGTGGCTGGTATCTGGCTAGGGTTGTCAGATTTAGCAAATAAAAATAAAGGATGCCCAGTTACATTTGAATTTCAGATAAATAACATAAGGTGTGGTGTGTGTGTGTGTGTTTCCATGCAATATTTGGGAGATACTTATACTAAAAGAATCATTTGTTTATCTGAAATTCAAATTTAACCAAATATCCTATATTTTTATTTGCTACATCTGGCACCCCAGTGCTTGGCCAGCCAGCCAAGGAGAACCCAGCATGTGGGATTTACTGCCGGCGACGGCCTCCTGCCCAGTATTGCCACATTCAGCTTCCACCTGTCACTGCCCTGCTCCAGAACTGTGTGTGGCTCCCAGCTGCTTCTGTAGCGCGACGGACTCCCTGGCTGCTGTGCTGCGCCTTGGCTCTTCTGTCAGCCCAGCTGCCCTGCTTGGACCCTTTCCCGCCTCTGCTCTTGCTTTCCCTGCTTGGCACGTCTCCTGCCCATTCCCAGTAACAATTGCAAGCACTTATTGTGCCCCTACTGGGTGCAGGCATGTTGCTGAGTTCTTTATTTGCATTGGTTCATTGGATTCTCACACAACCTAGTACAGTAGGGACAGCACTTATCCTACCTTACCAATGAAGAAACTGGTGCTCTAAGAAAGTGATTCTTAAAGTTGGTCCCTGGGCTAGCAGCAGCAGCTCCTGGGAATGTGTTTGAAATGCAAACCCTCAGGCCCACTCCAGACCTACTGAATCAGAAACTCGGGGGTGGGCCCAGCCATCTGTATTTTATAACCCCACCCCTGTCCTAACCAGGCGATTCTGATGCATGCTCGAGTTTGAGACCTGCTGTTCTAAGAGATGAGATATAGAGGACCACAAGACAGGATGTTTATAATCTCACCCAGCATCGTGCCCAGGGCCAGGCACTGGAGACGCTGCAGCCACCTCCCAACAGCACAGTCTGGGAGGTGGGAGCGGAGGAAGGAGGGAAAGAAAGAGAAGAATACACAGGCCACTGGAATGTAAGGTGATGAGGCTGAGGTGGGCTAAGCCCTGGAGCCCATAGCAAGATGTGAGGGGTCAAGGAGAGCTTTCCCAAGGTAGAGCTCTAAGCTCTAAGCCTGAAAAATAAGTTGGATTTGTTAGGTGAAGTAGAGTGGCAGCAGTGTTCCAGGTGTCAGGACTAGTTTGTACAAAGGTCCTGGGGGTAGTTCACTCTTGTGGATAGAAAGTGAGGCAAGGTGAGTGTGGGATGGCCACACACCAAACTCTAGGGTGGCTGGGTATCCCATGACTCAATGGGACTGCTTCTGCCATGTGGCACACAGCTCTGGATATGTGGCACATAACCCTCAGCCACTGCTGGCTGGTCCTCTGAGCCGCTTGGAAAGCTGAATGAGCTTGGAAGGGGTTTTTCCCCAGTTCAGCCTCCAGATGAGAAAGCAGCTCGCTGTCACCTTGATTGCAGCCTTCTGAGTCCCAAAACAGAAGACCCAACTAAGACGTGGCCAGACTGCTGACTCACAGAAACTGTGAGATAATACACATACATTGTTCAAAACCTTTAAGTTTGTAGTGACTTGTTACACAGCAATAGCTAACTATTACACCTTTTCGCTAGGTTGACTCTCCCTTACATAGGCTCTCATAGCATCACGTATCTTTTAATCTTAGTGCTTTATGTGACACTTTCCATATACTATTTGATGAAAGCTGTCTTCATGAGGGCACTTTTTGCTCACCACTGTATCCCAGAGCTTCACTTGGTGCCTGGTACACAAAAGAAAACCCACAATAAGTATTAGTTACATGTGTTAGTGAGTGAAGGCTCTTATTTTATCTTTATAACAACCTGTTAGAGTAGCAACCATTGTTCCATATGAAGAAAAGGGAACCAATTATTAACTTAAGTATACTGATCAAAATTTTATACTTAGTAAAATTTTGGTTATGCATGCCACCCTATCCTAATTTTTAGTGTGACCCAAGAATAAATTATTTGAGTGCAAGGTATGGATCACATCATTGCATGGTATGACATTGTTTATGTAGCATTGTATTTTCCAAAAAGCACAGCTATCCAAAAATTAATTCTGGGCTCCTTTGGTTTTCCTAATGGCTTCTCTTACCCTTTACTTAAATCATTCTTTTGAAACTCCTGCCCTGAGACTGTCCTTTTTTAACACTGCCATACCCTCGTCTGCCAATACTTTTTATGATTCCAGCTGTTCCCAACCTCATGCTTATCAACTTCATAAAATTCTACATCTTCAGCAAGACTTCTTTCTACACAGCAGTGAGAAGCTATGAATTAGACATGCACACAGCAGCTTGGATGGAACTTACAGTGTTATGTGGAGAAAACTGTAAAAGAGATTTAAAGCAGTTTAACTGAGGTATGACTGACGTACAATAAACCACACATATTTAAACTGTGCATTTGAGTTTTGACATGTGTAGATGGATACCCATGAAACCATCATCGCAATTAATGGTTTTATTTTGTACTCCTCTTGCATTGAACTCTCAGAGTTCAAAGCCATGTGACAGCAGGATGCTGTTAAAACCAAAGTCAGTTCTGGTTGGCTGTCTTCTCAAAACCTTCCAGTGGCTCAGTCTCACACCTCCCACTTCTCTGCTCTCTTCTCCCACTCAGCTCCCCATCACTCACTGCACCTGCCACATTCACCTCCTCCTGGGTCCTCAAGCACACCAGACACATTCCCCCATTTTGCCCTGGTGG
Organism: Rhinolophus sinicus; assembly: GCF_057876585.1. NCBI lineage: Eukaryota > Metazoa > Chordata > Mammalia > Chiroptera > Rhinolophidae > Rhinolophus > Rhinolophus sinicus. The sequence continues at coordinate 15,330,064 of NC_142513.1, forward strand.
TTTCCTCTGCCTAGAATGCTCTTTCCCCAGACACCCCACATGGCTCACTCTCTCACCCACCTCAAGACAACTCAGATGTACCTTTCTACCCTGACCCCTCCCATCTACCTTTCCCTGTTCTAATCTTTTCCAGTAGCTCTAATCACCTTCTCACATGCTATATAATTGACTCATGTATAATATTTGGTGTTTGTCTCCCCCCACGAGAATGTAGCCCCAGGATGACAAGACATTTGATCTGTCTTCACTGATCTATCCCAAGAATGGCGTCTGGCACATAGTAGGTCTCCAATCAAGACTAGTGAGTGACTGTCTGCACTGCCTCTACCTTGAAGTCTCTAGCCCTTGTTGCTGTATATCTCCCTCTGACCACTTTCTCCAGTATACGACTGATGGTATCTGCCCGACTCACTAGGTTGCCAGTGTTTTGACCTTACTGTGTCTTTGCCAAGTCTCCAGCAGTTGTGAAATACTAAATTCAAGCTTCTTTTTTTCTTTTTCTTTTTTCTTTTTTTAAGGGCAAGAGGATAAAAGAGGAAAGAGCAAAGAGAACGAAGGGAGATGATGGGGGAAGCAATGGGCAGAGCAGAGAGGGTGGAGACAGAAGGCAGTCACGGATTTTCCTGGGGTCCCCACCCAATCAGCTTTCCAAGCGGCTCAGAGGACCAGCCAGCAGTGGCTGAGGGTTATGTGCCACATATCCAGAGCTGTGTGCCACATGGCAGAAGCAGTCCCGTTGAGTCATGGGACACCCAGCCACCCTAGAGTTTGGTGTGTGGAGTATTTTTGTTTTTTACAGCCCAGCTGTCTGTGTAATGACTTCCTTCCCTGCGGCGTTATTCATGGAGGTGTCCCTGAGCGACCAGCTGAGTCACTGCATTCTTTGCAGCTTAAAACACTGGCTAAGCACCCAGGCCCAGTTCCTTCATGTAGGTGGGACCTGTGAAGGCGGCCAGGGAGTGCCCCGGAAAGACAGGCTTTTGGGCTCCTGTCTCTAACCTGCACCCATCCCCAAAAGCATGATTAAAAAAAACAACACAGTAAAAGTAGAGATTCCCTCGGTTAAGCAGCAAGGGAATGGCCACAGTGGTGTACCACAGCCTGAAGAATCACGAGTCACAACCATGACATCAATAGCACGTCGAAGGGGACACGAGGAACCAGAGTCCATGCCCTCTGTGTCGTTGCAGTGTGAGGGGTCAGAAACCAAGTGAAGACACTGGGAACGCTCACGCCCAACGGGCAGCCATGGAAACGTGCTCAGCCCTTCTGTAAAGTAAGCACGAAGTTCTCAGTAAAATGAAGTCTGCCTACGGCACGGCATTCAGCAGTCTCCTTGAAATGTATCTTGAAGGAAGTTTGCTCAGATACATAAGAAGAGAAGGAGGAGGTTGTTTATTGATAGCGTTATTGGCTGCTGAAGGATTGCCCCAGGCAGACTTCATTTTGCTGAGAACTACCTGCTTGTTTTATAGTTTATTTCTACACAGTAATGAGAGGCTACGCATTAGATGTACACAACAGTCTGGATGGAAGTTACTGTGCTGAGTGGGGAAAATAGTAAGAGAGATTTAAAGCACAATACTTTTCCAGTTTTACTGCGGTATGACAGACATAAAATAAACCACACACATTTAAAATGTACATTTGAGTTTTGACATGTGTGGACACCCATGAAACCATCACCACAATAAAGATAATACATATATCCATCACCCCCCAACATGTGAAGTAGATCTATATGTGTTAAAATTTTAACCTAACATAACATTAAGTTTTGTTGTTTTTTTAAGTTTAACTGTATGTGTAATATAATCCCATATTTATAATAACAAAAAATGTTCAGATACACTGAAAAAACTGGAGGAACATATACCAAACTTATGTTTGTTGTTGGGAGTCTTGTGAAAACTGTGTGGCCCCATTTTGCCTGGCACCTCAGAAACTGCTCATACCTGTTGTTCCATATCATGGTCTCCAAGTCTCTGAAGAAGGTTTAACACACTAGAAATTTGTTATTATGGTCCCTTTACTTTGAGTGACTTTATTAAAATGTCACAGAGGTCATCACAATGGACTCCCACAGAAGAGATGTCTGACTCTTCTGTTTTCTTTTCAGCTCACTTCCAGGACCATTTTCTCATCACCCCTCCAAACAGGAACTATTTCAGCAGGGGGCTGGCTGTGGCTGGGGACAAAAGAGTGCTTCCCCAACTTGTTTTCAAATCCATCTTTTATTACCACTCTTCATGTAGCTCATGAGTACAGGAAGTGGTGAAAGATTGTGGGGGTTGGGGTATGTTTAGTTTTGTCTGGTTATGGGTTTTATATAAAGGCAGTCATTAAGTGTTTTGTGTCTGGCTTCTTTCACTGCACGTTATTTATAAGAGTTGCGTGCAACTGTAGCCCATTCACTTTTAGTGCGATATATAGCATTCTGTTGAGTGACTATACCCCTATTAATTTATCCCTTCTACTACTGATTGACCTTTGGGTTGTTTCCAACTTGAGACTATCATAAATAATGCTGCTGTGAACATTCTTGTACAGGTCTACTGTTCTACCTGGGCATTTATTTCTCTTAGGTATATACTTTGGAGCATATTTGCTGGGTAATAGGAATGCTCATGCTTAACTTTAAATAGTAATTCCAAACTGTTTTCCAAAATGATTATAACTTTCCGCCCCCAGCAATGTGTTAAGAGCTCCCCTTGTCCATTCAGCAACAGTTCTCCTCAGCAGTTGGCACTGTCAGACTTTGTACTTTTAGCCATCTGTTGCGTCTGTAGTAGTTGTTCACTCTGGTTCATTTCCTTGATTACTAATGAGGCTAAGCACCTTTCATATGTTTATTGGCCATTTGGATTCTCTTTGTGTGAAGTGAAGTGAAGAGTGTGTTCTTGCCCATTTTTCTGTTGCTCTTTTTTTTTAATATATTCCGGATATAAACCCTTTGTCAGTTATGTGCATTGCAAATCTTTCTCATCTGTGGCTTGCCTCTTCACTCTGTTAATGGTATTTCTTTTTTTTTTTTTTTTTTTTTAAGATTTTTATTGGGGAACGGGAACAGAACTCTACTGGGGAACAGTATGTACTTCCAGGACCTTTTTTTCCAAGTCAAATTATCCCTTCAATCCTAGTTGTGGAGAGTGCCATTCAGCTTCAAGTTGTTGTCCTTTCAGTCTTAGTTGTGGAGGGCACAGCTCAGCTGCAGGTCCAGTTGCCGTTACTAGTTGCAGGGGGCGCAGCCCACCATCCCTTCCGGGAGTCGAACCAACAACATTGTGGTTGAGAGGATGCGCTCCAACCAACTGAGCAATCCAGGAGCTCAGTGGCAGCTCAGCTCAAGGTGCCATGTTCAGTCTTAGTTGCAGGGGGTGCTGCCCACCATCCCTTGCGGGACTCGAGTAATTGAACTGGCAACCTTGTGGTTAAGAGCCCACTGGCCCATGTGGGCATCGAACTGGCAGCCTTTGGAGTTAGGAACATATTGCTCTAACCACCTGAGCCACCGGGCCAGCCCCTGCTTTTAAGATTTTATCTTTGATTGTTAATAGTTTAACTATGTTCTGTCTAAGATATGGTTTTCTTTATATTTATTATATTTCATGTATTTATTATCTGAACTTGAATTTGTGCATATCTTTCATTAATTTTGAAAAAATTTCAACTATAATCTCTTCAAATATCTTTTTCTTTCCACTCTCTCCTTTTCTGGGACTCAAATTACTTTTGTATTAGACCAACTGGATATGTCTTTGGTTTTCTATGGTTTTGCCATAATGTATCTGGGTGTAGATTTATTTGGCATCTTCAACTTATGACTTGATGTCTTTCCTAAGTTCTAGAAAATTCTCAGACATTGCCTTTTCAAATATTGCTTCTGTCTCATTCTCTCTCTTTTCTCTTTCTGGGACTCTAATGAAACTGTACATTACCCTCACTGTACCCTGTATGTCTCTTACCTTCTCCTATATTTTCTATCTCTTTGTCTCTCCATACTTCATTCTGGGAGTTTTCGTCTTACCTATAATGGTAATTGTCATTTGCATTGCTTTCACCTTTTGGCTACTGTGAATAATGCTGCTATGAACATGGGTGTACAAATGTCTGTTCGAGTTCCTACTTTAGATTCTTTTGGGTATAGGAGTTTGGACAATTAAGTTCGTGAACTCATCCTAGAAAGTGCTACATACCTCATTGCTGAATATCACTACGGTCATCTTTGAAGTACTCCCCTTGGGAAGCTATGCACCGATGCCAGTGCCTAGTCCATCTTTCAAAGCAGTATTGGAACTCTTTTTCTGGAATGGCCATCAGAGCTGTCGTCATATTACCCTTGATGTCCTGAATGTCATCAAAATATCTTCCTTTCAATATTTTCTTTATCTTGGGTAAAGAAAGAAGTCATTGGGGGCCAGATCAGGTGAATAGGGAGGGTGTTCCAACACAGTTATTTGTTTACTGGCTCAAAGCTCCCTCATAGACAGTGCCATGTGAGCTGGTGCATTGTCGTGATGCAAGAGCTATGAATTGTTGGCAAAAAGTTCAGGTTGTCTAAGTTTTTCACGCAACTTTTTCAACACTTCCAAATAGGAAACTTGGTTAACTGTTGGTACAAATTCATAATGAATAATCCCTTTGATATCAAAAAAAGGTTAGCAACATTGTTGCAACAAGTTTGCAAACTTAATTGTCTGACCTCGTATACCTAGAAGTAGAAATCCTGGATCATTTGATAAGTCTATATTTAATTTTTTTTATTTTTTTTTTGCATTTTTTCCATTTTTATTTAAATTTATTGGGGTAACTTTGGTTAATAACATCATATAAGTTTCAGATGTACAACTTTATAATATACCATCTGTATACACCATTGTGTGCCCACCAGCCAAAGTCTAGTCTCCTTCCGTAACCATATATTTGAACCCCTTTACCCTCTTCATACTTCCCCTCCCCCTTTTCCCTTCTGGTAACCACCATACTGTTGTCTGTGTCTATGAGTTTGTTTGTTTTGTTTGAATGTTTGCTTTTTGGAAGAGCCATCATACTGTTTTCTACAGCAGTTGCATTATTTTACATTCTCACTAATAATGCACAGGGGTTCCAATTTCTGCACATCTACATCTAACACCTGTTATTTTCTTTTTCTTTTCTTTTTTGGATAATAGCCATTCTAATGGTTGTGAAGAATTAGCTCATGATTTTGATTTGTCAAAGCTTGGCTTTTATCTCCTCGAATGTAATAAGTGTGGTTGGCTTTTGGTCTGTGTCTGATAATCTCCTACCTTTAGCATCCCTATGAATCTATTTCTTTGTTGTTTTACTCATTTTTTCTTTTGGTGTCTTGTCTCCATTTGTGTCTGGCTATATTTGACTGTCCATTAGGCATTGCAGTACATTTGAGACAAATGTAGAAAAATGTAAAGGTTAGACTGATGTAAACTTTTCCCAAAGAGATTTGAAAAAAAACATTTAAAAAATTTTTCGTTTTTCATTTGGCCCCTTGGGAATGCTCACACTTCAGGACCCCTTTAATCTGTATTCAGAGTGTGAGGTTATCTAGAACACTCCAAGGACTTGAAACCAGGCTGCAGCTGTGAAAGGAATGGACCACTTCCCGTTCACATCTTTTCTGAAAGCTCTTCAGAACCCTTGATTAAAGTAAAGTATAAAGAGTTTTGTTGGCTGAAGACTTGAGTGTCTCACTGAGGAGTCTGGAGAAGGGATGGGCAGTTGTTGGATTGGTATTGGGTCAGGGGGCAGCTTGTTGAACTTTATATTGTGGTTCTTCGTGGGAAAAGGAGGAAGGCAGGCTGTGCCAGACTAGGGCTAGGGAAACCGAACCTGCCTCAGGGATGGGCTGTCCCTGCGGAGGCCCAGCCCTATATGGTACAGGGTCTCCCAGGTAGAGCACAGCAGGGGAGAAGCCAGGACTACAGAGAAGCTGAGAATGTGACCGGGGGTGACTCAGCAGTCCAAGGCTTCTGTTCACCTGGGCCAGAAGTAGGTTCTCTTTCTTGGGCCTGTACCTTGGCCTCCACCAGGCCAACCAGTACCTACGTATGTGGCCTAGGCTGAGCCTGGACACTAGAGGCAGTTTCATTATTGTTCTCCCTGCATCACTCTGAGCCAACCCAGTCTGTTCTCCACGTAGCATGTTGTCCCTACTCAGGTCATTCCATAAAGTCCCATTGCTCTTAGGATGTCTCAAATTATTACCATGACTTGATCTGGCCACTGGCCACCTCTCCAACCTCATCTCCTCCCATTATCAACCTCATTGTTCATGTTTCTTCTGATTTAAAGAAGAAAATCGCCATGTACCCTTGACTGCCACCCAGTTTAAATCGCCATGTACCCTTGACTGCCACCAGGCTGTGCATGTGCTGTTCCTTCTACGGAGAGCACGCTTCTTTTCCCTATCTACCTAATGGTATGGACTCAATGTATATGTCCCTGAAAAATTCATATGGTGAAGCCCTAACCCCCATTGTGACTGTGTTTGGAGTAAGGAAATAATTAAGGTTAAATGAGGTCATAAGGGTTGTGCCCTGAGCCAGTAGGATTAGTGTCGTAAGAAGAGACACAGGGAGCTCACGCTTACTGAGGAAAGGCCATATGAGGACGTAGCAAGAAGGTGGCCTCACCAGAAACCAAATTGGCTGGAACCTTGATCTTGTATTTCCAGCCTCAAAAACTGAGAAAATTAACTGCTGTTGTTTAACCCACCTGGTCTATGTTATTTTGTTACGGCAGTCCAAGCAGACTAATACATCTAATTTCACCCCAATTTTCCCCTTTAGATCTCACACTTACTGTTTCCCTAAATATCTGTAGGCCAGAGCTTCCTATTTCTGGATCTCATGGTACCAGCACCATGTAAGCTTTATGTTTTTGATTACTTGACCAATGTCTGCCTGACTTATTAGAGTGAAGCTCTGTGAGGGTCTCTGGTTTTATTCGCTGCTGCATACCCAGAACCTAACAGAAGGCCAGGTACATGGTAGGTGCACAATACAAATGTATTGGGAATGAGAGTGGTGGGTAGGGACAGACAATGCCTTGAGCTGGACACTCAAGCTCATCTCTGGTCCAGCAGAAACTGCATATTTATAAAACAAGATGTGACTCTAAGCCCCACCCTGTGGAGGATTGGGGCTCCTGCCCATCTCGCCTGGCTCAGGTCCTGGGCTGGCCTGGCCTGGCCTACGCCTGCACATGGAAGCAGCAGAACCCCAGCTGTGAGGACTGGCAGAAGACAGGCTCTGACGTCAGGCCACATCCTGTTCCTTCTCTGAGCTCCGCCTGCATTATGCTACTCATTCTTGAAAAAGAGCTGTCATATCAATCGGGTAGAATTTTCAGCTTCTCTTCCTGTAGTTCAAAGCTCAGACTTGTTCCCACCTATGAGTCTATAGCACTGTCTACTACCCAGAGCTGTGCAGTAAACAGCCATTGTTAGAATGCTTTTGGTTTCAAGTATAATAGAGAATCCTACTCAAATTAAAATAAAAAATAAAGATGATTTATTGATTTATGTAACTGTATTTGGTAGATGGGCTCAGGTGGGCCTTGATCAGTGCTCCAGCTCTGTTTCTCTTCAATTCTTTCTGCCTTTCCCGATTCCATATGTTAGGTTCATCTTTAGGCTGGCTCTCCTCATGGTTACAAAACAGCTGCCAACAGCAAATGGTTCCTTCCTGACATCCCAAGAGATGGTGAGGGTTTTATGCAATTATTGTGATGAGATGAATGTTGGGTATTGATAGATGTAGGCTGGGGTAATAGGGCTATCCCTGGAGCAGTCAATACAAGGTGGATGAGATTACTTCAACTGGCTTAGAACAGTCAGGGTCCACACCCACGTGTAGGAGACGGGGTCCATCCCTCTCAAATTGTCTCAACGCTGTACAATGGGGAGATGGCCTGGATGTCAGGAAAATGCATCTGTCAAGATAGGCTAGATGTTGCTGTGGTGAAAAATAAGCCCCAATCTTGTTTACATAACAGCAAAACTTTATGTCTTGCTTATACTGCGTGTCCACTGTGGGTCACCTAGGGCATTATTCCATGTTTTCTCACTTCAGGACCCAGACTGATGGAGCGATCACTCTCTCAAACATCGTCTATTGCTGTTGCTAGTTCTTAAAATTTGGACCTGGGAGTGACATACTTCTACTCATCCTTTATTGACTACAGTAAAAGCAAGTAACATGGTCATTCCTGACTCCAAGCTGTAAGGAAGTATAACACAATCCTGTCATGTGTCTGGGAAGCAAACTTGAAATCGTTGGCGAGCATTCACGTCAACTACCACAGGAGGTCATCAGAATACCCACTACCGAGGGCTCATGGAGACCACCCCAGTTTTGGTCCACTTTTTGTTGGGGGAAAAAACAACTTCCTGTTTTGATTGTTACCTAAAAATAGGCCTCCCAACTACACAGAAACTCAATAATCATCTCCTGTGTCACAATCAAATGTTTCTCAGGTTTTTCCCGTAAGTGAAACCAATGGTTCTATTTTCCCATTAAATGAAATCAATGGTTAGGATATCTCCTCAACTCACAACAATTTCCTTTTTTGTGGTCTTGATCCACAGAGGTGGGTTCCTGGTGAACTACATCACCTGTAAGCTGGACATAATTATCCGTGGTGGGGAGTGGGGTGGCACCTGACTCAAATTGTAGCAACGAGAGCCTCTTCTCTGGGATTTGGAAATTGGAATGATTAGGGATTTTAGTCTTTCTCTGGGTACCTGGAATTGTGTCATGTACTTGGGAGTGGTTGGCAGACATATTTCCCATTGTGTTATCTAGAAGCAAAGAAAACAAGTTTGCAGAGAGAATCTTACAGGTAAACCTTGCTCTGGTCCCATTCATCCAGAAGTCCAGCTGGGTTCTCCCCCTTGGCCTGAGAGACTCCTCCCCTTCTTCCCCCAAAAGTTTAAGGTAAGTCCCCCTTTTATTTTCCTTAAATTGGCCTGATGGATTACTGGTACTTGCAGCCAACAAACTCCTAACTGATACATGTTCTTTGCCTCTGGACCCTGACCTAAATAGGTCACAGGTGTAGCTCATTCCAATAAAATAAAGTCAGGTTGTAATTCTATTGTATCAACTGTACTTCTGGCAGTTCCTTTCCTGCTTGAGAAAGCTCATCAGAATGTGAGTGCAGATGACATTATTATAGGGAACACCTGGAATCTACTTAAATTTTTTTTTTAAAGAAAAATAATTTTCAACCTCAGGTAAGCATGATTTGTGACATACCTCCTGACACTGGTATTAAGTGCATGCTGCTTCCTCTGCCTGGAGTCTCCTCCTTATTAATTTTTTAGACCTAACCCAATGTCACCTCCTCTTGGAAGCCTTTCCACACTCTCCTATATAGTATTAATTATGTCTCTCTCTCTGCTTCCCAAAGCAGTTGGCACATCTATCTAGTGTTATGTGTTTTCCTCCAGAAGTACTTTGTTACCTGGGTGTCTTCTCTGAAATACTGAGTCTCTCAGTGGTCAGGAGAGTGCCTTGTCTATCTATGTGTCCCATAATACCTGGATTGGAATAGGTGCTCAGAAGTTTGAGTAAATGAGGTTAATTGGAACAATATATCCCATGTCTACTTTTATTCATTCAAGAAATATTTATTGAGTACCTGACTATGTCAGGCCATGTTCCAGATGCTAGAACACAAAGTTTCTGCCCTTGGGACATTACAGATGATATTCAGGTCATAAGGGCTATGAGGGAAAATAAAGCAGCACGAAGGGAGAGCAAGTGATTAGGGTTGGGATTTGATATTTTTAGTAGAGTTGTCTGAGAAGGTCTTCCTGAGGAGGTGACTTTTGAGTAGATATTTGGAGTAAGGGCACATACCTTTCTTGGGGGAAGAAACACCAAGTGCAAAGTCCTGAGGTAAAAGTGAGCCTGCATGTTCCAGGAGCAGGAAGACAGCTGGTGTGGCTGGAATGGAGTGAGGGGGTAGAGTGGAAGGAGATGCAGTTAAAGTGGTGGGGGAGGGGAGGAGAGCAGATGATATAGAATCTCGGAGGCCCTTGAAAAAAAGCCTTTGGTTTTTGCTGTGAGTGAGGTGGGAAGCCACTGAAGGCTGTAGAGAAGAAACATGTTTTGACTTAGGCTGCTTGAGAACAAGCTCTGTGAGAGCAGAGTGGATTCAGGGAGCAGAGGTAGCAGGTCATTGCAATATTCTAGGAAAGAGGATGAGGGCTCAAATGAGGCTACTTTAAAGGTAGAGCTGACGAACTTTGCTGCTGGATTGCATGTGGGATATGACAGGAAGAGAGGGATCAAGGATGATTCCAGTGGTTTGTCCTGAGCCACCAGAAGGATGGAATTGACATTAACTGAGGTGGGGAAGGCGGCAAAGGAGCAAGCTGACGGGCAATTCCAGTTTGGCTTTGGACATGTGAAGTTTGACATATTGCTCAGTACTTATGTACGCATATATATACATGGTCACGGGTTTTCAGGATCTGAAGGTTACATGCAACCCGAAGTTAAAGTCAGCCTTACTTACTGAACAGCAGGCACCGTGCAGAAAACTTCACGTGTGCTGTCATTTAATCCTTTCAATCATTCCTATTGTCTTGGTTACTAATATTTTCATAGCCCTTTTATGGATGAGAGATTAAATAGCATGTACAAAGTCACTCAGCCACTTGTTAATCTGCCAGGATAATGCAGACCTGGGATTCCAACGCAGTTATGTCAGACTGCAGAGATCTTGCTGTTTATTAATCACTAAATTCTAAATGCGGGGACCACTGAGCGTATTTGCTATAGGTTTGGGCTCCATAACAAAACTGGTGCCTGGAACGTATGACAAACTCAGAAAAGGGCCCACTCCCATCCCAGGTATTACACGTTACAAATAGAGCCCGTGGAGAAAGAACAGCGTTATTTATTGTACCTGAGACGGCTCACTGATACTCTCAAGTTCTCAAATACCTGAAGATGTAATGTTAGGAAAGCAGTTATCAGAAGTTGTTGTTAGGAAATAGAAAAGCTTCAAAACTGCAGTGAATAGTTGGTGGGATAAAAGAAAGGCTGACTCCCAGGTGATGCATCCTGGGAAACACTAGACTGGGGTAGGGGGTGAGAGGGGATGGCCTCTGGCCCCTGGTCCCTGTCCTGCCTACATCCTTTTGAAAGTGTCGCCTGGCGTGGCCTTCCTTAGGTGGTCCTCTAGAAAGACCAGGATATGGACTACAAAAGCCGGGAACCTCTGGGGACACAGCATCCGCCCCCGTCCCCTTCTTCCCCACCCCCTTCAGGTTCCACATGGGTAAAAGCATGACCGGCGCCCGCGCATGCGCCCGGGACAAGGTCCGCTCTCCGCGACGTCAGGGGGCTCGCGCCCGCACGAAAGCCCCGCCCCCCGGGCGCCAGAGGCGACTTGGGCGGGGGGCCTCGGGCCACGCCCCAGCCGAGCCGAACGGGGCCGAGCGGAGCCGAGCGCTTCCGAGCGCCGCCGAGCCGAGCCGAGTCGAGCGGCCCGGAGTCGGTTGGTGCAGCTGCGTCCCCGCCGCTCAGCAGTCCGCGGCTCCGGCGTCGCCGCCGCCGCCTCAGCGGGGCCTGCGCCGGCCGGCCGGCCACCCGCCGGGAGGGAGGCTCGGAGCGCAGGGAGAGCGGCCCAGCTACGGGGGCCGCCGCCGCCGCAGCTGCCAGGTGAGCGCCCGCCGCGGCCCGTCAGCCCCGTGTGCCCCCGCCACTGTCAGCCCCCGTGTCTGTGTGTGTCTCTGCCTGTCAGCCCCCTGTGTTTGTGCGAGCTGCTTCCCGCCACGCCTGACCCCCGGCCCAGCCCGCAGTGCACACCAACCCCTCCCGCCCGCTGCCCCGGGTCTTTCTGTCAGCCGCCAGCACCCCCATGCTGGGAGGCTCCGCCCCTTCCCCCCGAGACCCCGCCTTCCGCCCATCTGTCATCACCCCCGCCCCCAGCTCCAGGCGCGGGCGTCCTGGGGGCTTGTGGTGCCACCGATCTTGGGGGTCAGCGTAGCCATCCCGGGCCACAGAGCTGCGCAAAAAGCAACAAGGGGGTTGTGGAGGGGAAGCGGGGGGTCCGCAGATGCCCGCCTGACCGTGTGAGGGTGCGTGTCCTAGGGTCCGCCGGGTGGGAAGCGCTGCGTGTGCGCCGGAGAGCTGGAGGGGAGCGCGGAGGACGGTCCGACTGACGTGGGGGGGGGGGGGGGAGGTGCTGGGCGGCCAGAGCCACTTGCTCTAACTCCGCGGGCCCATTCGGTCCTGTGGGTACAGGCCAGCCCCTGCCTGTGGTCTGAAGAGCGTCAGCTCGGCTAGGGAGGCAGCTGAACCCGGACTCGACCCATCGGGGTACAGTAGGATCCTGAATCCTGGGACCCTTGTTTGCTCACGCGAAAACAGTAAACCTGGGCGCTGGGTTCCCGGCTGCCGCAAGTGGCGTGGGAGCGCAGTTTGGGGCTTGTCAGACCTGGTACCAGTTTGGGATTTTTATTCAGAGAAGCCTGTTGGAAGTACTCAGGTAGAAAGGGTTTGAGAGTTTGAATCATTTTGAGCTGCGTGGTTTGCATTTCTGAGCAGTGATTGCCCTGAGCTTCACTGTGAGAAACTGTTCTGTGATGGGGAGGGGAGGTATACTCCTTTCTGTTTTTATCTGTGTTATGTGAACACATAGTATATTTATTCACGAGACCTCCACACACCCTCAATTTAATACAGGATTACAGTAGTTCCCATTTTATACATTTTTTAAATGTTGTTATCTTGATGCTCTTTATTTGTAGTAACTTCGTATTGCAATATTTCAAAACTAAGAGAAAATGCGCCCTAAAACAATTTGGTGTTTTGTCGGATAATTCTGAACCACGGGGGAAAGAGCCAAAAGCACACTTCATTAGCTGGAACAATTTATTTGGGCTTAATTTGTTTCTAAGAGACATACAGTGGAAAAATCCAGAAGCAGCAAGGTAGTATCAAAGAGTCTTAGGAAATTAATGAAAAGGGCCTTCTATTGCTGCCTTGGAAAGATGGTATCAAACTTGCTTTAGAGGACAGAGCTACTATGTAATGATAAACATATTAACCAAGTTGGTGTTTTGACCTTGGTACCTTGAACAGCGCTTGATTTGTGCAGTGCTTCCCAACAGGCAAACATTGCAGGGGCAGCGGGGTAATTTTTGGAGAAAAATGTTTCCCCTGTTTCATGTTTTGTTTTGTTTTTTTTCGTAAGTAAGATTTCAGACTAAGGCAGTCTCATGGTGGGAATGTTGTTGTTGTTGTTTTTTCCTTTAAGATAACATTAAAAAATTACAAAAGTAATTCATGTTTAAGGCAGAAAACTAGAAAAACAAAGAAAAGCCTAAGAAAAAACCCCCACAATCCCACAAACCATAGTAAACCAGTTTGGTATTTATCTTTCTAGTCTTCTGTTCCCATGGATAAGTATTTTTTTCCTACAAAAATGCTACTATAGCATAAGATTGTTTAATTGTATTTTTTCACGTATAAATAGATTATGAGAGATATCTATTTGTTTTATTTTTACGAGTAAGAACTTGTGTTTCCTTTGTGATCTTTTAAAAAAGTAAGTTAGATCCTCTGCTTAGAGCGCTCCAGTATCTTCTTGTTTTAAAGTAAAATCTGAAGTCCCTGCCATGGCCTGCGAGACTACCTCCTTCTCCTCACCCCCAGCTGTGCTGGGTGGCGCTCTTTGCTGTGCCCTACAAACTTCACGCATATGCTAGCCTCAGTGCCTTTGCATTTGCCTAGAACTCTGTTCCCTGGATACCAGGGTTCTTGCCTCAGGTCTCTGCTCAGACATAACCTTATCAGGCTTTTCCTGACCACTGTGTGTAAAATACACTCCATTCCCCTGTCCTCCTCACCCAGCTTACTTGTCTTCATAGCACTCACCACAACTTGGTAAATACAGGCTTATTTATTCATTGGCTTATTGTCTCTTCCCCACTCCCGTCCCATTAACCTAGAAATGTGAGACTTTTTCACTGATGTAATAACCTCAGGGCCCAGAAAAGCACCTGACACATGTATGGGTGCTTAATCAATATTGGTTATAAATGGACGAATGAATGAATGCTCATTATCCATCTATCCATTCATGTGACCTTCCTGGTGGCCTCCTTGGCTTTTAGATAGCGAGTACCATGAAACGAGGTGACAGTCCCTTAAAAGTCAGGACAGCCTTCTCCTTTACATATCTGAGAAGAAGAATTTTACAAAGTGAGTCTTATGATCCTAAAAAGAACTACAGTCTTGATTTAACTTCACGATTCAGGGAAGGAACATTTTTGGCAAATGTTACTGACTTTCCTTCTTATGCATATTCCCCTGTGTCACATTGGAAATCTTTGAAACATATAAAGTATCCCAGTTATGTTTACAGCTGTGATTTCAATTTGGTAGTTCTCAGTGATAGTATAAGCTTCAAGAGCATAGTGAGTTTTTTGTGTCAATAGATACCTAGAGATATAATTACAGCTTTAATGTGTTTTCATTTGAGGAGTAGCTGTTATGTTTACTTATTTTCCTGGCAATTCTATCCTTTTCAACTCCTTGCTTATCAGTTTTTGGATGGCCTAGCAGGTATACTTAAGTGTTTTGTTTTTGTTTTTAACATTTTAAAATAAATCCTTGATCTTTTGAGCATTTTACATCTCTCATGTGACTCTTGAACTGTTTGAAAGAACCAGTTTCATCTTTCAGGATGAAATGACATCTGTAATAAAACATAATTGCATTTTCATTATAAAGATGGGAAAAACTGTATCTTAAGGTAGAATGTTTACAGGCAGGATACTATGAGAGTAAGTTTTTTAAAAGCTTGAATTTCAAGTAGGTTACTTTTACTTTTAATTTTTGTGAGTTTTTAAAAAAATCTTTGCTTTTGCTCTTAAGCAAAAAGATCCCTCTGAACATGATCCAAACATGATTTCAAAAAATTTTCTCATGCCCCAAATATACAGAACTTGGCGGGGGGGGGGGGGAATCCTAATGAAACTTTTATTCTTTTAAAGGCCTAAAGAGAATGTGTTAAGAATTTATTTTTAATTTTTCTACAGGCATTTCTTGAGCACATATTTGGGGCAGTGTTTTTTTTTTTTTTTTTATGAGCTCCATGACCCTGTTCAGTTTTAGGTTACCAACCTGGTTTCTTATTGTTTCTTCTCTTTTCTCACTCCATTACCTCCCTTCTCTCATCATATTCTCTCCCTAAGTGATCTCATCTATTCCCAGGAGTTTAATACCCTCTGGATGCAGATGACGTCCTCAGTTACCCTGCCCGCCTGGCTCTTTCTCTGGTTCCAGACTTGCATTCTCAGCTGCCTCCTTCCTGTTATCTCTACTTGCTGCCTCACAGGGAGCTCAAACGTCACAGGTCCAAGATGGGTCTCTCAGTGTTCTTTTTAAACTTCCAGATTTGTGTTCCTCCTGCCTGCCCCTCCCACCTCTCCCCCCCTCCCCCCAGTCCTTCCCTGTCTCATTGTCATGACCGTCCACTCACTGTTCAGGGCAGACACCTGAAAGTCGTCTTTGATTCTTCCTGATTCCTCACCCCACATCCAAGCCTCCAGAACCCCACAAATCCTCTATTTCCTCCACCCTCCTAATCTAGCCACCATCCTCTCTCAGCTAGATGACTGACCCCACCGGTTACCTAGTCTCCCAGCTTCCACTCTTGCCTTCTTCTGACCTATTCTCCCCACTGTAACCAAAGTGACTTTACCAAAACCGTAAGCCAGAACGCACCACCTCCCTGCTAGGGTCTTCCCACTGCACTTAGCCCCACACCCACTTCTTATTCTGAGGTGTCCAGCCTCTGTCTCCCTCTCTAACCTCCACCCCTTGCTCACCATGCCTCTGTCAGGTTGGAGTACTGCCACGTTCTTCTCCTCTGTAGGGACCCTTCCCTCTGCCTGCCCCTCACGCTTACCCTCCTCATAGGAAGATCCTTCTCACCCATCTGGTCTCAGCTAAAATGTCGCTCCTCAGAGGGGCCCTTCCTGATCACCCCATCCACAGTGGCTTCCTCCCCAATGCCCCCTCTCTCAGGACTTGTGCATTTCTTGCTTAGCGCTTCACCAACATTCCAAGTGTTTCATTTATGTTAGCTTCCTTCTGTAATGTCTACTCCCCCAAAAGACTGCAAGACCTGTGGGGGCAGGGCCGGCCTTGTCCTGTTGATGGTACGGTCCTGGCACCCGGTGCTCTGCCTACTATCCAGGAGGTGCAGGGCTTCGATGTGCTGTGGATAATCATTATTGTAACGGCTAACTTTTTTTTCGAGACTGACTTTGTGCCAGGTCCATTGCTAAGTGCATTCACGCATTATCTCTGAATACCTGGGAGAACCCTTAATAAGGGGGTGATGGTTATTACATGATCATTTCTACTTTTAGTTGGGAGAATTGCACTTAGAGAAGTCAAGCAATTTTTAAGTTTTCACAGCTAAGAAAGTGGTGGAGCTGAGATTTGAATCTACATGATCTGAGTGTAGAAATGTCCCTCTTACTCATTACTGTCTTCTGATACGAATGTAGGAATGAATGTGAAATATGCAGTAATATTAATATTTGATAATTCCTCACGTTTGTGTTTCTAAACATGTATCGGAGTATAAAAACTAAGAATGCTTGGGTTAAGATGTTGCATTTCCGGGGAAGTTTCTGATCATAACCAGTGTGCAAAGCACACAGATTAGGTTCTGTTCAGGCTCTGTGTTTGCTTTTACTTTTATCACTTTCCAGCTACAAGCCTTTGGACAAATTATTTAACATGTCTAAGTTCATTTTTTTCAGCTGTAAATGGAGAAAATGAATAGTTCCTATCTCACAGGGTCATTGTGAGGAACATAATTATACACCAAAAAAAATCCATGTTGGCTATTAGTCTTATAAGGAAGAAAAAAAAATCCCTCAGGAAAAGACTTGTAGACCCACCAACAAATTAGAGTTCGGGTAAGAATGAAAGAGAGCATAACAGTACTGCTTCACTGACTCTGCTTTTGCATTTATAAAAATCATCTGGGAATTCACTATTTGGCTTGGAATTTATAATCTATTGATGTATGGCAGCTTTAGGTTTAGATGTAAACTTGTTAAATGCTTGGAGGTAAGACACCTTTCTTCTTTTTAAAACTCTGTCTCATCTTAAAGATTCTCAGGATGGAGAGATCTTTTGAAAGTTTGGCTATTTTTATACCTTTCACCAAAAAGGTGCTCACCACCATTATTGCTTACTTCAGTAATGATTGTCACTGGGGAGCTTACTTCAAATAGCTGAGCGAACAGTAGACCTTGTAGTACAGGTGCAGGGGCCTTATGATAAATGTCTGGGCACAGTTGCTTTTTCTGGTGGGATGGCTTATAAGCAAGGACCAGTCTGGTGGCTTCCATCATCTCTGTGAAATAAAGGGTGAGGTTGTCTGCTAAAAGTGGGAAGAAGTTAGAGCAAAAACAAGGAGATTTGACATACAGTTGAGAGCAGGAAGAGGAAGAGTGACCGTCGGGCAACGTCCATGATCTCCAGGCAGTAGGAAGGGCCTTGTTGAGGTAGAGACCATGGGTTGATTGAGACACCAGTAGCAGTCAGCTGCCTGGTTTTAGAGCAAAGAAGGCATATAGTTGGACTGAGCCAGGGTTGGAGTTTACGGGGAGAGGTAGCAGAAGGCCAGTGCGACCGAGGAGCTGAGGTATTGTCCAGACAGTGACGACATGGTAGGTAAAGGTGTCTAGGCTGAGTGGGAGGAGAGAAGGACCAGAGGTGTGGATGAAGTTAAGGATGGGTGTGTTGGGTTGATGGAGTAATAGGAGGGTGTGGTTAGGGAGGGACACGTGAGTGGAAGATGTCAGAGTTGGAACAATTAATTATTGATTGGACGTGTCCGGCTCCTAGGTTTTGCCTCCTGAACGGCTGAAGTGAATGCGTTCAGTGGAAAGGAGTGAAGTCAAGGTCAAGTAACGGAGAGGCTGGAGAGTTCTTTGGGCCATCCATGTGGTCGATCAGAGAAGGCATCAGAAAGATGGCAGGACATTTGGGGTGGCGAGAAGGAAGGTGTGCTAGGTCATCAATAAATGAAGTACCAGCAATAAGAAGAGGTGTTATGGTCAGCCTGCAGGAGCCTCAGATCAGGGAGTTTTGGGAAATGCAACTGTAGTGGATTAAAACATGGTCTGGAAGCCAACTGCCTGTGTCTGAAGGTGAGACTGGTGGGAATGAACCTTTGCCCATGTCCTTTAATAGATTGCTTTTCCAGGTCTATCTGACATCAGAAGGTATGAATTAAGGGAGCCTCTATTAGAGACAAATATACTGACAAAAACAAGAAGAGACAGCTGGTAATGACAGAGGCAGAAACGCTATACAAAGTAATTCAAAGGATGGCAGTCGGGGGACATTCATTGTAGAGGAAACAGTCTTGTTAGCCTCAGTGGTCTCTGAAAACAGTAATTAATCATAATTATCTTGTTCAACAGGAATAGGTCAAATTATGGTTTAGTTAGTTCAGAAAGGCTGAGAAGGAAGTAATGCAATTTAGAAAGCTTTCCTTCATAAGCTTGCACGTTTTAGCGCTTTGGTTATCCCTAAAATTAACTTATGTGACACAATTCTGTCTCTGAAGATACTGGATTTAAAAAACCATTTACTCCCTTCTCTCTCCAACTGAGCTCAGGATCGGGTGTTTTCTGTCCTTCACAGCCCTGGTGGCTGTCTCATCGCCTCTCGTTGGGATCTACATAGGAAGGACTCAGGGAAACCCAGGAAATCTAGAAATGAAGTTATATGGCAGAGAGAGTGTGTGATGGAAAAGAGGGTAGTTAATATGAAGAAAACTTCGGCCTTATTTCACATCTTAATCTGAACAAGAAAACTTCTTGGAGTAAAACCATGGGAATACAGTGTGTATGGAAAAATCTTTCTGCATCATTCATCCCAAAATATGCACATCAGATATCAAACTGGACACAAGCCATATGAGTATCCGAACTATGGAGAGAAGCCAGACAAATGTAATGAGTGTGGGAGAGCCTTCTGTTATCTCCAGTGTTTTGAAAAAACATAAAAGAAATGACAATGGACAGAAAACCTATAAAGTAGGGAATGTGGGAAAACATTCAGTTCTTCAACTTCACTTTATATTCATGAAAGAGCCCACAATGGAGAGAAGCTCTGTCAATGTAAACAATATGGCAAAGCCTGTAGAGCTCAAACTTTTCAAACACATGAAAGGACTCACACAGGAGAGAAACCCTATGAATGTAGAAAATGTAAAGCCTTCACTTGTCTTAGTTCTTTTTGAGAACATAAAAGAACTCACATTGCAGAGAAACCTAATGTATGTAAACATACATATATTATGTGATATGTAATGTGGTAAAGCCTAATGTATTAGAGGACTCCCACAGGTGAGAAACCTTGTGAACATAAGCCACGTGGTAAAACGTGCAGTTCTGGGTTCCCAAACGTGAAAGAACTCACACTGGAGAGAAGCCCTGTGCATGTAAGGAATGTGGAAGAGCCTTCACATGGTACCAAATTTTTGAAGACATGAAAGAAAATTCGCTGGAGAGAAACCCTGTGACTGTAAGGCATGTGGGAAAGCCTTCATTTATCACACAACTTTTCGAAGACATACGACAGTGCCCACTGGAGAGAAACCATATAAAATTGCAGAATTTGGGGAAAGCTTCAGTTATCCTGGTTCCTTTTCAACACATGGAAGGACTCACTGGATAAAACTTTTCAAATATAAATAGCATGGGAAAAACTTGAATTGGCCCACACACCATTTCATGTGAAGACTCCTAATGGAAATTAAATAGAAATATAAGTAATATGAAAAAACTTAATAGACATTAATCCATGTATATTGTGCCAGAAAGCTTTCAACATAAAAGAGTTCTTATTCATGTTGTAAATACATTGTATTTATTGAACTTCTGTTTATAGTACATCATTGGACTGTGGATTTCTACTAATTACTTTCAGAAGTGAATATTCATGGGAGAATTCTGAGAGTTGTCTTTCAACAATAGTACATAAGATTAATAGGCAGTGTCTTTTCCTTAAAACGTTTAATATTTTTCTCCATTTTGAAGCCTGTTAGATCCATGGGTGAATTGAAGTGTATTTTTATGTGCAGTTAAGTTAAATACCTCTTTAAAAGTTTTATCTGTTCTGTGTTAAGGGGCCATTGGAAAAGGATAGTTTGGTGTTTGGATTTTCCTAGTGACCTTGTGGCAGTCTTTTATATCCCTGGTCCATCACATATGTTCTATCTTTCGCTCTGACAAAGCTCCTTTGTGGGGGTAAGGGGTATAAGAGTCTTTTTCTATTTTCCAGACAAATAGTTGGAATAAGTTTTATGTATGACAAGTTTATGAAAGAATATAGTTTCATGTAATTATTATTTTCATATTTAGCCCTTTGCTTTTTGTCCTTCCTTCTGACTAGCACTTGGTGGATAGATTTTGGTTTAAGATGAGGGCAACAAAATCTAGAGTTGGAGATATTCTCCCCCGTCGGTAATGTTAGGAACTTGATTTTCTAAAATCCGCCTTCTTTATAGTTCCATGTTAGAATTCATTAATAGCCACACTTGCATGAGATTTTAGAAGGTAAAAACGAAAAAGGTATTAGTCAGATTTTGGAGCCACCATTCAGACAGACACACAGACACATAGTAGCCAGGGGAACACCATCTTCTGACCCATAATCTGGATTCTTTGACCTTCCAATCAAGACCACCCTAAAACCACTGCCAACTGTCTGGTATTTATTGTCTGAGAGGTGTAGCTTTCCACTGATTTCTTCACAAGTTCCACATCAAAGATCCATCAGAGTTTGTAGTTTTCTGTAAGCCCTCTGGTGTTCACCAGGAAGCTTGTTCAGACTCTTATGCCTCTGTCAGATTCCCCTCTTCTCTAGATGATATGCATGTAAGGTCTAATTCGTATAGGAAACCCCTTTATGTGCTAACAGTGCTAGTGAGGATGCTTTCCTGATTCACCATGGCCCCCACAGTGCTGCACTCAACAAGGAAAACGGTGGGGGGGGGGTGAGGGGGGGTGTCGGCTGCATGTGCAGTGGCTGCCTCGACCAGCCCTGCCTCCTGTCAGGAAGACTCTGGATGTCCCGTTACCTGTAGCTGAATGTCATCCCTCGGTATGTTTTCAATGATACTTGATTGTGATTAAAAGTATGTGATTAAAAGGGATTTTTTTGGTCAAATGTACACTTCTATAGGTGTTTCATAAAAATACTGTTTTCTAAGCTTTTGTATGCCAACAAATATTGTTTTTCATTTCCTGAGAAAATATGTTAGAATGTCCCATTATAATTACAGATTTTCAAATAAACTTTGTGACTCTTCATTTAAAAAAAAAATAATTTACTCAATGACAAGCCAAAGACGAGAGCAGTTATTATCCCACGGGACTGTGTACATGATTACACACTTAATATCACGGTACCAGTAGCCCCACCATCCCATTCCCCTATTTTCACCAAGAAAATTCTGTTCCTTTTCATGGCAAGGAAGAGGAATCCTGCAAAAGAAGAGCTGCTGGGGGCGGGGAGCTTTGGAGTTAGCCTTTCTTGGCTGACCACTTAGAACCCCCTATTGGTAGGAAGGAGGTTTTGAGTTTGACTTGCAGTGTTTCGAATGCTTAAACTATACTTACCACCGGGCCTGTCGTACCCAAACACTAAAGCATTGGGAAAGGGAAGTTGTAGAAGTGGTTGCTATGGCCCTTGAGCCTAAAACTTGATTTGCTCTAGCACGCGCTCCATTTCTTATTTCCTTTTAGCGCTGCTAGTCCTGAGAAGCCTGGCGTTCAAGCTGGTGAACTGGGTGCCAAACATGGCATAGCGTCTCGGTTATATTCCTGTCACTTACCACATCCTTCCACGCGCTGTCTCATCTCCTTGGTGAACGGCAGGGAGCCGCTTGAATGCACATCTTGAGACCTATTAGGTTGGTGCAAAAGTAATTGCGGTTTTTGTAGTCATTTTTTTAACCTTTTAAACCGCAATTACTTTTGCACCAACTTCACAGAAAATGGCAGTGGAGATTTAGCAATGAACTCCACCAGAACTTTCAGTTTGCAAGCTGAGATTTTTTTAAAAAGTATTTCTATTTTAGAAGAAAATAGGAATTCAGAGTATTTTTCCCTTTTAGTAAAACATTTTCTTCTAAAGCTGAGAAATACTGAGCCAGAGGCCCCTGAGTATTTTGATGGTAGTAACATGGTCTCTAATATCAGACTTTCCCGCCCTACGGAGCTCAGGAACCCTGGAAGGCTTTGCTGTGTTACGGTGTTCTTTCTAATGCTTGAATTGCTAAGAGTATTCCATTTGTGAAGTATTTGTATGCCTGCTGTGTACCAGGCCCCTTGGGGTTAAAAAAGAGGGTCCCTCGTCTCAAGGAACTTATTTTTTTTTAAGTTAGACTAGGTGTATTTAAATCTCTAACCTCAAGTAGACTATGCTCTGTGCTGCGAAGGACGTACTGTGTTTCCCCGAAAATAAGACCTAGCTGGACCATCAGCTCTAATGCATCTTTTGGAGCAAAAATTAACATAAGACTCGGTCTTATTTTACTATAAGACCTGGTATAATATAATATGATATGATATGATATGATATGATATGATATGATATGATGTAATGTAATATAACACTGGGTCTTATATTAATTTTTGCTCCAAAAGATGCATTAGAGCTGATGATCAGGCTAGGTCTTATTTTCGGGGAAACAGGGTATAATCAAAGTGTAGGCTCACAGACGAAAGAGAGGTTACTCCTGGTGGTGGATAGAAGTGACGAGGGCATTGGAGCACGCTTTCAGGGAGTGTTTGTAATCAGACTGCATCTTGAAGGTTGGGTAGAATTTTGATCCATTATATTTGATATTCTCTGTTTGCTAAGGCATTTATTTTAGCAAGACTACAGAAATATTTTGGGGCTTAATGAATTAGCTTTGAGTGAGCTAAATGACTCACTTGTCCAGGGTGCCTCATTCCTCAATTGTTTTGGATAGCTTGTCTCTGTAATTACCATATGAAGTATTAGGAATGTATGGTGGACAAGGGCTTTCCTGGGAGCCCTTAAAAATCATCTCAGGATCATAGTGAATGTCTCAACTCCCAAGAGAATTGGAAATATAATGCTGTGGTGATGACAGAAAATCAGAATGATAGTGGAAGGTATAGGTGTGGGTATATGATTTAGGAATTGGGGAAAGATGGAGTTCTACGTGTTGTGGTGAGGCCTTTGATAGGAAAAGAATATTCTGCCCAGTTAGGAGGCTCTTGAACACTCACCGTCTCATTTCTGAGTCTCTTTCTCAGGGATGGTGGGCAGTGAAGGTAGGAGAGCCCTGTGGGCTGGGGCCGTAATAAACTGAAGGAGGCCGGCTCCTCCTGTTCTTTCTCCCTTACTCTAGCTAAGCAAGAGGGTTTTCCATTTTTACAGGAAGGCTGCAAAGCCGGGCCCAGGATTTCTCTTTCTGCCGGAAGGAAGCTTCTGTATGTTTGTTTCTGGGCTTATCCTATCCCAGAGCTGTGTGTCACTGCCACAGAGTGGCTTCTCTCTCGCTGCTGTGTGGCTCTCCGGGTGCATCCTCACTTCTTCAGTGATCCCGAGTCTCACCGTGGTAGGTTAGTTATTGTTGCACCGTTGGGCCAGCCTTGCAAATGCTGGTTGTTATACCTGCCACCTTGCCGTTTCTCCTTTCCCGTGCTAAGGCTCTATTTTCTGTCTTCCAATGGCCCCATCAAAACAACACTTTTCAGGAAGCTGAAAAACATACCACTTGCTACCTTTTGTGCTGAAATGGGGCCCTGGCTCAGAATTCTGATCTCCTTGGGAACCAACACATGCAGTTATGAAAAGATAGTATTTCCCTTTTTGTTTATTCCTGATAATGCCAATAGCATTTAAAAGCCAAGATATTTGGCAATGCTGTATGCCTCATTTAACCATGGAGGTGACTAAAGCTGCTCTAATAAAAAGAATTCAGCTTCTCACCAGTAATGCACTTACATTATATGCCGACTGTGTGTCACGTAGGGTTTCCAGGCGGGAACTCCCACCTGTTCTGAGGAATTCTTTTCGCTTTCCCGCTCCCGAATCCTGAGAAAAGTTGGTCGGGAAATTGGGAAGATTGGCTCCTTGAACCCAGGTGGTTGGTAGTATCAGCCGTCACTTTGTGGAAACGATTCATCGTGGAGAACAGAAAACAGTTTACATCTCGGGATTTAGCAATGGGAAAGCAAAAAAAATTCCTGAGAATGGGCAGGAATTCCCACCTGGAAACCCTAGTGTCAGGTGCTATGCTAGACACCAGTGGGAGCAAGTAAGACGTGGGTATGTACTTTAGGAATTGGGGGCAGATGGAGCCCTAAGTGATGCTGAGGCCTGGATAGGAAAGGACTAGTCTGCCAGGTTAGGGGGTCTCTTGAACACTCACCGTCTCATTTCTGACTCTCTCTGGCCTGGTGCCACGTACAGTCTGGTAGCTCCATGGCCAGGAAGCCACGATAGATTTACAGAATAACGGGGCCGGAGGCAAAAAGGCCTGGTGTCTAGTTCTGCTTTTGCCTTTTATCAATTACATGACCTCAGGCATTTGCCTCTGTTTTCCGTCAAGTGGAATGAAACACCTTTTAAAAAGTTTCATAAGACTTTTATAATACTTAAATGACACTACACAGAAAAGAGCTTTGAAAAGGACAAGTTACTATATATGCAAATATAGGTGGGTGATCAGCAACTGCCTTGTTTAATAGGAGTAGCTAATGGAGAGTGTCCAGTAAGCCACGGCTTCCGAGTCACCAAACACAATACTTGGACTAAATATTATTAATATTTCACTAATTGTAATGTTTGTTAATAAATAAGGAAACTAGCTACATTTTGGTGCCTCGGGTTAATATAGGCAACTCAGTCATCCCTAAAGAACTGTAGATTTAATACATACTGGCATTATTTCAAAAAATGGTGCTTCTAGGTATTTACTATGTAAACAGAAATTTATTACTGCAACAATGGGTATGTGGTAATGCTAATAATCTAATTCATACAATGGAATTAGAGTGCAGTAAGACAAAACATGATCTGAGCCACAATTATAACACAATAAAAAGTATGCTTTGTGAATACTAGAAGATAACCTGTAGTTTTTGCAGATTTAGGTACATTAGGAGCTTTGAATTTCATGGTTCCTTTTTGGTTCCGACCTTCTGTTGTTTTTGTGGTCTCTCTTACCTGCATATCGCTGAGGAACTAAGACCTTTCATTGTAGATATTTCCTCTAGAAACCTGCACAAGGTTTGGTCTTTCTGAACCTCAATTTACTCATAAAATGTGGCCTTTTCTTTCTTATGCCAACCTCACAGGGTTGTTGAGACATTCCAATAAAGTACTAGAAAGGATATGCTCCTATGTATGTGACGGTCCTCATTCCATCAGTGGCTGGGTAGTTCTGGCCAACAAACGCCACAGAATGTCGATTTATAGCACAGCCCTCGTTCAAGTTTCCTGGTTCTTCCTCCTCATGATTCAGTGCCTCCCACATCCTTTTGTCCCATTGTCATTCAACAGCATTTCACTTTATATCTGGTTGGCGATTAGCCAGCATTTATTGAACTTCTGCTGCCTGTCAGGCATTGTACACAGTGCTGAAGATATTGAGGTGAGAGGGCCAGACCCTGATTCCGGAGTTTCCATTTGAGTGGGGGGGGATGAGCCCAAGACTGCAGCATTAATTCTTCCCTGAATTTCCAGCTTGCTCATCTTCCCTACAGATTTCATTTCAGACTTGTCAGTCCCCAGAGTTGCGTGAGCCAATTCCTTAAAATAAGTCTCTTAATTTGTGTGTATACATACATAATACATACATGCATGCATGCATGCATACATACATACATACATACATACGAGTACACACATTCATTCTATTGGTTCTGTTTCTCTGGAGAATCCAGACTGATATCGTACTCGACAAATGCTGTCGTTATCAGTGAAGAGGAGGAACCAGTGTGGTAAGCAAGATGCTCGGTGTAGTTTTAGCCATGTTGAGTTTGAGGTGCCTGTGGAACCCAGATGGAGATACCGGCAGGTCATGGTCACCGAGGTATGGAGAGTTCCCACGAGTGGTCTGGACAGTGGGGATGTGTTTTCAGGTCACCAGTGTGTAGCTGTCTGTTGAAGCTACGTTTGCGGATGATTTCAAACAGAGAGAGTAGATATGTAAAGTAAGAGGAAATATCAAGATGGAACCTCAAGAAACACCTACATTTAGGGGAGAAGTGGAGGAAGAGAGGCCAGTAAAGGAAACCAAGGAGCAGACGGGAGGCTCAGGGGAGTGGGGGTGTGGAAATCAAGGCAGGGGAGAATTTCAAGGAGGGAGTGCAGCCATAGAGAGTAGAGAGAAATGTGGATGTATGTCCATTGAGCTTAGCTCCTACGTAGTATCATTAGAGGTGACAGTTTCAGTGTCATAATACATTACAGAGAGTGGAATAGGGAAAACCCATGGTGATGGAGTGGAGATGCGTGTTTGCTGCTGCTGTTTCTTAAAGGAGCTCAGTTAGGAAGTATGAGGATGAGAGGCGGTGGGCTTCCTGGGGAGGGGTGAGTTTTGGGCAGAAGGGACTCGAGCGTGTTCAGAGGCTGAAGAGACGGAGCCTGAAGCAAGGAGGAAGGCAGAGATCCAAGGGCGAGCGAGGACAGTGATTGATCACGTTCTGCTCCGTGGATGGACGGGCTCGCACATTGTGGGCAGTAGCATTGCCAGAGGAGGGCTGCCGCTTTCACTTGCTGTGGGAAGCAGGGGCTGTTTGGGGACGCAGCTATGTCTATAGGAGATAGGCGCCGGAAGTTTTGCCCTCATTAAAGCTTCTGTTTTCTTTGTGAAGTGAACCTTTGGCAACAACTGCTAGCCAAGGGGAGATGGAGCAGTCTCGTCTTTGCAGACAGAGGTGAAGGTATAAAATTACTGCTGTGAGGCATGAAAGTGGAGGCTGGTAACTGTTCCCCATTGTCTATTGAATGAAAGTTACCCTCCACGGTCTGATGTTTATAAAGTCCTCCACAACCTGCCTGTAACCAGTTCTGTCAGCCTGCCTAGCTTTTTTGTTTCATCCCAGCAGCCTTGTACTTCAGCCGAGAGTAGCTCCGCTGTAGCACTAGAACGTGGCTTTGAGAGATCGGGTGTGAAAATGCCACTGGGCTCTGAGTCACGGGTCCTGTGGTCCAGGCTGGGCTCCTCCGTTTACTGGCTGTGGGACCTTGGACGTACCTTAACTTCTCTAAGTCTGTTTCTTCATTTGTAAACTGGTAATTACAACACCACCAACAACAGAATGATGATGATGATGGTTGTGTTAGATGATAAAGTGCTTTTTTCAGTACTTTGAAGAGGAAAGTGCATATAAATGGAGCTGGTGTCATCAGGCCATGAGAGATCCTAGTGCAGTGCAGGCTTTTGGGTGAATTTTCTTCTTTACCACTGAAGTCCTTCCCCTTTCTCTCCAACGATCCAAATTGAGCCTGTATTACTGAGAGAAATGCTAGCTTCTGTAACAGATAAACACTGCTGAAATCTCAGTGGCTTACAACAGTAGCGTTTTCATGCTTATTTCAAATGCAATCAGCAGTGGGAGTGGTGGGGGCCCAGGCTGGTGGGCGCTTTGCCATCTTCAAGCCGTGGTTTCCGAGGTTGCTCTGGGTGTCAGTGTCCGGCCAGCAGCGTGGCAGAGAGGAGTAGAGGATTGCCTGGGAGGCTTTTGTGCATCAGGCCTAAGAGGGGAGCTGGTGACTAAGGTGAAAGGCGTGATGGTTGAGAGGAGGCATTCACTGGGTGGGAGATGCATTTGGGGTGTTTGGGGTTTAGAGTGCACAGGATGTTGGAGAGGGCTCAGAAGAGTGAGGCAGGACCTGTGCAGCCCTAGAACTGAACAGAACAACAGGCCACTTCTCCTACCTTAATGGACAGAGCTGGGAATGGCTGAGGGGCCTAAGGTAAGGACTGGTTCCCAGCGAAGGCAAGTTTACAAAGGTGGGAGAGAGCCCCAGTGCAGGGCAGATAGGTGGGCGAGAACTGGGCTGTTTATACACCTTCTGAGATGAGCTTCCTATCACTGTGGGAGGCAGACACTGGTTATCTTTTTCAAGATAAGAAAGCTAATGAGGTGGTGCCTTGATAAAAGCCACACAACTAATAGGCAGCAGAGCAGTGAGCCAGGTCTTGAGTCTTGCTAGGTCAGAGGCCCTGGTGGTGAGAGCCAGGAGCTGTCCCACCTGGAGAGCTGGAAACCTGGACTCTGAAGTGGGTTTGAGGTGAACCCCTGAGCATGGGGGGGAGAGAGATCTGTGTGGTGGCTGTTCTTTGACAGGTGACTCACCCTTTGGTGAGGAGGGAGGGCAAGAGAGCATTTCAGGTGTAAGGAGCAGCCTGAGCAAAGACCCTAAGGCAGAAACATGCTTAACGAGCTTGGGGACTGAAAGCAGAGCAGGCTGGTCCCTGACGAGCAGGAGGGAGAGGTACAAGAGGGGAGGCTGGGGAAGGAAGCAGGGCCAGGTCCCACAGGACCAAACAGGCCGCGGCAGGCGGTTAAGCTGTTACTCCAAGGGCAGTGCAAAACCGTTGTACATTTTGAGTAAGATGGGGTAAGATGGTCCAGTTTATCTGTTAAAAAGACCACTCTGGCCGTTGTATGGAGAAGGGGTTGAGGGGAGGCCACAGTGTACGCTGAGTGTAGTGGGTGGGAGAGAAGGAGGAATTCAAGAGAAGTGAGTCTGGAGCTCAGGGCAGAGGTTCAGGCCGGTGAAGAAAATTTGATCCTGTATTTCCTGTTAGCTCACTCCCTGTCCTCAGCCAAGCTTCCTGCAAGTAGCCTTATCCACAGTTGTCTACTTCCTCAGCTCCTCCACTCAACCCTCTGTGCTGTGGCCTCCGTCACCGCCACTTCCCTGAAATGTCTCGGGTAAAGGGCACCCAAGGCCCTTCATGGTTCGCCAAGTGTAGGCCTTTGGCCCTCGCCTGGCTTGACTGGCATCCAGGCACACTGTGAGCCATTCCTGCCTTGAGATGCTCTCCTCCTTAGCCCTCTGTGTCTCTACTCCCTCATCCTGTGACCCCTGGTAGTCCCCAGGTCTTCAGGCCAGCCCTGAAATGATAGCATTCCCCAGGCTCTGACCTTGGTCCTCCTGGGTGTTCTTTGTGCCTCTCGGAATAGAAAAAGCCTGCCCCCCCCTTCATCAGGCCAGTGCCTACTTGCCTTTCCAGCTTCATCTCAGGTGCCCCCTCCTCCAGGAAGCCTTCCCTGACCCTTCAGGCTGGGTTAGGCGCCGCTTCTCCTCCTTTCCCATTTCTTCTGGAGCTTAAAGAGGATATGATAGCACTTAGCACCCTGCTTACTTATTTATCTCCCCAGGCTAATAGTGCTCCAAGGATAGGATTACCACGAAAGACTTTGTGATCTAGGACAAAGATTGCTTTCTGTAGTTCAGGTGAAAGCCACACTTTATAATGAAGGTATCTACACCTGATTGTATGTCCTTTAGTAGAGCATTCATTTCTCACTGAGGCTGAGGGCTCTGAATACTGGTATAATATCTTCTGTGAACAGAAGGAATTAATTTAACTCAAAAGAATTAGTAATTGTCTCCGTATTCTGAAAGGAAAAAATTTGAGAATTTAAGAATATGAATAGCTTTGGAAGAACTTCCGAAGACCCACACTGCCTAGTGACTTGGTTCTCCTCCACTCCCTCGCGCCGCCCCCCAAACATGTTACATGGCCCTCATATTTGTGATTCCACAATTCTGGCTTTGACAGCACAGTTGCCTCCATGGTGACGAGCACTAACATTCTGCGGGGCTGGATGGCGATCGCCCTCCGAGGCAGCCAAGAGGCTGAAGGAAAGATAAGCTTTTGCCTGGAGAGCCTTCCCCCTTGCTAACCCGCTGGCTGTGTGAGTGACAGGCGAGATGGGGAGAGACAGTGCCGTGTACGCTGAGGTACGTATGTATGCAGTCACACATCTGGGATTTCAGTGAGGTTCTGGGCAGTTAGCGTCAGGAAACTCGCATGCTTCTCTTTTAAATGCCTTTTTGTACTCTTTCGAATTGTTTATTTTTGTCTTTCTCTCAGTTCCAAACCCACTTTATCTTTTTTGGCAGGTGGAACAAAGAAAATAAAATGTTGAATCACTTTCTTCCTAGTGGCTCGGTTTTTAGAATCTTTCTTGATTTTTTTCCCCCCAGTGTTTAGTTTTCTGAGTCTAACAGAGCACAAAGCAGAGATGCCTTTGACATAACAAAATTCTTAGCTTCATTAATCAGAATAATGCTACAGGTTGTACTTGTGCCTTTTTGATGTAGTGTTGGGCTGATTTTTTTTTAAGAAAAAACTATGGGGTTGTTGTTATTTACTTTTAACTGTAAGCATCAAAGGAAGCAAGACTGTCTAAGGATATGTAATAGCTAAATTTGAGCCCCCACATTACTCCCTCAAGGGTTTATTGTTATCAGGGTGAGAAATGTGTGCACACAGGTCACACTCTCTTGATTCCACTTATGTTTATTTCTGGTGTCTAAACAAGACATTCGGATTGTAGACTCAGACAGGAAATGACGTAGGGCCTTCCAGTATGCCCACTGGTGAGGTGCCAACTCCCCTTCTTAGGAGGCGGACCTCTTTGTTAGCCCGAGAATGTCCTTCCTCAGAGGAAGCTGCAGTCCGTATCTTGTGACCTTTGACCCTTTGGCTTTGCTAAGTGAATCTTTCCCACCATATACAACGTGTACATCCTTTCAAGTACTTGAAGACAGCTCTCATCTTCCCTTGTGTCCGCCAAGCCTTTCTCAGGTGTAACCTCCTTCTTCTGTATCTTGTGATCTTAACAGATGAGCCCAAGGTTTTGGTAGCTTTTTCTGGTGGCTCAGTCTCTTGTTGAACTTACTCTCAACTGCAACCCACCCTCATGGAACCCACTCTGAGTGGAGGTTCTAAAATGTCTATGGAATGGAATGTTTTTATCTCGGTGGTCTTACTTAACGGGAAAGCATTTCGTACACGTGATAATATTAGAAGAAAACACAGGCGTTGAAGTCCTGGGGTGCAGGTAAAATGCCAGTAGAATTTGATTTCTGGCCAGAGGGGACTTATGCACTGACTGAGTCTGACAGTAATAAGTGCCAGCTTGGCCCGAGCCCTCCACTGTGCCAAGGACTGTTACGTGTGCCATGTGTTCAGTCCTCACAGTGACCCTGGTAAGGAAGATGTCATCCATAGCACGTACGTTACTGACCTCATCTTTACCGCAAAGAAACTGAGGCTTAGAGAAGTCGGGGCTCGCGCCGTGTTTCCCGTGTGCAGTGTGACCCAGACTTGGGGCTCCTAATACACCACGACATCCCTTCTCTAACCCCTGGGCACACAGAGCTGACTTGGGCCTCCTATTTAGCTGTCTGGTCTTTTTAATTAAAATGTAAATTTAAAAGAAGAAAGAATCGGATAATTTTGTGCAACTCACCAGGGTGCCTGGAAGCGTGTTCTTCACGTGGTGGGTGCGACAGTAGAACGGAGGTCCCTGGTTCTCTGTCCCCAGACCCAACAAAAAAAGATGAAGTCCCTGTGAGTTCTTCTGTCTTGGCATGGCTAGGGCCACTGCAGACACTGGTAAGTCTATCTGAAACCAGTAAAAGTCTGATGCCATCGTGGGAGGCTAAGGACTGAACCTTCGATTTGCGTTTGGGCAGCTGGCTAGCACAGAGCGATGGGAGAGAGTATGGCCGTTGCAGTGGAAGCTGGGCTGGTAGCCAGACACCTCTGTTGGGTCCCGGCTCTGCCTCACATGCACACTGATCCTCTGTGGGCCTCCGTGTCCTCGTCTCCTGGGAGTTGCAAGGGAGAGAAAGGCATGAGGGCAGAGGGCAGTTGGTTAGCTCTTGTCCTTTCCCCACTCTTTCAGAGGTTAAAACAGCCCTTTTGGGGTTGGAGAGGCCGTCCTGGTGCCCTATTTCCCAACTACACACTTGAACCTGTGGCACAGTTGGAAGTTGGAACTTGGGGAGGCTGTCTGCTGTTTCCCCTTCCCCCAGTCCCTAAGAGCTTGGTGAGTTGGACACCATTACTAACTTGGGATAAAAGTAGCACTTGTTAACTGAGCAATTAACATATGCGACTGCCTAGAACTTCTCCACCAAGAGTTTAGAAACGGTTGTTAATTCCCCTGTGGTCTGAGGAGGGTGGCGCTCAGTCATGGGCCTTCTTCAGCCCTGTTGGGGGAACACAGCTAGTCTTTTGAGTCTGGTGTTTTAGAATCATCCAGTCCTGCCTGGGTGCACCTCCTGGCCTGAGATGAACCCTAGCGCTGTCCATTCTCCCTGTGGCTCTGGAATGCTATAGATGCGGCTTTATCAGTCAGAGTCCCAACAGGAAAAGTTGGCATTCTCAATTTAGGATAATTCCAGGAGAGTTTGCTTAAAGAGGTGTGGGTAGGTTCTAGAGGAAATCAGAAGCAACAGAGCCAGAACCCTGGGTTATGGTCATTGTGGAGCTGATACCACCTCCAGCTCCAGTGGGACGAGTGGATAAAGTGGTCCTTAGAAGCCAGAAGGGATTGTCATTTACAGGAGGCCACCTGGAGAGGAGCGGTAACTTTTGGTTGGGGCATACACAAGTGAAATACATTTCCTAATCTCACCACTTCCCTCGCCCCAACTCCCACCCCATTTCCTTTCTCAAGTCTCTTTCTGGGACTCAGCATTGGACAAGCTCAGTCAGAGGTCAGAGGCACAGGGCTTGTGGATGTGATCAGAAAAGATCGGCCCCCGCTGGGACGGAGAGCAAGGTAGAGAAGGGTGGAGAGTGCATCTGGGGACCATAGGACGATATTAGACAAGAACCATGCAATTCATAAGGGGCAGGGGTGTGTGTGTGTGTGTGTGTGTGTGTGTGTGTGTGTGTGTGGCAGGAGAGCAAGAGGATGAGGTAAGCATTTCTTGAGCATCATCATGGGCTAGGGACTTGCTTAAGGCACAGTCGTGTTTCGGGGTAAGTGGCATTGTTTACATGTTATAGATGTGGAGAACTTGGGCCCAAATCACTTGGCCTTAAGTCGGCTCAGTCCTGGTGATCCCTGTGGTGACAAATGGTAGCCAGATGTCCCTCACGGCTGATCCGCAGGAGCCCATTCCAAAAAGCCACCGTTCGTGGCATCGCTGGGAAAACAGGGGAGGACTGTGAAGGAGCTGCTGGTTTTTTTTCCCCTTCACGTCTATGAACTTGAAGAGAAGGGGAAAGAGGAGGAAAAAAACTCAAGTTGGCATGAATGATGTTAAGCGAGATCAAATAAGGTGAAAAGCAAAATAGAATCCAGAAATTTAGTTTTGCTTTTACCCGAAGTTCATGGGCGGCTGCTGTACAAAGTCCTTTTTACTTTCCACAAATGTTAAGCACTTTTCAGAACATGAATCTCATTACCTTTTACTTTTGGTTGTTTATGAACTTAAATTGCTCCATAAAAGACAAAGAACCAATTGAGCATTAAGATCAAGCTATGCTTCCTGTTATTTCACTTCTTGCTAATGTACAAATTATTACACTTAGGAGTTAAAATTATTTTTAATACATTCATTGTAAATGTATTTATTGAGCCATCAACAGTGAAATAGAAATTTTAAATTGAAAAAGGGGAATTGTAACATGCTAGAAAATAAACACCAGAATTTTCTGTTCTCGTTTTTGTTGCATACATGCTTAAATTTTGCAGGGCTAGAATTGTACAAGTTTGTATTATTTTCTTGTCATTGTATTTTTCCATGTTGCTATAATTATTTGTAGTAGTTTATCAGTTTACCTTAAATATTCTCCTACTTGTTGGATATTATTATTTCTTTATTCTGCTTCATGACATGAAAAAGACTAGCAGTTTTGTTGAACATTTAAGCGGTTTATTATTTTTCTTTGTAAGCATTGTTCACATTTAGTTTCACCATCCCCTCCTCTTTTGTTCTTTCTCACAGAGGGAAAGGAATTATTATTATTATTATTATGGTTATTGTTTTTACTTCTTCAGTGTAGCATTTATTAAATTATATGTCTACTCCCCCACTAGAATGTAAGCTCCAGGAATTATTTTTTAAGGATAATTTCTCAGAGGTAAAATGAGCATCTCTGAAGGTATATCAAGGAACATTAAAATAGTTTTAGGGGTTGCTGAAAGAAGCAAGATTATAATTAAAATGAGTCACTAAGCAGAGTTAGTGCTTAAAATGTTGATTTCTATTAAACCCCAGGTTTTAAAAATTATTGTTAAAAGAGAACTTGAATGTCACTTACGTTTACACATGAAATTTAGCTGAAACCCTAATGTGATTAAGTTTTCAAAAATGTGTTCTTGGCTAAATTGAATGTAGTGTAATTCTGAACAGACCTTGTTTTTGATGAATGCTATTGGCCCGTTGTCCTGCAACCCTGGAATATTCGTATTGGCTTGGTGGTCCCCTGGGCTGCTCACTGGGAGGTGGTCATCCCTAAACCGCTCTGTTCAGACCTGGGCAGCCTGGCCCCTTCTGTCTGTTCACTTCTTTACAAAGCTGGAGGCCTCAGGCCAGAGGGGCTTCCTTGTAAAGTGCTCTTCTTGCCCTTCCACTTGCCTCCCAGCAGCCATAGTTCTGCGCTCTGGAACAACAGACGAGTTTCTTCCAGTCGTCAGGAAACTTGAGAAAATCAGAGATCAGTTGCGGTTTCCACTCGCTGTGCCCCTCGCTCTGGCATAGCGCCTGGCACAGAGCAGAGGCACAGACACTCATCTGCAGAATGAAACGTCTAGAGACAGTTCTTCCAATGTGTGAATATGTGAATACAACCACGGTGTCCCCTTAGTCACCTCTTGTTCAGGTTTCATGTCCTCCAGCCATTCCTCGTGACAGAATTTCCCTCCCAGTTTCTCACCATGGGCTGTGACCACAGTTTCTCACCGTGGTCTGTGACCACAGTTTGTTGTTAGTCACTGTTAGAAAATGTGGCCAGATTAGCAGCAAGGTCTCTAGAAACGGTCTGATTTGCAGTTATTCATTCAAGTGTGCTTTCTTTTTTTTCTTTAGTAAAATCCCTGGTTGCTTGTATTTTTTCATATGATCTGCTGTCAAGCCTGCTCTCTTCCACGGGTGGCTTGTGCAATTGAATGTTTCCTTCTCGATTAGTGTCACTTGGGATTTGATGAGGGCTCTTCAGTATCCTCATGTGAGTCATCAGTAAAAATGAGCAGGAGAGGTCCCCGGAAGAGCTCTGTGGAAACCTACCTCCAAATTGACAATAATTCCCTAATCCCATGCTTTTCAAACTGTCATGTGCACGTTTGAAATTGGGAATTTGGTTAGAATGCAGATTCTGGTTTAATAGGTCTGAGGACAGCCTGCGACTCTGTCTTCCTGACAAGTTGCCAGTTGGTGCTGATGCTGTGGGTCTGTCAGGTCATACCTGATACCTGGAGTAGCCAGGCACAGTGCGGGCAGGGCTGTTCATGGGAACAAGACCTGCAGTGTTTGGATCACGGTGCTGTCCTGTCAGAGCCCCCAGGAGATACTGTTTGATGCAGATACTTGACCCCATCCTCAGAGCTTCATCTCCTGTGTCACAAGGGAAATGAAGAAAACAAGTGGTTGGGGACCTCTCTGCGTGTTTGATTGGACCCTTTATTCCAGCCTGACAAGTTGTTCCCTCGCATATTTGTTATTTTCAAGTTTCTTGTCATCTGGACATTTGATAAAGTGCTCATGTATACTGAGTACTTTTTAAAAAAGTTATTAACCTGGTATACTTTCATGTACCAGAAAGTTACCCAAAGAGAAACGAAAAAGATACTTAGTTTTTAAAACATTGGTTAGAAAGTACAGTGTTACTGATAACATTCTTTTACAAGAAATGTTATGGAGCATCCAGATTATTTTCACTCCATTGGAATTTGGAGAAAATGGATGCATTGTTGAAATAACATTCCTAAAGTGAAAGATACTCTTTTGGCTGGCAGCCTTTCAGTAACAGATTAGCAAGTAAATTCTGGAGCACAGGGTGGGGAGGTCACGAGCACCTGATCCCCCTTTCCTCCAGGCCTTTCATCTGTTAGCTTACGGGATCGGTGCTTGTCTTTTGCTCTTCGAACAAGGCAGGTAACAGGTGACCAAGACTCTTTTGGTCATTTCAAGGGATTTTTATTAGGTCAAAATGTAGGCGACAAAGCATTTACACTAGAGCTCGTGACCTGATCAACAGGGCATGTGTCTGCATTAGGAATTCGCTACCTCATTGTGAGATGAGCCCTTGTTTCCTCAAAGCCATAGGATGAATAGGAAGAAATATTCGGCTAATGTTCTTGAAAAAGAAGTTTTGAATCATTCTGCAGCCCTTAGGGGTGGGCTTTCTAAGCTAGAGTTTGTGCTTAGAAACTCCCCAGCATTCTCCTTCCCCGAGTAGGCCTTGGGGGTGCAGTGTTCTTGAGGGGGGAGGACATTAGAATCACTTTTAAAGTGCATTCTACCCAGTGCCCTAGTTATGGCATTTTATGGTGTAGTTTTTGAAGTTATCAACACACACACACACACACACACACACACACACACACACACAGTCTTACAATCCCTTAAATTTTACCTGAGTAGGTCACCTTTTTGTTTGTATGTGGTAGGTGTGGCCATCACCCTGGAAGGTATGCTGCCCACTGAATATCAAAACAGCCTCTCACTCTCTGAGCTCTTGAGCTCTTAAAACCCCAGGTCTGTCTTTTGAGCATATGGGGAACAGGTAAAGAGTAACGTGTTGCTGCTGTAGTTCAACCATTGATTTCTTCCCGTTCAGTGACTATGGTTTTCCATGGTTAACCAGATGTCTCCCTGTCCTTTCAGTTGCTCATAGGCAAGCACAGTTGCAGCAGCAATTATGCATTCCCTTTAACAATTTTCTTATTATAGTAATTTTCAAATATGTATTATGAACATCCATGAACCCACAACATAATCTCAGCAATATCAGTATCTTTCTAATCTTGTTTCATTTGTTTTCCACCCCTCTGTATCCTCTTCCCTACCCACCACCATACATGTCTTCCCCTGACCCTCCACCGGCTGGTCTTTTAAAGCAAATTCCAGGTATCCTATAATTTTATCTGTATATTTCAGTATATAACTTAATAGAGAAAAGAAAATTAAAAAAAAATTTTTTTATTGAATTATACATAAATAAAAATGAACATAAGTGTAGAATCTGGTGAATTTTCACAAACCGGATGGACCCATATAACCAGCACCCAGATCAAGAAACAGAACATTACCAGCTCTAAGCAGTGGACTTTTCTAGATGAATTCAATGTTAATTTCCAGTTTGTTCTTTACTAAATATTCTGAATCCATTCTGGTGCATAATTTAAGCTTTTATGGTATGTCCACAGTTTAATTAGGACAAATAATAAGTTTTCATTCCAAACATATAAAACACAATTTGACTCTTAACTCTGTTAAAGAAAACCCCCAAATCAAGTATTATTAGTCTCAATGAGTTGATTACTTCACCACTGTTCATTAATATGTTTAGATAACAATGACTCTTAAATTCTAAAGACAGTGTCTTCCAAATATGTCACAAAAATGAATCCTGTAACTAAACATTAAATTAGGAAACCCCAATCAGAGGAGAAAGACAACAGCAGCAAAAATTAAGCCTTGACTTGAAAAATAATTAGGCTGTTTCAGTTTCAGTGAAAAATAATAATACTCATATTCAATCCAGGTTGAAAAGAATGACTTGAATGTATTAACAATGATTAAATAATAGAACTTAAAACACACACACATAACTGTAGTGCAGTTAACACACCTAAAAACAGACACAAGTTCTTTAATATCACCTAATACTCAGTATATGAAAAATTTCCTGAGTGCTCAAAAATGTCTTTTTTTTTTTTCAGATTCATGCTTTACTTTTAATTGATGGTCCATATAAGATTTGTAGGTTTAGAAGATATATTTTTTAGTCTATCTTACAGTTTTTACATAACGGCAGCTCTTATACAGTTCTTATGCCTGTGCTTGCTAAGTTATTAACCAAGAAAATGTCGTCAGTTGTATCATGATTATTGCATCTTTGGTTAGGAAAGATATTTTTAAGTTGATCCAGTCAACCTTTCCAAACCTGTGCTCACTTGATTTAGGACAACGTGTACTTAGAGATGCTGCTGTTGCCCTCCTTCTGCCAAGTATTTGTGTTATTCTGGATTTGCCTTTCTCTGGCAGCATCTCTCATGTATTTCCACATATTCGTAAAGTTTTATGTGAATTCTATTCTCTGATCTCCCGTTTTTCATATAATCCACCTTGAGGTTATGTGACTGCCCTTTCAATAGTGGAAGGAACACTACGTGGGGAAGGAAAAAAAAAAAGCCTAGGTTCAGATCTCCGCTGAACCACTCATTAATTGTATGACCTGAGGCAGTGTACTTAACTTCCCCAATTATGAGTAATAGGTTTGATTCCTTTTCAGTGGCCTGCATCAAACAATACCACAAATTGTTCGAAAAATCCTAAAGCTCCCCAAACTTGTAGACAGGGAGGAAGGAGGAAGCAAATTATTGGGTCACTGCATATCTTTCCAAATTACAACTTAGGGAGCATTGCCTAAGGAGCCAGGGCGGGAGGCCCCAAGATGAAGGAAGTGGGAGAGGAGACACAGGAAGAGAGATGACAACTAATATTTACTGGGTGCCTGTCACTACTTTTCCACGTGTTCATTTGGACCTCACAACGGCCCTGGCGATCTTATGATCAGAGAAACTTTGGCTCTGCTCGCGTAGCCAAGCGATTCAGAGCAACAGTCTGGGTTGAAATCCCTGCTTTGCCACTGTGTGACCTATGGCAAGGTCCTTTGCCTCTCTGTGTTTGATTCCTCATCTGTAACATGAAGATAACAAGCCTCTGCTTCATAGGGTGTTGGTAAGGATTGCGTGAAATACGTGTGTAAGATGCTAAGCACAGCACCTGGCATGTCATCAGCATTCAGGAAAGCAAACTTATTTACCCACCACTCCTTTTTAGACTTATAGTCTTTTTAAAGGAAGACTGTGCAGTTTTAGTAGCTTAGTAAGAGAATTGTGACTACAGAGTTAGCAGATTTTCCAACAGCCATAGCAGAACTTCGTCAAACCCGAGTGCTGGCCTTTGAAACTGGTCATCTTGAAACACTTACTGTTTCCATTGTTGCCCTTGCTCAAAATGTGTTTGGACTTCTTATTACTGGTTTGTAGTCAATAAGTATGTTTTGGACAAAATTACAACTAGAATAGAGGTGAATAAGTACATCATTAAATTTAGCTGTTATTCAACAAACTTTTATTGACCACCTACTATTTTGTCAGACGTGCTATGGCTGAGCATTAGGACTATAGCAGTGAACAAGTAAGGGTCATGTCCCCATGGCATTTGTAATCTGGGGGCAGAAAGCTTTCATCAGTACCTTGGATTGTGTTAAAAATGCGACAGTACTCAATAACATTGTTGAAACTGCTGAAAGGAAAAATGCTAATTTTGGAATGTTTCATAGATATGTCCACTACTTTTATTGGTACAAGAGCACATCTTTGATATGTTACCCAAAAGAAGACAGGTGCCTTCTTTATGAATAAAATGAGATGTTCCGAGGGAGACACCATGAATCTATAGCCAGTGCAATGATATAATCAGCCTTTTAAATTCAAATTGGGAATAAAACAGGATCTCCTTTATTTTCTCTCTGTTTAACTGTGACTTTGGAGTCATTCATGAACTTGAAATAGGAAGCACAGTTATCATAGGAAGCACAGTTGAACAAGACAATTGGAACTAAATTATTCACCAGTGGCCTGGTGATGATTGAAAACGGCTATACATTCAATAACATTTGTTAGATTCTGTTCTATGTCTAAGAAGTGTGTTGATTTCTTCTTAAACTTGGCAAATATTTGTGTCCATTCAATGTAACACCTTAATGTTAAATAACTGCAAAATATATACAGTTAAACAAAATTACAGAGTCTCAAAATTCAAAGGGGCTTTAAAGAACATTTAGGATTCGCCCTTACAGTATAAAAATACTATTTTTGACAATTAAGTTCATGAACTTGCCACTGTGCGCTTCCATTGGCCGCACTGTACAAACAGCTCGGTAAGGTTTCATAACCTCAGTATATCAGTGGCTCACAGCTGTGTTCGTGTCGACATGTGGCAGTGTCTTGCTGAGTGGCGTTCATTATTATTGTTGTATATTTTTGTGTGCCATCGTGAGAATGTCTGAGCTTGAATTAGAGCAATGAACAAACATTCAATTTCTTGTTAAACTTGGCAAGAGTGGAAGTGAAATCAGGGGCATATAGTTCACGTTTATGGGGATAATGCCATGAAGAAAACGGCAGTATACAAATGGATTAAATGTTTTTCTGAGGGGAGAGAACACGTCACTGATGAAGAGAGGTCAGGGTGGCCAGTAATGAGCAGAACTGATGAAAACATTGCAAAAATTCGTTGAATTGTGCTTCAAAATCGGCTGACTGTGAGAAGCATAACATCGATGGAGAAACAGTTAGGAAAATCTTAACTGAAAATCTCGGCATGAGAAAGGTGTGTGCGAAAATGGTCCCGAAGGAGCCCACGAATGAACAAAAGCAAAGGAGAGCTGAAGTTTGCCAAGACCTTTTGGAGAGGCAAGATGATGTGCTGGGCCGTGTTATCACTGGTGGTGAAACATGGATGTAGCAATACGACCCTGAAACAAAGCATCAAAGTGCACAATGGAAGTCAGCCAATTCTCCACGACCAAAAAAGTTCCATCAGTCCAAATCAAGAGTCAAAACGATTTTGCTAACCTTTTTGATATCAGAGGGATTATGCATAATAAATTTGTACCAACAGGATAAACAGTTAACCAAGTTTACTAATTGGAAGTGCTGAAAAGGCTGCATGAAACAGACGAAAACAACCTGAGCTTTTCGCCAACGATTCATGGCTCTTGCATCACGACAATGCACCAGCTCACACGGCACTGTCTGTGAGGGAGTTTTGAGCCAGTAAACAAATAAGTGTATTGGAACACCCTCCCTACTCACCTGATCTGGCCCCCAATGACTACTTTCTTTACCCAAAGAGAAAGGAAATATTGAAAGGAAGACATTTTGATGACATTCAGGACATCAAGGGTAATACGACAGCAGCTCTGATGGCCATTCCAGAAAGAGTTCCAACATTGCTTTGAAGGGTGGACTAGGCACTGGCATCAGTGCATAGCTTCCCAAGGGGAGTACTTCAAAGGTGACCGTAGTGATATTCAGCAATGAGGTATGTGGCACTTTTTCTAAGGTGAGTGTGTATACTTAATTGTCAGACCTCATACCTTCAGACTATGCCCAACAC
Organism: Rhinolophus sinicus; assembly: GCF_057876585.1. Classification (NCBI taxonomy): domain Eukaryota; kingdom Metazoa; phylum Chordata; class Mammalia; order Chiroptera; family Rhinolophidae; genus Rhinolophus; species Rhinolophus sinicus. The sequence goes on from NC_142513.1 coordinate 15,371,526, forward strand.
TTCTGGTGAAGGAAAATGTTTAACTGCAGACCAGGAGTCGTAGGCATATAATATAAAGGTGGGACTTTGTCTCTTACAAGACAGGAGTGGTATTAATAGTTACCTATGGAAAATTTTGGGCCGTCTCTGTAAGTACAGTTTTTTCCCCCCCAAATATCATTCTGGTCAGCTAAGACTTGTCTTTTGCAGTCCAGTTTTTCTGCCTGTGGACCTCCAATTTGTCACTCTTCTGGCCAACTTTGGCATTGGCTGGGGAAACATCCCAAGATCTTTTTAGTTTTCTAAGTTAGTAATTAACATTAAAGCACACAATTATAACCATGTATTTATTTAGCAAATATTTAGTCAGTGTCTATTGTGTGCGAGTTACTACTGTTCTAGCAAAAGGGATGAAAGCACTGAGCAGAAAGTCACTGCCATCAGGGAGATTTCAAATTCACAAAGGAGTGGCTGTAAAGTTGCCGTCAAACATGAAGTAAAGGAAATGAATCAGGTCTGAGGGAGCTGATGAGTGTGGTTTGGACATGTTGAGCTTGGGAGGCAATGGGCCGTCCAAGAACAGACATCCAGTGGGCAGCTGGCTCTGTGGTTGAGAAGAAGCTGCTCTGGGGATTGTTGGCGTGTAAGGTGGGACCTGAAGCAACTGGAACAGAGGCCATCAGGGGAACTGAGTAGTCTGAGAGCAGGAGAGAATCTAGGGTGGCATGATTCTTGGCACCTTGTTAGGACCAAATAAAAGTTTATTAATTCATTTATTTGATCAACAGATGTATTTCTTTTAGACTAATTATGTAATAAGCATTCCTTATTCAGTAATTGTAATATTACGAAGCAAGTACAATTTTCTCATTACTTTGGGAGAACTAATTCTTTTCTATTACAAGGATTTGAGATGTGGAGGTTTTTGTGTAATAACCTTTTTTTAGAATTATGTAAGTAATACGCCAACACACAGATACTTGTAACAGCCAAAATATACGCAAGTGTAAAGTTTGTCCCTTTTACCTCTCTCCTCACCCTTTATTTTTTATGACTTTGTGTGTACAGTTCACCTTGAGGGAAGCTGTGTTCTGTGCAGACTCTAGGTTGGAGATTGGAGAATGTGATTCCTCGTGTTTGTCTTTGACTCACAGTGACCGTAGATAGTTACATTGATGTCCAGTGAATACCTCCCTGGAGGTGTATGTGCCTTTGCTCTCAGAGGTGGGTGACTTTGCCTTTATAGGAAGTCATTCAATGACATAGTTAGTGGTAGCTGAATCTCCTGGAGAAGCTGTACTATAGCTGGACAGATGCAGTGGGTGGGGGGAGATCTCATTTCCAGGGTATAGAAAATCATTGGCGTGTGAATGCATACAAGTTGGTGCTGAGAGGAGAAATTATGTGATTGCACTTGGCGTTGACAGAAGATCGCAGGATTTAGAATTTAAATGAAAAATTCGTCCAGAGCAAAAGCACAGAAAGGGTAGTTGGTATTTTTTTGACAACTTGCTGATCTCCGGTCTTCCCTGTCTTGGTAAAATGGTACCCTCCTGGACTTAGTTGTTATGGTGAGAAACCTGGACGTCATCGTTAAGAACTCTGTCCTCACACCCACTCCGCCGACAGGCCTGCCAATCCTACCTCCATCCATAGAAAACCCGCTTCTGCTGCCCGCACCCGAGTGCAGGCCCCGATCCCCACTGCCCAGGACTTGTGCAGGAACCTTCTGCTTTCTCTTTCGGTTTCCACTCTTGCCTTTCTCCCATGCATTCTACACTTCAGCCAGAGTCATCTTTTTGGAAACGTAAATCAAATATGGATCTACTCCCCTGCTTAAAACTCTTAAATGGCTTCCTATTGCCCTTAGGATAAAAATGTAAATATCTGGGCAGTGGAGAAACATTGCAGCTCCAATACTTACCACTGGGAGGTTGTACTTCCTGCTGTTCCTCCTCTGCCCTTACCTTCACCGTGGGCGCCCCGTTCTTCTAGCATGCCTTTAGTCAAGGTTTGACGGGAACTACGAACACACCAACCAGGGGAAGCTGTGGAACCACATCAAGCATAGGTATGAGAATCGGTAGTTTCTTGGAGGCCCCCATCCAGGCCAGAAGGACGAGGTTCCCATCCAGGCCCCCATCCGGGCCAGAAGGACCAGGTCCCCATCTAGGCCCCCATCCGGGCCAGAAGGATCAGGTTCCCATCCAGGCCCCCATCCGGGCCAGAAGGACAAGGTCACCCCCCAGCTGTGTGCCCAGAGCCAGGGCCTCAGCTTACAGATGACGTTCACAGCACTCTCCATGGACCACCTTTAGCTGTTGGCAAGAAATGGCCTCACCTGACAGACTCTTTAACCTCTGCTCTGTTGGAAGTATGTTTCGTCCGTCATCAACAAATAAATGTAAATTGTCCTTGAGAAAAAAACCTTTTCATTCCCCATCTTGGTCTGCAAGGCTGTGTGTGACATACCCTGGACTAACTAACATCATCTTGAACCCTCTCACCTCCACTCAGCACCGTCCATCCCGTTCCTGGAGCAGGCCATCCTTTTATTGGAATCTAACATTTTCTGTAGGCATCAAAATAGAAATAGCACCTATGTTTCCTCCACAAATAAGAAGACTTTCAAACTGTGTCTGCTTTTTCCTACTCTTGGTTTCCAGATTTTTTTTCAAAGTTTCTGATTAATTTTCTACATTATGCCTGTTTTCTTTCAAGAATTCTTCTTACCAATTGCATTACACTTCACATTCTATATGATCAATAATTGTCCAGATTTAACTATAAGCCTTACTTATTTCTTTGATGAACACTGCTTCTTACATCCCAAGAAAGAATTTCTGAAATTCAGATTTAATTTTGCTACAATACGACTTTGAGTCTCTTCTCCACACCCGTCTTCCTCGCCCCACCCCCACCCCACCGCTCCGAAATGCATGCATGGTGAACTTCATGGAGCCCTTGCACGCCAACATATCTTTATTTTGCCTTTGTACTTAAATGATAGTATTGGGAGGAGGGGTATGGGATTCTAAGTCTAAAATTATCTTTCCTTCAAAACTTTGTAGAAATTGCTTCATTTGTGTTTCAGCATCTGGTGTTTAGATAAGGTGTGTGGTGCAAATCCAGTTTTCCTTTTGCTGTGGTTAGTGCTCCTGCTATCTTCCCCACCTTAGATGGCAAGAGTCTCTTTATTTTCTGCAATTTAAAAAATTTGCCAAGTTGTATTTAGGTGCTTTTAAAAAAAATATTATAAATATTATAAACCATTGGCAGACCCTTCAACCTAGTACAGATCCCTTTTCAACTCAGAGAAATTTGGTCCTTTTATTTCTTTGGTAATTTCTTTTCCTCCATCCTACCTCTTTTAAAAAAATTAGACCTATGTTAGATATATACTGGGTCACCTAAATTTATCCTCCTTTCTCCCCTCATATTTCCTGTCTCTTGGTTTGGGAAAATTTATCAGTTCAATCTTTCAGATCACTGCTTGTATCTTTTGTAATGCTCCGTTTGCTTTTCAGACCTCTGTTGAGAGGTTCAAAAAATAATTTTGTTTGCAGTTTTGCTTCTTTATTCCCCAGAAGTAACTTTTAGTATTGTTTTCCCCCACCCTTAGTGTTTCATAATCTTTGAAATGGTATCTTCAAAGTCTTTCAGAGAATACTGAAATTATTTTGTTTCCTTTGTTAACCCTGTGCCTCTGGGCTTGGCTCCTCTATTCAATTTGGTGTCACTTTTTAAAAGATTTTTATTAAAATACAGCCAACATACAATATTATATCATCATATTATTGTGTACACACTAGCTCAACATTTATATACCTAAAGAATTGATCACCATGATAAATCCAGCAACTGTCCCGCACAATCACAATATTATTGACTACATTCCCCGTGCTGTACATTACAGCCTCATGACTTGTTTTTTACTTGGAAATCTGAACCTCTTATTCCTTTCTAAAAAATTTTAAATTATAATCAACATTCAATATTATTTTATATTAATTTCAGGTGTATAGCATAGTGGTTAGACATTCATGTAATTTAAGAAGTGATCTCCCTGACTAATTCGAGCAATATCCCATTGTATATATGTACCACCTCTTCTTTATCCATTCATCCATCGACAGGCACCCAGACTGCTCCACATCTTGGCCATTGTAAACAGTGCTGCTATTTACAATGTCCCCTTGAAGTAGAGTTTTGGGTTTCTTTGGATAAATGCCCTGAAGTGGGATTACTGGGTCCTTCTTTGTCTCTTCTTATAGTCTTTGTTTTAAAGTCTATTTTGTGCAGTATAAGTATTGCTACCCCAGATTTTTATTTTATTTTTTTCATTTTCATAAAATATCTTTTTCCATCCCTTTACTTTCAGTCTGTATGTGTCTTTCAATCTGAAGTGAGTCTCTTGTAGACGGTATATGTAAGGGGCTTGTTTTCTTTTCCATTCAGTCACTCTATCTTTTGATTGGAGCATTTAATCCATTTACATTAAAAGTAATTGTTGATAGGCTATATATAGTAGTTATTGCCATTTTATTCATATTTTTTATTTTCCCCCCATTTTAAGTGCCTCTGAGAGTCCTTGTAATTTGGGTTTGATGTTGATGAACTCCTATAGTTTTTTCTGTCTGGGAAGCTCTTTATCTATCCTTTGATTCTAAATTATAGCTTTTCTAGGTAATGTTGGTTGTAGGTCCTTGCTTTTCATTACTTTGGATATTTTGTGCCAATTCCCTCTGGCCTGCAAAGTTTCTGTTGAGAAATCATCTGATAGTCTTATGGGAGCTCCCTTGTATGTAACTGTTATTCTCTTGCTGTTTTTAAGATTCTTTCTTTGTCATCAACCTTTGGCATTTTAATTATGATGTATCTTTGGTGTGGGCCTCTTTGGGTTCATTTTGTTTAGGACTCTGTGCTTCCTGGGCTTGTATATTTATTTCTGTTGACAGATTAAGGAAGTTTTCTGTCATTTCTTCAAAAAGGTTTTCAATTCCTTGCTCTCTCTCTTCTCCTTCTGGTACCCCTATGATTTGAATGTTGGTACGCTTGATGTTGTCCCAGAGGCCCCTTAAACTATTCTCATTTTTTCAGATTATTATTTTTAATTTTTTGCTATTCTGTTTGGGTGTTTTCTGCTACATTATCTTCCAAATTGCTGATTTGAAGCTCTGCTTTATCTAATCTAATTAGATCTCATTTCCCTCTAATGTATTCTTCATTTCAGTTATTGTATTCTTTATTTCTGATGGATTCTTTTTTGTTTTCTACCTCCATTTTAATTTTTCTTGTCTCTTATTGAAGTTCTCCCTGAGTTCATTGAGCATCCTTATAACCAAAGTTTTGAACTCTGCATCTGGTAGATTGTTTATCTCCATTTTGTTTATTTTTTTTTAATGGAGGTTTGTTCTATTCTTTCATTTGGGACATGTTTCTTTGTCTCCCTATTTTGGCTGTGTTCCTGTGTTTGTTTCTATGTATTAGGTAGGGCTGCTACGTCTCCTGGTCTTAGTACAGTGGCCTTATGTAGTAGGTGTGCTGTGGGGCTCAGTGGCACAGTCTTCCTGGTCATCTGAGCTGTGTGCTCCAGGTGTGTCCCTTGTGTGGGCTGTATGTGCCCTTCTGTTGTAGTTGAGCCTTAGTTGCTGGTTGCACATCAGTGAGAGGGATTGGTCCTTGGGCTGATTGTTTGTGAGGACTGGCCATGACTACAGTGGAGGAGTTGTAGTGCAGGGGCTGACCCTACAGAGCAGGATTCGCTTTAGCAGGGTTCTGGTGCCTGCCCTTTGTGCTCTTTAGGTGTGTCATCCCCAGAGGTGTCTGGGTGATGCTCCAGCTGGGTCTGAAGCTAGCCACTGGGCATACCAGCCCTGGGGCCTTCTTGGAGAAGCTTCACCACAGGCCAAGTTAAGCTCCAGCTTGTGCCCTGCCCAGGGCCACCTGGCATGAGCCACAAAGCAATCCAGAGATGGGCACAACCCACAGTGGGATTGGAGGTGCCTTTAGAGGCCAAGCCACAAATTGAGGCTGGCTCTTGCTAGTGCTGGGCTTAGGGCTGCTCAGCCAGAGGTATGGGACACACTGAAGTCAGATGTGCTTGTTTGGGTTCTGTGAACCTTTGAGAGATTTTTAGGACAGTCCGCAGCATGCGCCGAGGCAGGTTGTTTATGCAGATAAGCCACAGGATGCAGCTTGAGTGGGTCTGAAAGTTGGGTGGGGTGGGGTCGGGTCTCAGGGAACCAGGGCGAATGAACGGTGTTAGACAGGTTGATGGAGACTCAGGTATGGCAGCTGCCTGTGTTCACATGCCAGGACCGGGGAGAGCTCAACAAAGAAACAATGGCTTCCATCAACTCCTCCATCTGGGAGAAAGCTAGCCCTCCACCCCTCAGCCTGAAGCCAGATAATTCAGTTCCTCCTCGTATGTCCCTGATGCCTTTTGAGCTGCTGCCCCAGCACTGGAGCTCAGAGTGAATGACACCCTCTGAGAGTAAGGCCATGCACAGGCCCTTTCAGAGGAGTGCCTGTGATTGCAGCCACCCTAGTCTCACTCAGCCACAATCTCCACTTGTTTTCATAACCAAAGTTATGGGGACTTCTCTCCCTGGCACTGAAACCCTGAGCTGGGGAGCCTAGTGTGGGGCTGGGACTCCTTGCTCCTCTGGAGGTGGGGGTGGGGACTCAGCAGCCAAGATAACTCTCCAGATTTTTAATGGTCACACGTGGGTGTGGGACCAGCCCGTTTTGCATCTCTCCCCCTTCTACTAGTGTCGAAGTGGCTTCTTCTGTATGTCTTTAGTTGTAGGACTTCTGTTCAACTAGGCTTCGGCCAATTCTAAATAATAGTTTTCTGTAGTTTAGTTGTAATTTTGATATGGTCCTGAGAGGAGGTAAGCACAGCATTCCCTCCTCTGCCATCTTGACCAGGTTTTGGTGTCACTTTTCAATCTACTGTTTTTCTTGGTTTTCTGTTCACATTTATAAATGATGATCCCAATCAGTGGTTTTCAATCCTAAATGTGTATTAAAATATCTGGAAAGCATCTAAATACTAATTTCCCATCCCTCTATAAGTGCTGATTCAGTTGGATTGGGGTGGGGCCCAGGCAATTGGTATTTTTTAAACTTTATTTTTTACCACAATCCAGTTTTATTTTTATTTATTTTTATTGAGGTATAATTCATATATAACAGTTAGTTTCAGGTGTACAATATAATGATTTGATATTTGTATCTATTGCAAAATTATCACCATAGTAAGTCACCATGCAGTTATAAAGTTGTTTTTAGTTTTTTTTAAAAGATTTTATTGGGGAAGGGGAACAGGACTTTATTGGGGAACAGTGTGTGCTTCCAGGATTTTTCCAAGTCAAGTTGTTGTCCTTTCAATCTTAGTTATGGAAGGTGCAGCTCAGCTCCAGGTCCAGTTGCCGTTGTTAGTTGCAGGGGGCACAGCCCACCATCCCTTGCGGGAGTCGAACCAGCAACCTTGTGGTTGAGAGGACTCACTCTAACCAACTGAGCCATCCGGCTACCAAAGTTGTTTCTTTCTTGTGATAAGGACTTTTAAGATGTAATCTCTTAGCAACTTTCAAATATGCAATATAGTACTATTAACTATAGTCACCTTGCTAAACATTACATCTCTGTGACTTGTTTATTTTATAACTGGAAGTTTGTACCTTTTGACCCCCTTCAGCCATTTCACCCCCCTCCTCTAACTCTGGCAACCTGTCAGAGCTTCTTGTTTGTTTCTTTTTAGATTCCACAGGTAAGTCAGATCATACAGTGTTTGTCTTTCTCTGACTTATTTCACTTAGCATAATGCCTTCAAGGTCCATCCACGTTGTCACAAATGGCAAGATTTCATTCTTTTTTATGGCTGAGTAATGTTACTTTATACACACACACACACACACACACACACACACACACACACAGCACATTTTCTTTATTCTTCAGCCATCAATGGACACTTAGGTTGTTTCCATATTTTGGTTATTGTAAGTAATGATGCAATAAATATGGGGTTGTATATGAGGTCTGACAATTAAGTTCGAGAACTTGTTGCAATGATGTTGCTAACCTTTTTTATATCAGAGGGATTATTCATTATGAATTTGTACCAACTGGCCAAACAGTTAACCAAGTTTACTATTTGGAAGTGCTGAAAAGGCTACGTGATAAAGTTAGACGACCTGAACTTTTTGCAAACAATTCATGGCTCTTGCATCACGACAATGCACCAGCTCACACGGCACTGTCTGTGAGGGAGTTTTTAGCCAGTAAACAAATAAGTGTATTGGAACACCCTCCTTATTCACCTGATCTGACCCCCAAAGACTTCTTTCTTTACCTGAAGAGAAAGGAAATAGTGAAAGGAAGACATTTTGATGACATTCAGGACATCAAGGGTAATACAATGAAAGCTCTGATGGCCATTCCAGAAAAAGAGTTCCAGAATTACTTTGAAGGGTGGACTAGGCACTGGCATCAGTGCATAGCTTCCCAAGGGGAGTACTTCGAAGGTGACCATAGTGATATTCAGCAATGAGGCATGGAGCACTTTTTCTAGGATGGGTTCGCGAACTTAATTGTCTGACCTGGTGTATTTTTCTTTTTTAATTTATTGGGGTGACAATTGTTAGTAAAGGTATATCTTTTTGAGTTAGTGTTTTCTTTTCTTCCTTTTTTGTTTTTGGATAAATATCCAGAGGTGGAATTTTTCAAATGCTTTGAAGAACATCTATATTGTTTTCCATAGTGACTGCACCAATTTCCCTTCCCACCCAGCAGTGCACAAGGTTCTCCACATCCTCACCAGTCCTTGTTATTTCTTTTTGATAACATCATGCATAATACAACATAAGACCGGGTTGTATATTAATTTTTGCTCCAAAAGATGCAGAGCTGATTGTCTGGCTAGGTCTTATTTTCGGGGAAACACGGTAACAGGCTTGAGGCAATACCTCGTTGTGGTTTTGATTTGCATTTGCCCGATGATTAGTGATGTTGAGCATCTTTTCATGTACCTGTTGGCCGTTTGTATGTCAGTGGATATATTTTAAAAGCTCCCCAGATGATTCTGATATGTAACCTGAGTTGAGAATCTTGGTTGTGTGATGAGAGCGGTAAGTGTAGCAGATTTCCTGAGCACAAGTAGGAATTGTTTTTCCAGGAGTAAATTCAGAGTACAGGAGCCCTGCTCCTGCTCTACTAAGTTCCCTGGGTTCTGGGAGGATGTGTGCCTTGTCCTTTGAAGTGCTGTTTCTCCATCCACTAGTCTTGCCACTTATGTGGGTGGTCCCTACTGCCAACCCCCCACTTTCTTATAGAGAGCTATTCTTACACTTTCGCCTTTTTCAGAACACTGAAGGAGGCAGCTGTCACCCAGACCTTTAATTATCCTCCTGACAATCCCTGGACCACTTCCACTTCCATATCCAGCTTTCACTGTTGCTGAGTTTGGGTGTGTTTCCACCCAAGGTTCTCTTGGGAACACTCACATTTTTAGGAATCTCTGCTTTTGCTTGGTTCAAGTCGAAGGTTCTTCTATGTGGTTAGCACCGCCAACATTCAGGTCTGATGGCTTTTTTTTGCCAAGAATTCCTCACTATTCTTCTGATGGCATCTTTCCTGTTTATCCTGTGCTACTGTGGACTTATTCTTACTTTTATATTTTTATAACATATATTCTTACTGTTATAATAAATAATTGAATAGTCTTTTATATTTGTCATTTTAAGGAAGGGGAGAAGCACATTCAAATGACCCGTCATTTGTCATGAACCAGAAGTTCCCCAAACACTTTTTGGTTACCTCTGAAAAGTGTCAGATAGCCAAGGAATTTAGAAGACTGTTCATAGAAGAGGAACTACGAACACAAGTGGTTTAACCAAATGAAAAACTACTTATTCCATTAATAGAAAATGCATTTAAAGTTGTAAGATACCATTTTCACACATCAAATTAGCAAAGCGTGTGTTTTGCGGAGAGTTGTAGTGGGAGATGTGGTGGGAAACTTATGAGGGGTGGGGAGTGTGTATGTGAGAGACAGAGAAAGAGAATTTAATGCCGGTGAGGATGCAGTAGCTCAGACATTCTTACATACTGCCTGTGGATTGCAAATTGATAGAACTCTCAGTGCAGTTGGGCAGTATGGTCCTGAAAAATATTCATACTTTTTGACCTAGGGAGTCAAATACTGGCAGTCTATCCCATGGAAATAATCTTAGGTTAAGACAATAATTTATATGCAGAGATGTTTATTTCCATATTATAAAGGAAATAAAAACAAAAACAAAGTGAACGTGTTCAAGTGACTACACTAAGCAGCTATTAAATTATGGTGCATCTACGTAGCCAACAAAATTCTACAAACCAAATGAAGCTAGCAAAAATCAGTGTTTAGAGAGACTTTTAATGACAGAGGGGAAATGCTCATGGAGTTTTTAATGATGCTAAGTGATTAAAAAGACATATTCTAAAACATTTAAACAGAATATCAATTCTATAAGAAAAATGTATGTGCAAAGAAAAGTAAAAATTAACGGTAGTGATTGTTTTTATCAACTGGATTATGTGAGTTTTCCCCCCTATAGTCTTATATTCTTCTGTATTTTCCACATTTCTGCAATAAGTATATTATGATCGGGGGAAAATCAATATATTGTAATTGCCAAGCTGTCTCACAGAGAATAAAAATGGCCAATAATTGCATGAACATATTTAACCTCACTAATTATTTAAAAATGTGAAGAAAGCTGAGTGACATGGAAAATGTGTGTTACATATATTTAAGTGAGAAAAAAAATAACAATACATACACTATGATCCCAGTTTGTTAAACTTGTGTGTGCGGGCATGTGTGTGTATGTATCAAAATGTTGACAGTGCTTATCTCTGAGTGGTGGATATTTTTCAGATGTCTTTTAATTTTCTTCTTTATGCTTATGATTTGGATTATGTGAGTTTTCTCCCCTTATAATCTTATCTACTCTTCTGTATTTTCCAGTTTTCCTATAATGAATGTGTATTGCTCTTAAAATCATGGGAATTTTTTTCATACATTAAAAAATGGCAAATTACTTTTTCCACCCTCTATACTATACTTTCTACTCTTAAAACATACTTAAAATATTTAACTTGGATGTCAGAGTAAGAGAAATTTTAAGGAATTCTTTATGTAATTCAGTCTTAAGAATGAAATGAATACATTAATATAAATTTCTATAGTGCTTTAAAGATATTTATCTTTGTTTTGTCTAAAGAAGTATATTTGATTTCTTCAAACATTTTGCCTCTTTCTCAAAATATTAGGCACATAGGTGCAACATGATGGATAATTGCCTTTTTGCCCCTTCTTATAAAGACTTCTGAACTTCTTTATTTCTAAAAATTGAGATATAATTTACATGCAGCAAAATGTGCAGATTTTAAATGTATAGTTAGTTCAGTAAGTTTTAACAAATTTTTATACCCATATAAATACTACACCAATCAATACATAGAATAGTTTTGACTCCAGAAAAGTTCCCTTATGTTCCCTTCCTGTCAGTCTCCACCACCCAAAGGTAATCTCTGTTCTGATTTTTACCACCATACATTAATTTTGTTTTTTCTAGAACTTCATATAGACAGAATCATATAATATGTTCTTTTATGTCCAGCTTCTTTTGCTCAACATGATTTTGAAATTCATCCATATTGTGTGTATCAGAAACGTATTCTTTCTTTTTAATTGCCCAGTAGTATTCCATTGTATGAACCACCATTTGTTTATCCATTCTCATTCTGATAAACATGTAGGATGTGTCCAGGTTTGGACTATTTCAAAATCAGGGATGCTTAGTTTGGAGCTGTGTCATAAACCCCACCCAGCATGCCACCCTGCTCCTCTTTTCCTGTCTAGCAGTGCTTGCAAATCAGGCATTTGCCGACAGTTAAGGGCCTGTTTCCAGGAGCTTATAACTAAGACCACCACAAAGAGAGCTGAGAACAAAACTAAAGTGGGCCCCACCAAGTCCAGGACAGATGCCGCAGGAGTTTAGCTCCTGGATGCAAAGTGGCAGGCCTACAAATGAACAGGAAGCTCTTTTTACAGAAAGAAACAAAAGAAAGAAAAACTAAGCAGTGAAAGAGCTACGGGTGCCCAGCCAGGACAAGAGAGCTACTGATGTTAATAAACTGGAACCAAATCCCAGCAGGTGTTTGAGGACACTCAGAATGCTGAGTGCTGCCTACACTGGGAGTGGGGTGGGGGTGCTTCCTTACCCAGCTGGCCCTGCAGGGCCCATCGGGGCTCCTGCTAGAGCTTCTGGGGTACGGACTGCCAGGATGACCGGAAGCCGGTGCTCTGCGGCCCTGGCTCCTCTTCCGATAGAGGCTACATAAAAACCTGGGAAAAACTCCCCCTAGACTCAAGTGGCTGTCCTACCTTCAGCTATGCAGTGTATTCCCCAAGAGCAGAAATTGTGAATTCTGGGTTGGAGAAGTCCAGGATGTCTCTCTCTCTCTCTCTCTCTCTCTCTCTCTCTCTCTCTCTCTCTCTCTCTCTCACACACACACACACACTCACTCTCTCTGACAGAATAGAGCACAGCACCCTTCCCCCCCACTGCCACCTCATTCCTTGTAGACTGTATTTCCCTCTTGCCACCACCAGCCAAGCAGAAGAAGGTCTTTATCCCATTTCCTGGGGCACTGCCCCTTCATCCCACCTGTCCCCTGAATCTTGACACAGAGTTCACGGTGACTGCATGCAAACAGAGCTGAGGAAGTGTGGAGGGAGAGGTACACTTCTTCAGTTAGCTTGCTGAAAACACTCTTACACGATGGGAAATAGTGTGGACGCTGAAGACAGGGCCCTCATCAGGCGATGGCAGGGTTATAGAAGAGGGTGCCCTCTCCACCTGCCATATTATAAGGGCTTTCCAGTTCTGGAAGAATTCATGGCAAAACTCATGCCATGAGAGCGTCTACCACATGTCACACTGACCAGCTTTACGGACAACTGTCCTAAAAGGTACTCTGATGCTCGGCGGAGGGCTCAGCCAGCAAACAGTCCACTGGACTGTTTCTTCCCAGGACTGCTGTTGGCAGCTACCTTACTGCATCAGGGTCTTACCTGCTTAGCTTCTGGCCCCTTTTCTTGCCCAGGTCTGTTTCTTTCCTTGTCTCTTTTCCTTGCCCCCTTCAAGAGACTTTGTGGTTAAAAAAACAAAACAAATACAGACCTTCTAACTTTGCATTAGCGAGCATTCCTGCCAAGGCACTGACCCTGAGCACCTGCCAGAAGATATTTTTATTGTCTTTGGTTTCATTATAGATGATAAAAATACATGGAATTGGATTTCTTTTTCCTGGGATTTTGACTGTTCGTTGTTTATTTCAACACCAGATGGTATTTTCTTATTGAAGTTATTTATAAGCAGTTTGATTCTTAAAACGCTTTTTGATGTTGCTGGATCACCTTGCACCGAGAGTCTCACGTGATACATAGGTTGGGAGGAGGTCTGAGCTGGAGCTTTGAAAAGTTTCCACCAAACATGGGGACTGAAGCAATCACTGCCCCTCAGACTAATAATCTCCTGGTCTCAAAATGACTTTTAGTTTGGGGGAATATATAATTTCCTTGAAATTGCTAGTCTTAGAAAAAGCCACAGTTATTTTTCCTGGGTTACTTACGTTGTCTTCAGTTCTAATTTTGATGTGAGAGCAAAGAACAGATTGTGTCCAGCCAAGTTACATTTATAACTTCAAACAATTGTTCTCTCATAGAATAGCAAAAAAATGTATAGAAAAAAGGCCTTTAAAAGTCTTCTTCCCTTCCCTCCCAATTACAGTTGACACTTCAAGCTAACACTAAGAAGTGCGTTTGAGCACAGTATTTGGGAAAGTGGCTAGTGTGCCCTATCAATTTTGGGAAATGTGAACTATATGAAGAGAATTCATGATACCATTCTATGAAGTCTGTTCAACAAGTTACTCTTTCCAGTGAACATATAAGGCTCATGAGTATCAATTCCTTTACTAGGAACTGAAGATGATAAAAATCCTTGGGTTCTGACCTTTTCCATAGATAAAAGCAAAGAGTAAGACCCTGAATAATTGACACTCGAATATAAATATTGGACTCTCCATGGCAAGTGTAAACTTCATATTTGTGAATTACGCCTGGGTGTTTGTAGATTACCACAGAGATATACACAACTAAAAGAAGTTATTGCATTACTTTATCAAGTACATTTTAAGATAACTTAAAATTACGCCATGGAATGGAAAGCTATCCCATGTTCATGGTTTGGAAGACTTGATATTATAAAGATGGCAATATTACCCAAAGCAATCTACAGATTCACTGTAATCGCTACCAAAATCCTGGCAGCCTCTTTTGCAGAAATGGAAAAGTTGATCCTAAAATCCACATGGAATTGTAAGGAACTCTGAATAGTAAAAACAGTCTTGAAAAATAATGCTGGAGGACTCATGTTTCCCAATTTTAAAAAGCTACAATAATCAAAGTAGTGTGGTACTGGCATAAAAATAGACATATGGATTAATGGAATGGAATTGAGAGTCTAGAAATAAACCCACACATCTAAGCAATTGATTTTTGACAAGGATGTCAAGACCATTTAATGGCGGAAAGGACAATTTCTTTAACAAATGGTACTGGGACAACTAGATATCCACATACAAAAGGGTAAAGTTAGAGCCAATCTCACACCATATACTAAAATTAACTCAAAATGGATCAATTGTAAGACCCAAAACTCCTAGAAGAAAACATAAGCCTAAATATTCATGACCTTGGATTTGGTAATGGACTCTTAGAAATGACCTCAAAGGCACAAGCAACAACAGCAATAAAAATAGATCAGTTGGACTTCATCAAAGTTTAAAATTCTTGTGCAGCAAAGGACACTATTTAAAAAATGGAAAGGCAATCTACAGAATGGGAGAAAGTGATTTTCAAATCTGATAAGGGCCCAGTATTCATAATATATATATTTTTAAAAACTCTTACAACTCAAAGACAGAAGGCAAACAACCCAATTAAAATATAGGCAAAGACTTGATTGGACATTTCTCTAAAGGAGATATGCGTATACAAATAGGCAACAAACATGAAAATATGCTCAGCATCATTGGTCGTAAGGAAATGCAAATCAGAAATGCTGTGCGATACCACCTCACGCCCACAGGATGGCTATAATTTTAAAACACTCAAACAAACAGAACATAAAAAGTGTTGGTGAGGATGTAGAAAAATTGGAACCCTCTTGCTTTGTTGGTGAGAATGTAAAATGCCGTAGTCACTGTAAAATAGTTTGGCAATTCCTCAAAAACTTGAATATTGAATTACCGTATGTTGCAGCACTTCTATGTCTATACCCAAAATAATTGAAGACAGGTATTCAAACAAATACTTGTACACCGCTGTTCATTGCAGCACTATTCACAGTTGCCAAAAGGTGGAAAACACCCAAATGTCCATCAGTGGCTGAGTGGATGGACAAAATGTGATGTATCCATACAATGGAATATTTTTCAGCCGTCAAAGGAAAGAAGTAAAAAAAAGGGGGGGGGGGGATGAAGTATTGATACATGCTACAACGTAGAAAAACTTCAGAACATCATGCCAAGTAAAAGAAGGTTGACACAAAAGGTCACATATTGTATGATTGCATTTACACGAAATATCCAAAATGGTAAATCCATAGAGACAATAAAACATATTAGTGGTTTGCCAGGGGCTAGAGCAGGGGAATGATAGTGACTGCTTTAATGAGGTCAAGATTTCAGTATGGGGTGACTGAAACGGTTTGGAACTAGGTAGAGGTGACAGTTACACAACATTGTGAATGTACTAAATGCCACTGAATTGTATCCTTTAAAATGGTTAATTTTATGTGATGTGAATTTCACCTCAGTTTTAAAAAATTACATCATCTAGTTTTTGTGACATCATAAATAACTGTGGTTTTGTTGTCATAGTTACCTGTGACTGTTGGAACCCATGTGCTTTGTAGCATTAATTCATTGGGAAAGTTCTTTGCGCCTGTGGGCAGGAAAACTCGAAGATGGATGATCCCAAGTGGGTTTCTTTCTTAAATAACAATTAAGGAATATAGTTTTGCTTTTTCATCTTGATAGTGTAGAAGCTGGTACGACTTCTACCTTAAATGGGTTATTTTAAAATATGATCTAGACTGATATTGGTTGGTTTCTTTTAATTTGAAAAAGCCTGTTTTAAATAACTTCATATTATTTGGAGATGGAGCAGCGTTTAGTTTCATGAAAATTAATAGTAATTTTTAAAGAATCTAGGATATACCTATGGAATTGCAGTAAGTTTTTTTGATGGTTTGCTATGTTGCACTGTTAGAGATTTTTGTGACACTTTCTAGAACCACTACAAGTGCTTTTTATTGACAATGGAATTGGTGTCAGGAATAAAAATTCGGTTTAGATCAGTCAAGCAAGTTTGTGCAAAAACTGAAAACCTTCGTTTCTTAATTTTATCTTATACCTGTTTTGTTTTTTGAAGGAGGGACTTTAGGTTCGATTCTGGCTAAAGATCTGAGACTGAGAAGTGCTTCATAAAGGTAGAAGTGATTTGCCAATGACCAGGAAGCTTTTCTTTATGAATGAAGTTCATGTTTCTGCCCCTGTGTTATATGTGGACTTGTTTTTCCAGCAGGTGTTATCTATGCTAGTTTTCTTGCACACTCCCTCCTGGTTCCTCTTGTGATCCAAAATATGCCGTCCAGGCTGAGAGTTTGTAGACATGAAGCAAACAAAGCAAACGGGTTCGTAGTGGAGTGAACCTACAGCTTTGCCATTGTTAATGTGCCGGTCAATCGACCTGGAGAGTAAAGGAAGAAATGCCTTGCTTGAGTGAGGATCTTGTGATTTGAAAGTTAGAAGGAATCTGGAAAGCATAGCCAAATATCTGGAATAAATATACTAAGCTGAAGTAGTGGGTGAACGTGAGCGAGTGTTCAGTTTAAAGTACTTATTGCCTCCGACTTCTGTAAAATTAAGATTTCCTTTTTGTGATGTGCACTGGATAATTTTTTAAAATAAGAAAAGGTCAGTTTTTAAGTTGTGAAGAATTAAAAGTCAAGCTTTTCGGTAAAGTATTAACTAGGGAAATTTTCCAACAAGGGTTAATTTTACTAGACACTGAGCTACTTACTATCCCATGACAGAAGAAAGTGCAGCAGTAAGTGGATGAGACCAGCTTGCTGCAAGATTCCATTTGCCCAGAACCCCTGCGTACATTTCCTCGCATGATTTACTTAACCTTTCTGTGCGTTGGTTTCCTCACCTGGGCAATTAGAATAATAGACTCTACCTCACAGGGTTGTTATAAAGATTGAATTAGTTAATTAATGTAGTTAAAGCTTAGAACAGTGGCTGACAGAGTCAAAGCTGGCTGTGTCTATATTAAAGACATAGGAATGCTGGTGAGAGATAACTCGGAGGTGCTTTGATGAAGGGTGCGTTTCTGAAGGGCACACCTGTTCACTTTCACAGATGCTCCTAGTCCCCACCCTTTCTAGTGTACTGATGCACTGTTCTGTCTGAGGTTCTGAGCCCTCTGGTACACTCTCTTTAGGGCCATTGTACTGCTAATGGGAGTCTCAGCCAAGCAGAATGCTTTGAGAAAGAAGTAAAGAATTCAAAAGCAGTGGTTTTTCAACTGCTTCACAAGTAATTTTAAGATCTCATGAAGCATCTCTGGTGGTTTGTTGAAAGCATAATTACTGTCTCATTCATTCACCAGGAGTTACTGTGTGCCCATCATTGGCACTGGGCAGAAGGGCACGACATAGGAGTAAGGGTCAGAGACAGAGGTGAAGATAGCATTGTTCTTTGGCCTGGAACTCACAGCCTAGACCACTTTTGGTACCCCTAGAATCCATGCCAGGCAGCCCCAGGGCTTAGAATAGAAGAGCTTCAGAAAATAGCTCCTCCTTAATGGTGTGCATCCTCGAAGCTGTGTGTTACGTACCCATCAGTTAGTGTATCGTTTCTGCTCAGGCATCTCAAACTTAGCTAGGAGAGAGAGGGAGCTCACCGGTGGGAAGAGTGTTAAAGATTTTAATGAATCATCTTGCTCTGATCTATTATCGGAGACAACTGAGTTGGCTTTATTTCCATTTAATTTTTCAGTTTCTACTAGCATTTTTAATAGTTTTAAATTGCTAGTTTGTGTTTTAATGACTTCTTTTTACTCTCCCCACCCCCTTCGCTTTGCTATTTGTGTATAGTTCTGGTGAAAATGAATGAGGAAAGGAGATTGATGAGATTGGATAACTCAGCTTCCTAGAATATACTTTACCCTTTTCTCCGTAAGTGATGATATGCTGCTTCTTTTATAGGACTGAATTGCAACTGCAGAAGCAACAAGTGAACCTTTAAAGATGCGTACAGGGCTGCATAGAGTGAAGAGAGAAACTGGAGAAACCAATGAAGTGAAGAAGAAGTATGTTTCCCAGGTAAATAGCATGCTTCTGAATTTTAGCAAGTTTCTTGTCATAACAATTACCATATCTTCGTAATGCCTGACTCTTTGAGCCATATTTAGTTTTTGTATTGCTGTTAAACATTCTTTATTCTCCTCTCTGTTTTTATTGCGGAGCGCTTTGATTAAATGATTCTTTTTTGGATTAATCTAAAAATCTGCATTAAATATGCAACTTAGGAGATTTCTTAGATCCTTTGATAGGAACCTGTTATACGTTAGGTTGACCGTTCACTATTATAAAAGTAGGATTGTCTGTTGGGTCTGTGATGTGCCATTTACTACAAGTCAGCTTTTAGTCGGAGTGCAAAACTTACACTTCTGCTTAATTAAATGACTGACTTGAAAAATTAGAACACTAATTTGAATATCAATGTACACTAATTTGAATATCAGTTTTCCAAGGTATGTTCTACAAGATATGTGACCCTGCCCTCAGGAATAGGAAACATTTTTCAATGCTAAATTTAATACTCAAGACAAAGCAGACTGGCAACTAATCAATGTAAATAGACAGTCTTTACTTGATGTGCCCTAGTAAAGTTTTACTTATTTATTTGAGTTGGGAACTCAGTTTAGTCTTAGCCACTCGCAAGCTTAGACTTTGGGGGTTTTTGGGGTTGTCGTTAAAGTTTTTTAAATAAGGCAAATCTATTACATTACTTTTCATTATAAGTAAGAGCCTTTCTCCATCCAGTATGCTGAGTAGAAATTTCTGGAAAGAAATGAGAGGAAATGGAGTTAGAGTCATCTGTGGTATATAGTGCTGGAAGTTCTCTACACAGCTTCCCAGCAGACAAGGCCACCTCACTCCTTCTCCACAAGCCTGGGCCACCCAGCCCATGGGAATTTTCCCACAATTGTCGCTTCTGGAACTTCCCTCCTCATGGTCGATTGCAGCAGGGCCACTTATTGTTTGAATATGATATATTCCAGCTTGCTCATTCTTCAACTTTGAGTCATCAGGTTCAGTAAAAACTATTTAGTGGCCTTGTGTATCAATCATCTAAACTGAAAATGGCATAAGACAAGTTTATTTATAAGTAAACTCATACACACATTTTTTAATGCTCGTCTTCACACTGACTCCTGCCTCAAATCTCCTCACACGTAGCCACATGGTTCCTGCCATCCTCCTTCTTCAGGTTTCTGCTGTGGGGGCAAAGGTAATGGGAAGGGCAAAGCCAAATTGGAATCACCAGGAATTTTCTGTATGTCAGTCTCTGTACCTACTACAACTTGGCAACACTGAGCCATCTTTTCCACCTCTAGCTTACCTCATTTCTCCCACTCCACTCCTACATATTAAATATGATGTTCTATTTATTATCGACACATCATGCTTCTTCTGTTTCACCTTTAGGATTTAAAAAAAAATTTTCACTTTTAAAGGGACATACTATTTGACTCAGCAGTTGCATTTCTAGAAATTGTATAACCTCAGACAAGTATGCAGGTAATCCTGTACCACCTCAGCCTCTATTAAATCCTCGTGCATGCTTTCTATTTCAGTAGCACTTGGACAGAGACTAATTATCTCTTGCTGCCATTATTTTGTTGTGGCCATGGGTCATGTCTCCTTCTAATAACTTGGGCAACTGCTCACTTCTTTGCCTAAACTGCGGCGGACTAGAGACATTTGTGCAGTAGCTACCTACGGTATATTCCCTTTCAGGTTTCTTCTTTTGAACTCCTGTTCCCTTACAGCAATCTTTCTCTTCCCATTTGCGAATATCGCAAATGGTTACACTTTTTGCATTACATATTTCGATATTTAAATGACTAAACATGTAGTGGTGGTATTTCTACCTGGCTGTACATTAGAATAACCTCAAAAGCTTTATAAAATACTAATACCTGGTCCCACTCCCAGAAGATTCTGAGGCAATTTTTCTGGGGTGAGGTGTAGGTATCAGCATTTTAAAAAGCTGCGTGGGTGATTTTCATATGTGGTCAAGTTGGAGGACTAGAAATACTATTGATTTTTCTATATTGGTGATGACTCTGGTCACTTTAAACGCATCATAACCGTTTACGTGATTCCTTCGGGTTTATAAGTATACAGTAGTGTTACGTATAAAAACATTTTTCCTCTTCCTTTACCGTATTTGTATTTCTTATTCATTTTCATGTTTCTTTGTATTGGAAGGAACTTCTGATACTATATTAACTAACAGTGATAAAATGCTTCTTCGTTTTGTGCCGGTTTTTAATGACTGCATGGCTCACTTATTTGTCAAAGCATATTGGCAGTTAATTTTAAATAAATACTTTAATAATGTAAGAAAGTATACCTTTATTATTAGTTTTAGAATTTTTAAATTAAGACTAGGTGTTGAATTTTAACAAATGAATTTTTGGTGTCTGTTGACATGACACTATTAAAAATTTCAACCTATTTCTAGATTCTGTTTACTATTATTTTCTTTTAAATTTTTGAGCATGAATTCTAAGTAAGCTTTGTCTATAGTTTTCTCTTTTCATTTTCTTTAGCCAGTTTTTTTTAATAAATAATATATTTTATTTATTTATTTTTTTAAAGATTTTATTGGGGAAGGGGAACAGGACTTTATTGGGGAACAGTGTGTACTTCCAGGACTTTTTCCAAGTCAAGTTGTTGTCGTTTCAATCTTAGTTATAGAGGGCACAGCTCAGCTCCAGGTCCAGTTGCCATTGTTAGTTGCAGGGGGCGCAGCTCACCCGGCAACCTTGTGGTTGAGAGTACACGCTCCAACCAACTGAGCTATCTGGGAGCTCAGCGGGAGCTCAAGGTGCCGTGTTCAATCTTAGTTGCAGGTGCAGCCCACCATCTCTTGTGGGAGTCGAGGAATTGAACCAGCAACCTTGTGGTTGAGAGCCCACTGGTCCTTGTGGGAATCGAATCAGCAGCCTTCAGCGTTAGGAGCACGGAGCTCCAACCGCCTGAGCCACCAGGCCGGCCCTCTTTAGCCAGTTTTAGGAGCAGGTTAGTAGAATAAACTAGTAACCTATATCTTGACCTATTTTAGGCATGATTTTTATGATGTGAATTGTTTGTTTCTGGAAAGTTTGAAAGGATTCACTAACAAACAATCAGAGACTTGTTTTTGTGGGGGTATAGTGTTTTTTTTGGTTTTTTTTTAAAGATGTTGGTCTAGTTGGGTATTTTATTTTACCAATGTTATAATTTTACATTTTTAATAGAAAATCCATCTATTTAATTTTATCCAAATTTATTAACACATACATAGTATTCCCCTACAATTTTATTGCCTCTTTTTATTTTATTTTTTTAAATTAAAGTTTGTTGGAGTGACAATTGTCAGTAAAGTTACATAGGTTTCAGGTGTACAATTCTGTGTACAATCCTTGTATATTTGATCCCATATATTTGATCCCTTTTACCCTCATCTACTAACCCCATCCCCACTTACCCGCTGGTAACCACTAAACTACTGTCTGTGTCTATGAGTTTTTGTTTCTTCATTTGTTTGTCTTGTTCTTTTGTTGTTTTCAGTTTTATATCCCACATATCAGTGAAATCATGGTTCTCGACTTTTTTCTATCTGACTTATTTCACTTAGCATAATAATCTCAAGATCCATCCATGTTTTCGCAAATGGCACTATTTCATCTTTTCTTATGGCAGAATAGTATTCCATTGTGTATATGTACCACAATCTTCTTTATCCAATCATCTATTGAAGGACACTTTGGTTGTTTCCATGTCTTGGCCAATGTAAATAAAGCTGCAGTGAACATCAGAGCACATATATCTTTATGGATAAAGGTTTTCAGATATTTTGGGTAGATACCCAGGAGAGGGATTGCTGGGTCATATGGTAATTCTATTTTTAAATTTTTATTATTTTATTATTGCCTCTTTTAATGTCCTATTTTTCCAACTACATTTCCTTCTTTTTTGTAATTAAATTTACCAGTACCATCACTTTTAGTCTCTTCACAAAAACTTTTAATTGAAATACAAAACTTTAAAAGGACCAAAGGAGGTTGTGAAAAGTTAGTTTCCCATTCCTGTTCCTCAGGCAATCCGTTCCTCTTTCATAGGCAGCACCTCCTGCCAATTCCTTTTCTTGTGGCCCTTCCAAAATATTTTGGTTTTTGCTTTCAAATATCTAATTCCTTTCTTTTTAAAAAAAGTTCCTCTAGGTTTCTTTCCTTCTTTCTCTCTCTCTCTCTCTCTCTCTCTCTCTCTCTCTCTCTCTCTCTCTCTCTCTTTCTTTTTGTCGTTTGTTTCTCAAGATTATTTGCTGCATGTTTAGGTTTTGTTTTTTTGACAATACTTAAAGCAATGCTTGTCCTCTATTCTTTTTTTCGGTCTATAGATTTCTTGTGTAGTGATTTTGGTACATTTTCTAACTTCATTATATCTTGCAAGCAAAATACTGTTGATTTTGTCTTCTGTTCAACTAATCTTGAAGATTCTATAATTTATGTGTAAATTTATCCTCTTTAATTTATGGTTGATACTGCATTTGTTATGTTTTCTATGTATAATTTATTTCTTAATTTTTATAATTCTTGTCTCTTTCTATACCTTCTGTTTTATAGAATGTTTTCCCCTTCCTTTTCACTTTTAAACAAATTTTAAAGGTGAACAAACTTTTGAATTCTCCCAATGCTAAAAATAACATATGTTTCTATATTTATTTACTATCATTAAAGCAAAAACAGGAACTTTCCTTTCCTTCCATATAAGGAAACTCAGTTTCTCCCTGTTTTGGCATTCCCTCTTCCTATTCCATAGCTACCCCCATTATTTTTTCCTTTCATATTTTACATTTGTTTGATGTGGTGTACTAATTATTTTTGGCTTCAGCCTGTTATTTATAAGTATTTTGCTCTTCTTGATTAAGTTAACAGCTACCCAGGCCTTCCTCTGAGGGGACGGACGCTGTGCCAGATTCAGGAGATACAGAGATAAAGGCCGTTCTGTCTTCAAGATCCCCTTTCTGACTGAGGAGGTATCTTGCATGCAATTCAACAATGGCAAAAGATTGATGTGTCAGGTGTGCTGGAGACACACAGGGAGGGACTCATGTTTGTTGAATCAGCGAAGGCATCCTGGGAGCTGAGTGTTGCTGTACCAGTAGGGCTTTGAGAGGTAATGGATAAAGCAAAAAGGCGAAAGTGTGAAGGTACCCAAGTTCATTGCCCACATTCATCAAAGGCCGAAGGTACCCAAGTGGCTGGAGATGAGACTGGACAAAGGACTGTTGGGGCCAGATAGTGAAGCATCTTGAGTGCCTGGCCAACAAGTTTCAGTGTGTCTCCTGTGGGCTGCACTGCTAAGGCTTCAACGCAGGGGAGCACCAGGCTCAAGGCTGTTTTTAGGATGATAACTCTGTCTGTCACGGGAAGTGGGAGCTCCAGGGAGGAAGTCAGTGAGGCGGCTGTGGCAGTCATCCAGGAGAGATGATGGGCGCTTGAACAAGGTGGTAGCAATAGTGATGGAGAAGAGAAGATGAGGTGTTTTGAGGCAGAATCTAAAGATACCAGTTGGTGTCTGACTCGGGTGAGGTTAGGAATTAGAGGATGGCTCAGAAAAGTTTTTTGTTTGTTTTAGGGCAGGTGATAATAGATGGTGGAAATATTGACCAGCTTGTGGAGTGGGGTAAAGTTTGTGTGTGTGTGTGGGTGGGTGGGGGGGTGGTTAGCAGAAACTGATTTGGAGAGAGACAGAGGAGAGTTTATTTTAGGACTTGTTGAATTTAAGAAACCTTCAAGAGATCTAGGAAACGTATCTAGAAACAGTGGGCAATATTGGTCGGAAACTCAGGTGAGATGTAGGGGCTGGAGATAAATGTGCGAGACACACTTGCCCAAAGGAGGATGTCAAAGCCATAAGTGCAATCCCCTTCCCGCAGGCAGAGCATGAAGACAGAAAATCAAAGGGCCCAGGATGGCTTCTTGGCAAACACCAGTCTTTATGTATAGGAACTCGAAATGTCCTGAGCACTGTAATATGTGCCCAGCATGAGGTAACGAGAGCTTTTTCAGATGGCTTACTTTATCTTCTCAATAGCCCTGTGTATGGAAATTATTACTACCCTACTTTGTGGGCCAGGAAACTAAGGCCCCAAGGCATTGTAACCAAGCTAGTAAGTGGGATTGCAGGCCAGGCCTGGATGCGTGTCCATGCTAGAGGAAGCGGTAGGGGAGAAGCAGAACCACTTCCTACAGGGGCAGTGGCCAGCAGTGGCCGTTCACCCAGAGGTCCAGTAGGATAAGGAGAAGCTAAGCCACTGGTTTTTCTCAACTAGAAAACTGATAGGGATCCCAGCATGGTCAGTTCCCACTGAGGACCAAAGTCAGCTGGCACTGAAGTCAGAGAAGCTGAGGAAATGCAGCTGTTGACTGCAGCTTTTGGAGACAGCTTGGTGGTAGAGGAATGAATGACCAGGGCACCTGGTCTGGGGGTTGGGGGAGGTGGTGGCATCATTTTGTTTGTTTACAGATGACAGCTTGAAGTATTCTGATCACCTTTTTTTCTTTTAGGTCATTATCTTAGTCTTGTCTTGACTGGGCTTCTGTTACTAAAAAGAAAAAGAAATCAAAAGGAACTCTGCTGGATTCTCTTTCACATAGTCTGCTTGTTTAACTTGTTTACTTGGAGTTCTTTTCTTTTTCTCTCTTTCTTTTCCTTTACGCATTGTTTTCAGATGTTTCTAAGCTGTGTCTTAGTGACCCTCTTTGATTGCTAAATACGTGTGAGACCCTGAGAGCTGCTCTTTGGTTCTTCTTTCAGGTCTCTCCATTTTGGAAGTGGTTTTCTTCTGTCATTTGAATCTTTTGTTCAATTCAGCTTCCTCCAGAACTCTTAATTCAGAAACTGTTTCTCCTCCAGATGATGTCTTGTTCTTGCATTCTTTGACAATAGGAGAGTCCAGAGTGCTAAGAGCGTGCACTCTGGAACTAGACTGCCTGGGTTTAAATCCTGGTTGTACCAGCCACTAGCTGAGTGACCCTGGGCAAGTTATTTAGCTGCTTTGTGCCTCAGTCTCTTCATCTGTAAACGGGAGGCAAGACTAATGCCTATTAGCAAGGGTTGTGATGAGGGTTAAATGAACTCCTGCCCGTGAAGAGCTTAGACTGAGCAGTGTCCAGTGCCCGTGTTCCATCCTCGTTAGCTGTTCTTATTGTTCTGGGGGAAGAACAGTAGGAGAGGTGACCTTTTCCTGATTGTCATTTGGACCACACAAATAAGTGATACATTTACAGATTATGGGAGCTTTACTTGGTAAACTAGAAATAGGCAAATCCTGGAAACCAGGTAGCATTCCCTCAGGTTTTTAAGCAGTTCAGCAACGAACAACTTCAATTTCGGTCCAGATGTGGCATGTGGACTTGCAGATGTCCACTGTGTGACCTCACCTTCCCCATGGCAAGTGCTTTTTTCTTAAATACAGGCCATACAATTTTAAATTTCTCCCTTACTGAATAGTTCTTCCACAAAACTATTTAATTTCGCTCATCCCATGTGTAAATAACAGCTGCTGGTGAATCAGCACTCAAAATTAAGTAACTTGCCTGAAGTCCATGGTGGGTTTGGGATTTAATTAAGCCCATGGTATCGGACTCCAGTGATATTAAAAGGAAAAGAGGTTTGCTGGAATACATATACATTAAACTATAGTCTGTTTTAGTTCAAGCTACCAAGACAAACTATCAACACTGGGAGGCTTATAAAGAACAGAAATTTATTTCTCACAGTTGTAGTGGCTGGAAGTTGAAATTAGGGTGCCAGCATGCTTAGGTTCTGGTGAGGGCTGTCTTCCGGGTTGCAGACAGCCTGTTTCTTGTTGTAGCTCCTCATTTGGTGGAGAGAGAGCGCTCTGCAGTCACAAAGTGCTCGCAAGACAGCAATAGTTAGGGGAAATCAGATCAACCTAACCTTTTGGAGTTTTTAAGGAAAGTGAGGAGGCTTGTGAATGAGGGAGCCAGTCATTTTTAAAGAAACCTTTGACAGAATTTGCATGGTTTCCAATAAATTCCTTCAACATATTTATTAACCATAAAAGGAAAGGAAAGGTAGTAACTTTGCAGTGGAGAAACCACCTTAACCAAGCGGTCATGGTCAACATCACCAGTAAGAAGGCATAGCACTGTCGTGAACCCCATGAGAGGACACACTCAGAGCACAACATCATTTCCAGGGTATTTCTGCCCCAAATGCATAACCTCAGTGTAATCATGAGAAAACAGCAGGCAGACCCAAATCAAGGGACAGTCCATAAAATAACTGATTAATACTCTTAAGGGTGTCAAGGACATGAATGGCGGGGACAGACTGAGAAACAGTCATAGACTGCAAGGTGACTAAGAAACAGCGACTCAGTACAGTGGGAATCCTGGGTAGGCTCTTGGAACAGCACAGGGACATCAGGAGAAAAACTGGTGAAATCTGAGTAAGGCCTTTGTTGTAGTAAACAGTTCTGTGCCAATGATAAGATCTGGTCCTGTCCCACATACCGTAGCTACTCGTATGGAAGATGGTAGCACTGGGTGAGCTGGGGCAGGGGTAACGGACACTGTCTGTACTTTTCTTTTTTAATTTTTTTTTTATTGGGGAATATTGGGGAACAGTTTTTCCAGGACCCATCAGCTATAAGTCAAGTTGTCCTTTAATCTAGTAGTGAAGGGCGCAGCTCAGCTCCAAGTCCAGTCAGCGTTTTCAATCTTAGTTGCAGGGGGCACAGCCCACCGTCCCATGCGGGAATTCAACCGGCAACCTTGCTGTTGAAAGCTCATGCTCTAACCAACTGAGGCACCTGGCCACCCTCTCTGTACTCTTTTTCAACTGTTTTGTAAGTTCTTAAATTAGCTCAAAATTAAAAACTTGTTAAAAAATAAACCTTTGACAAGATTCCATACAGACGTTTTCTGTTTTGTCTCTATCTCATTTTTCTGTTAAGTAAAAAGCCATCAGGGGTTAGAGAAACTCTTTGGTCCTGGGTAGAAACTGGTGTAAGAATAGGAAAGAAAGCTTAGCGCTCAGTCTCCTTCTCTGAGTGGGTAAATGTTAATGAGAACCTTCCACATGTATTGCTCATTTCCTGATATGTTGAATTTCCTAGACCTTTCTGAAGGGTATAGTAGCTGTGTTGGTGGGAGATTTTTCTGAAAATTTTGTGAGGCCAAGTGTGCAGAATTAGCAAGATACTGTACTTAGGTCTTAAAAAAATTCCAAATCCGACTTCTGCAGGGTCACGTGTCTAAAGCTAGCACTTCGTACCCAGAGTTCTCTGAAGTGTTTGCTGCTGAGACCAGAATGGCCGGAAAACTGGTGCACGTCCGTGCAGAGGTGAGCAGACCCAAGCGCTCCTCGGGACGTATATGTGGATGAAGGGCCCTTCTAGTCCTTAGGGAGCAGCCACGTTACAGCCCTGAATACAGGAAGATCTTAAAAGCTAGGGTTTTCTAACTTGTTCGGATGAAGAATGCTGCACAGTGACAGCAGTGGGAGTCTGCATGGAGTCCAGGAGGATTTGGAGGGCGGGACTCAGAGTACGGGAGCGGCTGCCCTGGCCTGGGGCAGACGCTCTGCTTGCTGCAAAGCTGGGCTTGCTGCACCAGCAGACTGCAAACCTTAGAAGCTCTGAAGTTGTTCCTGAGGCAACAACCTAATCAGGGATTCTGTTTCCCAAATGCAAATACCCTGTTAGGAGAGGACAGCTCTGGCTAGATGACAGGAATAGCGAGACTGCTGGAAAACTATACCTTCTCTAAAATGGGGGTAAAAATCTAGTGTGTCGCCTCCTCCACTGAGTTTGGTGGGTATTAAACCAGTTCTGCCCCACCAATTAAGAATAATCGCAGTGAACTAAAAAACATCATATTTCTGAACTTACACAAGACACTTTGGCAAGGCTTAGTGGGTTTGCTCAGTGCCTACAGCAATCAGAAATGTGTTTACCAAGGCATAGCGAGCTCTGAGAGGTGCAGCGTGGCCAGCTGGCAGCGTCCAGAGGGAGCCAGCCCTTCTCGGCTGCTGTGTGGATGTCTCTCCCTTCCTGAAGTTAATCTTTTGGGTCAGATTCCAAGTGGAGCCTCAAGGCAGCGAACGAACTACAGTGGTGCTAATTCGAATCCACGACACTGTTACGAAGCCCTTCCCTGGCCCGCCCTCCACAGGCTCTGGGCCTTCTTGTTCAGTAGAGATATGTCCTCATGCCTTGAGTCGGTAAAATGGTTATGGTGATGCATTTTTAGTTATTCTCTACAATGAGTGCAGTGGATAAATGAGATAGAAAAATCAAGGACAAGTTCTTGGTTGACAATTAATTTGGAAGACTCAGCTCTGCTAACTCAGTGGAGTATGAGAAATGGATGACCGTTTTTTTCAGAATACTTTTGCAGAACAAAATCGACATTCATCAGTAGAGCTTTCCACCCTCTGACCACGATCCCTTTCCAGCCACAAATCTTCTATCCTGCCCCTACCTACCTTTGCTTTAGCTCTGGTAGGCTGGCGATACCATGTACTCTAACATTGCCAAACTTTTTCTTCCCCTTCTCTGCTTTCAGGTCCTGTATCATCAAATGCCACCCCCTTGCAACCTTCTTTGGTCTTCCTCAGTCATTATTATCAGTCTGCTTTTCCGTACCCCAAGCTCATTGTAGCACGTTTCCTATGGCACGTGTCACACACCACTTTGTGATGTTTCTGTTGACGTGGCTTTCTCCTCTCCTGGATTATCACCTCCTTGAGGTGCCAGGGACTGAGGCGTTCATCTTCACATCCTCTGAGTGCTCAGCATAGTAAATTTGCTGACATTGATTGAGTGTTTGTACTGCTTCAGCCATTGTCTAAGCATTTTCTATGTATTATCGTGTTTAATGATCATAGTAACCTCATGAGAGAGAGATTTATCCTCCCCCATATTTTTACAGATGAAGAAACAGGAAGGGTAAGAATTTTGCCTGAAGCCGCAAAATGGTGGAGTTGTGATTTGAACCCAGGCAGTCATTCAGGGGTCAGGGCTTCTCACTAGTACTTGATACTGGACTATGATGCTGTAACGCCCATGCTCTTTCTGCATGCTCTACTGGCATTTATTGAACACCCGCTGTGTACTGGCAGGAACTGGGGTGATCCTCCCAAATATCCCAAGAGGCACATGAGTTGCTGTTCCGTAGATGAGGAAACTGAGATTCAGAGGGCTTGAGGTTAAGCAACCTGTACTAGTCAGTAGTACAGTATGTGCCTAGTGTGTGCAGGTAAGTGAACAAGTGGATGAATAACAACTGAAAGAGGCTGTGGGAAGAGAACCATCATGTACTGAGTGCCTTCCATTTTTTTCTGTAGGAAATTCTTCCCCCACATTTTATTATGAAAAATTTCCAGCGTGCTGCAAAGTTGAAATAATTTTACAGTGAGCAGCCATACACCCACTGCCCAGTTCTGTTAATGTTTTACTCTGTGTGCTTCCTAGTCCTCTATCCAGCCGTCTGTTCATCATATTTTTTTACGTATTCCCCCTCAGTGCTTCGGCATGCAGATTGCTAAGTAGAGGTCACTATTTGTTTTACAGTTTTTTTCTTTTGAGGTAAGATTTGTACATTTGTAGTTAAATTTGCAGTTAAATTTTAATTGTACATCTGCGTTTTGACAAATGTATACCCCTGTGTAACCCAAAATCTTACCAAGATATCATTACCCAGAAAGTTGCTTCATGTCCTTTCCCAGTAAATGCCTGTCCCTACTTCCCAGAGGAGTGTTTACTATTTTTATGTTGAATATTTATGGGGTTTTTTTGTTGTTCCAAAAGAATTTCAGGTGACTCATTCAGGTCCATAAAATACAGCAAGAAAACATAAATGAGAAGTAGGTGGAGAAAAGAAACAAAGTTAGGAATATTAAATGGAGCCAGGAGAGCACCTATGATATGCCAGGCACTTTTATACGTAATGTATTACTTAATCCTCACAAGAGGTATGCATAATTATTTCTGTTTTATAAGTGGAGAGGCTGCAAAGTGGTGTAGCTAATAAGTAATGGGGACACTTCAACGCCAAAGTCTTTTTCTACTCTATCACCCCAAAAGCAAGACAATATGTAAAATAGCTTATTTTGAAAATTAATATGGTCTCAAATAATATTTGCTCAAGTATTTGTAAACTTGTGTTACCTCAGTATGTTGGTAGTTTAACTAAGGGAGATGGCAGAGGTGGGGGCACTAAATTAGTCCTGCAGTATTTGTACCTCAAGGGCAAGGTTGGCTTTGAGTTATCTCAAATGGCCCTAGAGATGGGATTCCATGTCCTCAGTCAGAGAAAAAGTCAACTTTTCCAGAAATGGTGATAAAAACGGGAAGTCTAGAAATGGCTCCATTGACTGTTAAATGTGGCCATAACATCAGCAAGGAAGTGTCTTATGCATGGAAGAGCCTTGGTCAGAGCTTTCGTCGTTGACTTTAACAGGGTTCATTTGTTATAAGGGGTTTTAGAAATCATTGTATCTGCTACCTTCTGCATTCTGTGTTGAGTCTCCTTTATGTTAATAGATTGTATATACCAAAAAAGGGCAAAGAAAAACTGAATATTACTTAGAGGTTTCTTACTTGAAATACCAGAAAAAGATTGAGCCTGTGGTAGTAGGAAGGTTGTCACAGGACTCCTGGATAAAGTTAGGGACAGACTTTGAAAAATAAAGGAAGCTGGGAGTGTTAAATTGATACTGACGTGGCGATATAAAACAGGAGAATTTCCTCTCTCGACTGTGGCTCCCAACATGGTGCGATGATCATTGCGTTAGGCTCTGTTGGGCTGTGAAGACCACGGCCTGCTCATGCGGTCCTGGGTGATGCAGTGAGGAAACGCGGGAGCCAGTCCCATGGGCAGACCTGTGCGGACCTAGCACAGTGACTCTGGAGCCCCCTGGGAGCGAGGCAGGGGTCAGCAGCCTTGCTCTGCTGTCCACGCTGTCCCCCCCCCCCCCCCCGTGTGTCTGCTTCCTCACCACTCCCTACCCTCGCGCCCCAAATACCATGCCCGAAGCTTGCAAAACGAGCATTTTCTGCACCTTCCAGGCCTTCTGCCTGTGCCTGTGGTCCCCTGGGCAGCAGGGAAGGGGTGGGCAGCCAAGTAGAAAGGTCACCAGTAGAAAGATCCATGTGAATGGTGGCCACCAATGATAAATACCGGTTTCTCCTCCCCGGACAGCAGCGCAATGATCTTTAATAGACTGCTTTAATTGAAGGGAATTAAAAAAAAAATTACATTGTTTTCTCACTATAAAAGCCATGCATTCTTATGGTAGATAATCTGGAAAATATAGGAAAGCATAATGAAGATAATTGAGATTCCTGTTAGTGATATCTTGACAGCCTTCTTTTTGGGCATTTACTTAAAAATTGTTTACTTACAGTTGACGCCAATTCTATATATACATTTTGTATCTTGCTTTGAAAATATTTAATTGTCATATAAAATGTAATATTCAAAATACTTTACTGTATCATTAAAATTATTCAGAAGCATGCTTTTAAATAGCTGTTTACATTTCTATCTTGTATGGACAGTACTCTATTTTCTGCCTACCTTTGTCATTGAATTTGAAGTGAGTTTCTTGTGAACAGCATATATATGGTTGGGTTGTATTCTTCTCCACTCTCCCAATCCCTACTTTTTAATTGGTGTATTTAGACCATTTACATGTCAGGTAATTATTGATGTATTCGGGCTTTATTCTGCCATTTTATTATTTATTTTGTTTCCTGTTTCTCTTTTCTTGCCTTTGTCTGAATTGCTTGAACATTTTTTAGGATTTTTATCTTGACTCATTTGTAGTGTTTTTGAGTGTATCTCTTTGTGTCATTTTCTTGGTGGTTACTGTGGGTATTAAAATATGCATAGTTGACTTATAACAGACTTACTGTTATCAATATTTTATCACTTTGAGTGAAATGTGGAAACCTTACTTTCATCTAAGTGTCCCTTTACTTCCCCTTTCCCCCTTTTAAATATAATTCTTGAGTGTCAGATTGAGTTATGATTTTTTCAGTCATTAAATATGATTTATGAAACTCATGAGGAGAAGGATAGTCTATTGTATATATTCATATTCTTTTTCTATTCTTTCTTCCTTCCTGTTGCTCCAAGATTTCTTTTGTTATCATTTCCATTCTGTAAGGGGAGATCTAGCGACACATTCTTTTAGTTTATGTCTTGTCCCCTCCAGTCTTGAAGTATAGTTTCTCCAGATACAGAATTCATGGTTGACATTCTTTTTTTTTCAGCACTGAAAATGTTGTGCTACTTCCTTCTGGCCTCCATGGTTTTAAATGAGAAGACTGTTGTCATTTGAATTCGTGTTTCCTTATAGGCAATAGGTTCTTTTTCTCTTCTTCCAAGAGTTTTTCTTTGTCTTTAATTATCAGACATTTAGTTATCTTGTGTTTTGGCATGGATTTCTTTGGGTTTATCCTATTTGAGTTTTTCCTAGCTTCTTGAATCTGTAGGTTTGTGTCTTTCACCAGGTTTAGGAAATTCTCAGCCATTATCTTTTTGAATACTTTTTCAGCCCCTCTCTTTCTACTCTTCTTCTTCTGATGTGAACATTGGATCTTTTGTTATTGTCTCACAAGTGCCTGAAGCTCTGTCTGTTTGTTTTCAGTATACTCTCTTTTATTCATGTTGGATAAGTTTTATTGATCTATCTTCAAGTTCACTGATTCTGTGCTCTGTCATCTATGCTCTATTATTAAACCCATCTAGTAAGTGTTTAGTTCTGTTATTCTATCTTTCAGTTCTATACTTTTCACTGTTTTTTTTTAATAACTTCTATTTCTTTGATGAGTTTTCTGTTTTTTCATTTGTTTCAAGAGAATTTCTAATTGCTTTTTCCCACATTTTTATGATGACTTCTTTAAAATCCTTTGTAAGCTGATTTCATCATCAGATTCATCCTAGTGTTGATATTAGTTGATTATCTTTTTTTCATTCAAGTCATGGTTTTTCTGGTTCTTGATATGATGGGTGATTTTCAGTTTCATTCTGGACATTTTGTCTGTTATGTTAGGATACTCTGAGTCCTAGCATTCCACGATAATTTCTTTATTTTACCAGAAAGTCACCCTGATTAAGTCTAGCACACAGTTTGGGTCTGCTTTTGTGGGCTGTGGTTCCAATGAAGATTTGCTTTTCAGAACCTTTGCTGTTACTGTTTTGGTCTGCTTGGCTTATCTGGTGCAGCTGGGGCTCTCACTGGTTCCTGCTGGTGCTGTCTGATGAGGGGAGTTTCTCCAGGCTATGATGCCTGGTGCCTCTAGGAGGCAGCATAGCCTGGAGAAACTTCCTGGGTGACCTGCAGGGAGGGAAAGTGCTTTCTTAACTTCTTTTATTATCTCTCTTTCTTCTTGGTGCTGCCAGCTGGCCTGATATTGATAGCAGAATTCCCATTCTATCCTGGTGAAGGATATGCCTACCTGGGTTGCCTTCTGTTGCTAGGCTGGGACTTGGGAAACACTGGGCCTGAGCCACCTTCTTCAGTTGGATGGAGGTGGGGGGTGGGGGTCATAAGATGCCCTGCTGCTGTGTTGTCCCTAAACTGTTTGCTTTCCTTTTTCCATCTTTTAGACTTCTCCTTTGGTTACCTCTTGTGTTATTTCCAGTGTTTATAGTTCTATGTAGCAAGGAGGCTGGGGGAGAAATGAGTTATGCCATCTTGTCTGGACTGTTACAGTGTTCTATTTAACTATTTGTCTTTTGGATGATTAAGTTGTTTTAAATGTTGAGTACTGTAGACATCATGACAAGGGACCTTCCAACAGCCTTGGAATCTGAAAGGCTTCCTTACTCCACAGACCCAAGGGCCTGTG
The DNA here is from genome assembly GCF_057876585.1 of Rhinolophus sinicus. Lineage (NCBI taxonomy): Eukaryota > Metazoa > Chordata > Mammalia > Chiroptera > Rhinolophidae > Rhinolophus > Rhinolophus sinicus. The sequence goes on from NC_142513.1 coordinate 15,405,867, forward strand.
CCTGGTTGGCTGCCCAGTACAGGCTGTTACTCATCTGTCTTCTGCTTGCTTGGCTGGTGATGTCAGTTCTTCACGTCTGCTTTAAAGGCAGGCATTTCTTGTTGTTCTTATGGTCGTTGAATACTGCAGTAGTTTGTCACATTTCTAGCATGATTAAAACATAAACTTTCGCCTTTGTAGAACCTTTTCTTGGCCTTTCATTTTGGTCAATTTTCTCTCTCTTTTGGCAAAGATTTTATATTAAATTCAGCAATGTAAATTGTATTTAACTGTGATTTAACTATGAGATATTGAATTTTTTTTATGTGAACATTTCTATTTTAGGACTGTAAGACAATGAGCAAGCTTTTTTTTTTTTTTTTTTTTTGTAAATTAGTATGAAAAGTTTTTGGATTTTCCACTTGTGAATGAGAAGTTCGAGGTCATTTCAGTTCTTCCCTATAAATGTGCCTTAAAAAAGTCAAAGGGGGAAATCCTTTATATTGGAAGCCATGGGTCCCTTTGTATAGTTTACAATAATAGTTTTGCACAAATAATTTCAGGTTAAAATTGCATACTATTTATTCCCACCCATTTCCTTTATTGGCTGTGACACACAGGAATTACGCCCATTGCTTGACTAACCTTTTTGACCTTTTGTTACTTGGCTATAAATTGACTTGGGTCTTTTGCAAAAACACTGTCAGGGGGGAAAAATCTTTTTGTTAGAACCCAGCCAATTCCTGCTTCAGTGTAGAACAGTTTGTTCTCCTGAAGAAATGAGCCAGTTCAGTGAACAGAAAAACATAGCCGTAAACTGGCATCACCAAAAACTGCAAAAGCAATTGCCCATGATCATTCCACAGACCAGAGAACTTTATAAAAACAAAAATGAGGCTTTTGGGAGAAACATACCGTTTTGAGTTCCACAGGCTTTAGGTAAATGTTTAGGACTTGTTAGAATTATAACCACATAAAAAGGGTTTGGTGTTTTTTTGTTGTTGTTTTTTTTTAAGTTCTAGCTGTCACCAACATTTTAACATTTTAAATGGGGATGTTGTAGAATTCTCTCTCTGCCTTCTCTCACATTTGCAGACTGCTATTGTAGCATGTATCCCCTGCATTTCAGTGGCTCTTCCTCCCAGGTTAAAAGCTTCTTCTGTTCAACAATATAACTGTTTCCTGAGTGACTGCTCTGTGCAAGACTGAGTCTTGGGTCACCCCTCAAAGAAGACATTTATACTGACTGGTCTAGTGAATTATAAGAAAACATGAAAAATGTCTATAGCATGGCAGGTGCAGTAACAGAAAAATGTACAAGACACAGTGTCAGTAGTTGACAGAGTGCCCCGGAAGTGGAGGAATTAGAGTGAAGTTTGAAGACTGTCTGGGAGTTTGCCAGCTACCGTGTTTCCCTGAAAATAAGACCTACCTAGACAATCAGCTCTAATGCGTCTTTTGGAGCAAAAATTAATATAAGACCCGGTCTTATAGTATAACATAATATATTATATAAGACCGGGTATTAGATTAGATTAGATTATACCCGGTGTTATTTTGTCTTATTTTACTACAAATGAAATAAGACCGGGTCTTATATTAATTTTTGCACTAAAAATTAATTAGAGCTGATTGTCCAGCTAGGTCTTATTTTCGGGGAAACATGGTACATGAGAGGCGAAGGGTATTCTGGGAAAAGAGACAAGTATATATAAAATTGAAGAGTGATGAGATAGCACGGGGGTTCCAGGTACTGTAAGTAGAATTGCTTGGGTATTAAGTATGGAGGGAAAGGAATGGTGGACAGTGAAACTGGAGAGGAACAGGGTAACATGCGTCTCAAATGCCACGCGAAGCAGTTTGGAGCCTATGCTGTAGGTCATGGGGCTTTGTAAGGGCTTGAAACGGGAATGGCCTGGACAGAGTTGGACAGGGAAGATGTGGGTTTGCAAGGAACATGAGCTCAGTAAGGGTGGGTTGGACCAGACTAAGGACCATGATGGCAGGCTAAAGTGGGCAGGCTTTATTCTGCAGGGAATCGCTGAGGACAATGCCCTGTGTGTTTTGCAAAGGCAAATATGGTTGTGATGAAGACTGTATGGGGGAGGGTGTGTGTGTACGTGTGTGTGCACACACAGGGAATATAGGTCACTGAAATCACTGTGCAGTCTACATGCCAGAGGAGAGGAACAGCGCTCAGAAGCCTTGCACAGGGGACACCGTGGTGACAGGGGAGTGCAGGGAGCCAGGAAGAAGGCAGGACGTCCAAGACTTAGCTTAACTCTCCGCCTGCCCTGCAAGGATGCTCTCAGTGAACTGTCATTCAGTTTTCATAGTGAGCCTTACACTGTATGCACTGACACCATTCCAGTTTTGTAAAGGAGAAAACTGAGGTTTGGGAGACGACATACTTCACCAAAGACCCAAGGGTCCTGCTCTAGGCAGTTGCCGAGTCAGGGTCGGAACTCAGGTTTATCTGATTCCAGTCATAGTGACATGCCACCTCGGGATAATACTTACTCTAACTGAGCTGCCCATTGTTAGCCAGTCTCAAAATGTCTTACACACTCAGTATAAGAGCTATGCCTATAAATGCTACTAACACTTAGATTTGGGTATTAATGCTGATACAATTCATATTTTGAAAGCCTATTTTTCTTCTTAACCTGTCATCCCATGAAAACATAAAATACATGGTTTTATTTCTTAAAATCTCACCATTTTGGAAAAATTGGTGTGGGGGAAGGCCCAACAAAATTGACAAAAACTGAATATACTTAAAGAAATACGATTTTTTAATGTTCAAGTGAGTGTGTATATATAACAATTTGTATTAGAATAACTGTGGCTTTCAGTAAGTAGAGAACCTTTTAGGGCTAACACGAAGTTAACAGTAATTTTTGGTAAATGTATGCTTTTAAAAGCCTCAGAAAATAGTTTTCAAGTAACTGTACTGTAGCTAAAGAAGAGGTTTACTAAGCAAAAACCATCTTCAATCAAGTCCCAGGAAAAATGAATGATTCTTTCTATGAAACATTCATTCTGTGGTCACGGGGTCATGGAATTCAGGCTTAGGGCCTAGAGGGAAGGTGGGGAAGAACCCAAAACAAACCTGGCCTCCTCTGTATCAAGAATATATCAGCCCCTATTTAGTTACCGAAGGGAAGTACTGGCCCATTTGGGACTAGAGCCTTGAGGTTCCGGTATCAAAGTCTGTACTTATGGAATGTGGCAAGCTGTGTCTTCAGCATCTCATTTCCACCCCTCCTTTGCTTCTCAAAGTGGAACTAGAAAAAAAAAAAAGAATGTTTTTGAGATAGAAAAATGCTGGAAATGTGGGGAAAGGATCTAAATCTTAAGCTAAGTCTGAATTATTATTTTGTGGCATCAGTAGTAAAAGAAAATTTGCTGGTTTTTTAAGAAAAAATTAATATCTAATGTGACAGTGGAACTGTAGCACGCTCCCCCGCCAAAACAGAGATTATATATAGCACAGCAAAAGAAAGACAGCCCTGCTTTCCTCAAGCGGCTGCCGAGCGGAGCGGGAGCAGCACTCACGTTACAGGGTGTGCTCATTCCTCGCACTGGACGGTCACACAGCTGGGCCTCGCCGGGCCTTTGTTCTCCTCAGCGTTAACTCTTGCTCGTATCCTCCATGGCTCTGGGACCTGTGCCTGGCACAGGAGGAAATGCTGCAGATACAGAATCCAAATCATGTCCCCCGACAGTCTGGTCTAGTGGAGCCGACAGACCAGGGGCTGCAGCTCACCTGGAGCAAGAAACTGTGGGCTGTGGAGGCTGGGGGAGACGCGGCCTGGAGGAACCTGTCAGCCACACCTGGGGATGTGTTCCTGCAGTCAGCAGAGAAGCTACCTGCCTCCCTGCACCTCAGATTCCTCTGCTCTAGAAAGGTGGCAACACCCACACCATTCATAGGTATGGCAGGATGCTGTGAAATCGTATGTGGTAACTCATGCAGTGCGCCTACTTACCCAGACCTGGCACTCAGTGGGCATTTGGTAAATACACATACGCATTTCTCTGCCTCTTTCCTTTTCTCAAACCCCCAGACCCAGTTCTACTTTTTTTTCCTTTTTTTTTTTTTTTAATTTATTTTTTAAATTTATTGGGGTGACAATTGTTAGTAAAATTACATAGATTTCAGGTGTACAATTCTGTATTACATCATCTATACATCCCATTGTGTGTTCACCACCCAGAGTCAGTTCTCCTTCCATCACCATATATTTGATCCCCCTTACCCTCATCTCCCACCCCCCACCCCCCTTACCCTCTGGTAACCACTAAACTAATGTCTGTGTCTATGAGTTTCTGTTTCTCATTTGTTTGTCTTGTTCTTTTGTTGTTTTTGGTTTATATACAACATATCAGTGAAATCACATGGGTCTCTGCTTTTTCTGTCTGACTTATTTCGCTCAGCATTACACGCTCAAGATCCATCGATGTTGTCACAAATGTTCCTATATCATCTTTTCTTACCGCCGAATAGTATTCCATTGTGTATATATACCACAACTTCTTTATCCATTCATCTATCCAAGGACACTTTGGTTGTTTCCATGTCTTGGCCACCGTAAACAAAGCTGCAATGAACATTGGAGCACACGTGTCTTTATAAATGCTTTCAGATTTTTTGGGTAGATACCCAGGAGAGGGATTGCTGGGTCATATGGCAATTCTATTCGTAATTTTTTGAGGAACCTCCACACTGCCTTCCATAACGGCTGAACCAGTCTGCATTCCCACCAACAGTGCATGAGGGTTCCTTTTTCTCCACAGCCTCTCCAACACTTGTTACATTTTTTTTCCTTTTTACTGAGAAACATGGTCCCTTTGGTGAACTCTGTCAGCATATATATATATATATATATATATATATATATGTATATGTATATGTATATGTATATGTATATGTATATGTATATGTGTGTGTGTGTGTGTGTGTGTGTGTGTATATATATATATATATATATATATATATATATATATATATACATATCTTAAACCTCAAAATTCTCTCACTTTCACCCCCGTCTCCTTTTTCCTTCCTGCCTCCTAGGAGTAAGTATCCCAATTCCTTTCTACTTTTCCTGGGCAACAGCAAGCAGTGTGAGGGTGAGAGGTGCGGGAGTGGGACGTGGCCTGTGAAGGTAAGGATGACATTGCTGTCATACGAGTAGACACATCACAGCTCAGAATTTGTCTTAATCCAGGTCCCCTCAAGTCTTCCCAAATAGGTTTGGGAATTACAGGCTCCTGTAGCACTCCCCTCCCTGTGTCTTCCTCTCTTGCTTCTGTTTCCTGAAAAGAAAGAAGAGAATAAGAGTTTGTCCTTTCCAAGCTGCCTAGGTCTAGAATCCTCTCTCTCCTCCCAGCCAGGGACCTGATGGGCATTCTTCAAAGGGATCCCATCCGTTATGGAATCATGTTTGGCTCCATTTGTCCTAATGTCATCAGAGTCCATACCTGAGGGAATTAGCTGAGAGGACATCGGGGCACACATCTGCTCCCTTTCCTGTCTTGTTCACGACCTCCCCTTCTTATTCTACTTCTCCCCAAACCCCCCGCCCTCCAGCCAGGCCCCCATTGCTGGCATATCTTCATCTAAGGTAGTGGTTCTCAACAGTGGATATTTGGCAATGTCCGGAGACTTTTCGGATTGTCACAACAAGGGGGCAGGGTGGGAGGTGCTGTTGGCACCTAGTGGGTAAAGGTCAGGGATGTTGCTAAATATCTTACAATGCACAGGACAGCCCCCCAGAAAAAAAATTATCTGGTCTAAAATGTCAATACCAAAATTGAGAAACCCTGGTCTACGGGGTTTCCCACACGAGCCCCCCTCTTTGTGCTTGCCTGCCTCCGTGTCTGTGTCAGTAGAGGCTTTTGTGAACCTCAAAAGCTCGTCCTCCCAGTGTATGGCCTCCCCTCTCCGGAGTCCTCCCCCATCCCTGCTCCAGTCAGAGCTCATCCTTATCCTTACCCAGGGTTTCCCAACTGCTCGTGTCCATTCATTGCAACACTTACCACCCTTTGCCTCTGATAGCCCCCTTGAACATGATATATTTTTTTCTCTTTTGAGAACAGAGTAAGAGTTTGGCTATAATGAGGATGACCATCCACACCCCAGTTTACATAATAATATTTCAAGGTCCCAAACCTTGCACTGGGAGAGGCAGTGGCACAGTGTGGAATGAACACGACTTGGCATCGAGAGATTGTCTGGTCCTCAACTATAACATTCCCGTTCTGTGACAATAGACATCATTTCTCTGAACTTTTGCTTTCACACAGGTAACAGAGAGATAATAACATCCATTTCCTAGGATTGTTTGAGGCTGTGAGGAGATGTTAGCCCAGGACCTGGTACCCAGTGGTCAAAGGTGGGTTGAAGCTTAAACATGAATCCAAGGTCCCAGCTGTGACCCTGAAAACAGCATTGTTTCCCATTGCCTTGATAGCTGTGATCTTAATTCCAGCTAGCACGTGACCACTATACCTTATGAAACGAGGAGAGCCCTCCCAGCACCGGGCCAGTAGCACATCTTGCTCACTGGAGAAGTACTGGAGGGTTGATACTTCCCCTAATCCCATCGAAGCAGAGGAATTCCCATACACTTCTGACTCCCCCCAGTTTTATAAGCAGCTATTTCTCCCCATCCTGGAACATTGGGGCCCAAGAACCATGCCCTGAAGTTTGGGAGGTCTGCCTGACCAGCGGTCACCGGAAGTCAGCTGCTTTGTAAGGGGGTTGCTGAAGCCTGAGAGGGGTGCTGCATCCATTCACTGCCACAACTGTCTGGTGCATGGAGACCAGCATCTTGTTCAGATGCTGTATTACATTTACCTTTTCTGCGGTGCTAAGAGCTTAGTGACAATTGATCCCGTGGGCAAAGGCAATTTTCATATACTCCTAGAGCTAGGGTTATAAAAACCATATAACTATCCAACAGTGCAAGTACCATCTTGTATTTGCCCAGAGAATTTCAAACTTACTTCCTCTATATGTGGCCTTATCTTTAGAACAGAGAGGAAGTCTGTGCACATCAAAGAAAGAACTGATTCCATCTTTGGGATAGCTATGAAATGTCCTGCGGGCCGCAGCAATATCATGGGCCTTCCATTTTTATCAGCAGCCAAAGAATGAAGAAATACTACATGGCTCCGGTCATGGGTCAGAGGCCAGGGGACAGATGGGGTATGACCAGTTGAACATGAGTATCTACAGGGCTCCCAGGGCTAACAGCAGCGAATTATGGCTCCCCCTCACACCAGGTGCCTTGCTCGGTTTTCTCAGACTCCTCAGGCGCTCACTCTCCACCCCAGGACTTAGCTCTCCAATCTTATACACTCTGTTGTGCTGTTCACGCTTAAGGGATGTTCGTGTCTGTTTTTTGTTTTGTTTTGTTTTGTTTGCCAACCAAATGGACTGTGGGTTAAGAGTTAAGAGCATAGCTTTGGAGGCAGGAAGACAGGTTTGAATCCTAGCTGCTGCCTGTTGCTTGTGTGACCTGTCACGTTACTTAGCCATATAACTTTGGTTTCCCAGTTTGGAAAATTGGTTGATGATACTTAGCTCACAGGACTGTTGTGAAAATTAAATTAAATGAGGAAATAAATGTAAAGCAGTTGGCATAGTGCCTGGCGTCTTGCCATTGTACAGTCGGTGGTGGTGGTGGTGGTGGTGATGGTTGTACTCTTTGAGAGCAGACACATTGTGGCTTTGAATTCTCCCATTTCCACCATATTCCTTAGCACAGAGCTGAGCATCTAGTAGCACTTAAATATTTTTTACTTGAAATAAATGACAGGTACACACATGCACATACAAACACTTGCTCGGAGGGTAATCTGATAATGACAGTAACTTGAAAAACTTAAGAGGTCATGCTTTTAAAGTGTTTGAGCTCATTTTTAGAAATGTGATACATAAGAAGAAGTCTAAGATAAGTCAGGCCCTACTCTTTGCAGTAAATTAGATCAGTTGAAGGGAAAGCATCTGGACCATTTCATCTCAGCCCTCTGCTGAGGTAACTTCACTTGGTTATGATATACTGTCGTGTCCTCTGCCTTCTGGAGGATCGAAGTAAGGATGGCCTGTTTGAGTGTGTGTCAATGTATTTTTCCAAACATAGCCTGCTCTCCTCACCTTTACCCATTGTCCCTTTCATAGAATTCCAAGACAACTTTCTCCTTGAGTTTACCTCCAAGAGAATTCCTCTCTGTATAAGAATAAACATTAGTCTTTGTTAAATGATCAAATGTTACTTAAAATGTACTTCCACATTTGCCCTTGATATTGGGGATCTCAGAGTCAGATTCAGTACCAGGTGAGGTGTGGAGAACGTTGTAATGGTCCCCTCACAGCATTATCTCTGCTGCTTCCCCACTCCCTTCCTTAGCAAACAGACCACATTTGTATTTTTGTTGTCTGGTAGAGAGGGACTGGCTACCCCCTCAGTCCCTCCCACCCTCAGGGCTGGGTCTGGATTGTTTAAACCCAGTCAGATAACTCCTCACCTGTTGCCATAGTGATTAACCCAGTGGCAATCAGTGCCGGGGTCTAGTACAGTGCTGGCTGTGTGCCCCAGTTGAGGCCATGAGAACGTTCCCTGAGGACCTTGCAAAGAAGGCTCCTCAGTGTTGTGGGAAGCCCTCCCCAAAGCCAGCCCTCTCTCTGTCCCGGATGGTGTGAGGCCTTGAAGCCTGGGACTGCTGTCGCCACCTTGCAGTGATTTGGGAAGCTACCCCTAGGATGTAGCCAACAAAATAGAGAGAAAGAAAACAGGCCCTTGCTTTCATCATACGAGAGCAACTGAATGAAACCCAACCTCTGGACTTTCCACTTACATGTGCCAGTAAACCCACTTTATTATGTAAGCCCTTTTGAATTGGGTTTCATTACTTGTATTTTAGAATCCAAATGGAGATAAATTTCCTTTTATTTTGTGTATTTTAGTGATTCTAATCTGTGGACCAAACCTTTACCTTGGAGGAGGGGGAAAAGGGGTGGAGGGCTCCATTTTGATAAAGCATGCATGAATTGCTTACATATTTCTGCAAATTAAAGAAATTTCTTGCCTATATATTATTAATATTTTTCAAATTTATCTGACGGTTTTGGTTAATGAAATACAAATTTAGGTAAAACTACTGAATGTGCAGGTTTCCGTTAGTGTTTTTACAATGAACAGAGATTAAAAGCATCATGTAAATTTCTGCAAAAACGTTTTTTGGTCGTGAAGCCATTACTTTGGTGTTTCCTTCTTCCCTACCTCCCTTTCTCTAGTTCTTTCTCTAAATGCTTTATCACCCACTTTCCTTCCTATTTAGTCTTATTAGTTATCTCAGTCTCTGTTAAAAATAGTTGAGATATAAATTCTAATTAATTTTATTGAGATGGTTACATTAAGATTCAGCTAAACTTTTCAAACTCTGCACCTATGAGTTCTATACACACGCAAACCAATACTGGGTATCGAGTGCTTTAGTATCAAGGGGCCCAAACTGAAGTTCAGTCCCATGCAACAGATTGGGTGTTGGATGGGAACACTTGTAACTCCAGCCTTCCTTCTTTTGCTCGTAAAGCAGAACACTGCCGGCGAACTCCTGTAATTGACGTATTTAATGCCCTCCCACCGTGTACTTATCACCATTACTACGGAGGAGTGGCCCAGTGCTGAGCCCTTACCTCAGAGATATTGCAGTTCTTTGGAAAGGAAAGACATGTACACCAGACCCTAACTGAGCCAGGGCTATTTGTATAGAGGGCTACATCGGTAGACCATTCCGGAGCCTCTTTCTTAGAATGACTCTCCCAGAGCACTCTGGAACCTTGTGTTTAATAAACGTCAGTCACTACTGGTGTGAAATACGCTGTTTGCTAATAAAACATATTGCTCAAGTGCCCTTTCCTTTACCTTCTCTCTTCTAGCACTGATTCTTGATCAGTAATTCTCAGCCTATTTTTTTTGGAGCAGTTGTCTTTTTTCACATAGAAGCAAAATGTTGACACACCCTCTCAGCCATGCACACACAGACAGAATTTACTGCAAATAAAGCAGTATAATGATTCATAATGATAACTCTCTCAAGGAAAAGAGCTGTTGCTGGCCCTACGCAGATATAAGCGAGGGAGCTGAACTCTATTCATTTCTTTCCGATAAAATAATACAGCTGAATGCGAGGGAGAGAGACTTCTTTTAAGGACAACCTTGAATTGTCTCCCAATTGGTTCAAAACAGAACAAAACTTATGAACTCTGGTATTTCATGTCAGCAGTGACAAAGGCTCACTGAGCTGCCCAGTCCTTGCCCGGCCCTGTGTGCTGCTTCTAGAATGCCAGCGGGAAGGCCAGGCTGAGGTGGCCAGCTGGCTGTGGAACCCTTATTCTAAGGCTGTGCTGCCACTTTCCTGTGACACTGGAATCAGAAGCAAAAGGGGCTTGCTGCCAGTAACCCAAAGGGCTGCATTCAAGCAGTGACCTATTTTTACACTGTAATCGGGTTGGGTTTCTCTTTTTCTCTCGCGAGGCAGCAATCTCACATTCTTGTGAGCGTGTGAGAAGCCAATTCCTTGTTACCTCTTGGGCTTGGTTGTTTCAGTTTAACATTGATCACTCTTAACTGGGAACAAGAGTGTCTGCCCTGCCCCCAATCAGGGTGGGAGTTGATTTAGGAGAAAATGAAAGGGTAGGAAAGTATGAACCAGGGGAGGATGGATAGCTGATGAGCAAGAACAAAGCAAAGTGAAGGAGATAGAGGAAGGTTTTCGGGATTACAGGTCCAGGGTTCTGCTCTTTTAAATCCTAGTCATGCCTATGAACCAGGCACTTAGCCTGTTCATTACATTTTGTCTGAGCTCCCTATATGCTGGGTGATAGCGGCATAGTGATAAAAACGATACAGCTCTTGCCTCAGTGCACAGTCTTGTGGGGGAGGAAGCGTGTACCCACAGTCAGCATGCACTGTCCCCGTGCTGCAGGCAGCTAGGCTTGGAGTGAGGCTGGGGAGGAGGGGGACTGAGAAGGCCCTCAGGACTTCCTGCTTGAGTGTCCCAGCCAGCCTGCTGGCCTCCCAGTGCTGTCTGCTCCAGCCTGTTCTCACCGCCATCAGACCAGTGCCTGGTCTGCGTTGTTTTTGTTCGTTGCCACTTCGGTATGTGCTGTGTATAATGTGTAGGGCTCGGATTATTTAGGTGTGTTTCTCACGTCTACTCAAGGAGACCTTTGAGACATGAGGGAACATGTGTTACATGTCTCCATTCTCCAAATGGTGATGTGTGTGTGTGGGGGTGGGGGGTGGGGAGATACTTTAATTTTTTAGGCCTTGAGGTCTTTACACCTAGGGTGATATGTGCTCCTATCTCCTCGGCCTGGACAGCGACGCCTTTTCACCCTTGAAGACCTCCCACAGGACTTAAGTCCTGCTCTGATTTCCCGAGAAGCACCCAGAGAGCTCTTCTCTGGTGTTTTCATCGCCTTTTACTTTCCCTCTGTGAGTGCTTGCAGCTTTGAGCCTCCCCTTATCTGTTTGCACCTGTATCTGTCTGCCTCCCCCACTGGACTGTGGCTCTCAGACACAAGGCCCGTGTTGTGTTTTTCTAGGTCACGCTAGCTGCTTCGCAGTAGTGAGTCACATGAACAAAGTATGTGTGTCACGGAAATGAAGTTCCCACCCAGCACTGAGATGGCTAAAGACAGGGTTAGGAGGAGCTCGAAACATTCTTCATTGATTGTCGGACTTTTTAGCTCGCAGAAATGTCTTTTGTACTTAAAAATAAGAGGAAGGGATATGGAGAAAGTTTTCAAGCATATAGCCTAGGAGGATGTAAAAAGTGGCCTGTTGGCTTTCCGGACAAAGAGGGATCGGTAAGGAAGGGCTGTGTGCACCACGACAGAGAGGGACCTGTCGGAAGGACAGCCCAGTCAGCTGTTCCCTAACTTTCGTGGCTAATCTCCTCCTGAAAGCAAGGCAGAATTGAAACGGTCTGGTAGGCAGCAGCATCATGTCTCAGCAGGAAATGTTCATGTGACAACTGATGTAGCAAAGTCTGAATTCAGCATTGAAGAGGTGATCGGGAGGCAGCCATGTTTAGCGTTGACAGACATGGTGTTGCTGTGTACGAGCCATCCTGGTACCAAATGGGGAAGGACAGAGAAGGTACTTGATAAAGATGGATGTAGTGACTAAGTGAACACTAGGACCAGCCTCGACTCTATCGTGGTTTGGACCTTAGATTTTGGGAAATACTGATATATGTCAGGAATCTTCCTTCGTTGAAAGACCGTTATGTACACCAGAGGGTGCTGTGTTTCAATTTTCATATCTGTTTCTTTTCCATTCCTGTGGTTGTACATTAGTTGATTCATTTGAAGATCTGCCAGTTGAGGATTTGCCCTCTACAAAGGCTTGTGAAGGCCTGACCACACCTACCCATTTGCTGCTTTCTTAGCATGATAAAGGCGTTTGGAAGTGGCTGTACCGCACACTCCTTGGACCTGCTTTGATGTCTACTAGTTCTTAGCCATTAAGTTCTTTCTTTAAAACTAGACAACTTTTCTTATGCTACAGCTCAAGTCCATGTTCAGTATTCTTTCTTTGGCGGAAATGGAGACCATCTGGTCACCATCATCTGTGTAATAACAATGATTGAAGATGGTTATTAAGTCACCCTTCAGCCTTTTCTCTTGTCTAGGCAAAATTGTCTCTTGTTCCTGTGGCCATTCCCCATAAATCTCATTTTCCAACTCTTTAATCATCTTGGTGGCTTTCTTTGGAAACTACATCAAAGGCTCAGTTTCAGTGCCTCTATTCTGGTGGGGTCTGGGCTGTCAGCTAATGGGTATGGAATGTGGTTGTTTTAACCATCCAGTTTCCATAGCCAGGCCCCACATTTCCAAGGCAATCAGAATCCACTAACCATTAAGGGGCTGATTACCATCTCTTCATTGTGACACGCTTACACATATTAAGGTGTTGATTTGATATAAAACAAATTTTCACTTGTGAATAATTCTAGCTATTGATTGATGTACTTTTGCTGCCTGGTTTGTTGCATTTAAGAAGCTTTTCTGAGCTGTATGATTGTTAAATGGATATGTTCTCTCTTATTGGAGGATAATCTCCATTTTGTTGTGTTTCTTTCATTCATTCATTTATTCAGCCAACATCTGTGTCTACTGAGTGTCAGGCTCTGTGCTAGGGATTGAGGTCCTAAAGATGAACGGAAAATGGTCCCTAACTTCAGGGAGCTCACAATCCACAATCTAGAGAGAAACTCAATGTAATAAAAAGACAATTTACGACAGAAAGTGCAAAGTAGTATGAAAGACGACTTAAGTACAGTGGACATTTAGAAAGGCTACACTGGAGATGTCATATTCAAGCTGGGTCTGAATGTGAGTCAGTCTTCAGAGATAAGGGAGGTAAAGAAGGCTTTAGTGGGGGGATTCTAGCACTGTGAAGGCAAGGAGGCCGGTGGGTCAGGGGGCCTGCAGGGGACTGGGTGTGTCCAGACATGAACTTGAGTGGCGGAGAGGCAGGCAGATGCCAAACTGAAACACTGCCCATGTGAAGCCAACGAGTATCCAACAGAAATATAATATGAGCTGTATGTGTCATCTTAAAATTCTCGGTGCAACATTTGAAAAAGTAAAAATAAACAGGAAATAAGCTATCAAGCCTTGAAAAGACATGGAGGAAACTTAAATGCATATTGCTAAGTGACAGAAGCCAATCCAAAACACTGTATACTATATGATTCAAACTATATGACATTCTGGAAAAGGCCAAACTGTGGAGACAGTAAAAAGACCAGTGGTTGCCAAGAGGTTATGGGGGAGAGAGGGAGGGAGAGAGGAACAGGCGGAGCACAGAGGATTTTTAGGGCAGTAAAGCTACTCTGTGTGATCCCATCATAATGGATAAAGGTCATTATGAATTTGTAGAACCCACAGAATATACAACATCAAGAGTGAATTGTAGTGTCAACTATGGACTTTGGGCGATAGTGATGCGTCCTTGTAGGTTAATCAGTTGTAACAAGTGTGGCGCTGTGGTGGGGGTGTTGACAGTGGGGGACGCTGCGCATGTGTGGGACGGGGTGTACCGTGCACTCAGTTTTGGTATGAACCTAAAACTACTCCTAAAAAAAGTATTAAAAAAATGAATAAACACCACAGGGTAAGGGGGGTGGAGGGTGGGAGATGAGGGTAAGGGGGGTCAAATATATGGTGATGGAAGGAGAACTGACTCTGGGTGGTGAACACACAATGGGATTTATAGATGATGTAATACAGAATTGTAGACCTGAAACCTATGTAACTTTACTAACAATTGTCACCCCAATACATTTTAAAAAATGAATAAACAAGCTTAATTTTATTTAATACTATCTATCAAAAATGTTAATATTTTAGCATGTAATAAAGATTATTAATGAGATATTTTATATCACTTTTTTGTACTAAGTTTCTGAGATCTAGTCTGAGTTTTGTACTTGTAGCACGTCTCAATTTGCACTGGCCACATTTCAAGTGCTCAGTAGACGTGTGTAGTGGCTGCTGCACTGGACAGAGCGGGTCTTGAAGAGTGAAACTGGAGCTTGCCTGATTCAGAAACCTCAGTTCTCAGCCGTACTGCTCTCCTGCTCCCTAAGCACTGTCATGATAACACAGAAGGAAGGGAGCTTCAGACTATCATTTAATCCCATGGTGTCAGCCGTTGTCTCCCACTCTGCCTGGTGGCCCAAGTTCAGAGCATTAGAGCAGCACTGTCCAATAGAAATATAATGCGAGCCACATGTGTGATTTAAAATGCTTTGGAAACCACACTGAAAACCTAAAAAGAAACAGATGGAATTAATTTTAAGAATGTATTTAACCTAATATATCCAAAATATTGTTTCAACATATATTTAATATTAGAAGACATATAGACCAATGAAATAGATTTGAAAGCCCAGAAATAAACCCTCACACATATGGTCAAATGATTTTTGACTAGTGTCAAGACCATTCAATGGGAAAAGAACAGGTCTTTTCATTAACTGGTCCTGGGAAAACTGGATATCCACATGTAAAAGAAGGATGTTGACCTTTTACCTTACACCATATACAAAAATTAATTTAAAATGGATCAAAGACCTACATATGAGAGCTAAAACTATAAAACTCTTAGAAGAAAACATAAGAGAAAAGCTTCATGGCGTTGGATTTGGCAATGATTTCTTGGATATAATACCCAAAAGCATAGGCGATAAAGGAAAAAAAATAGATATATTGTATTACATCAAAATTAAAAACTTCTGTGCTTCAAAGAACACATTCAGCAGTGGAAAGCCAGCCCATGGAATGGAAGAAATTATTTACAAATCATATATCTAATAAGGGGTTAATATCCAAAATATATAAAGAACTCATACAACTCAACAACAGTAAAAACACAACTTGATTTAAAAATGAACAAAGGAATTGAACAGACATTTCTCCAAAGAACTTTTACAAATGGCCAATAAGCACATGAAAAGATGTTCAATATCGCTAATCTTTGGGAAATACAAATCAAAACCACAATGAGACACCACTTCATACCCATTAAGATGGCTACTACCAAAAAAACAGAAACTAACAAATAGGGGCATGGATGTGGGGAAATTGGAACACTTGTCACTGTTGGTAGGAATGTAAAATGATGCAGCTCCTGTGGAAAACAGTATGACAGTTATTACTCAAAAGGCTGTAGAATTACCATATGGTCCAGCAATTCCACTTCTGGGTATATACCCAAAAGGTTGAAAGCAAGGACTCAAAGAGATATTTGTACACCCATGTAGCAGTATTTTCAGCCAGAAGATGGAAGCAACTCAAGTATCCGTTGATGGATGAATGGATAAATAAAATGTGATATATACATACAAAGGAATATTATCCAGCCTTAAAAAGGAGGAAATTCTGACACATGATGCAATATGGATGAACCTTGAAGACATTATGCTAAGTAAAATAAGCCAGTCACAAAAGGATGAGTACTGTATTATTCCACTCATATGAAGTACATAGAGTAGTCAAATTCATAGAGACAGGAAGTAGAATGGTGGTTTCCAGGGACTGGGGTGGGGAGGGAATGAAATACTGTTTAATGGGTCCAGAATTTCTTTTTTGCAAGATGAAAAGAGGTCTCGGGATGGATGGTGGTGGTGATCACACAACAGTGTGAACGTACTTAATTTCCCTCAATTGGACACTTAAAAATGGTTAAGAGGGTAAATTTTACATTATGTGTATTTTACCACAATATTTGTAAAAAATCCCCCTCCTTCCAAAAGAGATGTAATTGCTTCTGAGACAATAAAATTTAAGATGGGAAAAGAGAAAAAGAAAGGAGACATGAGTAAAGGGACTTAGAAAAATGAGAAACTACCAAAAAACATAAGCATGTTGATTCAAAAAGGGAATTTAAAGGTTTTTTAAAAGATACTATATCAGCATTTGTTCTGTCTGCTTTAAATAAAGAACTCTGTCCTATTAAAAAAATTATTAATGAGCTACTTTGCATTCTTTTTCACACCAAGTCTTCAAATCTAGTGTGTATTTGACCCTGACCATACATCGCAGTTTGGACAGGCCTCAGTTGAAGTGCTGAATAGCCACGTGTGGCTCGTGGCCAGGGTATCAAGCTGCATGTGCGTGTAGAGTATAGAGTCTTCTGATTGGAAGTAAGAAGACAGCAGGAATGCTTTAATAAATCAAGGAGTGATGTGAACAGATTTGTTTTTCGGGATGTTGATCCTGGTGGCAATGTTAGAGGTGGACGAAAGGGGAGAAAGAACTAAGGACTTGGAGTTGGAAGGGTTGTGATAAGACTCCCAGCCAGAACAGACAAGGGACGGAATTATGGTAAAAGCCACAGGGTGATGCCGGTAGCCATTGTTCATGGTGCACTTGCTATGTGTTGGGCTTGGTGTTGCTCCCCTTACACCATACTCTTAATTTTTGCAGCAACTCAGAGATTGAGTCCATTATCCCCACTCACAGAGGGGGAGCTGGAGACTTAGAAAGCACAAGCACCAAAGCTTCTAGGCAGCAGAATCAGGACATAAACTAGGCCTGTCTGGCTCCAGAGCGTAAGCCCTCAACCATTGGACTGCGTCTCGCAAGGATGGAGATAAGAGGTCAGATTTGAAACATTGTTAGATTTATAGGATTTGATGGCAGCCGGATAAGGGGAAGATGGGCCAGGGCTGCATAAAGGCTGCAGGAGTGATTTTTGAGATCAGATCTCTTGCTTGGAACTCTGGATCTGGATGTGAGATGAAGATCTAGGCAGGGGGCATGGGGGCTGAATTTTTGGTTTGCTTATTTTGTGTAGGTTTGTTTTTTGTTTGTTTTTTGAGGGGTGACTGTCAACGTAAGGAGAGGCAGAAACTATGTGTGTACTTTTTAAAAACCTCCAGGGACCAATGGGATTGGAAGTAATGGATTTGGAGCTTGGCAGATAGGTCAGGGCTGGCAAGGGTGATGTGGAAATCACGTGGGTACAGGAGATTGCAAAGTCCTGGGCAGGGGTGAGTTTGCTCCCTTGTGGAGAGCTTGTAGAGACATGGGTGCCTCTTCTGGGGCCTGAATGGCTTTGAGACTCGCCAAAGAGTAGGAAAGAGCCACTTGACTGGTGACCTTAGTGCAGGCGTTTGGGCAGAATGGGAGGAATGAATGTGCCAAAGACTGACTGAGCGAGGAAGTTGGATAAGTGGAAGGATGGATGGAGGCTGGCTCTGCGGGGGCGGGGGGATGTGAGAGGGCCAATTAAGGGGATGGTTTCTATTCTTATGAGAGTTAAGTGGGATTTTAAGTAAAGTCAGATAAAATTTTGTTGTCCAAGATTATCATAGAAACAACAGCATCAAACCAACACATAATATTAAAGCACCCCTTTAGTTTACAAACAGTTAAAGAAATAAAGCTTTCACGTAGCTTATGATGGCAAGTACATCACATCAGTCCTCATTTATGACATCAAGAGAAGTTCTTAGAAACGTTTTATTTAGGCTCCTGAAATTACATGGAAAGGAAATAAATATGCTTACCAGTTTGCGCCAGAAGATACATCTCACCAAACACCCTCCTGAGTGTGTCAGTGGTGAGTGTGTGTGTGCACGTGTGTGCCGGTGTGTGTGGCCTCTTGTGTCCTAGGAAGAGGTGGGAACAGGGAGATAGTATGTACTTTATTCCCAGTTTGACAATGATTGTGAAGCAATAGTTGTTGGAATTTCACATTTGGCAAATAGTCACTCTTACTTTCCTGGTTTATAATTGACTTGACTGCTCTCTAGACCGGAGGAGGCTCAGGTGTTGAGTCCTGTTGTTCCTCCTTTCCCCTGGGTGACCTTGCCACCCTAAGCTTCCTCAAGACAGGGCCATATGTCCCCAGAGGTGCCCAGTGTGTCTTCCGTCTGGTGCTCAACGCCTCTGTTCTGCCACCGTCAGGACAAGGATCTGAAAGTGACCGTGATCCTGAAGCATCCTGGGAAAACGTGGAAGGAACTTTGTCGATCAAATCCAGTTGGTCCCTTTGTTGTGCATTATAAGATTGGAAGTGGATTTGCACAGACATATCCTGCCTCTAAGTCATAAGACTGATAAACCCAATGAATGTTATTTAATGTTACTTGTCAAGGGAAACTCATAACTCCCTGATGAAATACTAACAGCATTCAAAACATTACTCATAAAGTGAACGTTATTAAAACTGTTGTGGGCTAATGACTGAGGTGGTGCCACAGCCCCGAACTGTCGCTGGAGGGCTGGGAAGTGGCTCCTGCAGCTCCATTCTGCCCAGGCCTGGGGCAGTGCCCTACTCTGGACAAGAGACCTGGAGATTTTCCAACAGGGACAGAGAAGGAAAGGTTTAGTAGCTACCTTTTCTTCTTGACAAGGAAATAAATTCGACATTTGACCTGTGGAATTCACTTAAAAATAGAGGAAGCTGGAGGACACCAGAAAGGACTAGGGAGTGAGCTTGCGAGGGAGATTTGGTGACAAGAGCCAAAAGGTGAAGACACCTGTGACCACTATGACTGGTGCTGCTCTGCTGGCACCATTGGATTGTTCGCAGATTAAAGAAAAGCAGTATTTATCCAAAACAATCGAAAGCAGGGTCTCAAACAGATATTTGCACCCCCATGTTTGTAGCAACACTGTTCACAATAACCAAAAGGGAGAAGCAACCTAACTGCCCATCGACGGATGAGTGGATAAAAAAAATGTGGTCGCTACAGCGATGGGATAGTCTTCAGCCTTAAACAGGAAGGAAACCCTGGCCCATGCTGCAACATGGATGCACCTGCAGGGCATTGTGCTAAGTGAAATAAGCCAGACACAGAAACAAACGCTGCATGGTTCCACTTACATGAGGTACGTAACGCAGTCAGACTCTCAGAAGCAGAAAGTGGTTGCCAGGGACAGGGGAGGGGACAAGAGAGTTGTTCAGTGGATACAGAGTTTCCGTTTTGCAAGATGAAAAAGTCGGATCTGTCGTACCACAGTGTGCATAGAGTGAGCACTACTGTACTGTACAGTTAAAACCATTTAAACGGTACATGTTGTGTGTGTTTTACCACAACTTAAACAAAGTGAGCAGCTAGAATAGTTGAGGTACCTCTTGCTGTTAACAGTCAGTTGTCGTCTGAGTGGGAGGTGGTAGAAGGACAGCAGCAGCAATCGCTGCGGTAACTATGATTTATTGAGCGCTCACCATGTCCAGGAGGCATGCGAAATCCTCTGTCACTGAACGTCGTGTCAGCTCTGTCAAGTTGGCACGACTGTCTCCGTTTCACCACTGAGGAATCTGGTCAGGAGGAATGAAGTCGTTTGCCCAGGAATACACGGTGCATAACGGCAGGGCAGAGCCAGCTCTGTCTGATACTCGAGTTCTTAACTCCATCCTCAGCGGCCGTTCATTCAGGGAAGACCATTATTTTGTGCCAAGCGCTGTGCTGGGTGCTGAGGATACTGTGGATGTAGGTCCTGACTGGACAGAGCTTCGAGCCAAGTCAGGGTGCGAGACAATGAGCAGGAGAAGGAGTCAGTAAAGATCCAGTGACACTAATAATAATAATGAGAAGGAAGAGGAGGGGGAGGGGGAGGAGAGATCCTGTGACACATTTTGATAAATGTAGAGAAACTATAGGCTGCTGTGATAGAGGACTCATTAGCGTGGACGTTGCGGACAGAGTCAGGTCACTTAACAGGGGTGTTCAGAGAGGGTCTCACAGGGCTGCGATACTTAGGGGGAGGTGTGAGGGACGTGATGGTTCCAGACGCCGTCACCACAGAGGCCCCCGCAGTGTGCCAGAGCCGCACTGGCCACAGAGCTGTGATCCCAGGTGGCGTGGCTATAGTGAAGGGCGAGAAACGGACATTCCCTCTTTAAGACAAGAAGGAAGAATTCAAAGAGGCAAAGGGGAAGGAAGCCCAGCACTCCTCTATCAGAACTGTAAATGAGTGTGTGAAAATGTGTGCCCACAAGGCCTTGTGATGAAAGAACCCCAGTGCTGCCAAGTTCCAGCAGTGTTCCGCTGTCCCACTGGTCACTTCACCACTCTGGGCCTCCAATTCCCCATCTGTGTCGGCAGAGAAAGAAGATAGTACT
Organism: Rhinolophus sinicus; assembly: GCF_057876585.1. Taxonomy (NCBI): domain Eukaryota; kingdom Metazoa; phylum Chordata; class Mammalia; order Chiroptera; family Rhinolophidae; genus Rhinolophus; species Rhinolophus sinicus. The sequence goes on from NC_142513.1 coordinate 15,426,512, forward strand.
CGGACCCAGGTCGGGTTCTGGTCATACTAGTAGTGGTAGCAGAAGGATTGAAAACCACTGCCTCTGTTTACGTCTCTCTGGTTATGCTACGTCGTGAGTGCTTGTCCAGTTCTTCTAATTGCCTGCCACGTTTTGAGAGACACATGGACAAATGAGAATGTATTCACAGAGCAGGTCACTGGCGAGTGGGGGATAAATTCGGGATGCTTACTCTGCAGAGGCGGCCACTAAAGGATGGAATGCCGATTTCCAACTGTGTGTGTGAAAGACTGGTCAATAGAAAAAGAGTGGACTGACTGCATAGTGCAGAGTGTTGCCTTGTTCTGCATATGTTCAAAAGTCAGATCTAAAACCTGGGAATCAGGTCTGGCTAAGAAAGGAACTTTGGCATAAATTGTTACAAGTGATAATGAGCTCTCAGACCCTGGAGATACTCAAATGAGGACCGGACATCCGGTCGCTATAGGATTTTTCAGCTGGGACAGGGGTTGCTCTGCATGTATGCTCCCATTCCTCCGTCTGGGAATGTCTAGTTATTTTATAACTACGGCTGTAAGCTGGAGGCGGCTGGAGTACGTTTAGTTGTAGATGAAGTGCCCATGTACCACCACGGGAGTTAAACCCGAAGCCCATCTGTGTTTATTAGAAACTTGGAAGTAAAGGAGTTCTATCTGGTATTTGACTCCAGTCAAGTGTTTTTAAAGGACTTCTGCTTCAGCCCTGTTAACCACTCACTTTTTCACTTGTTGCTTGTAACAACCCACACACTTTGGGAAACGTGCTAACATTTTTTCCATTTATATATTAATCACATTTTGAGTTTTTATTTAGAATACAGGGCACATTCACATTGTTCAGAATTTAAGAGTTCACCGGAAAAAAGTTCCCCGTCTCTCTGTTCCCTTCCTCAGAGGCAACCACTAGTTCCATGAGTTTGCCTAGAGATATTTTAAGAGTGTGTACACAGAAGTATACCTTTCTTCTGCACTTGGCTTTTCAAAAAGGTAACACGTATCAAGATATCTTGACGATTAACCCACAGCAGGATAAAAAGTACTCGCTTGTTCTTTTTCACAGATGCATATTATTCCCCTCCCCTGTTTGTGACAATTAGGTTATTCCCAATCCTTTGCTGTTACAATGTTTATAGTGGATTACCATATACGTGCATTACTACACACGTATCTATATACATTCCTAGAGGCAGACTTGCTGAATCAAAGGGAATGGGCATTTGTAAGTTTGTTAGCTATTGTTTCATAGTTCTCAGTAGAGATTTTACCAGTTTTCACTCCTGCAAGCAGTTTTCGCAAACCCTTGCCAGCTAAGTATACTGTCAAATCTTTCAAGCTTTTCTGAAGTAAATGAAAGAAAGAGAATCAGAGTGATTTTAATTAGTGTTTCTCTTACTGTGGGTGAAGTTGGGCATCCTTTCTTGTGTGAAAGATCTTGATGGGCTTTGTAGTTAGGCCATTGAAGAAGGTCATCAGTGCGGACTGAGCCTGGAAGGAGGGGGAGAGCCAGAGAGTTCCTTTCTAAATGAATATTCTGGAGCGATTCAGCCTTCAAGCTATTTAGCCTGTAAACTCTCTGGCCCACACTGGAAAAATTAAAACAAAACAAATGTAATTCAGAAGTAAAACCACATCCAGAACAAACCATTTATATTGCATCTTTTAATTTTTAGTTTTAAATTTAATAAAGTAATTTGCTTTTGTATTTGGAACCAGATTTAGGATGCAAGGACGTTTTAATCTAACATGTCTAACTTTGGAAGGAGCTGTCCCACACCTCCAAGGACGCAGGTTATGAGGAGTTGGCTCCATGGCACCCGGATTTGCTCCCAGCCTCCCCCAGCCCCTCACGCTCCCCACCCCCCACCCTGTCCTGCAGTTTCTCTGTGGGTTCAAGCAAGTTTTAATAAAGACCAGGATCTTTTCACTGGGAACACTGCCATTGCACAGCTTCCCCGCTCATTAGCCGCCTGAGCCGTTAGTTCTCTGAAATGCTTATGACCAAACCAGCTCAATCCAGTTTTTCACCTGCAAGGGACTGTCCAGTCTTAGCAGCACAGCTTTGCTTTTGCTTCCCGCAGTAAGCCTGTAGGTTCAAACCGATCTTGGCGGATGGCTGTGCCATCCTCCCAGTTGCTTAGGTCAGAACTGTCCGAGTCATCCCTGATTCCTGTGGACACAATGCTGGCACTTCATCCAGTCCCTTAGGAAATCTTGTTGGCTCTATTTTCAAAATGTACCCAGAACCCAACCACTGCTCTCTCCCTCCATCTGCCATCCTGCTCCCAGCTGCTGTCATCTCCTGCCTGGAATGCTGCCATAACCTCTTGACAGGTGTCCTGCTTCTCCACTGGTTTTCCCTTCAGTCTGTTCTCAACACAGCCAGCAGGGGTGTCCTATAGGACAAGGGCCCATCGGGCCTCTGCCCCCAGCCCGCCCAGGGTGCGCCCATGTCAGAGAAGCCCATCGTCACAGTGGCTCGCTCCGCATGGCGGCCTCCTCACCAACCTGACCTTGTCTCCTCCTGCTCTCCGTCAGACGCCTCGGCAGTCCTGGCTCCTTGCTCTTCTTGAACACACTAGGCACGCTGCCACCACAAGGTCCTTGCACGAGCTTGTGCCTCTTTTACGAACGTTCTTCCCTCACTCCCTCACCTCTGAGTCTCTGCTCCGTGTCCCGTTCTCAGCGAGGCCATTCTGACCACCATGTTTAAAACTGCAGCCTCATCCCCGCCCCACCCACCATGCTCCTTGCCCCCTTTCCTGCCTATTTTCCTCCATTGCACTTACTACTCTTGAACACACAATTCCATCTGCTTGTTTGGTTTATTGTCTCTCCCCCAGACACACAGATTTTTATAGCTCTGTTTTATCTTACCCATGCAGAACGGTGCCTGGCACAGGGCAGGCACGTAGTAAACATTTGTTAAGTGAATTATCTTCTTTTCTCTATGAAACTTATTCCTCACAGTCTGCCAAACCTAAACTGAAACAACACGTGATGTGGTTTGGTACTGGTACCGGTGATGTGAATGAAATCCAAGAGCACTGCTCCACGTTTTTCTGGGGAATATCACAGGATAACTAATCTGGCATCATTTGGGTACCAACTCTCATGGAAGGAAGGATGAAGTATGACACTAGAAACGTCATTAAGGACAGTGATAAACACGTTCAGACTACATCTGGAGAATGAGACTTAGATTCACTCTTAGAGGGCCAGAGACAGACAAGAGCACGTTCAGGGAAACGCAGACATTCCCACCCATGACACAAAGTGCAGGATGAGGACAATTGGCTTGGGCGGAAAGAAGGCTCTTACGGAACATGATTCCTGTTTTCAAATGTTGAACAAGGTGTTACGTGGAAGATTAATAGGTCTGCAAATCTGCTGTGTGGACCTGTAATCACCTCCTTTTCCCCCTCCACCCCGTCAAAAGCAGATCCAGCTTTGTGGAACCTGCACATTAGGAGGGAGGCTGTCCTAAAGAAAACAAGTACAAAGAACATGAGTATGAATTTATAAAAGTATAGATACCTTGGAAGGTACCTGTGCAAGTGAGGGTCCCAGAAGTGTCAGCTTCATTAGCTTCATGATAAATTCACCACAGTCAGACTTCCTGTGCAGCAAAACTGAACTCGTAGCTCTCCAAACACACCATGTTTTTCCTTCCCTGTGTGGCTCTGCGTCAAGTGTTCCGTCTAGAAACCCTTTTCTCAACATGTCTACTTGGCAGTATCTGCTCACCCTTCCACTGCTCATTCAAGGCTGCCCGCTCTGTGGGGCCATGCCCCCAGGTCCTCCAGAAAACCTAGGTGGGTGCTAAGCTTTCTGTACACCCACAGGAATCTTGTGCAAGCCACTGCTACAATGCTCGGCTTAGTGTTTGAGTTTGGTAATATGTTTGTCTGGCTTCCCTTATACTGGGTATCAGTCAGGATGGGCTGGGTTATGCTGTAGTAAAAAGCAACTCCAAACACCTCCGTGGCTTAAAACAACAGAGGTTATTTCTTGCTAACGCTGTGTGTACATTGTGGGTCAGCTTTAGTTCTCCCTTTAGGGCTCAGGCTAAGAGAGTAGCCACAGTCTGGAACATTGTCAGAAAGTAAATAGTGAACCAAAGGATGTACTTTCTCCTAAAGTTTTCCCTGGAGATGACACATTTTCTTACATTTCACTGGTTACACCGGCCTTCTGGTGGGCAGGGTAATCAAGTGTGTCAGAAGGAGAGCCAGCCCCAGAATACTGCTGAATAGACTAATAACCACAACAAAGTATTAGCTTCTTGAGTAAAGGACGGCATCTGTTAAAAAATCTTTGTGTATCCAGTACCTACCATGTAGTACTTTAGAACATACTAAGTCCTCACTATTTTTTAAAATTACTATTTTTTTCAGTTACAGTTGACATTCAATATTATTTTATATTAGTTTCAGGTGTACAACATAGTGGCTAGACATTTATATTTATGCACTGATTCCTCCAATTAGTCTAGTATCCACCTGGCACTATACATAGCTGTTGCAACATTATTAACTATTCTATGCTGTCCTTTACATCCCTGTGCCTATTTTGTAACTACCATTTTGTATTTTTTAATCCCTGCATCTTTTTCATCCAGCTCCCTTGCCCCCCACCCCTCTGGCAACCATCAATTTGTTCTCTTTATCTATGTGAGTGTTTCTGTTTTGTTTGTTTATTTTGTGTATTAGATTCCCCGTATTAGGGAGATCATATGGTTCGTCTCTCTGTCTGACTTGTTTCACTTAGCATAATACCTTCCATGTTGTCACAAATGGTAAGATTTCATTCTTTTTTATGGCCGAGTGATATTCCATTGTGTACATGTACCACATCTTTTTTATCCAATCATCCATTGACAGGCACTTGGGTTGCTTCTATATCTTGGCTATTGTAAATAGCCCTGCAGTGAACATAGGGGTGCATATATCTTTTAAACTTAGTGTTTTGGATTTCTTCAGATAAATACCCAGATGGGATTTCTGGGCCATATGGTAGTTCAATTTTTAATTTTTTCAGGAACCTCCAAACCATTTTCCACACTGGCTGCACCAATTTGCAATCCCACCAACAGCACATGAGGGTTCCCTTTTTTCCACATCCTCGCCAGCACTTGTTGTTCGTTGATTTATTGATGATAGCCATTCTGACAGGTGTGAAGTGATATCTCATTGTGGTTTTTATTTGCATTTTTCTGATAGAGACATTGAGCATCTTTTCATATGTCTGTTGGCGATTTGTATGTTCTCTTTGGAGAAATGTCTATTCAGATCCTCTGCCCATTTTTTAATTGGATTGTTTGTGTTTTTTTTGGTGTTGAGTTGCATGAGTTCTTTATAAATTTGGGGTATTAGCTCTTTATCAGATGTATCATTGTCGAATATCTTCTTCCATTTGCTAGGTTGTCTTTTTGTTTTGTTAATGGTTACCTTTGCTGTACAAAATCTTTTTGGTTTGATGTAGTCCCACTTGTTTAATTTTTCTTTTGTCTCCCTTGCCCGAGGGGAGATAGCGGGAAAAAAATATTACTAAGAGCAATGTCACAGAGTCTACTGCCTATGTTTTCTTCTAGGAGTTTTATGGTTTTGGGTCTTACATTTAAGTCTTTAATCCATTTTGAGTTTTTTCTAGTATATGGTGTGAGAAGGTGGTCCAGTTTCTTTTGTTTTGTATGCATCTGTCCAGTTTTTCTAACACCATTTATTGAATAGACTGTCTTTACCCCATTGTATGTTCTTGCCTCCTTTGTCATAGGTTAAATGACTATATAGGCATGAGTTTATTTCTGGGTTCTGTATTCTGTTCCTTTGATCTATGTGTCTGTTTTTAGACCAGTACTATGCTGTTTTGATTACTATAGCTTTGTAGTATAGTTTGATATCAGGTAGTATGATACTTCTAATTTTGTTCTTCTTTCTCAAGATTGCTGTGGCTCTTTGAGGTCATGGTTCCATGTGAATTTGAAGATTATTTGTTCTAGTTCTGTGAAAAAGGGCATTGGTATTTTGATAGGGATTGCACTGAATCTATAGATTTCTTTGGGGAGTATGGACATTTTAACAATGTGAATTCTTCCTATCCATGAACATGGTGTATGCTTCCATATATTTGTATCTTCTTCAGTATCCTTTGTTAGTGTCTCATAGTTTTCTGAGTACAGGTCTTTTCCCTCCTTAGTTAAATTCATTCTTAGGGTTTTTTGTTTGTTTTTGATACAATTGTAAATGGGATTGTTTTCTTAATTTTTCTTTCTGAACGTTCATTATTGGTGTATAAAAATGCAATCTATTTCTGAATATTAATTTTGTATCCTGCTTTACTAAATTACTTTATCAGTTCTAATATTTTTTTGTGGAATATTTAGGGTTCTCAATATATAGTATCATGTCTCAATATATAGTATCATCTGCAAATAATGACAGTTTTCCTTCTTCCTTTCCAATTTGGATGCCTTTTATTTATTTTGTTTTTCTCTGATTGCTGTGGCTGGGACTTCCAGTACTATGTTGAGTAAAAGTGGTAAAAGTAGACATCCTTGTCTTGTTCCTGATCTTAAGGAGGACACTTTCAGCTTTTCCCTGTTAAGTATGATGTTAGCTGTGGGTTTGTCGTATATGGCCTTTATTATGTTGAGCTACATTCCCTCTATTCCCACTTTACTGAGAGTTTATCATAAATGGATGCTGGATTTTTGTCAAACACTTTTTTCCTGCATCTGTTGATACAATCGTGATTTTTATCTTTCATTTTATTTATGTGGTGTAGCAGATTAATTGATTTGCAGCTATTGAACCAAACTTGCATCCCAAGAATAAATTGTACTTGATTGTGGTGTATTAACTTTTTAATGTATTGCTGAATTCAGTTTGCTAACATTTTGTTGAGGATTTTTGCATCTATGTTCATCAGGCATATTGGTCTATAATTTTCTTTTTTTGTAATGTCTTTGTCTAGTTTTCGAATCAAGGTAATGGTGGCCTCATAAAATGAGCTTGGGAGCTTTCCCTTCTCTTGTGTTTTTTGGAATAGTTTGAGAAGGATCAGTGTTAATTATTCTTTGGCTATTTGGTAAAATTCACCTGCGAAGCCATCCAGTCCAGGACTTTTGTTTGTTGTTTTTTGTTTACTGATTAGATTTCATTAGTAGTAATCGGTCAGTTCACAGTTTTTGTTGCTTCTTGATTCAGTCTTGGAAGATAGTATGTTCCTAGGAATTTATCCATTTCTCCCAGATTGACTGATTGGTTGGCATATAATTTTCATAATATTTTCTTATAATCTTTTGTATTTCTGGGGTGTCAGTTGTCACTTTTCTTTCATTTCTGATTTTATTGATTTGGATCCTTTCCTTTTTTTTCTTGGTTAAGGGTTTATCAATTTTATCTTTTCATAGAAGCAGCTCTTGGTTTCATCGATCTTTTGTATTGTATTTTTAGACTCTATTCTGGTCTGATCTTTATTCTTTCCTTCCTTCTACTCACTTGGACTTTACTGTTCTTTTTTAAGTGCCTTTAACTGAAAGGTTAGATTGTATATTTGAGATTTTTCTTGTTTCTTGAGGTAGGCCTGTATTGCTATGAATTTCCCTCTTAGGACTGCTTTTTCTGTGTCTTACAGATTTTGGGTCAACATGTTTTCATTTCCATTTGCTTCAGTATCTTTTGATTTTTTCCCCCTTGATCTCATTGTCGATTCATTCATTATTTAGTAGCATGTTATTTAGCCTCCAGGCATTTGTGTGTTTTTCAGTTTTTTCATGTAATTAATTTCTATTTTCATACCATTGTGGTCAGAGAAGATGCTCGATATGATTTTTATCTTTTTAAATGTGTTGAGACTTGTTTTATGGTTTAACATATGGTCTATTTTGGAAAATGTTCTATGTGTGCTTGAAAAGAATGTATATTCTGCTTTGGGGTGAGTCCTTAACTATTTTTTTAGTAAATAATTAAATTTAGTGAGTTAAACTTACAGGGAGAGATAATTTTGGGGGGTGCTTACTACACGGAACCATTTCCAACATCTTTTCAACCTCAGAAGATGCTGACCTTCCTGTCTTCAGAGATATTCAAGTATAGGCTATCCTAAACACCTAGTGATGCTTTCAAGATGATTCATGCAAAGACGAGTGGTTGAAATATGTGGTCTCTAAAGTCCCTTTAATACTGAGGCCTCTGTATTTATATCATCATCTTTCTGAGTTTGAGAAAGAATAAATTAGTGTTCATTAAAGAGGTGATAACATCTGACTGGAGAAGGATATTTCTATTGGTGACTTGACAGAAACAAGATTTGTTTGAGGGGGAAGACAAGTGGAGAGTTCTGGCCCTGATCCCTCAGCTGAATGGTGATTACTAAGTGTAGAAAGTATTGTGACCCTTACGTATCCAGAGAGCAAAACGAGGCCAGCTCTGGACTGGATGTTGCTTTGACACTTGAGGATACAGGCTTAGAAACAGATGAATTCTTTGTGACTCCTTTGTTTCAGCAGAAATCTGATGATTCTAGCCAGGGATCTGCTGGACTGCCAGGGTCCTGCCCACACACATTCCTGAGGATGGACGGTTTCCCTTGTGTTGGTTTTGCTGTAGATTCCTGCTGACCTAACCTTGGTCTAATCACTGAGTCCCACTGTAACAGAGTTCTCTAGTCATATGTAAGTGTAAATAATACATCCCTTCTTCTGACTATGTAAAACTGTTATAAATATTAAGGATCCTGATAGCCCTGTCATTTTAATTTTAAAAAATAACACTGGAGTAATTCAGTTTGTAAAATCTTTGAGCTATCTGTAAAAAGGCTCAAAATAATGTAATTAATAATGTAAATAGGGCCGGCCCGGTGGCTCAGGCAGTTAGAGTTCCATGCTCCTAACTCTGAAGGCTGCCGGTTCGATTCCCACATGGGCCAGTGGGCTCTCAACCACAAGGTTGCAGTTCGAGTCCCGCAAGGGATGGTGGGCTGCGCCCCCTGCAACTAGCAACGGCAACTGGACCTGGGGCTGAGCTGCGCCTTCCACAACTAAAATTGAAAGGACAACAACTTGACTTGGAAAAAAGTCCTGGAACGACACACTGTTCCCCAATAAAGTCCTGTTCCCCTTCCCAACAAAATCTAAAAAAGAAAAAAATATGTAAAAATAAAGGTAGTGGGTTATTTTTCAGTTGAATGTGGCCTGAAAAAGAACATAGGATTTAGAATCAGAGCACCAGGCCCACACACAAATCTGTGTGGCTTTGGTCATATCACCTCCCCTTTCTTGCTCAGTAACTCCTCAATGCTAAAATGGGGTAAGGGACGGTAATAACTAATTCAGGAGGCTATAGAGATGGATCAAGAGAGATGAAAACACTTTGCAGGCTCTGAAGCACTGTGAGTGATGGAATTAAAGTAAATCCAGTGTCCTGGTTGGTCATGGAAATGTCTCAGATTTTCTTTCTAGCATAGCAGTGGCGCCATTGGTGCAAATAGACCCATCTGTGTGTGGTGTTATCTTATACTTCAGAAATCTCTTGAGATGCAACCCATTGATTTAATTCAGAGTGTATGTCAGTGGTTCACAGGACCAGCTACTACTACTATTGGGATCACTTGACTCACGCCAAACATAGACTCTAAAAGGTACTCATGCATTGTCACTTTCAGCCTGGATTAAGTTCACATGAGAACTTGCTGGGTTCTTTGTTTTGTTTTGTTTGCACATCTGGCCCCAGTACAACTTTTTGTCACTTCCAGTGCTGTTGTGTGTAACTTCACACAAATGTGCAATTTTCAGGATGTTTGTAACTAGGTTTATTTTTAAGTGTCAAAACTACATTTCCTAAAGATTCTGCCTCAATGAAATTGTATCCTCATGGATTTCAGGGTCCACTGAAGTGGTAAAAGCTGTTGATAGTTTGAAATTGATACCGTTGTCTTTTGGTATTGGGGGGGGGGATTGGTTCTTGGACACCCCACCCTTGGATACCAAAATTTGTGGATGCTTCAGTCCTTTATATAAAATGGTATAATATTTACATATAAGTTACACACATCTTCCTGTATACTTTAAATCATTACTGATTACTTATAATACTTAACACAATGTAAATGCTGTATAAATACTACATTGTATTGTTTAGGGAATAATGACAAGAAAAAAAGTCTGTACATGTTTAGTACAGAGGCAACTATCATAGGTCTAACTACTAGGTACACATCAGCAACAGTGTGACATTTTTATTTTTAATATTTTCAATCTATGATTGGTTGAATCTGTGGATGCAGAACCTTCAGATATGGAGGCCTGACTATATTTGAAAACAATGAGTAGTCAGATTCCCTCCACCTGCCCAGTACAGGTAAATCCATGACAGTTATCATTTATTGTTCCAATTGAATGACTTTAAAAAGGATAAGGTAGTGATACCAATTAGGGGCTCCATTTGGACAAAGCCTTGGCTCTGTGAGTATATCAGGACCCCACCTTCTGCCCTCTCCACATATAGGATGATTCATATCACACTAAAATCTCTCAATTCTAAATGAGCAACTCACAATCATGCCATATGCTGGCCACCCAATTTGCAGGGTATACTGCTCCCTGACACTATTAATTTTATTTATTTTAACCCTTACTGCTATTTTTAAACTAAAAGTAACGTATGATTGTAACAAATTCAAATAATATAGAAGGCATAAAGTTAAAAAAAAAAGTAAATGTTCTTCTCCTTGCTTAATAAAGTCACTTACTATTTAATGAATCAGTCTTTATCCTTTGTTCTTTTAAATTCTGTACATAGTCAAACAAATACAAGTGTACATAGATTGGTCTTTATGCAATGAAATCATGTATTTTATTATGCAGCACATTACATGTTTTATTATTTAAATATGTCTGGGAGATGTATTCACATCAGTTCAGTTAGGTCTTAATCGTTTTAAATGGCTGCATTTCATTTTCTAGTATGTTCTCTTTTTTGTTTTATCACTACCTTACTGCACATTGTTCATGCTAGCAAATTATGCAGTGAATGACCTTACTAATATCTTTGTGATTATGTGCATGTATTTTTGTACTTTATCAGACTATATGGGTTCTTAAAAATGAAATGGCTAGATAAAAGGATATGCCTGTTTAAATATTGATGAATGTTACTAAATTGAACTTCATAAAATTTCACCAATTTATACTGTCACCAATGGTGCATGAATACTATATGGTCTGTCTTTCTGATATCTGCCAATTTGTAAAGAAGGGGAGAAAAATCTCATTTTTAATTTAATTTTTATTTCCTTAATTACTAGTGAGGTTGAGCATCTTTTCTAGTTTATAGCTTGTATATTTTGCTTGTTTATTTTCTTTTCCCCTTTTTCTAATATTTTTGTCTTATTTATATGAGCTTTTATACATTGGAAATATTCATATATTTTTTAAAATTATAATGTTTTATAAATTTTCTTCCAGGATGTCTCTTGTCTTTAAACTTTACTAATGATGTCTTTTAGTATTCAAAAGTTTGTAATATTTGTGTAGTCAAATCAATCAACCTTTTATTTTGAGGTTTCTAGATTTTGAGTTTTGTGTAGGAAGAACTTTCTCAGCATAACCTAAAAAAAACTTCTCCTATATTTTTTCTAATATGTTTGTAATTTTGCTTGTTAAACTTCTCTGTTAAATTCCCCTGGAAATTATTGTTCTTTATAATGTGAGTTAGGGATTGAACTCAGTTGTCCTAATACTTATTCATTTGTCTCTTTCTTTCCCAACTGATTTAAAAATAGCACAGCTTTCATATTCTGAAAACCCCATATATACAAAATACATCTAGATGATTCATTCATTATCAATTCTTATGCAAATAATACATTATTTTAATTATTCAGGCTTTAAATTGTATTTTGATATCTGATAAAGCAAATTCCTCTAAATAGCTCTGTTTCAAACTTTTAAATCTATTTTGCACTTTTTACCTTCCAGAGGAATTTCATATTCAGCTTGTCAAATTCCATAAAAAAATCCTTATGGCATTTCCCCCAACATTTTTTAAATAAAAAGTTTCAAACATACAGGAAAAATGAAAGAATTTTATAGTGAACATCCATATACTCACCACTTAGATTTTACCACTAACATTTTAAATATTTGCTTTATCTGATGGCATTTCAATTGTGATGATAATCGTACTAAATGTAGAGATTAATTTAGAGAGAAATGACGTTTGTATGATTCTAAATCTTTACCCACAAGATATGCTATGACTCTCCATTTATTTAGGTCTTTTTGTTCTTATTAAAGTTGGTAGTTATCCTATAGATTTTGCACATGTCTTATAAGGTTTATTCTGAGATGTTTTCCAGATTTGGTTGTTCATATGAATGGGCTCTTCCCCCCACACCCCTTTCCTTTCCTAATTGATTATTTATGGCATATGGGAAAGTTAATTATTTGTGTGTTGCAAATGTATTTCGTCTTACTTAGTTCTCTTATTAGTTATAATACTTTTTCAGGGGATTTTTCTCACTAGACAGTCCCCTCATATGCAAATAACACTGGTTTGTCTCATCATTTTTTGCTGTCTATTCCTTTCATTTCTTTCTTTTATATTTTACTGTCTTGGATCCCATTATAATGTTAAATAATGATAGTGGGAATCCTTATTTTGTTTCTGACTTGAATATTTCACTATTAGGTATAATATTTGCTGTGTTTCTGGTAGAGATTATTTATCTAAGGACATTTTCTTCTTTTTTCCTTCATTTCCTTCATTTGCTAAATCTTTTCAAGAACGAGAGTTTAGACTTGAACAACACCAAGGAACAATTGGACCTAACAGACATATACAGAACACTCCACCCAACAGAATATACACCTTTTTCTCAAGTGCACATGGAACATTCTCTAGGATAGATCATATAGTATGTTACTAATCAAGTCTTAACAAATTTAAAAAGATTAAAATCATACCAAGTATCCCTTCCAACCACAGTGGAATGAAACTAAAAATCAGTAGCAAAAGGAAAACTGGAAAATTCACAGATATGTGGAAATTAAAAAACACACTCTTGAACAACCAGTGGGTCAATGAAAAAATCACAAGGAAAATCAGAAAACATCTTAAAACAAGTGAAAATAAAAATCAACATACCAAAACTTATGGATACAACAAATGCATAGTAAGAATATTTAGAGCAGTAAATGCTTACATTAAAAAAAGAAGAAAGATCTCAAATCAACGACCTAACTTTACACCTCAAGGAACTAGAAAAAGAAGAAAAAACTAAACCCAAACTTAGCAGAAGGAAAGAAATAATAAAGATTAGAGCAAAAATAAACAAAATAGAAAATAGGAAAACAATAGAAAAAAACAAAAGAGTTGGGTTTTTTTTTGAAAAGATCAACAAAATCGACAAACCGTTAGCCAAACTAAGAAAAAAGAGAGAAGATCCAATAATAAAATTAAGAAATGAAAGAGGCAGCAGTCCTTTCATTCAGGAAATGAAAGAGTCCACAAAAACAAAAAAGTATCATAAGAGACTATTGTGAACAATTATACATTGACAGATTGGATAACTAGAAGAAAGGGATAAATTCCTGGAAACATACAATTTACCAAGACTGAATCATGAATAAAAAATCTGGCCAGACATATAACTAGTAAGGAGATTGAATCAGTAATCAAAAACCTCCCAAACAAAGAAAAGCCAAGGACCAGATGGCTTCACTGGAAATTTCTACGAAACATGTAAAGAATTATTAACATCAAATCTTCTCAAACTCTTCCAAAAATTGAAGAGGAAGGAACACTTCCAAACTCATTTTATGAGGTCAGCATTACTATGATACCAAAACCAGACAAATATCCTACAAGAAAAGAAAGAAAACTGGTGGATACTGATACAAACATGTTCAACAAAAATGCTCAACAAAATACTAGCAAAGCAAATTCAACAGCACATTAAAAGGATTATATACTATGACCAAGTGAGATTATTCCTGGAATGCAAGGATGGTTCAACAAAGGAAAATCAATGAATGTAATACGATACACCAGATTAACAGGATGAAGGACAGAAGACATGCAATCATCTCAATTGATATGGAAAAGGCACTTGATAAAAATTAAACATCCTTTAATCATTAAAATACATTCAACCAACTAGAAATAGACAGTAATTACCTCAACATAATAAAGGCCATATATGAAAAGCCCACAGCTAACATTATGTTTAATAGTGAAAAACTGAAAGTGTTTTTTCTAAGATCAAGAACAAGGCAAGGATGCCCATTCTCACCTCTTCTATTCAACATACTACTGGAAGTCTTAGCAGAGCAATTAGTCAAGAAAAGGAAATAAAAGGCATCTAACTTGGAAATAAATAAATAAAATTATCTCTGTTCACAGTTGAACTGATCATATATTTAGAAAACCCTAAAATTTCCACAAAAAAAGAGAAAAAAGAATTCCACAAAAGTTGCAGGACCCAAAATCAGTACACAGGAATTATTTTTTTCTATATACCGTGTTTCCCTGAAAATAAGCCCTACCCTGAAAATAAGCCCCAGTTAAGATCGTCAGCCAGACGGACGCATTTAATATGTTATGACGACGTTCCAAAAGAAGATGACATGACTATATTTGAATAAATGTAGATTATTGTACATGAAAAAATAAAACATCCCCTGGAAATATGCCCTAATGCATCTTTTGGAGCAAAACTTAATATAAGACCTGGTCTTATTTTTGGGGAAATACGGTATAAGACCCGGTCTTATTTTGGGGGAAACACGGTACTAACAGTGAAATATCCAAAAAGTAAATTAGGAAAACAATCTCATTTACAGTAGCATCAAAAGGAACAAAATACTTAAGAGTAAATTTAATCAAGGAGTCAAAAGACTTGTACACTAAAAAATACAAAACAGTGGTGATAAAATTAAAGAAGACACAAATAAATAGACATCTCATGTTCATGGATTGGAGGACTTAATATTGTTAAATTATCCATACTACCCAAAGTGATCTATGGGTTTAATACATCCGTATCAAAATCCCAGTGGCCTTTTTTTGCAGAAATAGAAAAAAAGTCCTAAAATTCATATGGACTTTCAAAGGACCTTAATAGCAAAAACAATCTAGAGAAAGGAAAACAAAGCTAGAGGCCTCAAACATCCTGATTTCAAAGTGCCTTACAAACGTACAATAATCAAAACTGTATGGTACTGGCAGAAAGTCTCCATCAAGATGGTGCAGTAAGTAAATGCTGTGTTCATCTCCTCCCATGACCACATCAAAATTACAAATAAACTATAAAACAACCATCACTGAGAACTGCCTTAAGTCTAGCTGAACAGAAGTCCTGAGACTAAGGATATGCAGAAGAAACCACTTTGAGACCAGTAGGAGGGGCAGAGATAGGGAATGGGCTGGTCCCACACCCACATATGGTGGTTGAAAATCAGGAGGGATATCTGGGCTGCAGAGGTCCACCCGGTGGGGTGAGGGGTTCCAGCTCCACACCAGGCTCCCCAGCTCAGGGCTCCAGTGCCGCAAAGAGAAGTCCTCATAACTTCTGGCTTTGAAAACCAGCAGAGATTGTGGCTGAGTAAGACAGAGGGCTGCTGGAGTCCCAGATGTTCCTCTTAAAGAGTCTGCACCCAGACTTACTCACTGACAGACTCACTCACTGTGAGCTCCAGCACTGGGGGAGCAGCTCAAAAGGCACTAGGGACATACGGGGAGAAACTGAATTGTCTGGCTTCAGGGCAAGGACTGGAGGAACAGCTTTCTCCCAGACACAACTGCTGGCAGGAGCCATTGTTCCTTTGTTGAGCCCTCCCCAAC
This sequence comes from Rhinolophus sinicus, assembly GCF_057876585.1. NCBI lineage: Eukaryota > Metazoa > Chordata > Mammalia > Chiroptera > Rhinolophidae > Rhinolophus > Rhinolophus sinicus. The sequence goes on from NC_142513.1 coordinate 15,442,371, forward strand.
CCAGCCTACACATGCAGGTGGGCGCCATATCAAAGTCTCCATCAACCTGGCTATCACTGTTGGCCCTGCCCTGGTGATTCCCTGAGACCCTCCTCCACCCAACTTGTTGGCCCTCCCAAGCCACTTCCAGTGGCTTTTCCATACAAATGGCCTGTCTTGGCTCATGCTGCAGAGTTTCCTAAAATCTCTCAAAGGTTCACAAACCCCAAACAAGCAGCATCTGGCCTCAGTATGCCCTGTACCTCTCGCTAAGCAGCCCCAAGCCCAGCACTAGAGGTAGCTGGCCTCATTTTGCAGCTTAGCCTTTTCCAGGTACCTCCAAGACCAGCACAAGTGGCAACCACCTGCAGATCACTTTGAAGCTCGTACCAAGTGGTTTCAGGCAGGGCATAGGCAGTGACTGACCTTGACTGCACCAGAGCCCCTCCCAAGAGGCCCCAGAACCAACATACCTGATGGCCAGCTTCAGACCACACCAGAGCACCACCCAACCTCTTCCACAAATGACACACCCAAAGGGCAGATTTGGCAGGCACCAGAGCCCTGCTAAAGTGAATTCTGATCCATGGGGTCAGCCCCTGCACCGCAGCTCCTCCACTGTAGTCACAGCCAGTCCTCACAACCAATAAGCCTGAGGGTCAACCCCTCCCATTGATGTGCCAACAGCAATCAAAGCTCAACTACAGCAGGAGGGCACACACAATCCACACAAGGGACACACCTCGAGCACCTGGCTGAGGTGACCAGGGAGACTGCACCACTGAGCCCCACAGCACACCTACTACATAAGGACACTCTACCAAGACTGGGAGACACAGCAGATCTACCTAATACATAGAAACGGACACAGGGAGGCAGCCAAAATGAGGCAATAAAGAAACATCTCCCAAATGGAAGAACAGAACCAAAATCCAGAAAAAGAAACATGATGGAGATGAGCAATATACCAGATGCAGAGTTCAAAACTCTGGTTATAAGTATGCTCAATTCAATGAGAGCTTCAGCAAAGAGATCGGAAACATAAAAATGGAGATAGAAAACATAAAAAAGAATCAGTCAGAAATAAAGAATACAATTACTGAAATGAAGGATGCATTAGAGGGAGTCAACAGTAGATTAGATGAAACAGAGGATCGAATCAGCGATTTGGAAGATAAGGTAGCAGGAAAAGACCCAATCAGAACAGCAAAAAGAAAAAAGATCCCAATAAATGAGGATGGTTTAAGAGGCCTGTGGGACAACATCAAGCATTTCAACGTTCACATCATAGGGGTACCAGAAGGAGAAGAGAGAGAGTGAGGAATTGAAAACCTATTTGAAGAAATGATGATGGAAAACTTCTCTAACCTGGCAAAAGAAATGGATATTCAAGCCCTGGAAGTGCAGAGCATCCCAAATAAGATGAACCCAAAAAAGCCCACAACTGGACACATCATAATCAAATTTCCAAAGACTAAAGACAGAGTCTTAAAAGCAGCAAGAGAAAAGCAGTTAGTTAACTACAAGGCAGCTTTCATAAGACTCAGCTGATTTCTCAACAGAAACTCTGCGGGCCTAAAGGGATTGGCATGAAATACTCAAAGTGATGAAAAGCAAAGGCCTGCAACCAAGATTACTCTACACAGCAAAGCTATCACTTAGAACTGAAGGACAGATAAAGAGCTTCCCAGACAAGAAAAACCTAAAGAAAGTCATCACCACCAAACCAGTATTACAAGAAATGTTAAGGGGACTTCTTTACAAGAAGAAGAAAAAAAAAAGATAAAAAATATGAATAATAAAATGGCAGTAACTACATACCTATCAACAATTACTTTCAATGTAAACGGATTAATGCTCCAATCAAAATACATAGGAGGGCTGAATGGATAAGAAAACAAAACCCTTACATATGCTGCCTAAAAGAGACTCACTTTAGATTGAAAGCCACACAGACTGAATGCAAAGGGATGGAAAAACATATTTCATAAAAATGGAAACAAACAAACCTGGGGTAGTAATACTTATACCAGACAAAATAGACTTTAAAACAAAGGCTATAATAAGACACAAGAAGGACCCAATAATTCCACTTCTGGAAATTTATCCGAAGAAACCCAAAACACTAATTGAAAAGACATGCGTCCATTATGTTCATTGCAGGATCATTTACAATAGCCAAGATATGGAAAGCAAGCTAAATGTCCATCAATAGACGAATGGATAAAGAAGGGCTACATATATATAATGAAACATTACTCAGCCATAAAAAAGAATGAAATCTTGCCATCTGCAACAACATGGATGGACCTAAAGGACTATACTAAGGACTATACTAAGTGAAGTAAGTCAGACAGAGAAAGACAAATGCCATATGATTTCACTTATATGTGGAATCTAAAGAACAAAATAAATGAACAAATAAAACAGAAAGAAACTCATAGATATAGAGACCATTTTGATGGTTGCAGATGGGAGGGTGTTTGGGGAAAGGGGGGAAGAGATTAAGAAGTACATATTGGTAGTTACAAAATAGTCATTGGGATGTAAAGTATAACATAGAAAATATAGTCAATAATATTGTAATAACTATGTATAGTGTCAGATGGATGCTAGATTTATCGGGATGATTACTTCGTAAGTTATATAAATGTCTAATCACTATGTTGTACACCTGAAACTAATATATGTTAACTGTAATTGAAAAATAAAAAAATTATTTTAAAACAACTGTATGGTATTGGCATAAACACAGACATAGACCAATGGAACAAGATAGAAAAATCCAGAAATAAACTCATTTGATCTCAAAAAGGGTGCCAAGGCTACACAGTGGAGAAAGGACAGTCTCTTCAATAAATGAGGCTGGAGAAACTGGATAGCCACATGCAAAAGAATGAAGCAGGACTGTTACCTTACACCATATACAAAAATTAACTCAAAATAGATTAAAGACCTAAATATAAGACCTGAAACTATAAAACTTCTAAAAGAAAACATAGGGAAAAAGCTTCATGACCTGGGTTTGCCAGTAATTTCTTGGATCCCACATGAAAAATACAGGCAACAAAGGAAAATATACAAATGGGACTACATCAAACCTAAAAACTTCTGTGCATCAAAGGGAACAATCAACAGAGTGAAAAGACCATAATGTTTTCCATAGCAGCTATGCAATTTTACATTCCCACCAACAGTGACGAGAGTTCCAATTTCTCCACATCCCCGCCAACACTTTTTGTGTTCTGTTTTTTTATTGTAACCATCCTAACGGGTGTGAGGTGATTTCTCACTGTGGTTTTGATTTGCACTTCCCTAACGACTAATGATGTTGAGCACTTTTTCATGTTTACTGGCCATTTGTATATATTTTTTGGAGAAATGTATTTTCAAATCCTTTACTTATTTTTTAGTTGTTTTTTTGTCCCTCTATTGTTGAGTTGTAAGAGTTCTTTATTCTGAATACAAGGCCCTTATCAAATGTATGAATTGGAAATATTTTCTCCCATTCTGCAGATTGTCTTTTTCTCTTTTTTGATGGTGACCTGTGAAGCACAAAAGTTTTTAATTTTGATGAAGTCTATTGAAGCTATTGAATATTATAATTATGAAACTTATTTAATGAAAATATTTATAATATAATGTTCAGTGAAAAAAACACCTTTGTACCCATCATGATTAAAAATATGTATAAAATATTTGCACTAGATGGAAAGGTATACAAAATTATAGGTGGTTCTATTTTTTTAAATTTAACTTAATATTGATATTTTATCTTTACGATTAAAAATTAAGTAAAAAAATATGTGGATGACATTTCACATTGGTTGGGGAAATGGTGACAAGTGGTTAGATCTGGGCATATGTTTATCCTTATATCACCCTATTTTTTAATAGTAATTGTTTCTTATTATGATCATCAGGGTTAGATTTACAAACAGAAAAATCATTTGCTCTGTTTATTTACTAAGAATTTGAATAGAGATATTTTAATTTTCTTTACATTTTTATTAGGTTGGTGCAAAAGTAGTTGCAGTTTAAAAGGTTAAAAATAATTGCAGTTACTTTTGCACCAATCTAATATATCAAATCCAAACACTGATGATAACATGATTTGGGTATTAGAATTGTATTATTTTAGTCATTATCAGTCTTATAATTTGCTACAAGAAAGATAGTGATGATTAATAATAGGTATGACAGAAAAACTTTCTCAGGCATCTCATGAAAGAATTATTATAATTATTTTACATGTAAACAAATCAGTCACCCCAGCTTTTGAAATGCATTTCAAATGGACCAAAGATTTAATAGTTGTTTTTCCTTTTATGGAACTATACAGGCCTGGAAGGAAATAAAAAAGTAAGGGGTCTGTGGATTCCCCTGACCCGCTGACCTTTGGCTTCACCTGAGTGACAGCAGTCCGGGGTACAGCCAGTACCTGTGAGGTGATCACTCTTCTGTAACTGGGAATGGGTTTGACAGGGCAGCAGGCAGGGAAACGTCCCCGAGAGAGGCCTGGCTCCTATAGCGAGGCTGTGCCCCCTGCCACCCCTCCCTCTGACTTGGCCTCTGGGCCTGGCTTGGTCCAGGCAGAGGCGTCATCTTGTTCTCATGTGTGGGAAGGCTATGAAAAGAAAACCCTGGTTGGCCCAAACATTAAACAAGAATTACACTAGGATCTTTTGTTCTTACTCGGACATGGTCAGAATTAATTTGGAGGTCCAAAACAGGGTTATTTTGTTGTTGTCGTTTTTGTTTTTGAATCCGAGTTACTTAATGCAAGGATACAGAGGGAAGTACAAAACAAAAACACATGGCTGAAGTCTGTCAAATGGTATTGAAACATCCCCAGGTCCTTCTTCTTTGTTAGTGTTTGGGGGGCTTCTGACTCAAATTCTACAGCCCAGCTGCCGCTGAACCGCCTGTGAAAAGGCCCCAGTGATAGAAGTCAAGCAGTGGAGTGTGTCTGGGTTTCTGAGACATCCCCAGACAGAGCTTCAGAGATCTTAATCATTTTTTTTCTTCCTCCTCAGGTTTAATAGGGAAAACTTGCTTTCTGCAAACAACTGAAAAAGCTGCCCTTGGAAACTGTTTCTTTGGCCCTCATGGCGCAGCTGGAACTTGTACAGTGAGGCCCTTGATGGGACAAGCTTTTAGTCACTGAGCCCTCAGAGTGGCTGTCGCCATGGCCAGCAAGAGGAAGTCCACTACCCCGTGCATGATCCCGGTGAAGACGGTGGTGCTGCAGGACCCTGGGGGTGCGGAGGCCCCGGCCACCGAGCCTTCGCCTGAAGGACCCCAGCAGGATCTGCCCGCAGATGCGCCTGCCCCGAGCGGCGAGGCCGCCCAGAACCCTGGCAGCACCGACGGCACCGCGCTGGCCAACGGGCACCGGGCCACTCTGGATGGCTATTTGTATTCCTGTAAATACTGCGATTTCAGGTCCCACGACATGACCCGGTTTGTGGGACACATGAACTCCGAGCACACAGACTTTAATAAAGACCCGTCTTTTGTCTGCACTGAGTGCAGTTTTCCGGCAAAAACTCCGGAGGGGCTTTCTCTGCACAATGCCAAGTGTCACTCGGGGGAAGCCAGCTTTGTGTGGAATGTGGCCAAGCCAGACAATCATGTCGTCGTGGAGCAGAACGTCCCCGAGAGCACCGGCACTCCTGACCTACTGTGCGAGCCCAGCGCCGAAGGGACCGACGGGCAGGCCGAAATCATCATCACCAAAACTCCAATCATGAAGATAATGAAAGGCAAAGCTGAAGCCAAAAAAATTCATATGCTCAAGGAAAACGTCCCCGGTCAGCCCGTCGGTGAGGCCGTACCAACCCCATCAGCAGGGGAGGCGGAGGTGAAAGAGGGCGGCCACCCCTTTGTCAACGGGTCGGTCCCGCTCAGCCAGGCATCTGCCGCCTCCGCCAAGGCCCCGCATGCGGCCAACGGGCCGCTGATCGGGACGGTGCCGGTGCTGCCGGCGGGGATAGCGCAGTTCCTGCCCCTGCAGCAGCCGCCGCACGTGCGCGCCCAGCACCACGCCCACGCGCCGCCGCCCAGCGCCAAGTCCCTCCCGAAAGTGATGATCCCGCTGAGCAGCATTCCCACCTACAATGCCGCCATGGACTCCAACAGCTTTCTGAAGAACTCTTTCCACAAGTTCCCCTACCCAACCAAAGCCGAGCTCTGCTATTTGACGGTGGTCACCAAGTATCCGGAAGAGCAGCTCAAGATCTGGTTCACAGCCCAGAGGCTGAAACAGGGGATCAGCTGGTCCCCGGAGGAGATCGAGGACGCCCGGAAGAAGATGTTCAATACAGTCATTCAGTCTGTACCTCAGCCCACAATCACCGTGCTGAATACTCCGCTGGTTGCCAACGCTGGCAATGTCCAGCATCTCATCCAGGCCGCTCTCCCAGGGCATGTTGTGGGGCAGCCAGAGGGCACAGCGGGGGGACTGCTGGTCACTCAGCCGCTGATGGCCAACGGGCTGCAGGCACCAAACTCATCCCTCCCCCTAGCGGTGACGTCGGTCCCCAAGCAGCCGGCGGTGGCGCCCATTAACACCGTGTGTTCAAACACGACGTCCGCGGTGAAGGTGGTGAACGCGGCGCAGTCGCTGCTCACCGCGTGCCCCAGCATCACCTCCCAAGCCTTCCTGGACGCCAGCATCTACAAAAATAAGAAGTCTCACGAGCAACTGTCCGCTCTGAAAGGAAGCTTCTGTCGGAACCAGTTCCCGGGACAGAGCGAAGTGGAGCATCTGACCAAAGTGACGGGCCTCAGTACCAGGGAGGTGCGGAAGTGGTTCAGCGACCGGAGGTACCACTGCCGGAACCTGAAGGGCTCCCGCGCCATGATGCCCGGAGACCCCGGCTCCGTCCTCATCGACTCCGTGCCGGACGCGCCCTTCTCCCCAGCACCCAAGGCCCCTGAGGTGACCTGCGTCCCGCCGGCAGCCACTCTGGCCGCCCACCCTTCTGCCAAACGACAGTCCTGGCACCAGATCCCTGACTTCACACCAACCAAATACAGGGAGCGGGCCCCGGAGCAGCTCCGAGCCCTGGAGAGCAGTTTTGCACAAAACCCCCTTCCCCTTGACGAGGAACTGGACCGCCTGAGGACTGAAACCAAAATGACCCGAAGAGAGATTGACAGCTGGTTTTCTGAGAGAAGGAAAAAAGTGAATGCAGAAGAGACCAGGAAGGCTGATGGGATTAGCTCTCTGGAGGAGGGGGAGGCTGTGGAGGACGAGGGTGGGGCAGATGATTCGTTGGGTGACCTGAGGGTCCCTGGGGAGAATGGCTCCCCGGAAGTGCCCAGCAGCTACATGTTGGCCGAGCGCAAAGTCAGCCCCATCAAAATCAACCTCAAGAACCTGCGGGTCACTGAAGCCAACGGCAAAAATGAGCTGCCGGGGCTGGGCCCCTGCGAACCCGAAGACGACGGGCCAAGCAAGCTGGCCGAGCAGCCCCCTGGCAAGGTGAGCTGCAAGAAGACGGCACAGCAGCGGCACCTACTTCGCCAGCTCTTTGTGCAGACGCAGTGGCCCAGCGCCCAGGACTATGATTCCATCGTGGCCCAGACGGGTCTGCCACGGCCGGAGGTGGTGCGCTGGTTCGGAGACAGCAGGTACGCCCTGAAGAACGGCCAGCTCAGGTGGTACGAAGACTACAAGCGGGGCAACTTCCCACCAGGGCTGCTGGTTGTCGCCCCTGGCAGCCGGGAGCTGCTGCAGGACTATTGCGTGACACACAAAACGCTGTGCGAGGAGGACCTGCAGAGCCTCTGCGACAAGACCCAGATGAGCTCCCAGCAGGTCAAGCAGTGGTTTGCGGAGAAAGCGGGCGAGGAGATCCGGGCTGTGGCAGACACAGGCGGCGAGGACCAGGGCCCTGGAGACCCTGCAGCAGTTCACAAAGGGCTGGGTGACACCTATTCGGAGGTGTCGGAAAACAGTGAGTCCTGGGAGCCCAGTGCCCCTGAGGCCAGCTCAGAGCCCTGTGACACACCGAGTCCCCAAGCTGGACGTCAGCTAGGTAAGGAGCCCCCCAGGAGCCATGGCTCTCCTCTGTGGGTGTGGGGAGGAGGCACCCACGGGTGGGACTGAATTCACTGCATGGGGGCATCTGCTGTTCTGAAGGCTGCCTGGCAGCAGGACTAAACTGCTTCAAGTACAACTAGCCGCAGATGTCATTGGAGCATAATGTGATAAAGGCTTAAGAGCTGGTTTTTCATTTCGTTTCATGTTCATTTAAACTGTGCAGGGGAAGGAACATAGTGAACCTACAAGGGGCCAAACTTTTCTCACCCTTTCTTAGCAAAAGGAGAGTAGGTCCAAACGTCACCGAATCAGACAGAACCACACCACTGGTAGGAGAGAGAAGAAGCACTTGTGAGGCAATTCAGCTCAAATTGGTGAACAAAAGGAAAGAGTCTTTCATTGTCCTTGGATACATGAGTATTTTTTTTCAATGATGAAAATACTATAATTTACATGTCTATTGTTCTTTCTGATGTAGAAGTAATGGAAAATCATCTTCCCGCTTAGCCATATATGGAATCAAAACCTTGAATTTTATTCCTCACTTTCTCTGGATCATGGTATTGGTACTTGACAGAAAAGTTTAGATTATTTTATTGAAGACAGTTTTGAAGCTACAGGCAAGTCACATAGTGAGGTATTGATTTTCTAGGCTCTGGGTCCTGGAGTTCCCAGCCTCTTCCCTTCCCTTCCCTTCTTTTCCTTTCCCTTCCCTTCCTTTCTTTTCCTTTCCCTTCCCATCCTACTCTTAGGCATTCTCGTCCCCAGGATGACCTGGAGCCTTGTAACTCAGCTCCTCACAGGTGTCTGGGACCTGGGGAAGTGTCTGGATCTTCAGCTTCTCTGGTTCGTGGAGCTTTACAAGTTGGTTTTGGGACCTGGTGTTTCTGAACTTGGCCTTGTTTTCCTCCAGGGCCCCAGGAGGCAGTGAGGGCCTCCCAGGGAGCATCCTGAGCAGCAGGGGACAGGTGTGGCCTCCCAGCGCTGGCAGTGCTGGTTGCCTTGGGCGTCTTCTTCAGCTCGGGGCCTGCCCCCTGGGGGATGCCCACCCAGGCTTTGGCTTTGCCAGCAAAACAACCTGGATTGCTGGGAACTAGAAAAAACTAGTTTCTTTTGCTTTTATAAATTAAATTTTATTCTAAGTTATATTCTTGGGTAGCTGGAAATGGGGTAGTGGTTACAGAGCATTGTGAACATACTTACACCACTTCGGGCACTTAAAATGGTTAAAACGGTAGGTTTTATGTTATGTATACTATTTTATCGCAATTTTTTTTAAAAAGCTGACCTGGAATTGGGGTGAATGGGTTTGAATCGCAAGCCTTGACTCCCCTCAGCTACTAAATTCAACACAAAATGAAGTGTTGATGTCGTGGGTGGGGCAGAGCCGGAGTGCAGGGGTGTGGCATGCCGTTGCAGCATCGTCCTCTTCTGTCCGAGGACGGTTACCATGAGTGCAGGAAGGGCTTGTCTGCGTATCTGTCCGCGATTCTCACGGCTTTGCCGGCAGCCGCTGTACAAGGGCCACTTCTGTAGGCAGCACAGATAACGGTCCTCTCTGAACAGACCCACTGACTCTGACTTCAGGGTTGGAAGTTCTAAATGAAGTGAAGACACACATGTCGGAGACTAGAGCCAGCTGCTGTTCTGTTAGCACAGTATGTTCTGGAGAGCCGGAAGGAGAGGGCAGCGCAAGGCGGATTAGGACAGGACCCAGAGGTGGCGGTGGCCTGGGGAGCGGGGCCGAGGAGCGCAGCGAGGTCCCAGAGGAGACGAGCTCCTGCCCGGCTGCGAGGCCCGGGGTTTGGCGGTGGGCCCTTGGAGTGTCTGTGGCCGCACCAGATGTAGCCGGCATCCCTTCTTCACATTCCCTCAGGCTGCAGAGTAGGGAGTGGCTGGCAAGGCATTGCTCATGGAATTAAGAGGTCCCCAAAGCCAGCGGTGCCACCCTGGCATGGCAAAAATGGCACGCTGCCCTGGGGGCTATGCCAGCGACAGCTGACAGGGAGGTGACAGGCATGTGTTTTCTCCTCAGAAACAGACTGAATCTGAACCAATGACTGTGAAGGAGTGGCCAGTCTGGGATGCCGTCTGCCACGTGGAAGGGCCCCACCTTCTTTCTGCTGCCACATGCCGTTCCCATGCCTGGCCGCTGGGAGTGCACAAGAGCTTCTGGAAGCCGCACAGATGGCCCAGAGCCCTCCATCACCTTCGGCCTGCCACCACCGAGCAAGCAGGGACAGCGAATTCCCATCAGTTCTTCCTCCCACAATGTAGGACCTTTCCTTTGCCTTCCAGTGGATAAAGTAGTTCAGATTTCATATTCATAGACACGGAATCAAAGTTTAAACATATAAATCCGCCTATACACATTTAATAAAACATCGTATTATAAACACTTTTATTACATAGAAACTTTGGTTAGCAAAGCAGTACATTGTCTTTTACGTCATCTCTGAAAATGCCCTGTGTCTGTTCTCTGGACATCGCTGGGGCCTCATGTCCCCTCACCGTCCAGGGTCAGGCAGGGGTTATGGGCAGACTCAGACTCCATCTGGAGTCCCCTGTGCCCGCTTGGTTCCTCACGGAAGGCTGTACCTTTGAAGAGATTCCCGTTGTGCTCACTAAGCGGTGACCAGCAGCGTTTCCTGCCGGGCTGGCCTCGCCTGATGGGACGACCAGTGCAGAGCCCACTGTTACCCACGTTGAAAAATCGGGCTGGTTATGTGATTAGCGTGTGATGCTCACCGCTCTCTTAAGTGGTTGCAGGAATTCTGCTTTTTCACGGAAGTTTGAATCATGGACCATAACTTTTCAGTTATCAGAGCAACTGAAGAAACATTTGTTGTCAAGCCTAATGTACTGACCTAGGTGCCCGCATTTTTTAAAAACCTAGACATGTTTAGAGCGAGAGGAAAATTGAAAACAGAAACAGGTGGGGCTGAAAGAATGCACAGCACAGAGTGGGGGTGTTCTGAGCCCTTCACCCTATTTCCAGAGCCGCCTGTGTTTTAGGAAGGAAGACCCACACTTGCCTGGAAGTGCGATTGAGCGCTGATGGGATTCAGGACTTCTTAGAATGAGCCGAGCTGGGTGGTCTTCGGCACAAAGACCTGCACGCAGGGGTTCCTGGCAGAACACCCACAGGGCTCCTGGCACCCTCGCCAAGGTCCCGGCTGGCATGCTGGGCACTCGCCTCAGGGCTGCTGGCCACCACTGGACAGGTCCTTGTGAGGATTTATATTTTGATGGTTCAGTATTTATATCCACAAACTTGGAAACAAGTTCTCTGCCTACTTTAGCCTAACCCTCATATCCATTTTTTTCAATTGAGAAAGATCACAGGAAAAGGTGCCTTTGCAACATTGGGAAACTTGCTTCCAAAGCTGTACTAAATGGTACATCCCTATTTCCCCAAGACTGGCTGCTCTGAGAGTGGCAGGGGGATGAGTAGGGTGGGCAAAAGAAGCATCACCTGCAGCTCTGCTCAGCTCCAGGAAATCACCTGCTTCCCGAAGCATCAAGGCCTCGGGGACTCGGCCCTCCTGGGCCCAGGCTGGGTGGGCAGCACGAGGAGACTCCAGAGGGAGGGCAGGGGCTCTGGTCAAGAAAACGAGCAGTGGCTCGGCCGCAGCCCTTGTCCCCACCCCACCAGGGAACTGGACCGGGCGGCGCCCCTCACGGGCTGCCTGCGAGGACGAAGACGCTGGCAGCACCTTCTGCTTCCAGGACAGGGTTCGCTTGGAAACTAGAAGCCCTCCAACCATTGTGATTCAGAAGTGTCCTCTCCTGCTCTCTCTGTCTCAATAGGGACCACCTCTTACGTGTTTCAAACAGGTGACTTGTGAGTACTTGGCAAGTTTTGCAGCCTGTTTTTGTATCCTTTCCATTTTGGGTGTAAAGCTCAAGGGCCTCTCTGCGGAATCGCCAAGAATGGCAAGTTACTGTCTTCCTTCAGAGAACAGACACCTGGAATTTTCCCTGTAGTGTTTATGTACATGCAGATTAATTTATATGTACACATATACAGTACAGATATCCATTTGATACTTTGCTCATGAAATGGACATCTGACATGTACCCTTGAGGACCTTAATGGCTGGCACGTGGTCTTTGGGGAAAGTAGCCTGTGTTGGAGGGAATGCTGGTATGTGGGGTGCACTGGGCGGTCTGACACGAAGCCTCCTCCAAGTATTGGGGAGACACCCTCCCGGCATCAACCCCAGGGCACTGCACGCACTGGCCAAAGGGGTGTGTCTTCAGAGAGGGTTTTCTTGGTTATTTGTATTCACATTTCATTTACAACCCAAACAGCAAGACAGAAAAAATAAATCACATGGTGGACAAGTTCATGTAGGACATAGAGAACGATCCACCCTCGGCACCAGCTCGTTGTTAAAAGCTGGAAAAGTTGGCCTGTTTTCCTCACAGGTGTTGTCCTCCCCACCAGCCAGGGCCATGCAAACGAATGGTGAGATTGCCCAGGTAAGGAGGCCAGTGAGTGGCCAGACCCTTCCCTTGCCTGTGCTCTGGGATAGGAGTGAATAAGTGGGTATGGGCCTCATGCTTGGAAAGAATAAGATGATCAAAGGCGACAGTGGGAGAGACGGTTGGGTCATCGAGCAGGTGCCTAACGGGGCACTGCAGCAGGTACCCAGGGCTTTGATGTGGGTGCGAAACCATGAACACAGCTAACCGGGCACAGAGGGAAAACCCACACAGGCCCGGAAATCAGGGCTGCACCAACCGTGCCATGGGCCTGTGGGACAGCAGCCGCCAGCCCTGTGGCCCTGTCACAAGGCGGCTCCCTGACAGGGTGGATTCTGTGATGTCTGTGATGTCGCCTATGGTGGAAAGCAGTGTGGGCTGCAGATTAGAGGGGTGGGGTGGGGCTAGTCTGTCCTGAAGAAAAAGCCTATTTTGTAAGGTGACTAATCTTTCCCCGCTCCCTGCGTGCTCCTGGACTCATCAGAGACAGTACCATATTTCGGTGTTTCTCGTTGCCTAGGGCTTATCCATGTTTGGTTTATTGTTTTTTTACATGGGATTGTAGATCCAGTTTTAGTAGGTGAAACCAGATCACCATTCTAATACAGGAATTCTGGATTTATGATACATATACTTTGCATATTTTGATTGTTTTATTTCTTGATTCATGAGGAGCTTTTTGATTTGGGAGGAGGTCCTGATGTCCGGGAGTTCCCGAAATAGAATGCCGAGTGGTATGACTGCCCGCGCTTTGGGCTTCGGCAGGTCCCGGGGGTCAGGGCTCCTGGCTTGGCCGAGTGACTGGCAGCTGTTCAGGTGGACCAAAGCGCCTCGACTCGAGGACCCCACACCCCGCTCTCCAGAAGCAAAAGGTGGGAGCTGGGCAGTGTCGGGTGGTACCTTGTAGGCTCCCACCTGTAGGGATGGCCTCGTCCCAGCTGGCCGTGGGGGCTGTCCCTCCAGGAAGTTTCAGTGTGTTCTCCAGGCTGAGATGTGGCTCTTGTGGGTTTTATCCCACTCAGTCAGTGGTCCAGTGACAGATCCTGTGTCACCTCCTTCTGGCCTCTGACTTGGGGACACCTGGCAGGCTGCTTGCCATGCAGGGGGCTCGCGTTTCTATGCACACACTCTCCCATGGCATCCTGCTTGTGCTGCCCTGTCTGGGACCCTGTTGCCTCTTACCTCCCTGTTCTCTTCTCGGACCAAAATGTTGGGATTAGAGCAGCTTTGTCAGTTCAGACATCACAGCCCAAGTGGATAAAGGACTTTGCAGAAGAGAACCAGCCAAGAAGAAAATCTTAAAACCAATCCTGTAGTTTGGGCTTTTCCTTATGTTTTTCCTCCCCTTTGTCCTTGCTCAGAGTTTACCTGAGGCAGGTTATCTGTTTGATTCACCTTTTCTATGAAGTTTAAATTTTCACGAATCCCATTGATTTGCAAGGCTCTGTTGTATGCTGGAGAAGAAAAAGCCTCGAGACATGTAAAGGTCCACACAGCCAGCTCTTCCAGGCCACAGCCAAGCGGCCTGCCTGGGTCAGGACAGTAATGGGGCTCAGTTCTCCTCCCTCCAGACGGGAGCCCCTCCCTCTGCAGAGTCTCCTGAATCAGCTTCCTTCGCCGCCTTTCCCTAGGAGCACAGGCCCTCCCAACCTTCCTGCCCAGAACTGGGCAGCGTCTCCATGTAGCTCGGGGAGCACCTGCCCTCAGAAAAGCTCCAGGACCTGAGAAAGGAGGGTATGGAGCCCAAGCCTCTCCTGCATAATCCCCTCCCCGAGCGAGGCTTCCATCTGGGTACCCACCATGCTGTTTATGTTATGGCCCGTTTATAGCTGAGGAGGCCATGAAATGGTTGGGTTTGATTTGGGCTCAGGAGATGGAAGCGGCTGTCACGGGCGCTGCGTGACTCCCTGCCCAGCCCAATGCTAAGCCCAATGGAACTGACAGGCCTCAGCTCGAATTCATTTCTGCTGGAATCTGACTGTGCTCCCAGGGTCGGGTCGCAGTGGGAAGAAGGTAGGGGGACGAGCCCCGTTTTCCTGTAGGTGACCCGGTGTCCGTAAGTAGCTGTGAGGACCACAGAGGGTCTGCTTGTTGGTTCTTCAGTTCCGAGCTCATTGTCAAGACTGGCCGTTCTGTGACCTGCCTGCAAAGCTGGCCTCTCCTTTGAATGGGGCTAGTCCTTCACCAGACTGGGGACATGACAGCCTGGACCCAACAGGAACCAGGCATTCTACTTGCTCCAAAACCTGGACCAGGGGTGGAGACCCCAAGTCTGGGATGGACTAGGCAGGCCCTGGTTACCATACAGACAAGGACGGGCTGCCTTGATTTTGAAAAATTCAGATCGTTTAGTTTGCAGGACTGCAAGGATTCATGAAGAACATATAGTTTCTGCTTTGCTGTCACCAGCACTCAGGCATTGTCACCAGCCCCCAGGCTTTCGCAGGCCACAGGACCTGGTCCTTGCTGTTGCTCAGGCCTGAGCTGTCGTCGCCCAGCGGAGCGAGGGGCGAGCAGTGAGCAGGGCTGTCGGGGTGAGGGGGGGTGTCTTCTCTTCTGGCTGTGTAGTGTCCTGCTGGCCCCTCGGGGCAGGTGGCAAGCCAGGGTTCCTGAGAAGAGTCCGAGTGTTTACCTGAAACTTGCCGTTAGTGCCTCTTCCTTCCGGAGAAGGGCTCTGTGGTGAGCATGTGTGCACACAGGGCACTGGAGTGTGTTAATGAATAGCTCTTCTTGGCTAATGCTTTATAACTTCTGTTCCCTTCCATGATAAATGGAGCGTTTAAAAGTACATGGTGTGACTGGAGCTGAAGGTGAAATGTCTAGGATGAGAAAGGCTGTTCAGAGTCACTGAATATAAAAAGCTACAAGTGCTTGGTCTTTCCCCGAGTCAAACCCCAGCGTAGACACACTATTAGGGGCCGAGTCTACCCATGTGGTGCCTGTTAGTCCTGTAATTTGTGTTTAAGAGGTTGTCACTCATGCCTGGCTCCTCCCCATGCAGCTGTCTTATTCGTGCAGTTTGCTGGAAATGTGGGCGGGGCCCCAGGTTGAGCCACGGGAGAGGGGACAGCCAGCACCGCCCCCGCGGCCCAGCAGGGATCCAGCATGGTAATGGGCCTCAGTGAAACTGGGCCAGTGCCAGGGGAGGGAGAAGTGGGCACTCCTGTGCAGAGGAGTTCCCACCAGGCTTCTGTAGAGCCGCTTTGTTCAGCTGTGTCAGGAGGGCCAGACTGTGCCATAATTGTTATCAAAAGGGAAAACATGCCAACCTCCCCTCTGCCCTGCCGGCCATTGTTCATTGACAGTTTACTGAGCAGTCTTTGTGGGAGTTGCCAGAAGCTGCAGATTCCTTCCTGCCGGTCCTGATTCCTGGTTTTCTACCACCCGACCCACCGTGTCTGTTCTGGTCTCCATGCAAACCTTTGTTCTCGAGGGCCACACTGCTGCGAAGTGACACGGGAATGACTGCTGAGCAGTTTGCTTTGGGTGCGCTTCCTGTCTTCCAGAGATGGCTGAAGAAATGATTGTCTTGGTGCTAAGAGGCGACTGCCCTGTTTTTGTCCGGAGGCAAATCAGAACTTTACCAAACTGTGTAAGAGGGGCCCACCTCCCGCGGTGGCCAAGTGAGAGATACCACACACAGGCATGCTTGGACTGTCACGTAGGCCTGGGTGGAAGGGATTCTTTACCTGGGTAAATGTTTCTAACAGAAATGGAACTTGCCTCTGGACAGTGGCTGTGCCGAGGTAGGAGGAGGGGACGGCCCTCGGCTGTCTCCAAGCATCACAAGGTCCCCTGTGGGGATGCTGCTATTTCTAAGATGCAAATTGCACATTTCCTAGATTTTGTATCTGTGGATTTGGATAAGGGAGGGGAACAGGGACAAACTGCTTGTACAATTTGAAATGGGCCGAAATGGTACTTCAGATCTTTTTGATTGTTCCTAAATAAAAACGTAAATACATTTCACATTTCCTGACTTTATTTTGTGGGGGAGTCAAAAACATAAAAAGCTAAAAACACTTTAGATTTATTCTGTGGGCAAGACCGACCTTAAACTTGGATGGATGAGGTCCATTTTCCTCAGCCCACTTCAGAAAAGTTCCAACTTGCCCGTCTCCTGTACTGCTTGATCCACTGGAATGGCTTCTACGTGACAGAACTGCGATGTTTTTAGAAATTACGCTAAATGCAAACAGAGTCAAACCAGGAGACATCAGGTATCTGGTGAGAGGACACTGGCCAGACTTTTCCTGTGAGAAAGATATTGATAAGCAGCACTTGTCATTTGCTGGCGGGGGGGGGGGGGGGGGGGGATATGCATAAGGACCCAGGATAGGAAGCAGCTTAGTGCTGAGTCTAAAAAGCAAGCCCTTGGGAGCTAGACCTCACTGGTGTGGAGCCTGAAGCCAATCAGCTGCCCCCAGGGTGGGTGCAGATTTGGGCAGTGGCTCCCTTAAGACACCGGGGTGTGGCCAAGGTTGGCAGTAGTGGCCCGCAAGGGGTCACTGTGGGCTTCCGAGCAGGGAACAGCCTGGGTGCCACAGGGACTATCAGAGGATGACCCAGTGTGGAGGGTGGAACTGAAATGTGGGAGGAGCATAATTTTATTTTGTTCCAGGAGCTACTTTGGTGGGATAACCTGTTACGACTTAACGGTTGTTTCTACCTCAACAGAACTGAAATGGTGAGATGATGCCTCAAGTTGAAAGCCAAGTTTCTAGCCCCAGGCCCAGCCTTTGGGTGATGTGCAGGCTGTGCCTGGTCCCGCGGGGAGAACTGCCCTCTCCGCTGGTGGCTGCAGGTCCTCAGTCCTGGCAGTGAGCTCGGCTGAGGTCGGCAACTGCTCCCGCCTTCTCTTGACAGGCAGCCTGACAGTGACGGGCTCCGACCGGAGTCCTCCGCTCAGGCTGCAGTCCCTGACCATGGCGGGAGGCGCGCTGTGCGTGTGCAGACGTTCATGGGTGAACGTCCAGGCCTGCCGCTTGGAACCCGCTCTCCTCGTCCCTGGTGTACCTGCCGGCAGCCAGGTGCAGAGGACCCTGCGAGGGAGCCAGGCCACTTCCCCTTGTTTGCCCCTGGTACCAGTGACTTCCTGTCCTAGCTCTGCTTTTGGTTTCCTCTGCCCCAACTGCCCCCAAGCACCAGTTTTTCCGAAGCTTCCCGGGTACTGCATGACCCAGTGGGTGGAGGGCACTCAGCCCACGTCACACCGAGCATGTGGTGCACTGTGGGTTAAGACACGACCTGCCATCCTAAGCGAGGATCTCCTGGGTCAATCAAGAGCGTCCCGTCTGGTGAAACGTGAAGTGTGTGTACTTGACTGAGAGCTGTCATGTTTCCTACTAGGAAGAAGGATCAAGACCTTTGCAGTCAAAGGCAGAGTTGTGGCAGCGCCCCGGGGACCCCAGGTCATGCTCCAGAAAGACTTGTTCAGGAAGTGGAGGTATGTCATGCCAGAAATTAGTCGCATTAGCAAGGAGGTCACCATGTCTCCTGGCCACAAGAATCTGGAGTGGGAAAACATGGATCAGGAGCGCCCAGGTTAATTCCCACCCTCCTCTCTGAGTAAGGCCGTGGAGCCCTGGAAGCCAAGGACAGCAAGCACCTGAGCAGTGGCTGTTTGATCCTGGCTGTCGTACCTAGTTCAGTGGATGACAGGACATATTTTAAATGATGCCCCCGGTCCGCCAAATGCATGGTACTCAGAGGGGCCCACACTGAACCAGAACTGGCCCCAAACCTGTGAACTTGGGAAATGTGAACTTTGGTCTGATTTCTCATGAAAGGACGCTCTGCACCTACAACTCTAAGTCTTCCTTGGACTTCTCTTAAAACAACCTGGGTCTGAAGCCAATGACCGTGCTTTGGTATGTGCATTATCGCACCAGGGGTGTTCTAATTACCATCTTAGGATCCAACCAATTACACTGACCGGCGTCTCTTCAATGACATCTGATCTCAGCTCCCTGGGATGGCTTTTTATGCCTGTCCCCACCACCTACCCCCCCATCCATCAGGCAGCCACTCTTGTCTGGATGGCATCACTTTTGATCCACACCGCACAGACCATTATGAAAACAGCCACAGGACAGGAAGGGAAGGGCCTTGTCAGCCATGTTCTGGGCAGAGGTTTAGGTTGCAAGCTAGAGGCAACCAGAGTGGCACCCAGCACCCTACAGTTTTTTTGAAAGGTGGTTTCTATGGAACTAGGAAGGGACTCTGCTTGCTTCTGCTCACCGCCATAGCTGGCTGGCCATGGAAGCCTGGCCTGGGCTTGCTCCCAGACAGGCCACACTATCCAGCCACACCCTCGGAGGACAGGCTGGAGGACAGTGTGGCCTCACACCGCCTCGTAGCCCAGAGGAGGGAAGATCTGCTTGACCTGGGAAGTTACCAAAAACTTCCCACCTGCTTCTATTGCAGAAGCAGCACCAGGCAACTGTCCCTAGTTAACGAGGCTCTAGACAACAGGCTTTCCTGAGCCCACAAAAGAACATACAAGTTAAAGGAAGAGGGACACAGGGATGATTTATTTGGCAGCAGAACTAGCAAGTGGCTGGGCGAGCCCTAATGCTGGCTACGCCGTGTGCCCACGGGCCTGTCCTTAGAGGTGGGGCTGCCTTCCCGTCTCTTTCCTGGATCTTTTACCCGCTAGACGGAAACCGTCATAGGCACAGCAGCTTCATTCAGCACCGGGTGCCCCATCCCCCCACCTCCCCACAAAGCAGGCAACTCCTTAATCCCTGTTCCATTCCTAAGGGAAAGCATATCGAGTTTTCTTTGCTTTAAAAACAACCCACCTCACCAGAATAGGCTTTGCTATTTCTTCTCTTCCACCCTGTTCCTGACGGTGCTTTGACACCCAGCAGGGCAGGCTACACACTGCTGCCCTCCTCTCCAAGGATCTGCTCCAAGGTCCCCCCAAGGGGCAGGAGCAAGAGGAAGTTAGTTATAATACTATTGAGAAGAAAAAAATACCGCTGCTTTCTAGAAGTCCTTTTTAGAAGGAAAGCTTTTCTGATAAAATTTAAAATTTTTAATATTTAAATTATAAACCAAACGCTGGCAACCATATATAGACATGTTTGCTATGGACAAATTAAGATTGTGAGGTCATACTTTCAAATACAATTTCAGAATTAGTTTAAATAAATCAATACACTTCCTCAGAAATTGTATGATTTCCTTCGGTTTACAATTCATGATATGGAAAGTTTAATATAATGTTAAATAATTTACCATCTACCCTAAAAGTAAGCTATAGAAAACTGAATCACTATTAGGACCGAATAATAACAAGGCTTTTAACGGCTCAGTGGTTTTTCTTAAGAGTATATATAAATCTTGAAAAGGTAACACTGTTAGCTGAGCTGAAAAATCCATAAAAATAACAGTTCTGCCACAGTGCACAGATGAGTTCTTTCATTTTGCTTCCCCCCAACCCCCTCACCAAGCAGCTTTCAGGTTAGAAATGGAAGACATAGAAAATCATACATCCTACATGAAATAATGAAGATAGTGAGAAATAGAGTGTGCAAAAAATAAACTTTAAAATTCCACCCTCCAACGTCATGTGTGTCTAGTATAGGATTTTCAGTTGATTTAATACTTGAGATCATCTCAGACGGTGTCCTCTCGCAGTGTTGTCTGCAGACTCATGCCAGGCCTTCCACTGCAACAGGCAAAGTGGTCTTCGGTCTGAAACAGGATGGGGGTCGTAGCTGGTCTGCCAGGGCCTCTGGAGGCGCCTTGCTGGGGGGCATGTGATCTGTGTGCAGCAGTTTCCTGAATGTACTGGGCAAAGTCCCCAGCTCGGTCTCGGCGACTTGGTCCTCCCTTCTGGCCCCACTGGCCCCGACGAAGGCCTGGGGGCTGTTGCTGCCAAGCTGCCACGTCTCGGTGGCACAGCCTTGCTGATGACGCAGCACATCCACCCTGGCGAGCAGGTCCCCATGGCTCATGTCCAAGGCCCCAGCCATGGGCAGTGGCAGGTGTAGCCCAGGGTGTGGCGCGCCCAGCTCAGGGTCCCGGTCCTCCATCGCAGAGGCACTGCTGTGGCTCTGGGACTTGTTGCCACCATTCCTGCTCCAGGTGGTGCCCTGGGGCTCAATCTCCTCCACTGGCCCCTCGCAGGGCGACCCTCCATGGCTTCCGATGCCCAATGCTACTATTTTAAACCTGATCCCCTGTATCTTTCAGGCTGGGCAGTGTTCCCAGCCGTGGGCAGTGTGCCCTTGTGCTGTGTCCTCCTCGGGCAGGCCCTGGCTCCAGGGCCAAACTGCGGGGCATCTACCCTCCCACCTTGCCCGGCTATGGTTTTAAAGCTGCAGAACAGTGTAAACTTGGTTCCCCTGGCCCAGCAAGGCTGCTGCTCCATGCTCAGGAGTGTCAGCGGCTCCTCAGTGCCTCCTGTGCTGCCGGCTGAGGCAGCCTCTCCAAGGGGCTGCAGCCGTGGTCCTGGCCCCACCAGATGGAAGGATCCACCTCTAGGAGTCAGGTCAGATGTGTGTGCTTAATGCGAGACAGTACAGTTTGGCCTTCACCCAGGCTGGGGCATGGAGGCCCCAACAGTAATACTCATTAATGGCTTGGTTTTGTCTAGCAGTTACCACTGGAATCCAGGTCCAGGCTGCGAGACCAGGAAGGCTGCCGCTTCCCGAGAACCCAGTTCACGGCGTTCCAAGAGGCGCGCAGCAGCTGCTGCTCCCACCGAGGCTGGGGCACAACTAGAGGCGGTTGTCTCCGTTGACCCGAGTCCTTCGTGGGGCCCTGGACAGAAGGGACATGTGTTCTTCCCAGCAGGGGGCCTTGCAGCCCAGTGGGACAGCCCAAAGCCAGACAATTCTAACTCCCGGATTTAGGAGGTACCAGAGGGCGGCCGGGCCCCTCCGCCCCGTCTGCCCAGCACCCCTCCGAGCTCCCCATCCCCTCACCTTCGCTCCCGACTTTCAAAATGGTCTGCGAGATGCTCCTGGGAGATGCGAAAATCCTCAAATGGCTGCTGGTAGCGGGCTTCAAAGGAGCCTTCCCGGGCCCGGCCGTGAAACAGCTGGCCCGAAGCCTCGGAGCCCCGCTCCCGCAGGGACACCCCGCTGAAGGGGCTGAGGTCGCCGTTCTCCTGCTTCAACAAGGGCAAGTGCACGAGGTCAGAGTGTCCCCACCCCTCGTAAGGCTGCAGTAGTTCCCATCCCACCCGCGGCCCTTACCTTGGCGGGGAAAATGTCTATCTTGACCAGCAGGGAGGCCAACTCCAGGTCCTCACTGTAGTTGTTCTTCAAAGGCACTGCTCTGTACCCTAGAGGAGGACAGCTTGGCCCTCAGCCCGGGGGGGAGCCGAGCGAGGGCCCCCCGTCATGTGGCACTGTCAGCAGGAAGGGTCCTCACCTGTCTTTAGGCCTTTCACCGGGAAGGTAGCCTGAGCCAGGAAGTTCTGGTCACTAAACATGTCCTCTTCATACACCACAAAGCGCAGGAAGGCGAATTCGGGGTTACTGATCTGGAAGTGGAAGGGCTTGGCCGGCCACACGGGGTTCAGGCCATTGTCCACTACAAAAGCAAGGGCAAAAGGCTTCAGGCCACCGCGGGAGAAGGCGGGGGGCACTGGTACAGTGAGTGGGGAAGGCAGACTCACCCACAAACTCTGTCTTCTGCTTGGTGCTGTCG
The DNA here is from genome assembly GCF_057876585.1 of Rhinolophus sinicus. NCBI lineage: Eukaryota > Metazoa > Chordata > Mammalia > Chiroptera > Rhinolophidae > Rhinolophus > Rhinolophus sinicus. Next base: position 15,464,554 of record NC_142513.1, read on the forward strand.
TACTCGGCTCCAGCCACCTCAATCTCCACAAAGGGACACACAATGCCTCGGCCATTCTTCGGCAGATGCCGGGCTCCCAGCACCTGTAGGGCAGGCAGACATGGATGGGCGCGGGACTGTCCTTCCTGCTCCCTCCCAGGCCCCACTACGCAGTGGAGGCAGTGCGCCCTCTGCTGGGCCCCAAGGACACTGCTTACGTCCCTAGGAGCAGCTGCTACCAGCAAAAATTCTTTTGAAGACATCTTAGCTTTAGGCAAAACTTTCATTTGAGATTTTGTAATCCACTTCACGTTAAGTCTATGTCTGTATTAACATGGAAGTCTTTTAAATGACTTGAGCCTAGGAAACAGTCCGTTCTCCTAAGTGCTGTCTAGCTTGCCCTGAGGGCTGGGCCCCTGGCCCACCACTGGCTCCAGCTTCCTGTCCATCTTCTGCGTACTCCTTCCACGCGGTGGCCACCAGCAGCTTGGCCTCACTGGACAGCCTGACTCCTCAGTGCCGAGAACCAGCCACGGTTAGCCCAACTGCCTGTGCCACGCGGAGCCCAGCCCCACAGTGGAGGCTCCTAGCTGCCTTTCCACCTCAGCGGACAGCTCTGCGTCCTCCAGCTCCAGGACCGTCCAGTGCCCCTTCCCCTTCCAGTCTTATTAACCGGCACCCCCTCCTCGACTCCCGAAACAAACCCTGCAGCCCACCTCGATGCAGATGGCACATGGCTCCAGCCCACGGAGGCTGCTCTTGTCAAAGGGGTCGAAGGCCTCGTCCCGCATGGTGCTGGGCTGCAGCACGTAGCCGCAGTGCCCACCGGTCATGAACAGGGCCTGGTTCATCTGCATAGGCTTGTCTGCAAGAGCCAGGGTACAGGCCTCCAGCCCCAGGCCCAGGGCTGCCCCACTAGCCCACCCCGCCCAGCCCCACAGGGCACCCCCTCACCTGGGGTCTGGAAGTTGAGGGCCACCAGCTGACTGCCACAGATCCACATGGGCAAGGGGTCGTAGTTGGAGGAGTCCAGCCGCTGGCCCTTGGGGTAGATGCGCGACAACTGCAGCCGATTGTACTGGAGGAACTTCTTGCCTTTGGCCTTGTTCACGTATTTCTCAGCCTTGGTCTCCGGGAAGGACGACATGTCCCGGTAGCAGGCCCGCTCTGTACCAATCTCTGGACCAAACAGAGAAAACACTTACAGAGCCCTCTTACCCAGGCAGTGCTGGGGGCCAGCTCCCCAACCCCCACATTCAGGGACCTGACACTTCCCTTGCACTCCCATGGAGGGCACCCAAACACACGTACACCCCTCTGGGCCTTGGTCCTTACTCTCTTCATCGAAGGGAACAGGCCGGCAGTAGACGACAAGCTCAGAGAGCTCCAGGGCAATCTTCTTCCTCCGTTCCATCATCTTCCCCTCTGTGAGCTGGTGACACACACAAAGGCCCCATAGCTCCAGGTTGGAGCCCCCCCCAGGACAAAGACGCTCCTCCAGCCTTGGGCAGTCCACACTGTAGGTGCTCTGGGTCCTTCCCCGCCCTTGAACCTTCAAGACCCCACGGGATAGGAAATGGGAGCCCTCTATGCTCAGCCTCACCCCAGAATCATCCCCTTCTCTGCCCCTGAGGACACACTTGCCCTCCAGGACTCAGAGGGTGGGATCTTCGCCACCACCCATGCCCAGCGATAGCTCAGGCCCTGGGGTTGGCTGCACTACCCAGTGATGCTTTGTGACCGCTCGGTACCCAGCCTCCCTCAGGCAAAAAGGCCCCCTCCTGGTTTCCCTGTGACTTCACTGGGGCCTCTGGCTCAGTCTTCTGTACCCTAAAGACCATCCTTCTGCCACCCTGGCCTAAAAGCCTCACCATCTCAGCTCCCCCGAGTCCAATGCAGCCATCTACTTGCCACGCCACGTCTCAGCAACAGAAGCCCACTCACAAGTACCCCATCCTGTCGTCTTAGGCCTGGAGGTCCACTTCCTTCCATCAAGAGCTCCTACACTCACAGGCTATCTTCCCTTTTCAGCCTAAACCCCGGCATCCACCCCTTCAATCACCTGGCCTGCCAGTACCTTGTCCATCCTTCCCGGCCACAACTCTGGCAAGCCCTCAGCACCCATCCCTTCTCTGCTTGACTCATAGGTGCCCTCTCCAAAGCAACTATGGGTCTGTTCTGTAGTCCGTCCAACCCACGCACAATGACTGGAGGAAATGGCCACCTGAGCCTGGTGACTGCTTCCCCCTCTTGGTTGCGCAGGCTCAGTGGAAGGGGCCTTGCAGGCCTGGGCTCCATCGCCCACGTGCCACTGGCTCCTTCAGCTGCTGGCACTAACACCTCCTTGAATCCCGACCCTGCGTACCCACCGCTCTTCCCCATAGCCAGGCCCTACAGAGCTTGGCCATGCCACTGCCTGATGCCCACTGCCATCCAACCCCAGCCGTGACACTGACACGGCTCTTGGTACTATCACCAGGGCCATGTGCTACTGCCACCCCTAGGGGGACTTTCACTGTCGTACTCACTGGGCCTGTGTTCCCTCCCTAGCCCTGCACACGCCAGACCCCCCCGCTGCACCCAAGCGCCTCTTCCTGCTCTCTCCTCGGCACCCCTCCCGAGTCTCTGGGCACCTGCTCCTGCCCGCATGCTGACTTCTCCTCTGACCTCCGCCCTTTTACGTACCTCGCTGCGCACTGAGCAGACCCACGCGTATCTCAACGCATCCTAACTGTGGCACGTTGCCGCCTACATGTCTGTTTCCTCTGGGTGCCTGCCTGGAGGTGGGGGGCTGGGCCGGGGCCTCCCGACAGGCTCCCACGCTGCCCCCCGGCACCCCGAGGGCTCCAGGAGGTGCTCACCCTGGCGTCCGCGGTCTGGGCCACTTCGCGGATCTTCTTCACCCAGTCCTGCAGATCGTCCTGTGAGTCGGCAGCGACATCCAGGGACCACTGTGCCACCGACGCCATGCTGATGGAGAAGACGAAGAGCCGGTTGTTCTTGCCCTCGGGACGGATGGCTGGGGGGCGAGAGCGGGCAAGAGCTGGAACACACATGTCTCGTCCCTGGCACCAGCTGCACTGAGTTCTTGTCCCGACTCTTCCCCACACCCTGGAGGGAGGCGGCTGCTTTGCCAGGCTCGTATGACAGCCGAGGACGCTGCCGCTCGGCAACAAGTCACTGCCAGGAGGCACAGGCCAGGGCTCGACCCTGGGCCCTGGAGCCCACCTGCATGCAAGCCCCGTCACACCCTGTGCCCCAACCCAAGACTGTGGCTGGCAGCATCACCCACGGTGCCTGGCCCAGGTGAGCATACAGGGTCAGAGCTGGCGGTGTCAAGGGCGTGTCCGAGTATGGGGAGAGCTCGACTGAAGGCAGCCTCTGGGGTCCAGCCAGTGGCCTCCCCCTCGGAGCACAGAGAGAGCCACCAAGGAGAGCCCAACCCTAAGGAACCGTGGGCAAGAGAAAGGGATGCGGGCTCACCAATCTGACAAGCTGGCACATCCAAGACTCCCCGCAGCAGGTCCCCTAGGGGGCTGTTCTCGTCCAAGTGCTGTGGGAAGCAAAGCCCACGGACTTGTCAGTGTGTCTCCATACACACGCATGGGAGGGGCTGTCTGTGCAGGAGTGTGCACACAACTACACACACATGGCACGTGTATGGTGGAGACCATGGACACCCGGGGTGTGACAGTCACGTGCTGTGCGGCTGTGCACGCACAGGCATGCCTGACACTAGGTGACGGGTATGTGCACACAAGAGTCTGGGGATGGGACCCTGGACGCGCCGACGTGGGTCTGGTCTCACCTCTCTCTCAGGCTCCAGGGCCGCAGGGCTGACCAGCTCTTCCACGTAGTTTGACGGGAACCACAGCTGCTTCTTCCCACCATAGTCTCCCCGCCACCTGTGGAAGTCATGGGCTGCTGACCTCAGCAAGCACTCCAAACTCCCACAAGGAGGGTCCTTTGTCAGGGGCCCCCAACCCAAGCCAGCCGAAGCTGGTACTGCTGGGACACACGTGGGACAGACGCTGCTCACACGTCTATCACTGGGGGCACACACAGCGCCCGGTGTCTCACGGAACCCTCAGTGTCAAGCCCCTGCTGGAGCCCCAGACGCCTGGCCCACCCACCACAGCTCTCTGGCCCGGGCACCCGGCTTACCAGCCTCCGTCCTGCTTCTCCACATTCTGGATGATGGCGCTTTTGGTGAAAGTCAGCTCGTCGTCTCTCTGGGCCTTGTAGTCAAAGAGGGCTTTGACTGCACACTGCAGAGCAGAGAGGCACTAGTGAGAGCAGTTCCTCCTGCCACTGCTGACGGGGCCTCACGTGTGCACACACATGTGCTAGGGTTTCCCGCAGGGGTTCCAGGGGCCACAGCCGGCAGCCCGTGCTAAGCACAGCCCTCACCCGCACCACTGCCCTGCAGGAGGCGCCAGGACAGATGTGACCGGGGACAGAGCCAAGCCTCTGCCGGGAAGCGCCTCAGGGTCTGGGCGGAACCTTGAAGCTGGGAAGGGAGTGTCTGCGGGGCCCGAGTGCCTGCCTCGGGACCTGGCAGCCTGTGGGCATCGCTGGGACCCCATCATCCCTCTGGAAAGAGGAGAAGGAAACTTCTCCCAGACTCCCTGGCTGCTGAGGAAAGGGGGTGAGGAACAGAGCGCAGCTCCTTACCCCTTAGAGAAAAAGGCAAAAAGAGGAAGATCCTGTCTGACGGATCTCCACAAGGTGAGAGACTGAGTGGCAAAGACAGTTTTCTGGCAGGTGAGCCCCGCCCCCACCCTGCTGCTGCCCAAGGAGGAAACGGGGTTACTCTGGGGAGTAGTCTGAAGGGTCAATGCTGACCCCCAGGGACAGGGGCTGGGCCAGGGGTCGGCTCTGAGACCGCTGCGGTCGTAAACCAACCACACACCTCTCACAACCTCTCGGGTCTCGGAAAACCACAAACACCACTTCTCCACAAAGACCACAGATGGGCCTGAGCAGGGAAATGCAAGCCCTGAGCAGCTGCAGACCCTCCCCAGCTTCCTGTGCCGAGGCCCGAGGCTGTACCTTAAAAGTCGGCATAGGGTTTGCCTCCACATAGAAGCCGGGGTTGCGTCCCTCATACAGGGCGCCGTAGTCAGGCTCCTGGAAATGCGACAGAATACGATGTGTCAATATCCAGAGGTGAAAGCAGTGCTGGCTTCCACCATGTCCTCTTTCCCCAGTGCAGCTGGCCGCCAAGCTCACGCCCAGCACTGGCACCCGGTCCACCGCTGTCCCCCTACCTCAGGGGGGATGGCTACAGGGAACTGGCCTCACCCCTTCCTCTCTCCCCGTTCTTGGCCTTGAGGCCCACCCACCCCATGATTCCGCAACCTCCCAGCTCCTGAAGGCCCACACTGGCCCTGGGATCTCGGCAGCACGGTCCCCGCAGAAACCCCTCCTCAGTGCTCACGTTCAGTGGCTCACTCGTGCACTGCTGAGCCCGTCACACCCCAGCCCCAGGGCCCAGCAGATGGCAGTCCTCCCTGGCCACCCATGTCCACTGATGACAAGAGTCTCAGTGGCTGTCCCGTCCTAGACCCCTTCCTTCTGTCTGGGGCCATGACCCGGGTCCAGAGCTCTCATCACCACTGCGCCACCAGTCCTGTCTCCTTTTCACTAGTGTCACCCCTGTGGCTCTGCCCGCTATACCCCTTCTGCAGCCTCTCCTGCCCCAGGGACAGTCCTGTCCATGTCCGCGGGGTGAGCCTCTCTGTGTGGGCTCCAGGATCACCTCACCCTACCTTGGCTCACAGGTCCCCGGGACCTCTCTGCTTGAATGTCTGTCTCCACCTCTTCACCTGCCAACTCACGCCTATCCTTATAGACACACCCAGATGTCACTCCCTCGAGGACACCTTTCTGTTACCCACACCAGTTCCCAGCTGGGCTAAGCGGCCCCCCCAGGCGCTCCGACAACAGCCAGTCCTCTCTGTCCCACACATCTGGATTATCCCATGCCTGCCCAGCGGCCGGCCCAGGAGTGTGTGGAGAGTCACGCCGCTGTCCCTGTCCCTGCCCCTCCCCAGCGCCAGGCCTCACAGCTGTGCCGATCTTCTCCAGCGCCTCCTCGTTGATGGGGTAGCGCAGCTTCATCTTGCGGTACAGGGGATGCTTCTCGTAGTAGCTGATGAGGTCCACCAGGCTGTCAAACTCCGAGTTGCCCAGCATCACTGTCTGGCCCTCCTGCTGGACGCGACAGTGCTTGATCTTGCCCTCAGCCCTTGACGAAGAGAGCAGTCACACAGGGTCAGGGCGGCCCAGCCCAGGTGCGGCCCAGCGCCCCACTGGCACCCCAGGGCCACACCCCTCACCGGAAGGAGATGGCGTAGGAGTTGGGCTCGTTCCGTTTCCGCACCAGGAAGGCCCCATCCCGGGGAACGCGCATCAGCATGTGCTCGGCCTGGGCTCTGGTCAGGCTTGCGTGGTACCACCTGAGGAGCAGTGGAGTCAGGTCCCCGCCGTCACCTCCCAGGTCCTGTCCCCGGCCCCAGCCCCGGCCCAGCCCGGCCCGGCCCCGCCCTCACTCTTTGCTCTCGTGGGCATTGGTCTGCGGGACAGGCTCAGAGAGGCGCATCTCAAATTCGTTGCAGCGCAGGGGCACCTGCTGGTAGTGCGTGATGAGGTCATAGAGTGAGTCAAAGACGAGGTTGTCTGTCAAGAAGAACTTGGGGGTCCCAGCATCTTGCCGCGAGTGGATCCGGCAGTGCTGGACTTTCCCGTTCCGCCTGAGGGAAGATGGGGAGGCAGTGAGAAGCAGGCCTGAGTCCTGAACACCACGCACCAAGTCTCAAAGAGGGAGGCGGACCTCCTGAGGCGCTCAGGTACAGGGCAGCCCTGCAGCAGCTGCCATGCTGACTGAAAAACTGTGTGTGAGCATGTGCGTAAGCGTACACATCATAAAAGAACGTTTCACCTGAAAGCCTAGGACAGAAGACAAACGAGCATAGCTCCCTCTGGGCGGTGCTGTCCACATGTGCACAAGCGCTGGGAGCGGCTTACCAGAAAGAGAGGGTGTAGTCGCCCACGAAGGTCTCGCTCTCGCGCACCAGGAAGGAGCCGTCGGGGGCCCCTGTCTCGATGCAGTACTCGGTGAGCAGGCGTTCGGCAATGTGCCGCCCGTCCCGTCCTGCTCCGAGCTTCCCGTGGAACCACTTCTCATTGGAGTGCAGCTCTGTGCTGCCACTGGCCTGCGAGGGGGAGGATGACAGCAAGGACACTCAGTGACTGAGCCCAGCCCAGCTCCCGGCCCTGGGCCGGTGGCCCCTCACCTCTTTGGGCTCTTCCTCATCCTCGTTGCCCTGGTCGCTGCTGGTCTCCTCGGAGTAGTAGATCTTGCTGCTGGTCAGAACAAAGTAGTGGGGATACCACTCCTGGAAGAGACCGAAGCGGGGTGGTCACAGAGCCCTCGCACGACGCTGTCCCCTGTCTGGCCCCACCCGGCCCGGCCCGCACATGGTTCACGGGGTCCTCCAGGTAGAGGATGCCGTTCTTGATGGAGTTGCTGATGTCGTTCTCGGAGTACATCACGGACGTCGGCACCTCCTCGTAGGCACTGCCCTCAGCCAGCTTCTTGTGCTGTGGGGGGAAGGCCAGACATGGCAGTGCCATCCGCAGTCCCAGAGCCCCAGCTAGACGACAGCCGGAGCAATGGCCAGGGACAGGCGCCGGGAAGTGGGGGCCCAGCTCACTGCCCACCTTGATAAGGATCTTCCTCTTGAGCTGGTTGGGGGACGGGAGCCCGTCGGCAGCGATGTCCACGGGCTTGGTGAGGAGTGTGTCTCCCAGCACCTTCTTGAAGTACTGGGCCATGTTCCTCTGCTGGGCAATACTGCAGTGGTCCTCGATGGACAGGATGACCGGGTACCTGCAGGGGGGGACCAGTGTGGTAGCACAGACCCTATGGCTCTGCGGAGTCAAGGCCCAGTCCAAACAGCCCCTCAGAGGGAGGTATCAGGAGCCCAGGGCCTGGGGATCCTGGCCACGGGGAAGCTATCCCAGAGAGGGGGTGGGCCCTGGCCACCGGAAGGGGCAGCTGTGGGTGCAGCAGAGACAAAGGAGTGGGACTGCTGCAGATGGGAGACCCGGAGTTGGACCCATCAGGGAGGCTGCCCCGGCGTTCAGGAGAGACGTCCCACACCAGAGAGGTCAGGAGCAAGGAGAAGCAGCCTCTAGATTCAGCTACTGGAGGGGCCCTGATGAGCCCTTCAGTGAGGTGGCAGAGACTAGTGAGCACAGGTTAAGGTGAAAGGAGTTGTAGAAAAGGGACACAGGACAGACAATTCTCTGGGCTGTGAAGGAAAAGGGGTTGGCAGGACCTAGAGATGTCAGGGAGGGTTAAGGAAGTAATTTTTTTAAGGATGGGAACATCTTGACTATATTCTACAAGGTAAAGAGAAGGACCCATGAAGAGGGTGGGCCAAGGATGCAGGAAAGAGAGTAACTTGGGAAGCAATGGCTCAAGCAAGCAGTAGGAGAGGAAAGGAAGGACGAAGATGAAACAAGCAGCATGGGGAAAGGGCAGCTGAGGGGACCCTCTGCCTTCTGTCCAGGGGAGCCACGCTGACCCTGGGCCCCCAGCCCCACTCACTCTGAGGCCACAAAGGCGTGCTCCTTGATGGTGTGCAGCACATCGGAGAACTTGATCTTGGTAGTAAGGGTGTGTCCATGGTAGATGACGGGCATCCCGTCTGGGCCGTCCCAGCAGTCCACTGGGGAGCACACGCACAGTCAAGCAGGCAGGCCTCCCACCGTCCCTCCCCCAGCCCCGGCCCCAACGCACACTCAATGCAGCGACAACCCATGCGCAGGCAGCGAGCATAGGCTTCCAGGGAGGACTCGCTGGAGAACTGGTCCCCGGTCAGGTACCTGGATGGGGAAGGAAGGCAGGGTGGTCAGCCAGCCCCTCCCTCCCACGGATGGGTCAGGTGGGGCCAAGGGAGCAGCTCACGTATTGTGCGAGGAGGAGATCCAGTAGTGGGAGAGCGGGTTGTTCATGGTGTCCGGGCACACTGCATCCAGCTGCGAGTTCCACACACTGTTCTCTTTGGAGAACAGGAAGGTGACAAACTGTCCAGGAACAGATGTGGAAGGAAAGAGAAACTGAGCCCCTGCCCTAGCCAACCAGCGTGGGGATGGTGGGAAGCAGAGAGAGTACGGTGCTCAGTCTTAACCAGGATGGGCAAGGTAAACAGTGTGTGTGTGTGTGTGTGTGGCAGGGGGAACAAGGTGGCACCCTTAAGGCAAATCTGGCTCCTGGAAAGCAGATGGGGTTCTGGTCAGCCCACCCATTCTCTCTGACAAGGGGTGAGAGGTAGGGCTCACCTCATCCAGGAAGAAGTATGGCTCCTCGATTTCTCGCAAGGGGTCTCGGAGGAAGCTGAGCATGAATTCCTGCACCTGGAGCTGGTCGACAGCCCACAGCTCCTGATGGGGGTGGGCAGAGTGGGGGCATGTGTGAGCCCCAGTCAGGGATGAGCCCAGCCCCCCTCAGTCGGGCACCCTGGCGCAGTCCCAGCTAAGCCATACCCCTTGGTACTCGAGGAGGAATTGCTGAAACACAGGCAGAGACACTCGGCAGAGCTCTGGGCGCTCCCCCGCCCTGCAGAAGACAAGGGAAGTGCCTGGCGGCCAGCTGGCTAGCATGGCCCACAGACAATGAGGGGCCCCTTAGGAGGCAGAGCCCAGCTTCTGGCCAGCACAGCTGCCCAGAACGGTCCAGCATGGCGCCCCTCCTCCCACTGCATAGGGAATCACCCAGCGGGGAACCCCACCTTCCCACTTCAAACCAAACCTCAGGGCACTGGCTTCCAAGAAGGGGAGATCCATCTGCAGGAGACAGAACCTGGTCAGAGCGAGAGCCCCTGGGAGGCCACATGGGAAAGGGGCTCTCAGGAAGAAAGGCTGGGGCAACAGATGGGGTAGGCCTCAAGAGCAGAAGAGCTGGAGAAAGAGCACCCCAAAGCCCCCAAGCAGGGCAGCAGGGCTGAGACAAGCAGGGCTGGGGCGGGAGAGCAGGGGCTAGGGCCGTGGGAGGACAGGTGGCTCATGCACCGTCTTCTGGGCGCTGTACATGAGGCTGCGGTACAGCTGAGCAAACTGCCCATACGTGATGTCGCTGCTGCGCTGCTCCAGGTCCTGCAAGGTTCATGGCAGGACCCTGGTCAGGCCCACTGGCCAGGGGCTCCTGGCCTCGCCGGCGCCCCCCGCGGACAGCCCAAGAGGCCCTTACCGTTAGCCGCTCTCGGAGGAAACGCATGTTGGGGACCCGGTAGTTGACCTGGGACAGCATGTTCTTCAGGTCCTTGGCTGATATACTGGGGAAACAGGGACACGCCAGTAGCCTCGCACCACTTCTCATGACCTCTGACCCACAAGCTAAGCCCACCACCTGGGGCTGGACAGGTAAACAAGACTACTCCGGGACCCGAGGGCAAGGCTGCCTGAGAAGCCCCTTCCTTTCTCTGGGCCTCAGTTTCCTCATCTGAGCAAAGAAAAGCCCATGGTTGTGGCAAGGAAGGCTTAATAAATGAGGTCGGACGTGCGGGAGGGGAGCCCATCTCAGGCGCCCCCACCAGCAATGCTCAAGCCCACAGCCCCAGCCCCCCAGCTCTCCGCGGTGGCAACCGGCCCATCTGCTGCTCCTGCACGGCTCACTCACAAGCTCTCTGCAAGGGGCAGCTCTGCAGAGACGGTACCCACGGCCCCTGGGACGCTGGGAGTTCAGGCCTCAGCACGGGCATTGGGGGGGGAGGGGGACGCCACTCTCAGCCAAATACCACTGCTGGAGACGGGGCACTTTCTGGGAGTCTGACAAGGACTCCTGTGTCCCCTGCCCCCCAGAGGTGCCCTGCCCAGGATGTGGGGTCCTGCTGGGCCAAGCAACAGGATGGAAAAAATGGGGGGAAAGGCTTTCTCTTCTGGAAGGTGGTGCCAGGGAAGGGAGGGTGGGAGCCCCCGTCTCCTGCCCAGCAGCCTGGCAGGCAGTACCCAGCATCCAAGTAGCCTGCAGTCAACCTGCAGCCCCCTTCCCTTTTCTTGCTGCACCCACCCCCAGCCTCATGGCCTTTCGTATCATCTAAATGCTCCCCAGGTAGCATCTCCACCTGCCCTTCTGCCCTGAACTACATCTACCCACCCGCCTACTCAATGTACGCCTCCACCTGGACCTCTAAGGGCATCATAAAACTTAACGCGCTCCAAGTGGACTCCTAAGTTCCCCGAAATGTACTGCTCCAGTCATCAGCAGCTCCACCTTCCAGATGCTCAAGCCAAAAAGCTGTCATCCTTGCCTCCTCTCTTTCACTCACACCCCAAAATCAATCTGTTAAGAAATGCTACTGGGCTCCATCTTTGAAACACAGTACAGCCGAAGTCCAACGCTTCCTACTGCCCCCACGCTGACCCAAACCCTCTCAGCTCCCACTGGAATGCTGAAGTTACTTCTTAACTGGGCTCCCTGGCTCTGCTCCGCCCCATTGTCTCCTGGCGCCAGCAATCCGCGTCACTGCAGTCAGGTCATGTCACACCTCTCTGGCAGGCCGTCTGTCTCTTTCACAGCACAGCCCAAGGTCCTTCCCAGGACCGGTCTGTCCCCCGTCTCTCCTTGGCCCCTGGTTGTTACTCCATGTCTTCAAATCCAGGAGCTTCAAGGTACCCCCGCCACATGCACTAAAAGGCACCCTGACCCTCTTTCTAGGACACACAGCCAGTTCTGTGCTTCCTGCCTCTCCCTACGGTGGCAGGGCACACAGCCTCTCACGCCAGCTTGCACTGTGGCCACAGGGCTTTCTGCGGGAAGCTACTGTGCCAGAGCCACGTGCCCTCCTCTAGCCCCCTTCAAGCAGGGCCCCGGGTCCTCCCTCGGAGGCGTGGCTACTGCCGTGGACGCCCCAGCTCACCCTGCTCAGCACCTACCGGTCCTCGCGATTCCGATCCACAGAGTAGAACTGCTTCCGCAGCCACCTGTGGGGACAGAAGCCTACAGTGAGGGCGACTTCTCCAGCCAGGGCCCGGCCTGCGGAGGTGGTCAGCATGCAGTGTCTGGGCACACAGAAGCTTGCTGCCCTGCCCCTGCTCCCTAGACCTCAATACCCCCAATCCTACCCACAGGGTCAGAGGTGGTTCTTACCTTTCGATCTGCAAGGGGGTGGCCGCCTGCAGTGTATCCTCCATCAGCCACGTCAAGCCCTTTATCCACATGTTCACTTCATCCTCAGATGTAGCTATGAGTGAGGGATGAACGGCTGAGCAGAGGGCACACACCTCCCGCTGAGTTGGAGACCCGGGGGACACGCCCCTTCACTCCCCTGCCTCCTGTCCCTTGACCCTCACCTTGCAGACTCAGGGTCTTCAGACGGAATTCCATTCCATACAGGATGACAAAGCAGTGTGACTGGTCCGGTCGGAAAGCAGGGTCCTCTTGGTAGCGATCAAAGTCCCGTGAGGTTTTCCCTGGGCGGATCTCTTTGATTTCACGAATGTCAACTAGGAAGGTAGAGAAGTGGCCAAGGTCAGGCTGGGGTACCCGAGACTCAGCACCGAAGCGAGGGCAGCCTGGTTTCCTCACTCATTCCCACACTCTCCCTTAGGGAGGGACCGCAAAGAGAGACCCCTCTCAAGGGGCAGAGCAAAGACCACTCACAGTCCCACTGGGTGACCAAAAAGAGCCGGGCTGCCCTAAGCATAGACCTCTGCTAAAAGCTGAGAGGTCTGGGGAAGCAGCGAGCTCTGACCAGTGTACCTCCCGTCGCTGACGACACAGGCAGGTCACTTTGACTTGAAAAAAAGCTGCACTCTTTCTAGAAAGAGAAATGGGGACCCCAGGCTGTTCTGGAAGGAAAATTTCCTGACACAAAATACACAAACCAAATCATTCGGTCCTGAAGGAGGGTTGGGGGGGGCAGGCCCAAATGGCTGAGTCTCAGGATCCCTGGGAGGAAACAGGGATGAGGCCCTGAGGACTGGTGCACCCCGGAAATGACCCCCTCCCTGAAGTCATCCGCAAGCAAGTCTCAGCAAGAGGCCTAGCCCCCCGAGGCAGCGAGGCAGCGGCTGTCCCTGGGATGTTTCCCGTCCTGGCTGCCAAAGGCCTGCACACGCCCCTGCCCTCACAGAGTACACACAGCGTGGGGAGCACTTAGGGCTGAGTGGCAGACACCTGCCTCGCCCGCTAACTCCAGAGATGATGCAAAGTCACTCATCTGACTCCTCGGTCTCGGTTCTACCATCTGTAGAGCAAAGGGCTTGATTGAATTTCTCCAGAAGGCGGGGTGGTAGAAAAACCATGCCCGGGTTCTGGGGCGAGCATGCCTGGAGTAGAACCCCAGCTCAGGTCACTGCTATGTGACCTCAGCAGAGTGACAACCACACTGACCCCACTCCGTCTGTGAACACAAGTAAGCAACAGCAGCGTCATAAGGGTGTTGGTAAGACCACGAGTCCTAACAGCCAAAGAGCCCAGCCCGGGCCCTGCAGCAGCATGGTGGGAAGTCTACTCAGGCACACAGTTCTGAACCAGGCCCGGAGAGGGCTGCCCCAGCCACAGGGCCACTCACTCTCTCCCCTGGTGCTGGCTGGGACTCTGGACAGAAGGCAGACTTTCCAGGCAGGATAAAGAGAGAGTTAGGGAAAAGTGAAACGGAAGAAGCCTGGCTTAGCCACAGAGACAACTCTATCTGAGCACTCCCTTAGCTCGAGAGCCTCTTTCCAAATGCGCTCATCTCAGACCAGCCCGGAAGATTTGGAGCCAGGAGCAGTGCCAGGTTGCTGCCTGGGCAGCCTCCACCCCAGGGGCCCTCCCAGCCCAAACTGCACACCAGACTGGCTGGAATGTCCAAAGGGGCCCAAAACCCCAGGTTCCCTTCCTGTCCTTCTGGCCGCAGCTGTGTCCCATCCATCCTGCCTTGAGCAGCAGCATGGCTTCTGGCCCCAACTCCAGCTCCCCCACCACATATTACTGGTCCTACTGGGCCTGCTTCACTGCACTTGGGTCTGGCTGTCCAGCTGAAAGCCCCGACTCTCCTGCCGGCTGCCCTGCCCCCCAGTCAGCCATCCTTCCGGAGTCTTCCGAATCTTTATAGAACATTGTTCAGATCCCACCCTAGGTTGCTCACTAAGGAGACATGTGCCTTTTCTGGCCTTCCAAGCCCTTTATGATGGGGCTTAGTCCCCCAGCTTCCGTCCTCCCATCTCCTCTGCTCCACACAAACTAAGCTGGATCAATGGCAAGAACAGGCAGTACTCCCTGTTCCCCATTTCATCCTGCTCCTGAGCCGGGACAATCTACCTCCTGGACTCCAATTCTACCAACAACCCAGCGGGGAAGCACCTCCTGCAGTCGTCACGCCCTTGACAGCGAGAGGCACTACATGTGTATACATGCCTCACCCCGCCAGGCCAGGCACAGCCCTTCCAGTGCTTGCTCAATGACAGTGAACAAATGAAAAGGGCAGGCACATGGGTGGGGGGGCGGGGGGGGGCAACAAACTGGGAGTGGAGTTGTAAAAATGGGGAGTTATACTCAGGTGGAAATAGGGAGGGGGGAAACTGAGTCACAAAGACCCAGCCTGGAAAGACAGTCTCCAAGGATGGAAGGAGGAGCTGAACAGGGGAAATGCCCAGATGAGAAACTGCAGAATAACCACAAACTCTGCTCTTTAAACAGAAACCAGCATGCTTTTCCGGTGCAGAGCTGCTGTCACCCCCTCCCACATCTCACACAGGCACACAACTCACACACACAAACGCTTATAGGCCACGACCTTCGTGGTCCATAGCCCGGGGAGGGGGGGACTTCCTCCCAGCCATCCCTGCCCACCCCCCACCCCGTGCTGTCATTAGAGATAGGCCACAACATGGCCACCACTCAGCAGGCGGCTGGAGGGGCAGTAAGGCTGCTGCCCGGCCGCAGGCAGCCACCCCCCAGGTGTGCACGCGCCCAACACACTGCCAGCAGGTCCTAGGGGAGGCTCTGGTGTGGCCTGTGCTCCTGGGCACATTTCCCCCGAGACCAGGCTGGGAGTAGACAGCCTCCTTTCCAAGACAGGGACCAGGCAGACACAGGGCAGCTCCAGGCCAGGTGGCGAGTCTCCCAAGTTCCTGCTGGCTACCCGGTCCCTTTACGTCCCCCATAGGGAGGTGCCAGCCTGGCCCCGATGCCCTCCAAGTCCATCAAGCCAACAGCAGGCTGAAAAGGACGTGACACCAGAGTGAGACTCTACTATTCTTAAAAGCCACATCCTATGCGACCTCCTACCCACCCCACCCCCATTTTCTTGCCTCTCAGAACAAATAGGGCAGGGTCCCCTTTTCCTGACAGAGCCAGGCCTGGTCCCCCAGGGATTGCCATCATGGGAAGGAGACGCCTGGGACAGGCATGGCCTTGGCCTTGTTGTGGGGGCGGGGGAGGCTGACCACCCAGCATGGTCTGCAGTGGGACAGGAAGGGCAGAAAGAGAGACCCTCCCGGGGAAGGGAGAAGTGCTCAGAGGAGCAGGAGAGTAGCACCCTATTCCCAGAGACCCATAACCCTGTTTCACCCTCACTTAGAAACCATGGGAGAACAGCATTCAGGGGAACAATAGGTAAAAGAAAAGCCAAAGGGACTGAGGTCTTTGCTAGGCTGGAGACGGGGGCTAAAAGGGGGGCTCTCTGAGGCAAGGGCAGGATCCCCCAAAGAGGGTTCCTGTGGCCAGGCCAGCTTGATGTGCAGGGAGTGCAGGGCTTTCGTTGATGCCAAAGGCTCATCCCCAAGGTCACCCCAAGCCGAGAGGGCCTGGGGTCCTGTCAGCATAACAGCCAGCTCAGCCCATCAGCAGCCCTGGCGTGCTCAGTTCCTCCATGGACCAAGCCCTGGGGGCCACGAAGGCTGCCCAGGCTTCAGGAATGGCATGGGTGTCACCATCCCAGCATGGCCATGGTACACAGTTGCAAGATAAGCTGCCTGGGTAACGAGGGGGACTCAGCCCCAGGCATTTAATCACCCACAAATGCTCATGAAGAGATAGAGACTAGCCCTCCTTGAGAGGCTTTGGGGTAATGAGGGGCCACCTGCGCCTGGGCTAGGCCCTGGCATCCCATGCCAGCTCTTAGGGTTAGGGACCTGCTCATAGACCAGGCTGCCCGGTGCCCTGGGCAGAAGAATGAGGGTCCTGGTGGTGGCCTGCCTCCTCCCACTCCGTTGGGAAGCCTGGCTAACCATCCCTTTCCTAAAGGTTGCCCAGGCCTAACAGAGACAAACCACAGAGGTCTTACATTATGCGGCCCTGGGCAGTCCCTCAGTCATTCAGCCTCAGTTTCCCCATCAGTCAACTGGCAATTCCTTCTACCTCCCAGGAATGCAGTCAGCGCCCTGCCAGGGACCACTGGTCTCAGTGAAGTCTGCAGGAGTCTGTCCCCTGCCTGTGTTGTGTGCCTAGTGCCAGAAACACCTGTCCTACGTAAGCTGGCGGCAGGGGAGACAACTGGGGGCAAACCGAAACCTAGGAGAGTCGAGCTGGGCCACAGCTGTCTCGGCCCAAGGAAAGGAATCCAAGTGGCCAGTTCCCAGCTCAGAAAGGGGCCTGGCAGGAATGGAACCCCGTGGACAGGTGTGGGATTCCAGGGGCTGAGTTCAGATCAGTGCACACAGACGTGCTCTAGGCCAGAAGCCACTGCCTGAGCCTGCAGCAGCCGCCTGCCACAAGCGCAGCCCCCACGGGCACCCCCCCCCAACAATCTGAGGCATGTGCTTCTCACCACCTCACACCAGTGGGTACCAGAATGGAGACTAACAGGTATGAAATCACAAAGATCAAGTTTTGAATCCTGTTTCCCAGAGCATAACTGGGGTCTTGAGCAAGTCAGCTCTCCCCTCTGGTGGGTCATGGATAAAGGGAAAGCTGCAGTGAGGATGGACCTGTCGAAAACCCTGCACATGCAGAGCCGCAGGGGAGACATCAGCCTTGGCCTGTCCTGACGGCACCCAGCCTCCAACTGGATTTTGGGGTGGTCTTTATGCAGAAGGAAATGGGCTCTCTGCCTGGCAGCAGGGGCCAGCCCTAAGCTCTAAGGCAGGATGCATGGCCAGGCACAGAGACCCTCCCTCATCTCCTCTCTTGACCCCGGGACAGACTCCTTGCCTGAGACCACAGAGACCAGAGACCAGCAGTTACAGCAGAGTGCCCTCCCTGGTCATGCAGACCTAAGAGCAACTGCCTTCCGGACATACCTGTAATGGCAGTCACTTTCTCTCTAGGAGCCTCAGTTTCCTCATCTGAGCCACAGAACTGATCCCAAGCGCTCTGGGAGCTGTACAGCTAGACAGCAGCAAAGGGCACTGCTGCTCTCAGGGCCAGCTTAGAACCTGCCTCTGCGGGAGCACAGGCCCCCACCCCAGGACAGCACCACTGCCTTGGGTGGGAGAGGAAAGGGTACTGTGGCGGGGACAAACTGGCAGGCAGCCAGTCTGGAGCCTGGGAAGGGGGAAGAGGATTGGCCTGTGCTCAGCCCCTCTGAAGGGAGGGCTGCTTTCTGTCTTGGAATGCTACTCCCCACTCCTCCCAAACATCAGGCCGAGCTATGAGGCCCCCATCAGCCCCCCTCCTGCCCAGCGCATCAGGCAGCCCCTGCAGGGATGCACCTAGGGGCAGCATTCCTATTGACCAGGCCGAGTCCCAGGACGACGAGAATCCCAGGGAAGAGAAAAAGGCAGCAAGGGCGGCACCAAGACCTTCTCAGGGTGCCTTAATGAGCACAGCCAAAGAGAGCCAGCCAATCCTGCCCTGGGAGTAGAAACACGGCTTTACCCTGACCACGGAGGGCCCTGGGCGTGGGGGAGGGAGCCCATGCATTAAATCTAAGACCCTAAATTAGACCCACGCTTCTTGGTCAGGAGCCCGTGTCTCAGCATCTATTGCCCTCAACGAAGCCACTTTCCAAATGGCCCTACACAGGTAGAAGTCCCCCACACCTGCTGGACCATTAACCACCCATCAAGCAAGGAAGACATACAGAAAAGAACCGTGAGCTAAAGCACTGGCAAGCTGGGGAGGAGGCGGCACCTTTGAGCCTCACTTTCCTCATCTGCCAAACGGGATCACCACTCCTGGTACCTCCTCCGCTGGGCTACTGTGAGATGTCAACGAGGTGAGAAATACAAAAGTGATTTTACAGAAAGGGGCAGGAGGACATACTGAAAATTAAAACCCCCAAATGAAGATATGGCCAAGAAAACCACCACCACCATCACAACAACAAAAAAGGAAATGGCATGTATCACAAACTTCTGGACATGAAACGTGCTTTTACCAAAATGTTTCTCTTAAGAGTTTTCCCTTTACAAAGTAAAGTGATTATAAGTTAACTGACGTAAACTACAATAGAAAATATTCATATGTAATGCATGTAAATACATTTTGAAACTTAAAAAAAACTGCAACTCATGATAAATATGAAAGGTCTTTCCAAAATCTCAACAGCTTGAGAGAGGTAAGTAAGTACTACCTAGACAGGCCCCTTCGCTCGGGGGTTTTCAGTGCCCCCACCTGTGGGATGTAAACACCCAGATCCCCCAGCCCCCAGGGCTCCCAGCCCTCCTTCCTGCCTTTGCACACGCCAGGGCCCCCTTCTCTCTCTTGCCTCTCCATCAGGCCCAGCCAGTGGCATACGTGTGCTGCAGGACTCTCGTCACACCGTCCAGCGCTTCCTGTGTCCAGGCCACTGGCCTGTGAGCTCCCCAAGGGGGAAACCTCTTCGGACTCTTCCCTCCGTACCCCACCCAGGGCCTGGGGAAGCCTCAAATGTTTAGGGTGTTCAGGAGCAGGAATGAACACATGTGACTTACACCCAGAGCTGCTACCTAAAAGTGGCAGCGAGGACCAGAGGGGCTCGCACATGGTACCAGGGATGGAAGAAGTGGTGCAGTGGGGAACAACGGCTGAGGAGCTACAACAAATATGCAAATACTCTGGTCAGTGAGGCGACCACGGGGACAGAGAAAAGGACCAGGCACAGCAGTGGAACATGGGGACCAGTGCAATCTGCAAACAGTGGGAGGTCCTGCACGGTTCCTGCAGCCAGGGGGAACCATGGGGAGCTACTGGGGCTTTGGAGAGACGTTACAGTAGAAGAGGCAGGGCTCCCTGAGTGCCACGCCCTTCCTGGCTCTAAGCCAAGGCCACCAGGAGATTCAGAGGAGTGGGTCCCAGGAGGCAGAGAGGTGTGCAGATCTTCCCAGAAATGATCTCAGCAGTCACCCTCTCCACGCACAGCCTGCACAAACAGATGGGCCATTTCCAGGCCCCCCATCCTTCAACTCAACAACATCCCCAGGGCCTGAGGGAGCACAAATGGAGCTGAGCCATCTCCCCCAGAGGATGTTGAGATGGAATAAGGAAGCCCCAAGGGGAAGCGACTGCCATCCGGCCAATCCCCAGCCCTGCACCTCTGCCACTTCTACACACAGGTTCCTGCACAGTGCAGCCAGGGTGGGGCAGGCACTGTACGCACAGCCCGCTTCACAGGGAGCCCAAGGCAAAGGGGCTCGGGCCCCGAGGGTGTCTGTCCCAGCCAGGAGCATGCAGCCTCGACAGAGGCAAAGGCAGGAGGTGGAGGAAGAGGAGACACAGACAGAAGCTGGGCACCATGAGCAGGAGCCTGATGCAGCACCAGCCCGGGGCACGGGCGGGCCAGCAGTTTCCACGCTGGCTGCCTGCTGCCCAAGGCCTCTGGGAGGAATCAGCCTCCCCTCCCTCTCCATTCTCCTCTATGTTCTGAGGCTGTAACTCTTCCCCTCCGACCTTCCTACAGAAACAGCCAGGAGCAGCTCCCAGCTCCCACCAGAGGAAGGCAAAAGCAGAGGGGTGGGCAGCTATCCTCCTCCATTTGACAGATGAGGGTCCAGGCTCGGAGACCCAGTGAGGCTGATGCTTAGCTCCTTCCCATTCCTGGATGGCAGCTGCCTTCAAACCAGACCAAGCGGGGAGAGAGGAACAGGGCCCCCTTTCCAGGATGCATACAGGGAAACCCTGGCCAAACCCTGGAGTCTAGGTATACCAAGGTCAGAGCTCAGCGTCTATCCCCAGCTGGGATTTCGTCAGCTGTTGTCCCCCAAACACCTGACCAAGAAGAGCAGCCAGGCCGGACTCTGCATCCGGCCCCTCTCCCACCTTGATAAACAGGAAAAGGCCCTTCAGTCAGCTGGATGTAGGTCTGTGGCTCCTCCTACCTGGGACCCTGCACCCCTCCTGGCTAAGTGCTTCAGGTCACAGCTGTGAAGGCTCCTCACCAGTACGTGGTGAGTCATCTACAGTCTAGATTCTAGAGGAATCTCCTCTTTGGAGAGATGAGGAAATAGAGGCTCCAAACGATCTCATCATGCTCACATGCAGTTCATGGCAGAACTGCGACCCTCTGCAGTGGCCCCACTGCAGCCACCATCCTTGACAAGGGTATGTGAGAAGCAGGGCAGGCCCTGTGAGCCTTTACACCTTCCAGGCAGGCAGCCCTCTTCGCTAGGACGCTAGACTAAGCCCACCCACTTTGGAGATGGGAAAAGCATGGCGAGGCCCCAAAAGAAGGAAGGGACAGAAGGCTCCACCCACCCAGAAAACTCAAGCTGGGAGAGGGCTGAGCAGGTGTCGATCAGGGTTATGCATTAATTCCATCACCCCATCAAACATGTATTAGGCATCCACCCGTCCGTGTCAAGCCCTGAGCGGGGTCCTGGCTAAGCAGAGATCCAGAAGGCACTGGAGTTCCTGCCCCTGAGAAAGCCCCTGAGCGGTGGAGGAAACAGATGGGGAAGCAGATAACTAGGAGGTCGTGCCAAGAGTGGAACAACAGGGCAATACGTGTCTGTGGTGCTGAGAGCGTGGAGAAAGTGAGCAGTTCCACTTGGGAAGTCTCGGACTGCGCCACAGGAGGCAGGGCTGGAGGGCTGACTTGCCCACACCAGGCAAAGGGGACCACAGAAGCCAAAGCCTGGATGCAGCAGTTTGGTTGTTTGGGGAACAAGGGCGTTTGTTCAGTTTCGTGGATGAGAAGGGAGGGAAGAGTGGCCTATACCCGCCTTCGATGCCACAGTAAGTGGAAGTCGCAACAAGGAGAGGGGCTTGCCCCAATTTTTCTGCTTGAACCTAGATGACCGCAGGCCGCCCACAGGTCCGCCTCCGGGACAGAGGTCCTATGCACTCTGACCTCTGCCTCCCCTGCAGGCTGCTGCTGCCCCAGTTCTAGATGGCCGGTGTCCGCCAGTCCCCCCGCTACAGCAGAGGGGCTGAGGGCCCAGCAGCACTGGGTCCGAGGTGTCCAGGATCTAGAAAGGTCCCATGATATGCCCCCCATAGTACATTCAGGCCACCTGGAGAACCAGAATAATGAGCACAGGTTACTTCTTATCCTCTTTCCTGACCCTCAGAGCAATCAACAAGGTCGACCACACCCTCCGTCTTGCGTGAAGCTCTGCCCTTCACTTCTTCCTCACAAGCTCTCGGGTTTTCCTGCTACCCCTTGGGCCCACGCCTATCCCCATTACAGGTTAGCCCCCACAAGGCCCAGGCCAAGGCCCTCTCCTCTCCTGTGCTCTACCGTCTCCCTAGCCAGTGTAATCCACACGCACAGCTTCAACTGCCTCACAAACACAGCTCTAGCCTCGTCCTTGACGCTTAAGCTTCAGACTCTTCAATCCAGTTGCCTACTTGCCATCTCCAGCTTGGCATCTGTTCAGCTCAAAACCACCTCGGGGTCAACCCTTCAAAACCAAATACTGTCTTCTCCCACTGAAACCCAGGCCTCTTGCCACATCTCTTGGGCCAGCTAACAGCAGCTCCTCCAAACAGGAACTAGAGACTTTAGAATCATCCTTAACATCTCCCCCCCCCCCCCCCCCATCTAATCCTTGAACAAACCCTACTGGCTTTGTTGTTCCCGGCCATAGGCCATAGCTGGCGCTGAGCGGGAACCGGCTGCGCATCTAAGGCCATCTGACTGCAGGCAGCACCCGCACCGGAGTGTAAGCTCCTTGAGTACAGACGCTGCCCGCAGCTTCAGGTCTCCAGAGCCCAGCAGGAACCAGGAGTTGGAAAGAAAAACCCGGGGCCTCCCTCCCCCAAGGAAACACCAGGGGCCTCTGACGGGGGGCTGAAGTGTGGGGACAGCAGAGGCCTCCCCTTGTGGAGCTCGCTGGGCCCCATGCCTTCTCACCACCCCAGCCCCGGCTCTTTGGTTTCCGTGTTACTGCCACCGCAGGAGCTGCTCCCTCTGGGGCGGGGGGGCGTTGAGCTGTGGGGCCAGCCCTTAAACCCCAACACAGTGAACCCTGACTAGGAGGCTGGAGACATTCTAAGTAATGAAAAGAGGCATCGAGTCAGTGGCCAGCAGGCGGAAGAGACACCCTCTGCCGACACCCGACCAGCCTCTCCCGTTTTAGAGCCGCCTGGCCCAGCCTCTCCTCAGCTTCTGGCCACATTCCCTGTGGGCCATGCCAGCCCACGCCAAGCCACTCTCCTTGTCCTTTTGCTTCCTGGGGAGGCAAGGCCCAGCGCATGTCTAGACTCTGACCTCACTCTGAGGTGATAGGGAACTCACTCACTCACTGCCTCCCTCCCTGGGAAGCCCTGATTCTTAGAGATGGCCTCCCCTACTGAGAGGGATGGCTGCCTTGGGACTTCCCTTCCTGATTTGAATTCCCTCATTCTCCCCTCTTCAGATAGCTTCTCGCCTCCCCCTGCGCCAGCACACATCCTAGGACAGCTGCCTTCCGCCTCCCACCCCAGCCTGCAGAGACGCACCCATCCAAGGAGGGCCCGTTCTCAGGCCAGGGACATGGACGTCCTGGACACAGCAGTCCAGGCACCAGACATTCTGTTCTCACTGGAGAGCACGCTCTATGGATTTCACTGCTGGCCTCAAGAGACCCTGAGGAAAATCCCTGGCCAAGTGACACAAGCTCCCGTTTCTAACCTCCTGGCTGAGTACTCCAAGAGTCCCAAGAAAAGCCACAGTCCCCATTAAGAACTGACAAGCGAACACAGGCATCTGATACTCACTTCCTGCTGGGTAGGAAGAGCACTACTTCCAAACAGGTAGAATAAGGGGACATGGTCTGCGGAGCCTCAGGGGGACCCACCACCCCCTGCCCTTATCGCTGCCCAACCTCCCAGATGACCTCCTGCCCCTGAGAGGACTGAGAAGCCTTTGGGCCCTGTGGCCACTGCTCCCCTCACCTGGGGTGAGCCGCTCTGTGAACACGTTGGGCCGGAGCTGAAGTCCCTCAATCCCATGGGGTTAAGCTCTCCCACCACACCCCCACACCCCCACAGGCAGGGCCAGTGTTGTCAATGCCCTACGCCCCCCACGGGCAGGGCCAAGCCAGGGACACTGTGACCTGGGGACAGCCCTTAAACAGCCACTTCCCTCAGGCCATGTCAGCTCAGCCATGTCCCCAGGTGTCCAAGAAAACAGGAAGCCAACCTCAAAGCGAACATCCCACCCCCATGAGTTAGAATTAGATCTCACACAAACAAGCGGTCAAACGCTGTAGCCCAAACCCTCACCAGACGGGTCAGTTGTTTGCTGCCAGGGCCGGAGCTGTGCTCAGACCGCCCACTCTTCACCATGCCCACGCCTGGCTCCCAGGCCCCTCACAGCCTTTGCATACATCCTCTAACCAACAGGGGCATGCTAGCCAGTAGGGGAGGGAGCCAACAGGGGCAGGATGGGCTGCTACAGATGTGGACCCTCAGCCTGCAGCACCTTAGGCACAACAGTCTCCTGCCAGCCCTGGCTTTCATGGTTTTCTCCATGTCCCAGGTCACAAGCTCCCCAGGATCAAGGACTGGTCACCTCCTTTTCTTGCTTCCTAACCCCAGCCTTCTGTGCCAGGCCTGGGCTCAGCAAAGGAGATGCTAGTCTTCTGCAAGAGAAAGTCCCGCCCTGTTTATTCTGCATCCTGAGTCTCGCTGAAGCCAGGGCCAAACGCCAACACCGGGAAGGGCCCGGAAGGAAGCAGCAGAGCCTATACACAAAGCGTACATGTGGGCTATAGAAAGGAGCCCTCCCTGCTTCCCCCAGGAGGGGCCCGGTTCCTAGGAGGTGACGAGTGGGGAGAGCTAGGACTTGTGCCTCGGCACACGGCACTGCAGCCTCTCAAAGGCTGGCCAAGCGCCACCGCAAAAGGAACTAGTCCTGCAAGGAGTGAGGGGGGACATGAAGAACTGAGCCCTGAATGCAAGCAGAGGCTCTCAGAGCCCCACCACCTGGGACCACAGTGGTCCCCAAAGCAACTAACTCCACTTTCCTTACTGCCCCACCCCAAACACCAGAGTATTCGGGGACCACCACCTTCTCACACCATGTTCCCTCTTCTCTGGGGGATGCGGGCATTCCCTACTCCGAGGCCTCAGCACACCCGCAAAGGAGCTCTAGGGAGCTGTGATGAGAGGGTCTTACTGTGGGGTGACAGCAGGAGCTGTGGCCATAACAGACTAGGCTCCGGAGCAGCTCAAATGAGGGCATGAGCGTCGGGGTGAGTATAGGCAAATGACAGGCAAGGGCACAGCTATACCTCAAAGTCTGAACACAAGACACCTCTTCAAAGACCCCAGCCAAAGCAGCCTCTTGACCCACATAGATAGCCACGTCCTCTGCCTCACTGCGCCTTGGCCCAAGTCACAGAAATCAATTCCTCCCAGTCGCCATTCTCCGAATCCCTCTCCAGCCTATTCTGCCCAGTGTTCAGGCTCTGCGCCAGAGGGCTAACCAAGAGCCACTGAGGCCACTCTCCAGGGACAGAGGACTGGCTCACCGTGGACATGCACATGTAGCTAAAGAGAGAAATGAGCCTTGGTGGTCGTCAGCCACTGAAATGTGGGGTCGTGCGTTACCTACCACGGCACACCCTCCCCTCTCCTGGCAGACACAGCAGCCTCTGGCTTGTTTCCTTCACAGCACTCCCCAGGCCCCAGAATTATTTTTACTCCCTGGCTGTTTACGTCCTTTCTGGCTGCATCTACCTTAAACTTTATGTTTGCTACTGGGCTCCACAGTGCTTGGCACATTAGCAAATGCTGTCGTCCCAAGCCAGGGAAGCACAAGTGGTGTCTCACTTGTTCAGTATGCCACAGAGGCCCAAGAGAGCTGACTTTTTTCTTTTTTAAGGAAAGAATAGCTCTGGTGATACGGAAAGCACACCAGGCTAGAGCTCTACTGAACAAGCCAGAAGTTAGAGTAATCACGTCCAGTTCAGCAGGCCCTACACAGCAGCTCGGCCCACAATAAGTCAGAGACAACTAAAGGAGCACGAGGATGAAGGCAGGTGTGGGAGCTTGTCTGCAGGGGTCCTGGGAAGGCCCTTCTCGGAGCTCCTAGAGCATGGCGCCCCAGGTGCCCGGTTCCCTGGCAGAGACTTGGGTACAGCTGTTGTCATGAGCCAGTGAGAGCAAGTCAGATGAGGCTCCTCTGTTCCTCCACCTCAAACCAGCTGCTCCTACCCCCCACCCCGATAGGAGTGTGGGAAAGAAGCTTGATGAGGGTACTGTAGCAAGACAAGGGCAGCAGAGGCTCTAGACGGAAGCACTGAGTCAGTCCAGTTTGTCCACAGACAGAAACCTGGAGGGCAAGGGTAGAGATCAGACAGCAATGTCCACGTGAAAGAAAACAGTACCAAAACTCTGGTCCTACAGAAGAGTCCATATTATTGTCATTTTCTCCAGAGTGGAAGAATGAGCTGAATATTGTAGTGAGAATCAGAAATGCCAGGCTCTGGTCGAGTTCACTGCCATAAGCTTGCTGTGTGACCTTACCCGTGGGGCCTTGGTTTCCTCATCTGTAAGACAGGGCTAATCACTCTTGCCCACCTCGATTCACGGAACTGTGGTAGAGCTCAAACAACACAATAAATGAGAAAATACTCCATGAACTCCAACACACTATTCAAATACCCAGATTTTTCTCATGCCCCAGGCCTCTGTGTACAGACTCGAGGAGGGAACAAAGAAAACAAGAAGGAAACAGACTTCCAGCCTAAGCTGTCAGGGCAGCACTGGTGGCCAAGCTTGGGGGTGGCACTGGAGCTCTGTCATTAATTAAGGTGAGACCAAAGGAAACAAATACTTATTAAGCGCCCACAGGTGCCAAATGCTGTGCTGATGTCACATATAAAATCTCTTACTCTCATTTGACTATTGTTAGTATACAGCTCTGTGAGGAAGGAATTATTTTTACAGCTAAAGATTCGTTTCAGATAGGTTAAAGTTACTTGCCCAAGGTCACAGGAAAAGCTGAGGCTCGAACCCAAATCTGACTGACTCTACCCTCAAATCTCTGGTCACTGCATTCCAATTACCAACCGCTGCTGGAGGTCACGCCTCACCCTTGGCTCTGCTTTGCCTAGAGTCTTGTCACCTGTCACCACGCTGCTCTCAAAGATGCCCCCCAGGGAAATACAGGCGCCATGCTTCTCTGAACAAAGCACTCAAAGAGCACCAGAACGTTCCTCTGCCCCATCCCACCCCCGTTTCTCCTAGAACTCTCCTCAAAGTCCCCACGGACATCTCCAGTTCTCAGAGAGGGAGTGGAGAAGGGAAAAAGTCCTAATAGCAGGCCTTTCGACATTATCCATCTCTGGCCGCCTTGAAGCCACGTCCCAGAGGAAAAGAGCACAGAGTGGGAAGAGATGCCATTAGTTAATGAAGACTGACACGGAGGGTGACAGTAGGGGCAGAGGCAGGCCCTGCCACTCTGAGGCGGTGGCATTAAAACACTTCCTGGAAGACGGAGTTCTCATACCAGGGTGCTCAGAGAGCATTTCTGTGGCCTAGGCACTCCGAAATAGACCAGTCTGTTACCTTCCTACAACGCCAAAGCAGATACTTCCAGTCAAGTGCCCTGTCATCCTGCAAAAGGCAGCTGTGGGAACCAATCCTGACAACAGAGGGGTAGCTGAGAGCTTCAAGGGAGAAGATGGGTGGGCCTCCTTGTCTCTTGAATCAAAGGGCTTGGTGGCCAGCCAGCAGCCCCCTCATATAACAGGGGTGTTTGCGCCCTTCTGCTATCAGGTCCTCCTGGGACCTCATCTTCCTCCTTGTCAGAGCTCCCACGGACACTGTGCTACGCTCAATGTAAGGCACTTTACACAGATTCTCATCAAATCCTCATGAGACAAATGTAGTTTGTACCTATCCCCCTTTTATAAATGAGGAGCCCAGAGAGGGCAAGTCACATACTCAAGGTCACAGAGCAAGTTGCAGAACAGGATTTTTAACCTAAGAAGTCCAAGTTCAGAGCCCACATGCTAAACTACAGTTGACCCTTGAACAATGACAGGGGCACTGCGCCACCTCGCCCCCTGCAGTCCAAAATCCGTGCCTAACTTCTGACTTTCCAGTCGACCCTTATTATCTGCAGGGGATTGGTTCTAGGACCCCTCCAGATACCAAAACCTGCAGGTGCTCAGGTCCCTTATATAAAATGGCCCAGAACAATGCAGTCAGCCCTCCACATCTGTAGGTTCCCAGCTGTGGATCCAATCTATCGTTAAAATCCACGTGTAAATGGAGCAGCACAGTTTATCTGTACCGCCATCCCTCCAGACCCAACCCCACCCCTCCACCACCACTGCGTCCGCACCCTCCCACAGCGAGGAGGTCTTGCCCTGCTTGTCAGCTCTCTCCTGCAAACTGCAACTCACCAGTCTCCCTCCTCAACCTCTCCCAAACACACGACATGGTCCCAATGTAGCCACTGCTGACACTCACTGTCCACAGGATGGAATGTAGCCCGTGAGCAGGGCACACGGGGGCCCTCCCTAAGCTGCCACCAGCCAGTCCCAGCCTCATCTCCACCACACTCCACACATTGCAGACCCCTGCAGCGACCCCCACCCCGCCCCTCAGCCACAGTTTCCCAATCATTCAAGGCCCAGCGCCCAGCTCACCTCTCCTGGCTCTCTCCTCTCAATCCCAACTCGCTAAGCAAAGCTTGTTCCTCTGCACTCCCAGCGCTCTCAGTACAGACCTTTATCCTGGTATGTAACACATGGGATTATAATTACATGTTCCCAAGTCTGTCTCCTCCAAGGGCCTGGCAGTTCCTCAATGGCACAGATCATGTTTTATTTATCTTTTGAACCCTCAGTGGGCAAACAGGAGGTCTTCAAACACTACTTATTGAACAAATACATGCCCCTCATTCCAAGGGGCTACCCTAAAACAAGGCTGGTGGCCACGATCTCTAACCAGTGACTCAAGCCTGTGCATCTGTGTATGTACACACAGTACTGGGGTATTGGGGGTCCCAATGCTGCGTGCACTCAGCTCCTCCAGTCATCTGTGCTGCAGACCCCTTTCCGAGGTTCACAGGAAAGAGAGAGCCCCAGATGGACGGGGGGTCCTGGCAGGCCTGGTCTGAAACCCACACATCAGGGCAAACCTGGGGTGCTGAGGAAACACTAAGAGGTCTGACTTCCCCTGGAAAAAACTACGTATAGTCAGACAGGAAACACACAGGCAGGGATGGCGAGCTCCGGAGAGCCTGACATGTGTTCTTGCCCCTCTCCCACTGGGAGCAGCCAGTACAAAGAAAACCCCTGATGACAGCCGCCTGCTGCCCTGAGAACAGGCCTCGTGGTCTGTCTCCTCACCAGCCTGCCAGCCAGAGGGGTAAAGCCCCCAGGTCCCAACCTCACCTTCTCTCTGAGCCTGACTACCTTGTCCACGTGCTGTGCTTTCTTCGGCCACTCCCACCCCTGGTCATCAGAGGCACCACTTGGAATTGTCTCCCTGAGGGTAAGGACCTGTTTTCATTCTCCACCTCAGGGGGCCTAGCATCTAGAAGAGAATCTACAGAAGAATCAAAAAGAAAGCCTAGGGCTTCAAAATCCCCGGTGTGTGGCTGGCATGCAGAGCCCTCCATGGACCCTCCACCTGGGCCCCTGCCCACAATGACCTTTGACTGAACCATCTCATCCCAAGAGGCACCAGAAGGAAAAGCGCGGCGCCAGAGCCTAGGGAGGCTGAGGCTGTCTGTACTGTACAGTCTGAGCACAAAGGTTTCTCCTCAGAGGAGCAACGGGCCTGAGGCCCACTCGCAGCACAACCCCAAGGCTTAGAGCCTCCTGGGACTGGCCAGCCAGCATGACTGCCCCACACCAGCACTGTGACCCGCGACATAATTCACTCCCTGGATTTCCATTTCCTCATCTGTAAAATGGGATGCTACTCTGGACTACCCCCCAGGGCCCTTGTGAGGATCAGCCAAGAAAACATGATGAAAAGCCTTTGTAGCACTCAGCAGGAAGTCTATAATTGCTTTATATTCACTTATGTCAGTATCTGAAAAAAAAAAAAAAAAAATAGTGGTTCCTGTCATACCACTACGACAACTGGTACCAAAGCATTTCCCCACCCCCCTTCTAAGCCAAACTACCACTCTAGACACCAGCAGGCCTACTTCACAAGTGGTAGTGAGAGGGAACAGGTCTCACACACGAGTGCTGTGCACTTTCCTGAAC
This sequence comes from Rhinolophus sinicus, assembly GCF_057876585.1. Taxonomy (NCBI): domain Eukaryota; kingdom Metazoa; phylum Chordata; class Mammalia; order Chiroptera; family Rhinolophidae; genus Rhinolophus; species Rhinolophus sinicus. The sequence continues at coordinate 15,494,047 of NC_142513.1, forward strand.
TACATACACCATCTTTCCTTCAGGGCCACGGGCACCATGAGGGTAGCACAAGTGTCTCTCTCTCTCTTTGGCCCGGCTACAGGCACTGCATGGTACCCTGGCAGGGCCAGCAGGAAAAGGCCAGGCACCTGGGCAAGAGGCCAGGTGGCAGGGGACCCAGCTGGCAGCCCAACCTTCCTCAGAGCTTGCAGAGTGGGGCTTCAGGAGTTAGAACCCACCAACAAGGGGCATGAATGGGCAGAAGTGGGCCAGTTTCAGTGGGGGGCTCCATTTGCACAATCTGAACTCTACACAGGCATCTACTGCGGTGATTCCCCCCAAAATGAGACCTAGCTGGACCATCTGTTCTAATGCGTCTTTTGGAGCAAAAATTAATAAGACCAGGTATTATATTATATTATATTATATTATACTTGGTCTTATATTAAAATAAGACTGAGTCTCACATTAATTTTTGTTCCAAAATACGCATGAGAGCTGATGGTCTGGCTAAGTCTTATTTTTGGGGAAACACAGTAGCCTACTAACCTTGTTACCGAGACTCTTTCAATCGGGCCTCCAAAATCAAAGGGCCAGGCCTTCTACACTCTTTACCTGTGCTCCAGGTCTCTCAAATCCCAGCTGACTAGTAAGATCATTGCATATGCACCTCTCTGGCTGCCCCACCCTTGGGGGCTGGGGTCATCAGGTCCTCTGCATTTCTGCGTCCATCCCCCAAAGACCTGTGACACCATGGACTAAATCCTTCCCTCTCCACACCTCTTCTGTTCAGGCCCCAACTTACAAACAAGAAAATCAGGTGTCAGATGTGCAAATCTCCACATATTTACACACTATTCTACATGGTAGGTGGGTGGGTAGGTAGATGGGTTGGGGAAAAAAAAAACCCATTTCCTACCCTTTTCCGGGTAGTGATCTAAGTGAAATGTGAACTCAGTTCCCATCCTCCTCCCTTCCTGCACTCTCAGACTCTCCTCCACCCACGCTCCTCCTCCACAATATTCACAGTCCAGGGTCTAGGAGGGCAGTCATAATCTGTTATTGTTATTATTAACAACAGCTCACATTTATTAAGCATTTATCATGTGTCAGGCACTGTGCTAGATGTTTTCACATCAATTTTCTCATTTAATCCCCAGAGCAACCACATATAGTGGATATGTTATTATTCCTACTTTACAGATGAAAACTAAGGCTAGGAGAAGATAAGTAACTGGGGGACACACAACTAATACACAGGCCTCAAATCGAGCTCTGCCTCCAACCACTGTGCTGCACTTACTACCTGCTGGTCACATGCATGGTTTGAAACGCAGCCTGTTGTTACCCAGGAGATCTCTATCTGGGAACCTCCAGCCAGGGACCCCATTTAAGCACAGCATAGGGATCACCACAGAAGCAGGAAAGGGGCTGTGTCTGGACTCTGATATGTGGGTGACGTCCCCAGGACTATCTCAGCTTTCTGCAGTGTCTGTACTTCCTCCACTTTGAAATCCAGTCTCTCAAATCACTAACATTTTCTCGCAATGGCAGACAGGGCCAATGGGGGCATGGAGATGGAGGAAGACAGCTGCCATTTCTAAGGTCATCAGCTGTGTCAGATCTGGAGTTCGTAGTTGAGGATGGCTGCCTTACCACAAGGTCTTCCTTCCTCCCAATCTCCTCACCCATCTACATGCATATATAGCATGATCAAGGAAGTCTGTAGGACCTTCCCTTGGGGGTGTCGGTTCCCGACCACCCTCCTATACATGGACTGAGTTCTGAGCCTGGCTCTGACACCTGTCTCTGGAGGGGTTTGGGGGGGACGGTCCTTGCAGGAAGCAACCTACAGCCTGGGGTTGTGACACATCATCTCTCACACTTGGAGGCGGGGGAATGCAGGGCAGAGCTGGGTGCCCATCCGGCCACAGCACAGGCATGTGCTAAGTGGAATAACAATGAGAGATCTGGGTTTTTTTCAAAATCCCCAACTCCCTCCTCCCAACTCAGACAGAGGTAAGAAATCAAGAGTAGTTGCTCCTGGCTCCCTACAGCCACAGGACACAAAGGGCTAGACCCCAAACTGGCTGCCTGCTCATGAAAAGAGTATCTGACTCCAAGGCACTGAGGCTGGCCTTTCTGGGGCCAAGCTGTTGAGACTGAGCTTCCAAGGGAAAGGGGAGCCTGGATCTTTACCAAGAGTCCCTGCCCTGGCTTTGGGTGTCTGCCCACCCACACAGACCTCCAAAATTCAGCTTCAGGACAAAAGCAGCAGTAGGAAAAAGCAGCCACTGCCTTCTCTCAGGCTTTTCCAAACCAAACAGGACCACCTTCCTCCTCCCCAAGAGGGAGATGAGTAGGCCCGGCTCGGCTCCAAAACCAGCTCTACTCCAACATCTGCCTAAGTTCTACTCAAAGAACCCAAAGTTCCCTTTGCAAAAAGCCCAGCCTAGGGGCTCAAAGAGTTTCACCAAGACTGCTCTTTTTGGAGAAAAGGTGCTGAGCGGCGACCATCTGGTCTCACCCCAGGTTCAGGGGTTGGATGGGGGGCGCTGCCTTGGCTCCCCTCGCCTCTGTGGACACCACTCCCGGCGTGTGGGAGACCCGATGCCTGCCCCGCTGGTCTCCAACTCACTAGAATTTTTAGGCCTCTGGGCAAAGCGCCAGAACACTCCCCCCTAGCTGGGGGAGGGGGGTGTCCTGTCAGGTGACTGAGGACCCGGATGCCCCCCGCCCCTGGTGACCACCGGGGCCGAGGCGGGGGCGGGGTCCGGAGGGTGTGGGGAGGGACGGAAAGTTTGTCCAAGTCGCTCGGCGGCCGCGGGCGCGCGGGAGGCGGGCGCGGATCTCTGCCGCCCCCGCGCGCGCAGCGGGCCCCGGGGAGGGGTCGCACTTACTGGCCCCCTCGATCTTGTCGGCGCCGCGGCTCCACGTGATCTGCCGTGTCTCCAGCTTGACCTGGAAGGTCTTCCGCTCCGGCCGCTGTGACTTCTTGGAGTAGAACAAAGTCATGACGGTGCCCACCTCGAGGCTGCGGCAAAGGTGCAGCACCTCGGCGTCCGAGGGCGCGCCGGGCCCGCAGCCATTGGCGCAGGGGGACGCGGCGCCCGCCATGGCTCCGGTGCTGGGGGCGGTAGAAGCTACGACGGCGATGCAGGCCCGGCTGGTGGGAGCAGGCGGCAGCGGCGGCGGCTGAGGCTGCCGGCGAGCGGGCCCCGGCGGCGGCTCCTGCGGGCGGAGACGGGGCGGGGCGGGGCCTGAGCGGGGGGCGGGGCGGCCCTGCAGGCCCCGCCCCGGTCCGCGCGCCGGGAACAAAGACGCCCGCGCGCCCGTGGGGAGGACCCCCGCCTGCCGCCCTCCGCGCCTGCGCCCCGCGACCCCCGGCGAGGCCCCGGGCGGGGGCGCAATGGCGGCGGGAGCGCGCGTGCCGCTCGCGGTCAAGCCCCCACTCCTCCGTCCCGCAGAGCTTCCTCACGCGACCCCGTACACAGCTGCGTGGCCACAGTCGACCCCGTCACGCGCGGTAGCCGCTCGGCGGCCCCGCAGTGAGTCGCACACGCACAGGCGGCCGCCCAGCCCACTGTCCCGCACAGGCCCAGTCGTAGCTGTTTCCTCACCCCTACTCCCCGAGCACCGATCGCGCAGCAACCGGGTAGGTAGGTGAGGGCGCGGAGCGTCCCCCGGGCCCGCCAGCCAAACCCAGTTACCTGGGCGGGCTGCCCGGCGGAGGGAGCCAGGCCGGGCCGCCTCACACCGGCGGCGGCAGCGGCGGGTCTTCTGCGCGCCCTCTCCGGGGAGGGGCGGGGGCGGGGCCGTCTGCGGATTGGCCGGCGGTCTCTGATGGACAGGCGATCTAGCCCGCCCCTCCTCTCTGGCCGCGCAGGGCCGGCCCGCAGGCCGCAGACCCACCTCTGTCCTGCTCTTGAGGCCGGTGTAGCCTTCGAGGGCCCTGTAACTTGGAGATGCCCACCAGATCTGAGCATCCCCTGCAGGGCCTCTAGACCTACGGCTCCCAGTTGCCTTTGTCTCTGTCACCTTACCTCACACTCCGTGTCCACAAGGCAGTAGGTGGGCTCAGGTCCTACCTCACGGTGACCCTGCTGTAAATGCTCTCCTGAGCTTTGGTTTTCACAGCCGGACTCCTCTTGTTTCCCTCCTCCCTCTCTGGCTGCTGCCTTTCGGCCTCAGAAGCTTCTCTTCCTCTGGGCTAGGTCCTGAGCCAGTTCCCAAGGCGACCTGTCACCCCCAACCCAGGCAACCACAACGTCGAATCTGTATCTCCCCTGCATCCCACTACCTACTCCGCGTCCACACTTAACACAGGCATTTCACTTCTTCCTCACACTGCTCTTCCCACCGTCTTCACTTTCTCAGAACATGGCACTAAATGCTAAGGTGCTTGGGCCAAAACCCTTGGAGATATTCTTGATTCCCCTCTCTGCCTCAATCCCACACACACAGTAACCCATCAGAGCCAGTTCACTCTGCCCTCAGATATCGCCACTCCATCCACAAGCCCAAGGCCCATCTTTTCTCACTCAGACTATTGACCCTCCTTGCTCTCGCCTGCGTCTATTCTCCATGCTTTAATCTTTAAAATGAAATTACATCGTGGTCCCCTACCTCCAGCCTCAAACCCTCCATGATTTCCCATTGCACATACCATCCACACGCCCTACCTGGCCCAGCAGGTCCTGTACGGTCTGGCCCCTTTCTCTTCTACTTCATCTCTCACCACCTCCCCTTCACGCCCCGTTCTCCAGCCACAAGGCCTTTTTGTGGTTACAGGCTGACTTTGTTTTAGTGCGCCTCATTTGTTGGGCTTCACAGGTGTTGTCTTTAACAAACTGAAGGCAAGACCCCCCCCTTGCAAAAAGATTACAACTCCCTTTATCACAATACGAGCTTTATTGTGGTGATCTGGAACTGAACCTGTAATACCTCTGAGATAGGCCGGTATGTGAATAATGCACTCTTTTGCCTTCGACAAGCCATTCTCTAGACTCAGCCCTGCAATCTAGCTGCCTGTCACAAAGAACTGCCAAAACTGAAGACACCTGTGGTCACAGTGGAACCGGTCAGACAGATATCGAGCCAGGCAGAGCAGGGCAACTTACTGCAATTCAGAGGTGAGAGGCCCAGTGGAGCACCTAGCTGATGCCAGAGAAAGATCCAGGCTTCCTGGAATTTGTGCTCAGGCAACCCACCCAGCTGGGTGGTGACTAGTGTCTGGGGCTGCCTCTTGCGGTAGTGGTGTGTGTTTTGATTCCCTCTCAAGTACAGCCCCTAAGAAGCTGAGAATTCAGCCTGAAGTTGAGTCGCCTGTCCTAGGAGGCTTCAGCCACCTGAGCGGAGGTGGAGTGGCTGAGATGGACTGCCACCTAGTGACAGGCTTTTAAAATGGAAGGGAACTAAAGTTGATCTAATGCCCTGCCCAGGGATACAATGCTTACATATGTGGTCACACCTGATCCTCATAATTACCCTCTAATCAGGGATTATTTTTCCTAATTTACTTACGAGGAAACTCAGATTCAGAGAAGTTCTGTAACGTGCCCCAAGGCCACAAAACTAAAGAGTGGGGATTTGAACCCAAGTCTGTCTGACTCCATGCATTTTCTGCCTCATAAGAGAGCCAATGGCTTAAGTAGGACAACAGTCAGTGGGCATGGAGGCTAATTGGGATGGGTGAGGGGAAGACTTGGGCATGCGTGGCCCTGGGCACAGGGAACCCAGAAAACACAAGCGCTCATCAAGTGTGGCTTGGGCTTAAAATGGTGCTGCCCCTGTCTGCAGCCCCTGAGCCTCCCTGTGCTAGGCATTGGTGCCATGGGTTGGAAGAACAAGAGAAACCCTGCACCAGCCCTCCAGGAATTCATAGACATTAAACAGATAAACAGTCTTATGTAGGCACAATTGTGACGATGTCTACTGAGGAAAAGAACTGAGGGCTATGAGATAAAACATTAGAGAGCCCTACTTCAGATCTAGTAGACAAGGAAGACCTCTTTAAGACTCAACAGAGGCCTGAAGGATGTGAGTAGATGGCCAGGTGAATTATTAAGGGTGGGTTGAAGGAAAGGAAAGTGCTTTCCAGACAGAAGTAACAGCATGTACAAAGGCCCTGAGGCCGGAAAGAGCTTAGTGAGTTTAGGAATAGAAAGAAGGCTAGAGTTTATCTAGTGCAGTGGAACATGTGGGGTAATGAGGCCAGGAAGACCGGTGGGGCCTGAATGGGGCTCCTCCCTGCCTTTCTGATCTTGTCCGTTTTTTCTAGGAGGGCCCCTCCCAACTCCTATAGCCTTCCTTGAGCTTCGTGTGCCAACTTGGGCAGCCTGTGGGCTGTGATGCACTTTTAAAATCTGTTTTTCTATTTTCTGAGAGCTTCCCAACATGCAGCCCATGCTCCCTTGCTTTTGCTTGTGTTTTTTATTCTCAGGCTGGGCCCCCAGGAGCTCCAGAAATCCTTGCCAACACGAGCTCATATTTTCAGTTTGCTGCCAGGCCGTTCATCAGGAAACAGGGCCCCATTTCCTCCTGGGATTTCTGAGCCAGCATCCCAGGACTCAAGTGCCTCCCTCCACCAAAGGATGTTCAGGAAAAGCAGGGCACACAGAGGGCGTGGCTGGGATGGGCTTCCCCCATCTCAGCATATATATGGGTATGTGGGTGTCACTGGCAATGTGTGCAGCTGCACTGGCTAGGAGGGAGTAGCCCAGCACCCACACAAGGCACATGTCTGTGACATCACCCAGGCTAGTCTTGCCTGAGCCTATTTCTAGCAACACTCATGCTTCCACATGCCCAGTCTACCCTAATACCTGTGCCTGCAGTCTGGGGAGGTTTCCAGCCCAGTTGCCCCTCCGGTCCTGTGGGCCTGACATCACAGGTGTTTATTTACCAAACACTTAGAACGCACTTAGCATAAAGTAAGTCCTATATAGCTGCTTTACTCACATTGGCTCATTTACTCCTCATTACAGCACTGAAAGTTATGTCCTTTTTTTCTTTTCCTCCTTCTTCCACCTACCCCCCACTTCCAGTTCAAGCCATTGTTTCTCAGTCTAGTTGTGTAGGACGCAGCTCCCTGACTTATCCTGGTATTAGGAGCTCCCCCAGGGCTGAGGCAGTCGGTTGCCGGTCGTGGGTCGGCCGATCACAGCAGCTCATGACAGCACTCGCTGGTTGCCGGCCGCTCACGATGGCTGCTGGCCGCTCACGATGGCTGCCGGCCACTCATGCTGGCCACCGGCCACTCCTGGCAGCACACAGCAAGCAGCCTGCGGCAGCACACAGTAGCCCACGGCAGCCCGCAGCAGCTCATGCCAACCTCTGGCTGCTCACGGCAGTCCAGCTCCAGGGAGAGCTGTTGTTCACAATGTTAGCTGTAGAGGGCGCAGCTGGGAATCGGCCCCATGTGGGAATCGAACCAGCGACCTAGGCGTTAGGACTACAGAGCTCCAACCACCTGAGCCACCCGACTGGCCCAAAAGAATTGTTCTTATCCCCATTTTACAGGGGAAAAACTGAGGCTTGAAGAGATTAAGAGACATGGTCATGGACATAGAGCTAAGAGGTAGCAGAAATGGATTCAAACCTAAGCAGCCTCGCTCGAGTCAATGCTATGTTGCCTCCCATGCAGGTATAAACGTTTTATTGTGTATCCCCACCCCTTTCCATAATACCCCTACCTAATGTTTTCTATTTTTAGTTATTTGGTTAATGTTGTCAAAGGTTGGGAGTGTTTTGGAAGCAGACTCTGACAGAGGTTAGTGTGCTGAATGTGTTCTTAGGGAGTGCCCTTGGGATCAACACTGTGGAAGGGAGAGGAAGGAAACAGGAGGAGGTGCAGGGGGAAGTTAAGCTGTGACACAGGCAAACCCCCAGGGAGCCCACGTCAATCAGCCACTGGATGTGGACTGTCCTGGGAAGAGCAAGCCTTGGCCAGATGGCTTTCCACAGCTGAGGTGACCTTGGGGGACTGACAGTTTTCCCAGCAGTGGGGCAACAAGTGCTTCCTTAAAGGGGAACCTGGATGGCACATCACTATGCTTACCACAAATGTATTCTTTTCCAATCCATTGAAAAAAGTTTAGGCCGGTTAGCTCAGTTGGTTAGAGCATGGTGCTAATAACACCAAGGTTGCTGGTTCCATCCTCGCATGGGCCACTGTGAGCTGCACCCTCCTTAAAATAAAATAATTAATTAATTAATGAAAATAAAATAGCTTTTATAAAAAAAAAGTTTAGGGTACTTAAAACAAAGGACAAAAATACTGTAATATAGAAATGGGACATACAATGATAAAAGAAGGAATATAATATGGTTAATATGGGTTAACATCAAATGTAGCTGAGCTTCCTGGTAGCCAAAGCAAAAACTATTCTGATAACTGACAACTTAGGGGAGAAAAATTTTCCTGGGGATAAATTATAAAAGAAGTTTCTCATATGGACACTTGCTTGACTGAAATAATGGAGAATGTTCTCAAAAAATTGACAGCAAATGCTGATAGTTTCATTAATTCCTAATAATGACCTTGAGTGAATATAGAAGGTATAATATACTGTGTTTCCCTGAAAATAAGACCTAACCGGAAGATAAGCCCTAGCATGATTTTTCAGGATGACATCCCCTGAACATAAGCCCTAATGCGTCTTTTGGAGCAAAAATTAATATAAGACCCGGTCTTATTTTTGGGAAAACATGGTAAAAGTATAGCTCCGTGAAGCCCCTTCCACGAATAAAGGTAGGCACATTTATAGATAGAGTGGCAGTGTCTAATCTGATCCATGCATAAAACTTTATTCTTTTTAACTATTCTTTAAATTCTACTCAGTAGTTTATGTTAGATGTCTCAAGAGATTATGAGCCAGCCAGCCAGTCTGCACCTCAGCACACAGCTAGTACTTAATAATTACCTTAGAGCATCTGGAGCTCCACCCCACAACCTGTGGTCTAGGCTCTTGATCTCTGGTCCCAATACCGGTGTCTACCTGGGCCTCACACATCTTAGGTCACGTCCTCCTGCTTTCCCCCTCACCTGGGATGTACTGTCGGCCCCTCAAGAACCTCGTGTTTTCTATCACTCAAGGCAAAGGTAGGCCTGGCCCAGCCACTCCCAGGGACTCAGCTGTCTCCGCAGACCCTGCTTCCCCTTTGCTGATGAGCCCCTATGCTGGGACCCAGAGGCAGGAGAGCTGGGCTCCAGACATAACTCTTCAGGGAGGTGGCTGGGTTATATAATTGCTTCACTGAAAGAAGAGAAGGGGAGAGCTCTTGCTAGCCACTGGCCCAGGCCAGGACAGACCTGCTATTTTTCCCCTTTTTCTCTCTTTCTTCCAACAAACAGTCCTGATGCCTTCTCTATAGCAGCAGTAAGACAGCAGAAATGAATCAGACCAAGTATCCACTCCAGCAGTGGATATAGAAACGCCAACGGAGGACAGACAATTCAGTGTGATAAGGGTCCTATGAGCCCTGAGAAGGGACCCCCGGCCTTACCTAGGACCTTTGGTGGATGTGGATATAGAGCAAAGTGAGAGAGAGTGTACATGCTAGAAGAGATAGCAGCTCCAAATATAAGGCGATCATTAGTTTTCACAACAAGGTCACTCCAGGTGTTGTGGCTTTTTTTGCAACTAAAATATAAACGTTTTTAGAGATGCATGATTCAAATGTCCACATATAACAGTTTATTTAGTTACACATACATATTTTAAATCACATATTATTTGAAACAATATAACTTATGAATGTTGATTTTCCCCACTCTCACCTTTCCATAAATCATATATTCAGTCTTTACATGAATCTTTGATTTCTCTGTAGCTGTCATCATTAGAGCTACTTTATGAGTTACCTAATATATTATTTCTGAAAGCACATTACCTTCACTGCCACCCAGAAAATAAGACCTAGCCGGACAATCAGCTCTAATGCGTCTTTTGGAGCAAAATAGGTCTTATTTTCGGGGAAACACGGTTAAGTTGTTTGAGAGAGGGTGCTTTTGAAAAATCAACTTTACTGGGGGCCAGCCCGGTGTCTCAGGCGGTTAGAGCTCCATGCTCCTAACTCCGAAGGCTGCCGGTTCAATTAACACATGGGCCAGTGGGCTCTCAACCACCAGGCTGCCAGTTCAATCCCTCGAGTCCTGCAAGGGATGGTGGGCAGCGCCCCCTGCAACTAAAATTGAACACAGCACCTTGAGCTGAGCTGCCGCTGAGCTCCCAGATGGCTCAGTTGGTTGGAATGCGTCCTCTCAACCACAATGTTGCCGGCTCAACTCCCGCAAGGGATGGTGGGCTGTGCCCCCTGAAACTAGAAAACGGCAACTGGACCTGGAGCTGAGCTGTGCTCTCCACAACTAAGACTGAAAGGACAACAACTTGAAGCTGAATGGCACCCTCCACAACTAAGATTGAAAGGACAACAACTTGACTTGGAAAAAAAAAAAAAAAGGCCTGGAAGTACATACTGTTCCCAATAAAGTTCTGTAAAAAAAAAAAAAAAATCAACTTTATTGAGGAATAATTTACATATAAAATGCACACATTTGAAGTATAAAGTTTGCTGAGCTTTGACAAACATATGCCATTATATAACCTACACCCAATCAGGATATAGAACATTTCCATCACCCCCCAAAGTTTCTTAGTGCTCCTTTGCAGTCTGTCTCCCCTTCCCCTATCCACAATCACTAATCTACTTTCCATCACTACAGATTAGTTTTGCCTAGCCGAGAATTTCATATAAATGAAATCATGGTGTATCATTGTAGCTAAGTTCAGCATGTTGTTTTTGAGATTCATCCATGTAGCTAAGGAAAAATACTTTTTGAATCAGTATGAGAGGCTATTACTGGATATTTTGAATACATTTTTGTATAACATTAAAACAGGGTTCTTTTCAATTCTCACATATGTATGTTAGTATTCAGTGGGTTGGGTGACCCACTGACTCCTTCCATATTGACACAAATCTTTAATGTTATCCATAAATATTTAAGTGTTTTTTCTAAGACTTTAAAAAAAAACATACACATAACTATAGTACCATTATCAAACCTAAAAAAAAAATCAACACTATTGCTATTTAAAGTGATCGTTAAGAGGCTTGTTTGTATGTAATACTTGGGATTGTGAAAAAATTACTAAGTCTGTGGTAAATTTCTTTGCCTCCTTGTTTACTGATTTTGTCAGGGAACTACTTACAATCATCCAAAACTAGCTTGACTGAGGTCATTTCAGGGTAATGTGTTTTCTCCAAAAAGTGCTTTTTGGTTTAAAACAAGTTGAGAGAACATCCCATTATATGAGGGATTTTGTAACAACCAAAATATAAACTTTTTCTCAGAGGAAAACAAAAATGTAAGTTTCCTGTTAAGAAATACCTATATTCTGTGTATATGGTATTTAGGAGGTGATGTGACTCGCTAGTTTACTGGATGTGGAAGTGAGAGAAAGGAGAGAAGGATGATGGCTACCCTAGGTCCCACTTACGGGACAAGAGGGGATGGTGGTGCCACTCACTGAGATGTGAAACTCAGCCCAATGGGCGTGTAGTAGGTTCTAAGCTCAGCTCAAGATTTGAGACTGAGGAGACTTTGGCATCCCCCCCAGAGATGGAGTTGGCAGTTTGTGTCTGGAACTCAGGAAAGGGGTCTAGGCTGGAGATAAGAGATATGGGAGCTGTCACGCTAGGGTGTGAATGAAATCAGGCCGCTCAGGACCTGAGAAGGCGATAACTGAGAAGCAACGGCCTGATAGAGAGAGCAGCAAAACCAGAAGGTGGCATCGTGGAAGCCCGAGAGAAGTGCTTTAAGAAGGGAGGTGGTTTCATACAAGGTGTGATCAAAAGATACGGAGAATGTTTAAACTGAAAAAAAGTGTATTACAGTGAAAGACACACTGCCAATAATCCCCCTCAAATAGACCCCCTTTCTTCAAACACATTTATCCCATCGTTCCTGCCACTTTCCGAAGCAGTTCTGGAAAGTCCTCTTTCTTGAGTGTCTTTACTTCATCCTCCATCATGACAACGCTCCATGTTACCCATCGCTTCTGGTACGGCAATTTCTGTCAAATAAAAATATTAGTGTGTCCTCATCCACTGGATCTGGCACTGTGTGACTTCTGGCTCTTCCCCAAAGTTAAAATGATTCAGGACATCAAGGCAGCCACAACAGCACAACTAAAGACACGAAAGAGGACTTCCAGAACTGCTTCAGAAAGTGGCAAGAATGAAGGGATAAAAGTGTTCGAAGCAGGAGTATTTTGAGGGGGATTAATGGCAATATGTCCTTTATTGTAATAAATTTTAAAATTTAAACATTCACCGTATTTTTTGATCACACCTCGTACTGTATGATTTTGTTTATGTGAGATGTCCAGAAAAGGCAATTTATAAATTAGTGAAGGCTGGAGATGGAATGGGGATTAAGTTTGAGCGTGAGGGAATCTTACTGGGCGGATGATGTTCTAGTAACTGACTTACGGTGATGGCTGACCACTCAGTCATTACTGAAATTTATCATCTGCTTGAAATGGTGGATTTTGACATGTAAAATATACTCCAACAGAGCTGTCAGGGAAAAAAGGAGTGGTCAAGTGTCCAAATTGCTTAAGTAGGATGCAGAATGCAAAGCTCATTTCCTGGTTTGGTCACTCACTCACTGCTGAAATGTGGTCAGAACAGAGAGGGGGAATTGGGGGCAAGATGCCGCAGAAGCTAGTTGCAGTGGGTGGGGGTGATGAGCGGGTGGTGTCAATGACTCATTCCAGGTGCTTGTTTGTGAAATGGAGAGGGAGAGGGGTGGTTGCTGGGAAGGGCTGGGAGTTGTGAGGTTACTTTCTTCATGTTTTAAATGTGGCAGAGGACTGATATAGATTTGACAGGGAGAACAGACAGGATCTGGGGACCAGTTGTGGGGGTGGGGGAGAGAGAGGAGCAAGGAAGCACCCAGATGTCTGGTGTGGGTAGCACGGGGAAGCCATCTCCCTTTGCCCACAGCTGGATTAAAGCATCACAGAAAGGCCTGACAGGAGAGTAATTCAGACCCTGCACATCTGGCCTCAGCTCCTGGACATGACTGGAAGTGGGAGAAGGGAACCAACCTACTTACTGGATGCATAGGCAAGGGGGTGGGTCTCCTGACTCAATGCTCAAGCATCCTTCAGGGCCCTTCATATCTGGCCTTCACCTACCTGTCCAAACCCTCCCCTCATGCCCACTGGTCTGACTAGCTTCCCATTCTCTGGCTTCCTCCAAGGCCTGTTGCCACCATCTAGGATCCCCTTCACATTCCTGACCAACATCTAATTGCCCTGCACCTGCCCTCAGACTTGTAGGAAGGTCCTTGTTGGAAAAGGTAGACTCAAGTCCCTGCTCATTAATAAAATGTTCTGTCTACAAGGCCTCCTGTCCCTGATTTCTAGTTGTGGACCCACATTTGTCTCCTAGTTGTAGCAAGTCCTGCTTAAATCCCAAACCTGAGGTCCACTTTCTCGTCACCCACCCAACAGCCACAAAGCTTATCTAATGGGCACGGGAAGAGCCTCTTTGTTGCTATTTCTCACACTCAGTGGTCTAGCTACACCACCACAGAATTCAAAAATCTCTTGCTCCAAAGCAATGATGGCTACATAACCTCCTTTACTCGTTGGGGTGAATACTACCTCCCTCACTGGCCAATGAAATGCAGGCTGTCAAGGACTCCCCAGGACTGTCTGCAGGCGGCCCAGCACCAGCCCAGCCCCCAGCCCCAGGGAGTTTAGAGACCCTCAAGGAGATGGCTCTCCTTCCAGAAAATATCTGCACATGCTAACAAGTAGAGGGCCTAAGGCTAAGTGACCAATTCTGACCACTCTGGCCTTCCTGCTCCATTTGACTGGGAAACCTCACCCTTCACCTGAATTCCAGATTTCGCTGTAACCTAGATGAGAAAAGAACAATTTTTGCAGGAACCCTGGCCAGCCTGGGTACCAGAGCACTGGGAAGCGGTCACAAACCACTTCCTCTTTTAATCAACCAATCAGTGGGAGAGGGTTTCTGGGATCCCGTTTCCTAACTGGTTTAGTACTTTTAATCCCTGCCATCCTGACTGTTACGCTTAGCCACATAAGCAAACCCAAAGACGCTCCCTACTGCTTCTCGCTAGCACACATGGAAAGCGCTCCCGAACTCTGCCTCCCAAATACACTTGCTCCTTAAACATCACCCACGCTAGGCTTCTAATACAGTTCCTGTCCCACCATCTGTTCTTGATTTTCTGCACCCTCCCTCACTTCCTGGGCCTGCCTCTATCTCAGAGTGTGGACTTTGGCTCCCCTTTGACTCACACCCACAGCAGCAGGCCAGAGGTACCCCTCCCAGGCCCAGCCTGGGCTCCTGGGGAGGGAGCCACTCTTCCTGACCTGAGCAGCCAGACCACATCCCACACCAAGGCCCAGCCCCAGAGCCTGCGGCCCTGGGAAACAAAGAGGCAGACACTAAGATTCTGTTAGGTTGTAGGAATTTATTTTAAATAACCTACAGTTGATTAAAAGGGAATTCATGATAAAAATAGAAGATACTTGAGGAAAGATGTGGGAAATGGACTCTGCACACACACTAAACTAACATTGCCTCTAAAACTAATGATTATAGCAAAAAATGTTTTCACATTAAAATTCTGCTTTTTATGTTTTTCCCCCATTTTTTACACAATTACAAAAGAAAAAAAATAAAAGCCCTAAAATCTTGATTATTTTTTCTTTTTTGGACCAAATACTCATTTTCCTCTAAATTTATTGACCTGTGGAACTTTTTTTATACAATAAAATCTTTCAAGTGAAAGACTGAGTTTTAAAATGAAAAAGATGGATATCTGAGAGGGTACAGAGAATGCTCATAACAAAGGATGATGGGAAAATGGTTTCAGTCACTGATTATTTCATTATTCTTAAACTCACTCACCCCTCATCCCTCCCCAACCCCAATCTACACGATCTTTAAGATCAAGAAAAAGGTTTAAATATTTTAAAATAATTAAAAAGAAATAAAAATTCACATTTAAAAAGGAACACTCAAGTCAGGAAATATTTTCCCATCATGCTTTTCTGCGAATAGGTGTCTGAACCAAAACACTGCCGATGTCACAACTGCTTCAAGTTTAATGAAAACTGATTCCCATGACAATAGATAGTGACGACTCTAACAGGTGCGCTGGGTTTTTGTTCTACTTAATTTTTAATTCCTGAAATGGGGGAGAGGGAAGGGAGTTTAGGGATTCATTTCTATTAAAATATAGAAGTTATTGCAAAACCCTAACTGTAAAAACGCACCAATATAATCGGACTTCGTATACAGTAGCTAAGAGAATCCAAATGCTTCAGTGAAACAGTGAATTTGCCTGGCAGATCTCTGACAAATTCCCATCCACTTGCCCTCTTGAAAATAAAAACAAAATTCAAAACAAATCATACAGCTAGAATTTTGATATCTGAAATATTTTTAAATAAGTTGTCCATAGGACAACTGGCTCAGCTCTCCCTTATAATATCTTCAGGTTTATCTTTTCTCAAAGATGTTGGTTTGTTAAGACTTGCCGCCTCTCTCCCTCAGATGTGAGGGTAAGCGAGGCTCACAGTTTATCCATCTTCCCCAAACCACACTGTTCCTTTTCACCGAACTCTGCCCCTCGAAACTGGCTAGAACTCATAGTCCTCGTCAGCCATGTCGATGGCCCAAGCAAACTTCTCTCGCTGGGTTTTGTTGTAAATTTTCTCAATTGGGACACCCCACTTCTTGCACCTGCAAACAAATGAGAGAGAAGGGGGATTAGTGTGTCTTGGGGAGCAATGGCCCAGACCTGGGGCAAGTGACGTGCTACTTTCACCTTCACATCCCTCTGGTGAGAATGAGAATTAATTCATGTGCTCAACTTACTTCATCTTGACAGTGACCTCCATGAGGTAGGTGCTACTACAGAGGTACAAATGAAAAAGGTACGGATGGAAAAACTAAGAGAGAGCAGTTAAGTCATTTGCTTACGTTCTCATGCAGCTAGTGAGCATGGAGCTGAAAATGACCCAAGCAGTCTGGCTCCAGAGTCCAGAGTGCCTTTCCAACTAACCAATCCTCTAGCACCAAACAGGGCAAAAAGAGTAGAAAGGGAACAAGAGTGGGGTGGAAACCTTGGCCCAGAAGAGCAGGTGCCAGAGAGGATGCGTCCTCCAAGGCTCAGAACGCAACAACTCAAGGTAACTAATAAGCATCTTCAAAAAAGCTACTTATTTTGGAAGTTATTTTTTGACTGGGCGAGGGGTTGGGGAGTGAGCAAACAATAATTTGTTTGCCTTGGTTAAATGGTCCCTCTAACTCTTTGTGTAGGTTCCTCAGATTTGTGTTCTCGTGTTTTTCTTCTTATTCCTGTGTTTCTTCCTTCACTTGCGAAAATTTTTACTGAAAAGTTTTGTTAAAGTGAGGGGTTCTTTTGTGTTTTTCCTTCAATAAGGGCTAAGAGATTTCATTCTTGTCCTAAAGTTCCATGAAGGATGAGGACTGCACCTGCCTTTTTAAAACCAATGTAACACACTCAAAGGCAGTGTCATAGCACTGACCATTTAGGCCCATCCAGGACGTTGCAATGCATCTGCAGCACGCCCAACAGAATGCCGGCAGAGGTTTCCCAGAGGACAGAGTGTGGCGTGCAGACGGCGTGTGAAGGCTGACGTGCTCCCATAACCCTGTCACCCTGCTCGGCCACAGCAAAGGGCTCCTCGCTTACCACGCCACTGAGATCCGCGGGTCGAGGTAATTGAGTTTGGAGGTTCCCAGAGCGATTTGTTTATTCTCCTCTCGGTCTGTGGCCTGAACTTCGAGCTTCATCAACTGCTCCTCCAGTCTCTGCACAGCCTTCTTCTTTGACTCTACCACCCTGGGACAACGGATGTCATCAAGAACCAGGCCTGGCCTCTGGACAAGCACACTGTAACCCCCACCCTGAAACTTAGGGGGCAGTAAAAGCCCCAAGTACAGAGACTTCTAAAAGACACCACTCAGAAACTCCAGGAAAGCCGGGGCCCCAGGGCACCTGGCTGGGATTACACATGCTTTTCTCCCTCTACCGATCCCCAGCTTTCCACACTACCAGGCACATACTTCTTGGTCTTTGCATCCTTCATGACCTTGGCATCAGCTTTAGCACTTTTCAGGTCTCTCCGGGCATCTGCTAGCTGTTCCTTCTTGGCATCAATCTGGTGAGGAAGAACGTCAGCAAGTTTTAGGAATAAAAGAAGCTCAGAGAGAAGAAAAGAAAGGCTACTTCAGAGAAGGTGAAGCCTAGACGTTGTAGGCTGTCTCTCGAGGCAGTTTACCAGGTAAAAACATCTGGGCTGGCTGCATGAAAGCAGAGTAGGTGCACAGTGACTGCTGGATTCAGCTACTTGGTCATTTATGTTCCGTGACCCATCAAGAAAAGAATGTTCTATAGGCAGTGACCCACGGCCCCATTAATCCAGAAGCTCAGGGGAAAGAACCCGCTGGGACTGGGCAAGTGGGTGCTAATCTTCCAGAGATCACTCTGGCCTCAGACACCTGGGAAGAGAGCTACAAATGAGAGCTGTCCATCAAATGGAAACTGTGCCAGGCTGTAACCTTCATTCCAACAATATTGCAAAAGATACTCTTTATGAAGCTGAGACAGGATCCTTCCATCTACTGAGCCCAGCGCATTCCTCAGAGTCTGCCAGCACTCTGGGAAGAAGGTGCCAGCTTCTCAAGAAAAAAGGGTGCACGGAAGAAAATATCCAAGGGACTACAAAATAGCAATTAAAAAGTCAGCTACTCTGTGCCAAGCCAACACATGGCATGGCCTGGCTTGGCATTGTTTTCAAAAGGAGAGGGAGCTGAGATGGGAAGAAAATTAGTTATCCTCAAAAATAGAGGTTAGAAAACATTTTTAGCTGTGGAGCTCTTTTTCCAAATGAAACTCATGGAGTCTCAGACAAGGGACAAGGGCAGTTCCAGCCTTTCTTGCTTGATAGAACCTTCCAAGCACCTCTGGAGAACCTACGTGCTTCTTAGTTCCTGCTTAAGGACAGCAGCGGGCAACACCAGGGAGCTGGAGCCCAGAGCAGTCAGCTCATGCTGCTGGAGGGCAGGAGAAGCCCGGACCTGTTCTCACCTTGCTAACTGGTGAGGTCAAGGGGACCTCTGCAGACCAAATACATGCCTGACTCCCACACTGGGCTGTTGCTCTGAGCCTAGAATTGTCTGTTAGACACACACACAGCCCAAGATTGGAAACAGAGGCTGCCATTGTGACACAATCATTAAATGCATTTTACTACGAATGGCTTACTTCCAACATCTATGCTGTCCAAAGGCAAGCTGAAGGAACCAATTCTATACACAAAAGCATCACAGACACCACTAGCCAGATTCTTCTTAGGCTAGAAATACAACAAACCACAATCTTTTAACCATTTCTGCGAATGCTCCATTGGCAGGCTATGTCAAATTCTCTCAAAGCATCAAAGACTCCATTGATTCACTTGGCAAACATGGGCGTGTGTTTGCTTTGTGGGCACACAGGAGAGGGTTCCTGGGCTTGGAGGGCTCGTCTAGCAGGCAGGCTGGGCTGCTCAAACAGTGGTTCCAGAGTGAGGTCAACAAAAAACCTCCTCATGCTCCAGGGAGGGGTCTCCTGAATTAGGCAAACACCACCTGAATATTCACGCTTTTATTTCTGGCTTAGAACAACACGAGGAGAGTAAACCATACCAGGTGACCGCCATGTAACAGAATGGGAGCTGCCAGGAGGGGCAGTCTGTAGGGTTCTCTGCCTGCCCACCATATGGCCCAAGGATTTGAGAGCTCTGTGGACACCTATGCATGTATTGTGGACGTGTGCAGCCCTTCAGGAAAGCCAGCTGGCATCTGTAGCATGAACCATAGGTTGTGTGTATTTTTTTACCGATATTCTACTCCTGGGTATTTATTTTGAAGAAATTTCAACAGAACAAAATTTCAACATGGGCCCAAACATGTGTACGCAGCCTTACTCTACAGCAGTTTTTAAACTCCAGTTGTCCAAGGATAGAATTCTGTGAATGTGGGTGGGAAAGAATCACATCTGTAGTTTCATTAACCTCTAGTTGAAATTTATCATTTCTTCTTCAATTATGAATGTGGGCAACAAACCACAGCAATGCCAGCAGTACCTCTGATTTTATCACCAACAGAGAGTGCAGGTATTTTCATATCTTAATTGTTGCAGAAATCTTGAAGTATTATTTATATTTATTACTACCTTGAAATTTACAGAGGTTATTAGACCCACCTTCAGATCTTACTTAGTAGGTAAATAAGGAAAGCATATTTATTACTAGATCAGACTTTAAAATGTATTTGCTAAGTATATTTGACGATAATTGCTTTCCTTTGTAACGCTGTGTGTCTGTGCTGTAATGAAGTATCTGCAAATCCTCATTGTGGGTTTAGTACATTAAAATGGACTGGTTCCATAGCCATTGCTCCCACAAAAATGGCTCATCCTCAAATGTTAAGTGCCTGGTGGCTTAGAAGCTCAGTACCAGGCAGAGTCAGAGGGAGGAGAGGCACATGAAGAGCGGCAGCATCGACTTGTTTGCACGTCAGTCTCTCCCTCGAGGGCAGCAACTCCAGCACACAGCCAGTATCCAACAGATGTTTGAATGAAGAGCTATATGAAAATATGATTTGTGTGGAATGTGTAAAAATAAAAACAGCTGTGCTAAGATTTGGGGGAAATAAGTATCATTGTTTCCTCATCTTTTCAATTTGGAACAATCTAATTTGGAAATAGTTGTATTTGTGGGCTGTGGCTGTATCCATTTTCCTCACGTATAATAAGGACAACAACTGGAAATATTCAAGGAGGGTACATCAAATCAGCTGTTCAAAATGGCAAGTGGCCAATGTAGAACCTCAGTCCACAGAATGAAGACCACCTAAACAATGGGTACCTGATATTCAGTATCTTGATCAGGGAGAACCACTATCATAGTTCCGTTTCTTTATCTTTCCCATAGACCTTTCTTCCAGAACAGACCCGGAACTGGCCTTCTGATATCCCAGCTCAGAAGGCTGGATTATAAACAGCCTCTCGTCTTCAGAGTATCTGCCCACAGCAGACATGGCTCCCTTCATTCTGCTAACCCCACCACCCAGATCCAAGATACCTTAGATTGCAAATTCATCATGGACTTCTCAAAAGTTTTTGGTGGTGCCCTCTGATGGTTACAAAGGATTGCAACAGCTCGGTTGGCACGGTTATAAGATAGGATCTTTGCCGGGATGTTCTCATCCGCTGTAAAAAAGGAAACATGACAGTGAAAAAGTCCGGTTGTGGAACAAGAGACAACACACAATGTATCTACCCCAGTCCTTCCTCCTCAGGATTTTACTGGCCCTCATCTCACTCCGATGATCAACGCAAGTCTGCCAAGCCATAAGTTCAAAATCTGAGTCAAGTGATCTGCTTGCTGCAGTACCCACACAGCTACCCACATGACGAAGCCCGAAGAAAATAGGAACTGGGACAGAAGAAGCCTGCAGCGGAGGGTATGACAAAGGGACTGTAAGTTCTACATTTTAAAACCACAAGACAGCATATTTCTTAAAAAGAAAAAGTGTTGACCAAGTAATTTTTTCACTTGTGTCATTCTCTCTCTCTTTTTTTTAAAAGACATTATTCCTTTAGTTGAACAACCTCTACACACAAAATAGACAGTTTAAGATTTTTGAATAGAAAGGATTTAGGTCTCAAAAGGTTTTACGAGTCTGCTACATGTTTTCTGGTAACATTTAACTGAGCCTTTTAAGACCCATGATGGCTGCGGCCAGACGGAAAGGCACTTGCGTCACTTTATCTCACCCTAAAACACTGACCCCTAACATACCCATCTTTGGCTTTTCTGGCTCATATTATAAAGCCATTTGACCTATTTATAGAGAACAGTGGGAATTTAGCAGTGACTGGACTCCAAGAAAAAAAGCTTTTCGATCTTGGTGATATCTTTGCAGCTAGTTTTTAGGAGAATACTACCTCTGAAGGGGGGAAAAAGGACAGAAACCTCAAAGAAAGGATTTGCTGCGGTATTTTTTAGTATCCATGACAACCTTACTCTCTCCAATTTAACAGAACATCACAGCACTATGTCTTCATTCTATGAGCTTTTAAATAACAGACATATAAAACACAAAATGCAGGCATTTTCAGAACAGAGAGACAGCCTCTGTCAGCATTCTCTAAATCAAATCTAGAAGCTGGGGTAGGAATGGGGGAAACAGCACCGATCTTACGTCTATACAAACTAAGCCTTAGCTCTCTATTATAGGTATGGAGGGAAGAAGTTTCCAGTCACAATGTTAAGGAGAAAAAGTGGAACAGACCTAGGACTAAGCTGAGCAAGGACATCGGACAGCATCAGTAGGCTGTGACCCTGGCTGGCCAAGCAGTACTTACGGGCTGTGAGTTCTTTTAGCTGCTGTTGTAACGTGATGGAGGCATTGTATGTACGGAACACCTTGGCTGTCAAACCTTCCATGAGATCCTGAAGATGCTTATTTAAAATAGCAGTCTGGAGGAGACAAAGCAACAGAGAGGATGTTGGGACTTAGGTAAAAGCCACACCGCCCTGCCCTCTCTGGCAAGCTCTAGGACATGTATGCCAGTGCGATCACAACCCTGCCAAGTTTTACTGCTCTGCCAGAGGGAAGTTAGGAAAAGAGGGAAGACAATTCCAGGATATAAGGTTGCATGATACCTCCTTAAGAAGTACTTCAATCTTTAAGCAGGCCAATAAAGCAAATTTGTCCTTCCCTGTTAAAATCTTCCCTGAGCTATCCAGGTCTCCAGCAGAGGTGGCTGGCATCCAGCCAGGGGAAGGCTCTGCAGGAGCCAGGGGAGGATAAAAGGCAGGGTCTGTCTACCCCGTCTCAGGGCTTTGGCCACGGATTCACTGTGTGCCCCGAGGGAGGAAGAGTGTACAGGACGCCATGGGACAGGCTGAAGGGAGAGCCCAAGCACCCTCAGGCAAACCTCTCCTTGAGCAGCCGTGAGGCTCTGGCGGGGCCCCTCTCCCACCCAGTGCCGTTTGCCTACTCACGTTGAGTCTGTCAAAAAGATCATCCTCAGGCTGCTTATTCTCCATAAATAGTTGTAAGTTCTTAAAAACCTAAAAGAAATAGGCAGAGCCTGATTTTACTATTTTTAAAACCTTTATTGTGGAAATACTTGCAACTATAAAAAAGCTGCGTGTGCGCGCGTACGTGTACACACACACACACACACACACACACACACACAAAACACAAAGCAGGAGACACGTGTATCCTTTACCCAGATTCCCGTACCATTAAGATTTTACCTCATTTACCGTTTGTGCAGTGTGTGTGTCTGCACACTGCTCTCTACTAAGTGTGTGTGTGTGTGTGTGTGCACAGAATTGTTCTGAACCATTTGTGGGTACTTACATAGGATAGAGATATTCCGTTACATACACATGGTTCTTACTGGCTTCATAAATTTACATCAGTACCTACCTTTATCTAATCTACTGTCCATATTCCAATTTTGTCAGTTGACCTACTGATGCTGTTTACCTCGCCAGTATGGAATCAATCCTTAAGTGTTTCATTCAACTGTCAGGTCTCTTTAGCTTCGTTTAATCTGGAGCATTTCCACAGTCAGAAAAGCCTAGGTACTGATTAAACATCAGACTGCTGAAGGGTTGGGATACTGGGGTCCCTTGGTTCAAGCCCAGTCCTTTGGGGTGGGGGGGCACCATGGAGCTGCAACAGTCTCTGCAGCTACAGGCTCAGAGACCTGAGGGCCAAACAGCTACCTTTTCGCTTTATCAGCTGAGGTTGAGCAAAGCTACAAAGTAACAAATTACACGACCAGGGGATACAGAAATGTGGTCAAATCATTAAAACAATGCAGGTTAAATCTTATGTTGTGAGGGCCAACCTCTCCACAGCATACTATGTTGAATCTATTGCTATTGGGAAACGGCCCACCATTCCAGGAAGGGCGCACCAGGGTGGGGGGTGAGGGTAGGGACTAAAAGGAGGTACACAGGACACCAAACAATACCTCTCCCCTCTCTTTCAAGTCATTTATTTTCCCTAGTGCCACACAGAGCACACAAAAAGCACGCAACACATGCTTGCTGAATGAATGAATGAATGAATGAAAAAACAGGCCCCATTAACTTACTCGTTTCTCCACAGGGACTTTGTTATAGTATCTGATGGAGTCCTTCCCAAGGAAGTCAAACTCGACCACGTATTCCTGGCCGTCCAGCTCTGGGTGCAGGTTGATGTGCTCCACGCGAAGCGAGCAGCAGCCCACGGTGTCCGCTGTTTCTCCTTCCTCCTTCTCGTTGCCTGCTCTCAGAGCAAGCTGTGCAGGGAGGGCAGAGAGAGACAAGGAGGAGCATGAAGAAACTTGAACCTCATAGGATCTCCAGGAAACCCAACTCTCTTTGGGGACGGAGCATTAGTCTGCAAGGCCTGGGCATTCTGGACTCTGCATTGTTGCTTCTTCCCTATCCCATGAAGTATGGAGAGTCAAGGGGATACTAAACTTCCCTATAAATCCATGTTTCTCTTTACTCTGCCCTCTTACATGGGGATGGAAGAGAGGAAGAACATTTTTAAAACACAAACCAGCAACTGAAGGGGTGTTTCTAGTCTGGGCAATCAGACTCAAAAGGCTTGTCTCTTAATTTTGCTAAATTTTTGAGACAATTCAAAATTTGTGCTAATATATGAGCAATGTAATATTGGTGGGGAAAAAAAAAGAAATCTTTTTCTTCTAAAGCATACAGGTACTGAGGAACTAATCTCCAGAGCACTCTTTCAAACTGTAGTTAGGATACTTTAGCGGATTATTTTCCCAATTTATTTAAGGGTCATAATCATCTCTTTTAGAAATAAGAATGGCATAGTATTTCCGGCACATTCAGATTCCTGCAGACCCTCCTATCAGGCAGACTGTGTTCGGACAGCAGCAGACACTGAATGCCTCTGTCGCCACGTCTACTGTCCTTACTGGGACAGAGACTGGATGAACAGGACCACGAATGCTGCTTGTCACTGCTTCTCCAGTACTTAGCATGGGGCCTGGAGGTGTAAACCCCCACATCTCTGTTAAGCTGAACACATTAGGTGATGAGACAGGAAGACACGTACCTTGTCGATGAAGTACAGGGCTACAGCTCTCTGCCGGACTTTCATCTCTTTAGACTTCCAGTCTTCTCGATATTGGTTCCGGATCTTGTCCACACATTTCTTCAGCCTCCGAGCAGTCTCGTATTTCTGCCAGTCTTTCTCACCCTGCAACGACCCAACCCCAACGGTGGACTGCTTAGAGATGGTGGGGTAAAGATAGACTTTGAATATCCAAGTTTAGAGCTTAGAACCAAAGAGAAGGAACTTGAGCTTAAGGAAGATAGAAAGAGTACTGAAGAGAAATTTCAGGGCATTTAATTTGATGAGAACTCATGCTGTCCCGTTTCCACTGTCTAATTGCTAAGAAAGCCTCTGGCTTTCATTCTGTAAAATGTTTATGTTGTTGGGAAAAGCCCACATGGCATGTCCCCAAAACTGACTTCTGTCAACACAAAAGCTATGAACATCCCCAGCCCAGCTCTACTGCTGAATCTGTGACCCAACACTCTTCTGCCAGGATTGAATTTCATTAAATTTAAGACAACCATTTACAGATTGATGGAAGGAACTGTCAAGGAAGCAGAACCAAAAATGACAACATATAATTACAAAGGAACACAATGACTTCCAGGAACAGCTGTAATTATTCACCAGTTTCTAACTTCTGCATTTAAAAGTATTCTTGGTTAGATGGAGGGAAACACTGTTACTGGGAAGTTTTTTTTTTTTTAAACATTAGAGCTTTGAGTGGAAGGTTTAAAAATTCATTTGAAAGCCAATTAAAGGTTTTTTAAAAGGTGTGAAAAAGACTGAATGTAACCAACAGTGATGGAAGATTTCTGCTAGCAAGGACTGATAATAAGTGAAAAAGGTAAAGAAGGGAAAAAATCCAAAAAAATATACGAGGACCAGGGATATTATTACAAGGCCTACAACAGACTATATGACATGAACACCAGGATGGAATTTAAGAACCCAAGAATCACTCACTGCTCTTAATTCCCCCACCCTGCAACAAAAGAGATGGGTAGTGATTTCTACCCACATATGCCTGGATCCCGCCTATGACAGGGACACATGGTCCTCGAGGCATTAAGAACTGTGGCAAGATAAGTGGCCTTCTGAGCATGCGGGAGTGTGGGGTACATGGGGTAAGAAATGTCTTCTACTTGTAACAAACACTCAGAAATGAAGCTTACCCGGCATGCTAAGGAGTCATCGGCACTCTCCCACAGCTGTGTGTGGACGAGCTGTACTACTTGTTTGGCTACAAAACAAGAGGTTCAGTAACTACGTGTTGTTGTGGGTGGGTGATTTAGTAGCTGGTGATACAGAAGAAATATCTAAGTTCTATTTCCTGACAATGGGAAGCTGAAAATTTATTAGTGATTTTTCTAAGTACATTTTGACATTTACAACAGTGAATAAGAAAAGATGTGATACATACAAGTTGTCCTCATGTACAAGTTAGTAGTAATAAATCTCCATGGCAACGGTTCTTATTTACACAGAGACAGAGATGAGAAGAGAGAGAAAGGGATAGTGAGAGGGAGGGGGGGAGGGGGGCACGGAGGGGAGGCAGGGAGGAGGGCAGGGAAAAGGGCAGGGAGAGAGCAAGGACACGAAAGGCTTGTCTCTAACAGTACAGTCTCCAGCTCAAGACTGGGCTCTCCCTTCTCTAAGGCATGTGGGCCTACCGAAGCTTGACTCTGACTCTTCAAAGTCCTATAGAATTCTATTTCCTCAGTCCGTTAGTCATGCCACTGAAACAAGGTTTAGAAAACTCAACAAATAATTCATTCACAGATATCACAAAGACCAACTTTTCTTCACAGGCTGGCTGGGCTCCTGGCACAAGGATCCAGGATTCTCTCAAATAAGGACACAGAGATGGGGGTGGGGTGGGTGCAGAAGCCACCTTGTCTCGGTCCAGCAGGGGAGGGCTGGCCTCCAGGAAGTATGCTTATCCCTGCGCCTTCAGTTTCCCTGAACAGAATCCACAGCGTAAAATGCACTTGAACAAGCTTTCTCAGACTACTTCTAGAAAATAAAATATCCATTTGGGTCTTCCAGGCAAGGTCTTCATCAAAAGCATCTCAGTAAAACAAGGCGTCCACTATAGGGGGGCTGCATTTTAACCCTTGTCCTCTTCCCCTACTCAGTCAACCCTCTGTAATGGTAAGAATCTAATTTGATTAGTTACATACAACATTCTTTGGGTGACTTTTTTTTTTTAATCAGTAGACCCAAGGTATTTTCTCTTTTTCTAATATACCTGCTTATCCATTAGGCAAGTAGGTAAGTGGGGTCAGGCTCTGGATTCAGGATAGCAAAGTGGGAGGTGAGCTAATCCTGTTCCCTAATCCCTCCCCAGAACTCAGTATTGGCCAGTGGCTCTTAGTGGCTCTTTACTTCTCACTTAGCTGATGACCCCTATATGAAGCTGCCATTGTGTAGAACACTAAAGAGGCAGTGAATGGCATTCTAAACTCCAAACATGTATCACTTAAACACAAGATGCAACAAACTGGCCATGTTTATACCATGTTTAAAGAGAAAATTCAACCAGCTTTTTATACGTGCCCATTAAAAAATATATACGTTGGGGCTAAAAAATATATATGTTGGTTCGATTCCCACATGGGCCAGTGGGCTCTCAACCACAAGGTTGCCGGTTCGACTCCCGCAAGGGATGGTGGGCTGAGCGCCCTGCAACTAGCAACGGCAACTGGCCCTGAAGCTGAGCTGTGCCCCCCACAACTAAGACTGAAAGGACAACCTGACTTGGAAAAAACGTCCTGGAAGTACACACTGTTCCCCAATAAAGTCCTGTTCCCCTTCCCCAATAAAAATCTTTTAAAAAAACCCCAAAACATATATATATATATACATACATACATATATATATACATACATATATATATATACACATACATATGTCTTTTTGTGATTGATTTGTAGAGAATTTATAGTCTTTTTATGAAAATCCTTTTTCAGATACTAAGTTGTGTTACTTTCTTCCAGTACTTTCCATTCACCTTTTATTCTGAATAAGTCTTTAAAAGTTTTTGTTATACATATTTAAGTGTACAGTTTGATCAGTTTTGATCCACTACACCCACCCATCAAGACAGAGAATATTTTTGTCATTCCAGAAGTTCCCTCATGCCCCGTCCCAGTTAATCACCAACTAAGCAACTACTGATCCTTTCATCTGATTGCTATCATCCTAGTTTAGTTTTGCCTAATCTAGAATATTATATAAATGGTATCATACAGTATAGGCTGTTATGTGTGGCTTCTCAACATGTTTTAAAGATTCATCTGTGTTGTTGCATTTATCAGTAGTTCCCTCTTTTTAACTGCTGATATATAAGGTATATTCTACGATTATCTCTAATGTGTTTGGCTATACCATAATGTGGTTATCTGTATGTTGATGGACCCCTGGTGGATGTTTTCGGTCTGGACTCTCAGGAATATAGTACTGCTATTAACATTCTTGTACAAGTATGTTTATGGACATATGTTTTCACTTCATTCGGGACAAAAATACCTAGAATTGGAATTAGTATCTCACTGTGGTTTACTTAGGCATTCCACTGATAATCAGTTATGCGGAACACTCTTTCATGTGTTTATTTATTGGCCATTCCTCTAGCTTCTTTTGTCAAGCATCTATTTAAGTCTTTTGTTCTTTTTTATGGGGATGTTTGTCTTTTTATTATTGAGTTATAAGAATTCTTTGTATATTCTGGATACAAGTCTTCTGTCAGATGGATAAACATGTTGCAAAAATTTTCTCCCAATCTGCAACTTGAATACTTATTTGTTTTTAACAGTGTCTTTTGTTGAATCTAAGTTTTTACTTTTAATGAAGTCCACTTTATCAATTGTTTCTTTAATCATTAGTGTTTATTTTGTGTCCTAAGGTCGTACAGATATTCTACTCTGATATTATCTAGAAGCTTTAATATTTCAGTTCTTACATTTGAAAATTTAGAATTTTATACTAAGAAATCAGGTTCAAAATATAGTTTTAAAGAAATAAGCATATGTCTTATTTTGTTTTTCTAATAAAACTCACCAAAATCAGAGCTTCCCAAGACTACAAAGTTTCATACAGACATTTTCCTTCAATCCAGCCATCTAATCCCCAGATGGTTACATTTCAAAGGTTATAGACATATACATCTTTGAGACCCCAGAGCATTACAGGTTCTAAAGAGAAAAGGCAGCAAAGTTTATCTGGCATTAAGAATATTTTAATAGGTTTGAAGATAATGTGATGTCAACATTGATTCTAAAGTTTGCTGTACTTAATCTGAAAGTAAAATCATGACGATAAATTTTGGTTGTAAAGTTAAGACTGGTCTAAAGAACCTTACCTTTACTAGTGGCTAGTTTCCCAGGTTACGAGACTACATAATGCTTCCCCAGCTGGCAGTGCCCTAGACTTAGCAGTGAGTCCCTACAAGCAGTCCTTTTGTAATCTCCTAGATCCATGGTTTATCTGGGGTAAGAGAGCTTTGTTTAACTACAGGATCCAGAACGCTGACTGTCATTCCCCTGCTATTTCAGATTCTGTGGGCACCAGGTACAAAGTAGAAGAGGAAGGGAATGGAAACACTTGCAAAAAGATGTCTGTATAATGGAAATCCTGGGAGGAAAAGCAGAACAAACTAGGATGAGCACAGAAAGATGTACACGAGTTCAGGGCAATATTTTCAGTACCTGGAACAAATGTTACTATGGCTCTCAAAAGCCCTAATCCTTTCAATGACCTGTGAGGCTGGAAACAGTATAACCCTGGCTATGACTCCTAGTAGGCTAATCCAAGTTTCCAGAAAGGGGCAAAAACAGAGGACATCAAAGGGAACCCACACTTCAGCTGTGCTCTTTTTTTTTTACCTTTGCTCAAATTTTCTAAATTGTCAAAAATCTATTAAGTCACACGCTTGAGCTTAATATCTTGACAGAGCAGACAGAGATGGAGCAGAATGGTACAATACTACATGGGGAAAGTGAATGAGTAAAATATACATACAAGACCAAACAAAGAACCCCAGAACAGGAGAAATCTCTAGGGGCTGAGCAGAAAGATGTAGAACCAAGCCCCATGATGGCAGCCTCCCCTAAGGTGGACCTACGTCTACCAAGAAATAAAATCACCAATCGCCACCCATCACACTCTCATATAAAAACTTAATTTTATAGACTTTTGGGTCAGATCAGGTCAGTGAAATCATGCTTTGATCATCCATAGCAAGGAAAGTGTTCCATGCAACAAGGGAGCTCTGAACCCAGGGGCTGTGTTAGCTTGAGCTGACATAGGCTAGAAGACGCGCTCTGAGGCAGGAGGAATGAGCAGAGAAGTGGAGAGAAAGGGGGAGGAAAAGGGGATGATAAGTAGACAAAACCCCCCTCAAAAAGATTATAACAAATAGAGGAAAATGGCTTAGAAAAACTGCCCAAACAATAATTAGTACACGAAGTCATTTCAGGAAACATTTTAAAGAACAATCTGACAAAGTGAAAGGTGTATAAAGAGAAAAAAATAAAACATCCACTAAAAAAGACAAGAAATTATAAACCAATAGAAATAAAATGAAATAAAATCAGGTATATAAGATAAAAATTAGACATCCTGAAAATAAAAAAATAACTGAAATAAACTGAAAGAAGTTACAGATGGGATAAACTTTAAATTGGATATAATTAAAAAAATGAATTAGTGAATTGGAAATGAGCCCTACTACAGAACTGCCCCCAAATGAAGACCAGACCTAAAGAGATAAAGAATATGAAAATATAGTTAAAAAAAACACATGTATAGATTGAAAAGCTCCAACATTCATCTAATAGGACTCTATAAGAAGCAAATGAAAGGAATGGCTTAGCAGCTGTGGAAGAAATAAAGGCTGGGAGATTTTCAGAATAAAAATACATTAGTCCTGAGACTGAAAGTCTAGTCTGAGTATCTATAAAACTATATTTATACTTAGAAATAGCATAAATGCATAATAAAGATGCATCCTTTATTTAATAAAAGACAGATCATAAGGATGAAAATAAAGAAATTTTCAGGTAAACAAAGGGAGAATTTGCCACCTATGGATCCTCACTAAAGAAACAGTAACAGATGTATTTCAACAAGAAAAGTAAATCCAGTGGGGAAGTATTGAGTACAGAAATTAATGAAATATCTAACTGTCCCAACTGTTGATTGGAGAGAGAGTTAAGGTTTAATGTAAATGAAGTTAAGATTGTCTTCATTTATAGTTAATTATCTATATAGAAACCCCAAAAAACACTGACACTTTTAGAATGAGTTCAGCAATGTTGTCAGATATAAGAGCAGTATTCAAAAATCAACAGCGTTACAACTCCAGTAATAACCAACAGAAATGTAATAAAAAAAAATATAGTTCAACAGCACTAAAAACTGTAAGGTCTCTAAGAAAAAAAGGTTTTTAAAATGTGTAAAACCTCTATGGAGAAAATTACAAAACAATACTGGAGGAAATATTCAAAGACATGAATTAATGGAGAGGTATAACACGTTCATGGACTGGAAAAACAATAAGATAATGAAATAATATTAGTATTTTCCCCCTATTAATCTACAAATTCAATGCAATTCTAATAAAAATCTCAAGTCTTCATTGGAACTCGACAAATTTATCTAAAAATGAATACAAAACAGCACAGAGCTAAGAATAGCCAAGACAGTGTTGAAGAATGAGATGAAGGAAACTTGTTCTACTGAATAGTAAAATTTTACAAAGCTACAGTAGTTAAGATAGTATCTTACTGATGAAGAAACAGATAAGCAGACCAATAGGACAGAGAGTCCAGAAACAGTCTGACACATATATAGAAATCTGATTTATGAGAGAGGGGGTAATACAACTAAATACTTCTGGGACAACTGGTTATTCATTTGGAAAAAACATATTAGATCTCAACCTCATATCATACACAAGAATACATTCTAGTGGATCAAAGGTCAAAATTTAAAAAGGAAAACTTCAGAAGTGTTGGCAAGGATGTGGAAAATGAACTTGTACTCCCTGTCGGGGGGACTGGATGGTGGTGGTATAAACTAGTTCAAATACTTTAGAGAACAATTCGGAAATATAAAGAATCTTTGAGGGAAATTTTCATCCATATACACACAGAAAATGTGTTTATTCCAGCACTGTTTATAATAGCAAAAGATTATAAATGACCTTAAATGTCTCCTGACAAGAGGATAATTTTTTATATAATAGAACTCCATATCGCAAACAAAAATGGATAAATTAGAAGTGTATGTCGAGATAATAAACTCTCAAAACCAAAGCTGGGTGAAATAAATACATGGCAGTATGATCTCAATAACATACCTCATTTAAAATTAAACCCTGTAAAACAATACCACATGTTGTTTATGCACACATAAATATGCTGTAAAAATACAAACACACACACGAGAATGAAAACATTAAGTTCATTATAGTAATCTCCAGGGAAGGAGATGAATGGTACACAGCGGGGCTTCAACTGTGTTTACATTAGAATAGTTTTTACGCAACGAAAGAGGTGAATAGGACATTATGTTAAGGTCTGACACATTCAGATGGTGGGTGTGAGTATTCGTTATATTATTATCTCTTCTTGTGTATTAGAAGCATTTTATTGAAAATAAAACCCCTAATGCTCGTCCCTATTTTTATCCAAAAAGAGCACACTGCTTCTGCTGGCAGTACAGTTAAAAACTATTCAAAGCACCGTCAAACTCCAACCTCTGAAGATCTCACTCTTCTGCTGAGTGGGAAATAGCCGAGGAGGATTGGCAGAAAGCTGAAGAAATCACATTTCTTTTTCCCTCAACAGTACCACTTGCCAAGCTTTTAACCATCTTCACGACTCTTAGGATCCCAAACCAGCTGACTAGTGTCAGCCATTCTGTCCTGGGCATAAGTTTCTAGGCAGGGCCTACATCTGGGTGATTGGTAGGTTCACTGCCATAACCATCATCCAGAAAACTGCACAAATCCCTGTGGCGCACAGGAGCTATCTGGGTATTGTGCACGATAAATGGAGTGAGTATGTGTCTGCCCCTGAGGTACTCCACCTGGCTTTTCTAACAAGAACCACTACCCCCAGCGACTCTCCTACAACCAGCTCTAAGCCTGCCTGTGAGCAAACACAGAATACCTCACTTGCAATCTGTTCACCTCTCTCCATCCCCACTGCCACCATCCTGTTTAGGCATCACCACTTCTTGCCCGGAGTATTACAACAGCCTCCAACTGGTCCTCCAACTTCTTGTTTGTGTCCAACCCAGTCTCCACAGAGCGGCAGTCAGAAGGATCAATATGTCACAGGTTTCTCAAACACAAATCTGGTATTAAGCCCCTTCTCACCCTTGAAAACCCAGTGGCTTCCTATTGGATTGAGGATAACACAAAAAAAATTTTCGGAAGCTTCTAAAGATGTGGCCTGCTCCCTATCTAGCCTCCCCTGAATTTCCTTCATATAGTTGTTCCTGATCTCTATCTGTTGGAAATAACTGCTCTATTTATCTAAAGCATTTGGCATTTTTCTTTCTTCTATTTAATAAAACTGAATTCTTACTCGATTTTCCCACCAGCCCACAAATTCTTTGAGGGCTAAAACTATTGTTTATTCACCTTTGCAGCCTACAACTTTGCCGTATTTCAGAAGGGGAATGTGACATGTTTCTTTAAATGACTTGACTTCTGCTCTCCATGAGGGTTCTCTTTCTGATTCTATTACTCTGAACTAGGAAAAGTGACATTTTCGAATTGAAGAAAACATAGATATTTTTCTCATCAGAACACAGAACTATAGGCTAGAAAATGTGCACTTTATTCTCAATAAGACATATAACCTTTTGAGCTATGGCTTTCGTATCTTAACAAATGTTTAATAACTTATAAACCAAGATTACAAAGGTCTTTAGTCCCAGTCCCTTGAATGTAAACACTCACTAACTCCTTGACTGTTTTCTTGTGGAACCCGTCTCTCTCTTTAGGCTGCTGTTCACATTTCCATAGTATAGCTCAGGGAGGAAGTCCGTGGGACTCTCCCAAGCAGGGTATGCATAGCAGACTAACGAGAACTGACTGCCCTTCCAAAACAGTTTTCCCATTTCAGTAATAGTATCAGTAACTAACAATACAGGGGGAATACAACAGTTGATAGTGTGCTTTCACATACATTATCCCACTTGTTCCTGATGGAATCTACTCAGATGAAACCTTAGAAAGCCAGAAGTATGTAAGACTCTAGATCTTACAACTTCTTTCTGGATTCACAGCAATTATTATTGCCTTCCTCGTAGCCAGGAGAAGTGAGGAAGAGAAAGGGTGCTGCAGAAGCCAATATGCATTTACCACATTCTGACCACTGGAAGTGAAGCGATGTGAAGGCAGAGACTGCATCTGTCCTGTTTACCTACACAGTGCCTAGCACCATGTACACACTGTGCCAGGCACATATCAGGATTCCAGCAAATGTTTGTGAATAAATGAATAACATTGCAATGTAATACAGAAAAC
Source organism: Rhinolophus sinicus (assembly GCF_057876585.1). Taxonomy (NCBI): domain Eukaryota; kingdom Metazoa; phylum Chordata; class Mammalia; order Chiroptera; family Rhinolophidae; genus Rhinolophus; species Rhinolophus sinicus. The sequence continues at coordinate 15,527,799 of NC_142513.1, forward strand.
GGATACCTCTGAGAGAGGTCACCAGATAATGCTAACCATGAAAGTACTTGCCTTCTTTTTTGGGGGAGGGTTTTTAATTTGTCAAAGTTGATTCTAGAGGCCAAAATATCACATTTCAACAAAAAGAGACTACCAGTCCCACTAACTGGTGCCGCTTTTAGCTACCCCTTACCTTGATTCGTGAACTGGGGTTCAACATGATGTATTTAATGGAACCTTGGATGTTCTCTGTCCAAGAAACTAGCCAAGTAACCTTGTTATCATGTCGGACCTCTTTCCATTTATGTCCTGGAGGAGGAGAAGGAACCTTGGCATCTCTGTGGAAATAGCAAAGCAGGAGGGCAGTCAAATCAGGAGGAGAGAGGCACAATTTCACCTTTCATGACCTGAAGTGGATAAATCTACAGAGCATTTATAAGTTTCCTCCTCACCGGTCAATACATAAAAAGCACTTGGAGATCTATACATGGAAATACTGTACTGCCCCCTAAACAGTGGGAGATGTCCCCAACTACTGAGAACCACGGAAGCCCCGCGATCCATTTCCGGCCCCAAGGGTGCCCTGCGCTCACTTGCTGCAGTTGATGATTATGTCCTCGGGCAGGATCCGTCGCTTCAGCATGCCCATCTTGGGGTGGTTGCCACGGCCCCGGAAAAGCCCTGGAGGTTCTATCTTGAAGTTGGCAATCCTCTCTTTGTGGTTATCCATAATACAGAAGCCATATTCTTTCAGTAATTTTTCATTCTCCTCTTTGATTTTCTGGAAAACAGCAAAGAAGTACTCAGAATGGATTCAAATGGCTGTTCTCTACTCAGATACTGTTATCTCTTATGTGATAATAGGTCAAGGTAAAGTCTAAAAGGTACTAAGAAATGAATTCAAATAAGGGAAAACCTCTAACAGAGTTTTCAAACTTGAATACAATAAAATTCCCCCAAAGATCTATCTGTAAGGATTAACTATAAATTCAAAACTGATTCTCTCATCTTTAAGGATATACGTTTATGAATATGTTACCTAGGTATTTTTAAATGTAACTTTAAAAATCAACACCATTTTTGTTCAGTGTGTCAACATGGGGGTGGGGAAGAGCCTCTGACAGGGCCTCATTCTCTAATAGGTTCCAACATTTAGCTGAACAGCATTTCACATGGGTTTTCAAACTCAAACAAACCTGTTATGGATTCTTTCCTAGGTATATAGGTACATACACCATGCATTCTGTGACCCTTGTTCCGAAAAGGCAGGGGAAAGGATCTGGAGCCTCGTTACCCTCTGCAGCCACTTCATTCATATTATACTCAGCAGCTCAGTTTAAGTCCTGCTGCCTTGTGGGTAGAAACAGGTTCAGAACTTGCTGGCAGCAGGTGTCCCTGGCTGGGCTCTGACAAGGGGATACTTAAGAAACCTCCCTATCTTTGGATCATTACTCCAAGAACAAAGCTTCAAAGTGGTTTTTAAGTTTAAAAACACCCCCGAAATAAATAATAAACCAAATTTCACTAATTTGGAATAGTGAGAAAAAACACTAAGCTGAGACTGAAAAATCTGATGCAGTTATCATTCTTATAGTAATTCACAAATTTTAAACTAAAGGTCAGATAGGCACAATCAAACAATGACTTACATAAACACAGTGGCCTAAAAATATGCAAGTCTTATAACATGCTGAAACTACAGGGCTTTGAAGTGCAAAGAATTTCTTAAATTCCTTAACACTTGGACCTCCAATTTGGAAAAAAACGAAACTCCAGCCTGGATTCCTCCAGATCAGGGGTTGGGAAACTTTTTCTAGACAGAAAATACTTTAGGCTCGAGGGCCACCTGGTCTCTGTTGCGACTACTCAGCTCTGCCACTGTCGCACGAAGGCAGCCATAGATAACATGTGCACAAGTAGATGTGGCTGTGTTCCAATAAAAGCATTTTTACCAAACAGGATACCTATCGTTTGCCTCCCAGTACTCTAGAAGAAAATGACATCCCAGCTGGATACTGGACATATCCTTCAGGAATGACGATGGCCAAGGCTGGAAGGTGGATACGAATGACCCTGGCTAGATTCCAGTGTCACACAGGTCAAAGAACAGGGTGGCACACGGCCTTATTATTTTATCTGTTATAAATATCCAGGAACCAGAGTGGGGTAGGTATTTGAGTTACTGACTGGTTTTCAAGTAAGTAGAGCACCAGGGTTCTTATATTGAGCCATTAAACAAACTGCTTGTTCACAATTTTAAGCCTACATAAAACACTGAAGAAAATGTAGATTTTACTAGGTTGAGACTCCTAAATCTTTAGCAGAGAGCCATGTAAAATGACTAAAGTCAAAGGTGTGTCATAAGAACCAAAAAGAAACTTGGATGGACTAATCACTATTCCAAAATCCTCCAGAGGTTTAAAAAATGGTACCAGTTTTTCTTCCTTGCTCATCTGTTTCCGAGCTTCCGCCTGGGCTTTGAAATACTGGCTCATCTGGGTAAAATCACATTTGCTAAGGTTGGTGATAACATTCTTCTCTTCATTAGTCATTTCCTAGTCAAAAGAAAAAAGGGGGATAGAAGAAGAAAGTAAATACACTAATTAAGCCCCCAGATTTCCTTGCAATGACAGCAAAGCAGCATTTTTTCAGTCAAAGGTGTCTGGACAGGTAGTCAATCTAAATTAGTGAGTTTTGAAAAAAAGAAATAATTTTATTACTTTGTTCTATTATACGTTACGTTTTTGACAGAAAAATGTTTAAAATGATTTATCATTTAAAAAGGTAACTCTTACATAGTGTCTTGGATTCCTCAGCACACTGCCGCAATCCCCCAGGCATCTGGATACCACAGTTGGCGAAACATGACCACATGCCATTTGTTTCAGTAATGAGAAAAATAGTCCCATACTCATTCTCTCTCATTCTCTCACTGTCCCTGCCCTAGTCACTTATTAAATCTTATTCCAGAACTATTCAGAATATAAACTTCAGCTCAGCCTCTGTCCACATTATTCAATTGAGGATCATGAGATTGTTTAAAATCACAATATAGATATAGAATACATGGTTTTAAGAACAGAAAGTACCTAAAGCAAATAATCAAGAATCAAGAGGGACTGGGAGGGACATCACTTTAGATCTCCCTTGGCAACAGCAGACACAGGGTGGCCCTGCAGACACAAACTTTCTCTTGCTCAACTGGAGCTGAGGGTTTCCGTTTGGCCTCATCTGATAAAGTCCCTGCTGCAGCCATGTGACAGCTGGGAGGGAAGAAACGTAAGCATTCTTGTTGGCTAAAAACCTTATGTAATATAGTAAATGAGCAAAAAAAAAAAAAAAAAATAATGACTTTTATTACAATAAAATTAATAAAACTCAAATTTTATGTTAGGGAATTTTTTGTCAAATTATAGCTTATTAATTAGTAGTTGATCAATATTTCTGCAAGGTGCTAGGATATCAATACATGCGCTACATACAATACCTTTCTCCAGTCTTTAAAGAAATTTTTCCTAAATATTTCCTTAGTAGTATATTCATGATCGAGCATTTTTGCAAAGAACGTAGCTACTTCTTCTGCTTTGGGGCTCAGCTTCATGACTTTACCTAGAAGAAAAAATTGTTCCAGAAAATGAGATGTAGTGTTCATGTCCTGAGTATAAATACTGAGCTCTGGAGAAATCTGCTTTAATAATGGTACCTTCCCAAGATATACAAAGGTCTGGTCACACATGGCAACAACAACAACAAAGACAATACTCTGATTTATAGCTACTTGTATAAATGCTCCTTCTCTTTAGCAGATATTTACCTGGGTCATTCTCTGGAGACTATGCCAGTAAATTGTTCCCAGGTGCCTGCTCAGGACAGGGATGAGCTGGGGGAGGCCCAGTCACTCTTCCTTTTCCTTTCAGCAAGCAGGGTCCTTTACACCTCTTCAATGGTTTTTAAAAATCAAATTCTCACAGGGACTCCTGCCACTGCTAAGCTAAGCAGCTTCTGTTCAAGAAGGGGAGGAAAGGATAGGGCAGGGAGTGGAAGAAAGGAATTGTGGGGAAAAGAAATAGGCATCTTTCTTCTTTCGAGTTAGGTGGGTGGAATATGAATAAAAAAAATATATATCCATAGCAGGCAAGCCCAGATATCCCATATGAAAAGTCTAAATAAGACCTTCCTCTAGAATCTTGCCACTCAAGGACCAGCAGGATTGGCACCACGTGGGCGCCGGTGAGAAATGCAGCATCTCAGGCCCCGCCCCAGTGCTACGGAATCAGTGGGTACATTTTAACAAGGCCCCCAAGTAGCCTACGTGCACACTCGAGTTTGAGACGCACTGTCCTGGAATACAAGCATTAGCCCCTTTCAGGAAAAACGGACTCGTCTAGAGCACAAAGGATGACTGATGCCCCCATTTACGTGTTTAGTAAAAGCCCTTCTAACAGAATTATGATGTCACACAGTGTAAAGTAAATCTGAATGGGGCCTAAGGGTTTTGTGTCCCTTAAGTAGTTGATAAAGCAATAAAAGACAAGTACTTGGGAATTTAATTTACTTTTCAAATGGAGTACTTTTGAAAGTACTTTTAAGGGCAATTTCCATTTTTTTCTTAAAACTTTACAACACCACCTGGAACTAATTCATGGCATAATAATTTGGCTATACTTAAAATGAAGTTAAATACTATTCTACTACCTTACTGTTATTACATAGGTACTGATAATTCACCAAAGACTTTCACGTTTACTATAGAAAACTATAACTTAACCAGAAACCCATTCATTTGCAAACTCAGAAGATATCTCCTCTCATGATGGTTGGGAGGTTATCATCCCTGATTACAGGGATGCAGGGAATTGAAACACAAAAATGAAACTCACGGTAGGCAAAAAGAACCTGCTTGGAATCCGTAACTTAAAAGGCCAGTAGGTGGCGCTCCTTCCCCCTCTCAACCTCCCAAGCTACAGACACGGGAATAGGCAGGCTTTCAAGGGTTTCCTGCACTTCGGAATGTCCCCATTCAGATCTGAACCAGAGTTGCCAGTATAGTTGTAACATGCTTACAATATAAAGGAAAACATTAAGTCACTAGAATGAAATAAAATAAATGGCAAGAAAGAATGTACACTGTTCTCAGGTCTGTTTGGTATACACTAAACAGGTTTTCGTTTTTTTTAATGGAGACTCTGGGCAATTTGAATTCTGTCCCAACACTGGAAGCAATTTTGAAACTTCCTACTTTAGACGAGCTGTCAAAGATGAAACCCCAGCTCCCAGCAGCAGTGGAGGGACGAGGACTTGCTGGTTCCTGGCAATGGTAGCACTTTGGTGGAAAAGGCCGAGCTCCAGGAAGAAGAAACTGCTGAGTCAGAGCTGAAAACTGGACCTTCTTAGAAGCAATTCACTGCTTCCGCCAGCTCATGCCCCACTTTCCTGGCAGGTTCTAAAGGAGTCTGAGAATTCACTTCCCTAGAGAGTAGGCAGGACTTACAGTAGTATCAATTTGGACTAATAAGACGAATACAACTTCTTGACTTACTGCAGAGTGGGAGTTTACATACAAAGGAAAGAAATTCCAGAGAAAAGACCATCAGAAAATATACCAGAGCCCGGGAGCTGGGGCTCTATGATGGAGGACTGGGGAAGAAGGGGAAAGGGACCATGGCAAGCAGTGATGACTGTTCAGGCTTTGGCTTCCCATCTTGAAAAGTAAGAGAACCCCAAAGAGTAGGGAATCTAGCTTTCCATCAAATCACTTTGAACCTCAAAGTGAAGCTTTACCAGTTGAGCTTTCTAAAGCTCTTGGTAAGCCCAGATTAGGGCTACAGAATACTGCACTTTAAGGACTCTTTTTCAAGGTCCTACGCTCTTTCTTTTCACTGAAGTGTTGACTGTGAGTCACGTTTAAGAGTCTCCAGGAATGACCCATTGTGAAGGCTAACAGTAGAACTGTCCTGTGGTCTCTGGTGAACACAGGTCAGAATGTTTCTTTTGAGGCGAGCATGTGTCACTGAGGCTACAGGGTCCTGCCAGACTGCAAACACCATGAGATCAGAGATCAGTCAATACTGACCACTGCTGGGTCTTGGTGTCTGAAGACAGACACACTGAACAAACATAGTTTTAAAAAACAAATTCCAGTTTGCCAAGTTCGACACATCCCTTGCTTGTACAACTCAGCCTTTCAGTATAAGCTACCACGTTGACCTTTGCTTGTACGACCCAGCCTTTCAGTATAAACTACCACGCTGACCTATAAGCATCCATGGCCTTGAGGTCATTGCTGGTAGACAAAGATGCAGAACTCTTGAGTGTTCATCACTGATGCTTTTCAGCAGTTCACCTGCTGAGTGTTTCTCAAAGTATGGTTCAGAAGCACCCAACACTACTCCACTCCTATTAAATGGGCCCAGATCCACCTGGGAAATCTTAAGCACATAAAGGTTTGAGGAACAATATACTCTAGCCATTTCTGGATAGAACTCTGGGAATGAGGGAAATCAGTTGATCATTACCATCTCCCAAGGACAGAAATACCAGTAATAGTTAACGGACAATTCTGAGGGTTCTAAGAGAAGTAGGCAGGGCATATCTTTAGAGCGGCTCATCAGACCTGACTGCACATACAGCAAAGGCATAATGTTCTGCTATGTAGAGTGAGTGACAGACACCTACCAGCCCTACCCAGCGGTGGATGGCAGACTAATCCTCAACCAAATACTCGTACTGTTTCTAGTGATGAGAGTTTGTCAGTTTGCATTGTATCGCTAAAATAAAACACTACCATTCAAGTATGGTTTTTCTAAGAATTCCTGCAAAGAATAACTCTTTAGAAATGAAGTTCAGATGAAAACATTTAGCTTGTAAGACCAAGTGCTGTGAGCTATGTGCTCACAGGACCTTTTTGAGACCATGTAGATAAAACATTAACAGCCCCTTTCTCATGGCACTTTTTCAGCACCAAATGGGCCTTTAAGAGTTAAATAAATACCTGATGACCCTCCCCCCCAACCACATGATGATAATAAAACAAAATGAAATAAACAGAAAAGATTATACAGCATAAGATCCTTCCTCACTTTCTATTCCTAAATAGAAACACTCTTTTCTTGGCCAAGAACTGGACAACCTTGGAACAACTCACCATCATAGTAAAACTTGACACTCTCTGGAAGAGGCTCATACGGTGGAGCAAACACAGGACCCTTATGTTCTAGGAATTTCCACTTGATGCCTTCAGGATAGCGCTCTTCTTCCCACCTTTCAAAGACAAGGTACAACCTCATTTAGTGGTCACTTCACCTGATGCAGAGATTATCTATCATCTATTAAATGCCAAAATTATCATATGCTCAACTGACCGGTGGGTGCTCTGGAATGACTCTGAGTCCCACATTCAAGGCCTGAATCAAAATAACCAGTGTCTTTCACTTTGAAAAAGCCAACACTCACAACAAATAAGATGGAATGGAGGAAAATACATGTCAACAGTTCAGTTCAAATACACTGGATACATAAGGTCATTACTCAAGGAACTCGGCAACAAGTGAGGACATGGAAATGGAAACAGTTGTTTCACCACAATGGTATAACAGTAAACCACAATGGAATACATGACAGAGGTATTGTTTATGAGGCTGATACATAAGAAAAGTCCTCCTGGAAATGGAGATGCCCGGTGAAGGTATAGGGGAAACAACCCTATGAGAAAGTACATAATGGAACAGAAGACTGGGAAATAATAGTTCAGTTGGGTTATACTGAGCTCAAGGTATTTGTGGGTTGTCTAGAGCTATCTAGCAGACACTGATAAGTGAATGTAAAGCTCAGTGCAAACAGCTTTTAAAAAACCTTTTTGTTTAAAACAATGATCAAACATAGAGCCATATACCCATCACCTATGTACAACTATTGTTAATGTTATGTTAAATTTCCTATTTTTTGCTGAGCCATTTCAAAGTAAATTGCAGTGTAAATAAATGTTTCAGTAAACATATCTATAAAAATAAGCATAAGCATATTTTCTCACATAACAATATTATCATATGTAACAAAAGAATTCCCTAGTACCATTTTAAAACCCTGACCATATTACAAACTTCCCAATTGTATCCAAAATGTACTTTGTAGAGTAGGATCCAGTTAAGGACCACGCACTGCAATTGGTTGATATGTCTCAGTCTTCCGTTCTCCAGAATTATACAGACCTCTTACCACTACCTTCATTTTAAGAGTCAGCCAGTTGTCATACAAAGAGAATATTTAAAAACTTCACCGATTTTAATCTTTACTATTTCTACCTTAAAATAAAAAGCCCTACAGTTCTACAGAATCATTTTGAAGACCAATTATGTACACTCTATTACTTCCCATTATCTTCCAACTCCAATATTTTAAACAAAGTTCAGAAATATCAAATAAAATTACATACTATAAAACCAACTCAGCATATGTACTCAAATGATTTTTGACAAGGGCACCAAGACCACTCAATGGAGAAAAGGACAGTCTTTTCAGCAAATGGTGTTGGGAAAATTGGATATTCACAAGCAAAAAGATTGAAATTGGCTTATCTTACGTTATATACAAAAATAAACTCAAAATGTATCAAAGACCCAAAGTAAGAGCTAAAACTATAAAATTCTTAGAAGAAAACATAGGGCAAAAGCTTCATAACCCTGGATTTAGCAATGATTTCTTAGATGACACCAAAAGCATAGGCAATGAGAGAAAACTTAGATAAATTGGATTATAAAATTTAAAACTATGCATCAAAGGACACAATCAACAGTGAAAAAGCATCCCATGAACTAAGAGAAATTTGCAAAGCATATGTTTGATAAAGGGTTAAGATCTGGACCATATAAACTACTCGACAGCAACAAAAAACCCAATTGAAAAATAGGCAAAGGACTTGGATAGACATTTCTCCAAAGATATACAAACGGCCAATAAGCATCTTAAAAAAATGCTCAACATCACCAATCATTAGGAAAATATAAGTGAAAGCCACAAGATACCACTCACACCCATTAGAATGGCTGTTATTAAAAACAAAACGGAAACCAGAAAGAACAACTGCTGAGGAGGAATGTGGACAATATGAAACTCTTGTGCTCTGCTGGTGGGAATGTAAACGGGTGCAGCTGTATGGAAACTGCATGACGGGTGCTCAAAACTTAAACACAGAATTACCATATGATCTAGCAATTTCACTCCTAGGAATATACTCAAAAGAATTGAAAGCAAGTATTCAAATACTTGTACAAGAACGTTGACAGCAGAACTATTCACAATTGCCAAAAGGTGGAAACAACCTAAGTCTCCATCAACAGATGAACGGACAAACAAAATGTGGTCTATACATACAACTGATTATTATTCAGCCTTATAAAGGAAAGAAATTCTGATACATGCTACAACATGGATGAATCTTGAGGACATTTTCTTGCTAACCCAGTTACAAAAGGACAGATATTGATGATTCCAGTTCCATGAGGCACCTAAAGTAGGCAAACTCACAGAGACTAAATAGAACAGTGGTTACCTAGAGCTAGGGGAAAGGGGAATGAGGGCGAGTTCCTGTTGGAGCTTCAGTTTTGTAAGATGAAGAGAGTTCTAGAGATGGATGGTGGTGGTTCTGGCTGTACGGTAATGTGAATATACTTAATACTTAATGGTTATGATCGTAAATTTTGCTATTTTACCACAACTAAACATAATTTAAAAAAATAAACCTCAAAGTCAAGATTTAATGCAATCTTGGACCTGGAAGAACCTTAAAGATCCTCTATAACCAACCTACCACTTGACAGATCTAATACTGGCAGGATCTCCCAACTAGATGTTGGCATAAGGCCTGGATGCAGGCACCCACCCAAGTCCCCGAGTCTATTATTACTCTCCAAATCAGAGAAAATATGTACATATGCATGTATGCATGTGAGAGCAACTGCAAGAAATCCATCTATAGCAATCACAGCGTAACGGTGAGGGGACTTGTGCCCTTCTTCTCAACTCCAGTGTTTTTAAATTAAGACTCCAAACTGTTTTTAATAATTCCTTCTATTCCAACATGTTCACCTGAGGACTCACAGTGAACTTCTTTACCATTTAAGCAAATTAAGAGACTGAGTGAATCACTCAACCCTAAACCTCAGTTTAAACAGAAAGATAGAACACACCCTCCAAAAGGCTGGCTGGTATCACTGGATCAGCTACCACCATTGTACACGTCTCTGAGAGCAGTGCTGCCCTTTCAGTCTCCATCAGTGGTTCACCAACAGAATTAAGAAAAACACGTATTTCAACATCAAAATGACTTCTCTACAGCAGGCTTGACTGACTTACTAATTCGAGTAAGGTATCAATTTGACAATAAAATGTGCTTGACAAGGGGAAGGTAGAAGAATGCTAGAAATGTGTGTAAAAAGGATATATCCATGTGCTCTTTGAAATTAAGCTCCCTTGCAGTTAACAAATACCTCACAGTATACTGTAAAATGCATATTTAATTTTTTAAATTTCAGAAATCAAGGTCATATATGCTACAGCTTTCTGGAAGTTAATCTCTTGAGTCAAGGACAGTTTCTCTGGTTTGAGGAGAATGTCTACCTATATTCCTTAAATTTCTTATCACTATTACTGATTGTATTCATGAGTCCTGGTTTTTCAACACTAATTCCTTACATTATAATCCTAACGCCTTACAGCATTTTACCTGTGCCAAAGGAGACTCCATTTAAAAGTCATACCTAAGACCAGCAACAAACTCCCTCGATTCTACATCTTTTTGTGCAGAATCATCTGTTTAGAATAAACATGGGACTTATGCTCCAACAGGTCAGCCCTGAAACAATGGTGTACTTAACTCAAGGCAGAGCTGAAACCCTATACAGCTATAGTGGGTAACAGTTAAAATACGGGATCTGGGTTAAATAGGTTTTCACGGAACTGAGTCTGAGCATATTGCAGCCACTTGTAACACTGATTCTATGGGGAAAACGTGATACAGTAAAGACACTCAGAGGGATCTGGACCATTTTCCCATCTCCACAATAACCAGAGAGGGAGATATGGATCCAAGTTTGTTTTTGGCAGGATGAACAAGTCCAGAGACTCTTTTTTGGGGGAAAGGGGGAGAGAGCAAAAGATCTGCATGTCTGCCAAGCTGGTAAAAGTGTGTAATTCTTTTAGTGGGATAGCAAGAGGAACAGTAAAAATGAGAGTGAGAAACTACCATTTAAGTTCCCTGACTAGGCCATCAGTGGCAGTCACAACTGGAACACTGACTTCCGAGTATTATAGGCAGCCAATAGTGACAGAAGGAAAGGACAAGCTCTGTTAAGAGGCCAATCATTCCTGTTCTCTACCTCTAAAGACTTACAGTGTACCATCAAGCATTGTGCTTAAGACCACATAAAATTTAAGTCAGCCTTGAGAAAAGCATGCATTGGAGGCTGTAGCAAAGACTGCTTACCCCCAACCCAACCATCTTCCGTTAAAGACTTACCAGGCCCACTTAAACCACAAGAATAAAAACGAAAGGTCACAGTCCCTCAGAATTGATGTGTGGCAATACCAACAATGATTTCAACCACAGAAGCAAAATTAGGCTGTTAGACCCTTCCAGGGTACCTAATTCCACACACACAAGGCTGGGCCAGGAAAAGAGCGTATCCACTTCAGGGCCCAATAAGAGCCAAGACTCCAAAGGAAGGAGGGGGAAGACAGCAGGGAGTTAGTGATGACGAGGAAATGAACGTGTTCATTCCACACTTACTGAGTTCCCACCACAGAACCCTGAGAGACGTAACCGACTGATGGAACTACTAACTCACCATTCTCACGACTCCCAATAACAACCCAGTTTACACAGTCATTTCATTTTATCTAAAAAGACCATTTTATTGAAAGTCATGAAAACCTTTCAATATTCTATCACTGAAAAACTTCGATTAGTTACAAAGAAAACATGAAATACAAATGAAGAACAAAAAAAAACAAAAAACAAAAATGTGTCTTGTTTTCTGACTCTGATCTCTAGAGAGGCCCAGGATTCCTTTGCTCTGTGATTTTCCTTTCCTTTGACCTCATGTATGTTCACACCAACAATGCCATTTACAGCTGTACAGGGCATTTCCGCCACGCAGCTCTGCTCCTTTCAGCTACCTCCCTGGTCACTGATCTTTCCCCTTCCCTCAGAGGTACTAGGGAGATTATTTTTCTAAATTATAAAAGCCACAGAGTAAATGCATACAAGTGGGTCTGGAACTCTACACACCAAAACTGCGAGTAATGGTTACTTCAAAGCTGGACAGAAAATATGGGAATGGAAGAGAGAGGAAAGGGTACTGTAATTTTTTTCTAGCTCCTATATATCTGACCATTTGAATTTTTCCAACCCAAATACAAATCATTGGTATTATTGGCGTAGTAGTTATTAATAAAAAATAAAGTTTAAAGTAACGTCAGTATTAAAAAATACATGTTTATTTCAAAATTCTGAACACCAAAATTTATTAACTGGAATACAAAATTTTCCATCTAAACACACTTCTCAAAAGTAACCTGCTATTGCTAAATTGTCCTCAATTAGATTGCCTGAATCTTCATTCCCATAGCGATGGAAAATGCCCGTTTTCTCATTTTCACAACCCTAGATATATTAATACTTATTGATCTTTCCCAGTCTGAGAGACATTACACAAATAGATGTATCATTTATTATTTTTCTTTGTGTCTTTGTTATTTGTGAGGTTGACCATATTTTAAGATGTTTACTAATCATTTATTTTCTTTAATGAATTGCGTTTTTCTCACTTTTCTATTAGACTGCTCCTTTCATATTTGTTTTAAAAGACCTTTTTTCAAATTAGTAGGACTCTTAGCCCTTTGTACTGCAAATATTTTCCCTTAAGATTTTTTTTTTAATGGCACAAGTTTGTTTGCCATATAAAAAACTTTAACTTTGATGTACCACATTTATAAATCTTTTCCTCATGGCCCTGGTTATGTAGTTTGCGTCAAAGAGTATTCACTATTCTACAATTATAAAACTATTCACCTAGGTTTTCTTGTGGAGATTTTTTTTTAAACAAACAAGCAGTATTTCCAACATTATGGATTGAATAATCCACCTTATTTAAAATAATCCCTATCATTTTAAATGCAATGCTCTTCATATACTGAATTCCCATATATACATAGGTCTACTTTTCTAGTTCATTCTGTTCTACTCTGTTGCTCCAAAAATAAGACCTAGCCAGACAATCAGCTCTAATGCATCTTTTGGAGCAAAAATTAATATACAATCTGGTATATTATATTATATATATTATATAAGACCCGGCCTTATATTATAGTAAAATAAGACCGGGTCTTATATTAATTTTTTGCTCCAAAAGACACATTAGAGCTGATTGTCGGCTAGGTCTTATTTTTGGGGAAATATGGTATATGCTGGGGCCTAGTATTGGGATCCAACAGGTTAAGAGCTAGTTAATGCTTTCACTAGGACCTGGAAAACTTCAGAATATTATTCTAGAGAGATTCTTTTAAGTACCTCCCTCCTCGCCCAAAGATCAAGTTATGAATTTTAAGAACGCAACACTATTGCTGAATCAGGTTGTGGAATCAAAGAGCTGACATTTTAACCCAGTGCTGGATGTTACCATTTCCACTTCTGCTCCTCTTCTTTCTTCGGCTTCTTTTTCTTGCTGTCTGGATCAGGAACTTTTTTATCTTTATCTTTATCTTTATTCTTGGGTTTTTTCAATTTACCATCCTACAAAGAAACATGGTGAGAAAGCACTTAAATAAGGACCAATAGCATTTCCAGAAGTAGGTTTGGGGGGCCGTTAGGAAGAAAAACTGGAATCATAGAACATTACAACTGGAGACGATCCTAGGTCCAAGCCTCTCTGTCTGACAGATGAATAATAAACTAACTAGTACTTTTCTCTAGAGCATTATTTCCCAAAACTCCCTGACAAATGATTACTTGAGAAAGTAACTAAAAACACTCATTCTGCAGAGGAAGAGCCTGGGAAACTGTATTTTATTAGCTTCAGATGAGTGTGGGAAAGCACTGCTATAGAGTGTCACCTCAGTGTACTACCCTCACTGATTTTTAAATCTACTCATCTTTAAACCTCTTCTAATACCATCAAATAATGAGTATATGAGTATTAGATATTTAACATACAATTTGAAAGGAAATTCCTGATTGAGTCTAGCAAGGAACACTTTCTATCACTGCTGTTTGTATGCGAACAAGTCACCCACGAGGCAGTAAACCAAGTATTTGGTGGGAGTTCCTAAAATGATTACTGATTCTTATGGTGGCATTTCTTTATGGCTCTTCTTTGAACTGGGACCCTAGATGAGCTGTCACAGTGGCACAGAAAAAGAGCATCAAACATAAACAAGTGCAATTCACCAATACAGGAGATAAATCTCGAAACATACACACACCCAGGCAAAAACATGCTATTCAACAATTGAGGGTTCCACTCAAGAGAATCAAAACTCTTTTGAAGAATATTTCCCTTTGTACTAACTATTCAGGATAATTAAAGTCTTTATTCAACAAGTTTCATATAGCTATGAAAGGTGGTTTTGAGTTATCTTAGAATCAATTACAGAATGGCAGAACTTGAAAGAACTTTATAGACAGTTTGGTTTGACCTCTTCCAGTTACAATCCAGGAAACTCTGAAACAAAGGTTCTGTCACTTCCTCAAGTCATATAGCTGATACTGCCATGATGAAAACCCAAGTTTACCAGAAAAATAACAGAATGTGACTCATGAGAATGACTGGAACAAACATTTTAGGACTACATGATAGGATGGCAATCAAGATAAGCTTAAGGTCTTTAAGCAAATGATCTTTGGGGTAAAAGAAAGAGGAAAGACTATAATCCCACATATATTAATATTTAGCAATAGGAATGGAGAATATAAATGTGTAAATATGTTTGGGAGGAGAAACTACTGGAAGATCACATTAATTCAGATAATGTTTACTATTTAGGCTAAAACATACCACAGGAAAGGGAAACGTTTTTCAGTTAAGATATTCTCTGAACAGCTTCTGAACAGGCATGCAGATGGTCCCATCAGGAAACTACTGGCTACACTGTATGTTTTCAAGCTTTAAAATGGGATAATCAGTCACTGAGAGACTTCGGAACAATTCCCAGAAATGAAAAACACCACAGCCAGCCAGTGAGGTTTAATGACCAACCCTGCCATCTGGGGTCCCTGCCATAATAAGACTGTATTAATTCAGTCTTTACGCCTGAATTTTTTTTCTCCCCTGTAGAGAAAGGGGTTGCTAAACAGAATAATAAAAAAAAAAGGGGGCGGGGGAGTCAACTGTTCTTTTTCCCAAATGGCTTAATAGTTATAACTAACCTCTTCCAAACTCTGAGAAAGGTATTATAGCATAAACGCAACAGAAGCATGAAGGCGATATAGAAAGCATGGAGAGCTAAAGTTTCACATTCTTTACTGACTAGTCTACTGATGACCTACATGAAAGTGGAGTGACTGATGACCATAATCACTATACAACACTTCACTCCCAATCCTTTCAGTTGGCTCTCCCTAACTTGAACTTCTGCCAAGAGTAGACTAGTTGTCAGAAAAACTACAATTCTCTAAATCCAGGACCTACTCATGTCTCTTATGGCTCACCCACTCATTAATATTCTTAATATGAACTCATTCAAGGCCCTTCCCCCTTGTTGTGGAATTAAAGCATCAGCAAAGTCCGCAGCAGCCAGGGAAGTACGGCAGCTATTGTGCTGGCCCTGGAATCACACTGATGGGCTCAAACCCCAGCTCCACCACTTAGTAGCTGTGTGACCTTGGGCAAATGATATGATCTCTCTATAGTTCAGTTTCTGCATCTGTACAGTGGCGATAATAGTAGCAATATTTACCCCTAAGGGTTGTTCTAAGGATTCAATAAAATGATACATATACAGTGTGAAGAATAGTGTCTGGCACACAGTAAGCACCTATTACATTTAATTTTAATTATTAGTAGTATTCTTACCACTACAATAGCCTGCCTACACCCTTAAGACTGTCTTTACTGCTGATATTTCAAGCAATCGTCTTTACACTGTGACTCCATTGTGCCCAAGACAGTGGCTAAACCTGAATTGCAGCATTAGCATAACAGCTAAAATTCAATCAACCCCTTCCCTTAGGAGAATGCACAAGATTAAGACCCCTGTGAATTTCGGGCATGTTTTTCTTGAATTACTTGCTAGGAACTCTTTAGTATAAGAAGTACACAGCATCAAAAGGAGGTATCGTATTTTTGTATTTTAAGTCTGCCGCAAACATCAAATAGAGCTCTTTGGAAAGTACTTGAATTGAACTGAGATTTTAAGGAAGGTTATAAACCAGGAGAAGAAAAACAGGAGGAAGAGCATGTGAGTTCCAGACAAGGAACAACATGTGCTACAGAACATTCTAATGCACAAAAGAATCTGTGGAAAAGAAACACAGGAGGTCAGTGTGGCTGGAACAAAGTAAATGAGAGAAGAGGCACAAGATGAAGAGACACACGCGATGCAGGCACCAGAGTGGGAGGAATTGCGGCAAAGAGCTAGGATTTCATCCTATGTCCAAGGAGCACCGATTAAAGGACGTTAAATGGGAATGGTTACCCAAAGTGGGTGATGAGCAAGCTTTGTTAGATATGAGAGGGCACTAAAAACATTCTTAGGGAAAACTCTTCTGGATTGTAAGCCAAGTATGACTTCTTGTTAACACTTGCTCTGTATGTATGAAGACGACGTGGTTTCTCTAAGAACATCAGTTGGCAACACAGCTATGGGTAGACACCGAGGAAGGTAAGAGAGATCTTAAAACTAACAGTGCCACAGCCACTGTACACAGGTAAGTTCTTCCTCTACAACAGACCAATCAAATTCCCTAAACCCATTTGCTTCACAAGTTGTTTTATAGAAAACTCCCTATTCCAAACTCAAGCCCCAAAGGGCCTAAGTCTCTTTACTAACCTCTTCTTCCTCTAGTTTTCGTTTCTTCTCTTTCTTGATATCTTCCGTTTTAATTTTCTTAGGTTTATAATCAGCACTAGAAAGGGAACATGAACATGCAGTTAACACATCTGTAACTCAGTAGTTCTCACCAACAGGACTAGGACCTCCAAACTCCTCTTGGAGGCCTCCCAGGCAGACGTGGCTGCTGCTTCTTCTTGGCTGGGTATTCTACAGTCAAGAACAGGAATGGAGAAAGCAAAGAAGGCCAGACAAAGGCCCAATCGTTATCACCCTACATAGACCAAAACAAACAACTTTACACTGCACCTAGGCCTGGAAGGGAAGTGGAATGGAGGGATATATATGTAAACGACACCAGTAGAAGACAGAAATCTGGGAAGCTACAGTGCAACAATAGTTACCACAAAGTAGTAACTGGCTCAAAAGGGGAGGGAAGGAATTCTGTATGAATTCTGAATGAATACAAATGCGTTCACTACGTATTTCCCTCCTCTCTTCCCACCCCCTTTCTACCATAAATCTGTTGTGGATTCCTTGAGCATAAGCTATACAAGATTGAAAATAATGAACAGAATTTAACCTTCTGACTGAATCTGAGAAAGAGGTACATATAAGCCTCAAATAACTGTTTTAATTAAGAGCAATTTTACTACTTCTATACACCGAAACTTCACTTAGAATGTACTGACGAGACACAGATCCTAGGAGAAATTGCTTTAACAGTGAAAACTTATCTGTGGTAAGTGATGATAAACTTAGAACTTAAATAACTGAACTATTCTTCATGAATCTGTATTATTTGAAATTCCTACAATAAATATGCATTACCTTTTTAATACGAAAAATGTAGATATGTATTTCCATTTAAGCCTCAGGTACCCTACTTATTTGCTTAGCAAACCCTACGTCTCATAATTCACAGAGAAATCAGTCGCCCAGTCCATTAAATCATAAACTCCAAATGAGTAAAAGTCAATTAATGCAGTTTTTCCATGTATTGTAGAAGCATACATCACATTTAATTTTTAAACAACTCCTTTTTGTTTTCAAAAATTAAAGTAATAAGAAATACTCACTCATCCTCATCTCGAGGTCTCTTTAATGGCTTTATATCCTCTTTAGGAGAAGCAAAATAGCCATCATCTTCAGGTTCATCTTTAATTCGCGGCGGACTAGAGAAACAAATTGTTAATGAGTGTTGGAATGTCTGCCTTAAGTAATCCAAAGTCAGGATAAATTATCTCACTGAGAAGCGGTGAGCAGAAAGATAACAACATACCTCTGTACGTATTACAAAGGTTTCCCGTGAGCACTTTCTCTCCCTCGTTCTCACCACAGCCCTGGGAAGCAGACAGCACTGCCCTCATTTCACAGATGAACAGGCACGTGAAGGCTCGGAGTCAGGACTCCTTATTCAAAGTCAGTATTGTTTCCCATTATATCTGAGCTGCCTTTGCCAACATGACCCAAACCACACAGGAACAAACTTCAATTGTCTCCTCCCCTCACATGAGGGATATACTATGTATCTGACCCCACCAATGATCTGAACTGATTATTCTAATGCTCCAAAAGATAACATATAGTTTTTACAAGGAAAATACTTTAAAGTTCTAAGGGAAAATAACCTTAGTTACATGGGAAAATAACCAAGCTGACAATAAAGTAAAAGAAGGGCATGTGCTAACTGAGAGGCTGAGGACAAACTGAATTTATTCTACGTCAAATCTATCCATTGTTCAATTTCCTCCTTAGGTTTACTTTATACACAGAAGAGTGCCTTGCCCTATTTTTATTAAGATTTTGCCTTCTGAATATAAAAAGATGATTCTGTTAGACAACTACCTTGAGCCAAAAAAGAGGAAAGAACAAGTGAAAAACCATGGGACCAGCCATCACCACAGGCGTGGGAATGTGCCCCGGCGTGGCACATCCCATCAGAACCTCACTGCTTACAGCAAGAAGCACTTACAGAGCTAATTAACTCAGTACAGGGAATGGCCCCCGAAGCTTCCCATCTCTAAGGGGTCCCAAGGATAAACTCCCAGACTCGGTTGCAAAGGAGTCCCGGACAGTCACAGGATGTCGAATGTAGATAATGCCATCTCCTCAAGCACACTGGATCCCCTTCCTTGTGACAGAATTCGAATCCTTAGAGAAATCAGCTTTCCTTCCATCTTTCTGCACAGTCCCCAAATGCTGGCCTCTAAAGCTGTGTCCCTCACTGGAGACATGACTGACACAGACTCAAGGGTCCAAAATCTCCAAAAGCTTAGCACCAGAAAGAAACACTGCCATTTACTCAGCTAATTAAGTAAATGCTAGCTCTTAGTACTGTCGCAGGTAAAGTTTAAAATGTGGGAAGGGTTACTAGGCCTGAAATTGTTCTAACAGTGTACCAGAAAACAGGGTCCCATCCAGAGAAGCATCTAGATTCTCTGCAGAGTCTAGCAAAGTGAAGACAGAAAGTCTGAAACTGAACCCAGGACTACACCAAGTCCAAAGAGTCTATTAATATCTTAGTATTAGTTTAATGTAAGTCGCAGGCAGTCTCTTGGCAGAAAACAGCCTCCCTGTGCTCAGTCACTTTATCTTAGAAATCAGAATGCCTAAGTAGCTAATGCGTCTTGAATTTTATTATTCTGCATTCCTAGAACAGTTACAAAATACGCCTGAAGAGGGCGCCTGCTTCTCCTAGTCTAAGGGACCCAGAGACATGGCACAATTTTCAAAACTGTTCTCAAACGAAACTGAAAGTTCAAAGTTTCAAGGAAGCAAACTCTCAAAACACTTTGTCCTAGTCAGTAATGCAAACACTCCCAACAACTCCTTGTAAATCCATTCTCTCATTTGGTGGAGGCGAATGAAAATATACATAAATTTCTGGTTGTTGAAACCAGAGGGGACCTTCGGGCTTATTTTAGGGAGTTGAGACTGATGAGGAAAACAGAATCATAATGGCAAAAATAGCGCAGGTAAAGCGACCTCTAGATTGTGCACATTTTCATCTCCTTCTAGCAGAGATAACATATTCCTACTCAAATCTGCACCTATCCCTAAAATATAGGTCATCTATTTACAAGCCTCAGAATATTACTAAGGAGAAATTCAGAGTACAGGGTTTTTTAGGAAACTCCATAATTACTGCTGATGAGTATGGAGCTGCTTTTTGGGATGATGAAAATATTCTGCTTTTAGTGCAATAATGGGGGGGCGTTGTATAATCTTGTGAAATATACTAGAAACCAATAAACCGTACACTTTAGAAGGGTGAAATTTGTGATATGTAAATTACACCTCAATTTTTAAGAACTTCTCGTTGACCTTCTCTATTCAAAATAACTTCTGGAAAATGTGCTGGTCGGCCTCTCTGAATGTCACTCTAGAGATGCTCAGGTTGGCTC
Source organism: Rhinolophus sinicus (assembly GCF_057876585.1). Classification (NCBI taxonomy): domain Eukaryota; kingdom Metazoa; phylum Chordata; class Mammalia; order Chiroptera; family Rhinolophidae; genus Rhinolophus; species Rhinolophus sinicus. The sequence goes on from NC_142513.1 coordinate 15,548,225, forward strand.
AGACCAAGTCCTCTCACAGCTGACTGCCTTGGGAACCTGGAGGTGGCAGCTCAGTGAGGTTTCAATAAGCTGAGGCGACAACACGACACGGGCAGCCGGCCCACTGGGCACCAGAGAGAGGCCGAGGGGTCTTACCTAGAGAAACCATTCTCCTTCTCCTTCTTTATTTTTGCATCCCCGGAGGCTCTAACCTGAAAGGTAAAACAACAGTAACTGGTGAGAGCCTGGAAACGAGCACCTTGGAAGAAGCCTCTCTTATTTGAGAATATTTGGCTTCAACTCTTGGGACACCTTGATCACAGGCTGACTCTTCTTGAACAGGTGAACCGAAGGTCTTCATATTTCTCTAAGACTCATTTTTTACAATTCTTGAGGATGAACTGTCCAATTCACTGAGAAATGTTTCCCTTCAAAATAACAGCTTTTTACCTTTAAATTATGGCAGGGCCCCCTCCCTCAGCAAATATACTCCACCTCTCAAGGATTTGCCCTTGGCAGTGCAGAGACGGAATAACAAAACTAAAAGAAATAGTCTATTTTCTTGCCTTCTCTCATTTAGGCAAAGTATATTCACATTCCCCTCCCTCAACTTCCCATTTTCTCGATCTGTCAGACACTCCAGGTCTTTCAAAAATCTTCTCACACACACACACACACACACACACACACACACACACACACACACACAGAGTATCTCTGGAAGAAAACAAAAAATAGTGTATAATGCTACCTCTAAAAGGGAAAGATAGAGGCCAGTGAGTCGGGGATAACGGGGAGATGTATTTTTTTCACTGTATTCTCTATGTATATGTCTGAATTACCAAGTATCAATGTTAGTTTTTAAAAAACTAAAATAATTTTTAAAAAGTCTCTGCACAGCACTACTCATTCGCAGCCAGGTGAGCTGCGCCATTCTGAGGCGGCTTGTACTGGTTATGCTGGAATCAAACTCCAGAAAAGGCACCAGCGTCACCAAATTTTCACTCAAGAACCTTCATTCAACAGAGGACCAACATAGCATTCAGCCTTCTCCACCCAAAATAATTCATAAAAGAAAACTGACATTTCCAGAAACCCTACATCCTCAATTTGTCCGTTTTTCATATAAAGTAAGATAATGCTATGGATACATTTGGTACTGTAAATACAGTGGGAAAGAACCTTGGTTTTCATAATTTAAAACTGGTCGGCTCCAAAGTCTCCTGACAGAGAACTTTCCAAAGACCACAGGGTCTTACTATGCAATGAAGGTACTTTCATTACTTGCTTTAAAAGGTAAATAGAATGAAAAGTACACCCCACATATCTTCCTTCCCCACAGGAAAGTTCTGTACCTTCTCCTCCTTTCGCTTTTCCTTGTCTCTGTCTTTATGTTTATCTTTATGTTTTTCTGAACTTCCATCTTTATGTTTGGTTTTCTCCTTCTCTTTGTGTTTCTTTTCAGAATCTTTATGTTCACTGTGAAAAACAAGACACAAAGGGTTAGCCGAGTAGGGACCACAAGGGTTCATTTCACAAGATCAACTCACAAGACACCCTAAGATAACACGAACCATGGAAACTTACAACGCTTTAGATCAACAGTCCTGACAGAGGTTCAAGTAGAGGCTTTTGGCTACACCAGACTTTGTTTATCTTGTTTGATGTTTTTTTATTTTTTTGAAGGAGCAAAGGAACCAAATAGAGAAATATAATCATTCTAAACAAACCGGGACATTTTTTTAAAGTGACTAAGAATATAAAGCAAACCCCACTCTATTTCTACAATATTCTACCAGCAAAAAAACTATAATGAAAGCTCCAATTTGAGCATTCACATCTGATGTGAAGGGGGTAAAAACAATTCACCAAAAATGTAATTTGGTGGCTCTGTGCCAGACTTGAGACACATCATACATGTAGCCAAGCCGGGACTCTGTCTGTGTAGTGAGGGTAGATGTTTCCTGCTCGCTAGCTACTTCTAAATGAGGCTTATAATTCCTGCTTGGTCCTTTCCTCACAGTAAGAAAATACCTATCTAAAAGCAAAGGCATGTCCTGTGCTAAATGTTTAAAAGTCTTGCTTTTAAAGGGGTTTGTGGACATACTGGTAGCATTAAAATGGCATTGCCCCCCTGCAAAACAAAATATGACATTACAAAGCCAACAGCCATTGAAATGTTCATACCCTGAGATCCAGCTACTGGAAATTTCTCTTTGGGAAACAGTATTACATAAAGATATTCATTTTTATTTTTCCCGTAACAAGAAGCAAACAAAATGAACAAACTACCACCAAGAAACTAGATACAACTTTAGTGAGTAACAAGAGGAAGACACTGTAAAACGTGTATGAAATTAGGTAGCTAATATGCTATAATTTATGAGCCTACAAATATACCTGGAAAATGTTAATGACACAAATGCAAAAAGGAGCAGTCTTCCCTGGTATGCGAGGCGGACTAGTTCCAGGACAAACCACCCGCTCCCTGTGCAGGTACCAAATCCACAGATGCTCAAGTCCCTTCTATAAAATGTTGTAGAACAATGCATAGACACGTGAAATGACTGCAACTATTAAAAACATGCATGTGGACAAGGACTAAAAGGGCAGCGAGCAAAAATCACACGCTCGTCTTCTTCAGTGCCCCGGACAGACGGTCTAGGACCCTTGCTCACGTCACTAACCAGTATATTCCACAAGTTAACAAAAGGGCGCTGGAAATCAAGTGCTAGGAATCGGGGGTCCCCCCAGATGCAGAACAGCTGACGGCAACCCCAGCTGACAGGGACAGTCAGGCCACCAGGCAGCATCGGCCATGGTCTGCATTTCCCATCTGTCACATTTAACACCTTCAGCCCAGAAAACATCGGTTTTACCAGCGATGAGCTCATTAGGCTACACCCACCGGATGAAGTTTGTCCTAAAGAGATCGGGCCAGCATAACTGGCTGCATCAAAGGTCAGAAAGGGACAAACAAACGATGGCAGCCAGTTAGGTGAGAGCCACAGAACCCGGATCACGTGCATCGGTACACAAAAGGGGCTCCAACTCAAGCTGGGAGTTTGGGTACTAAATAAGCAGACATTCTATGAAATCTAGCCAGGAGGGCAGGTCCAGGAGGGGGACCTAGCAGAAGAAGCAGGACTAGAGATTAGGGAAGATCTAGGAACTGCCACAGACTGGGGGGGGGGGACGGACGTTCACTTTACCTTGTTTATATATGCTTCCTCTATGTTGCTCTCATTAGGCTATTCAGATGTGCCACACATTGAAATAACAAGTTTCTACATGAGCAAACTTTTCTTTTTAACTCATATGGGCTGAGCCTAGCTCCAGTGTGCTTGGAGGCACATGGTGACCTATTGCTATGCTTTTTATTCTCAGCACTGTTTATGATGCCACTCTACTCAATGTGCTCGCATAATGCTTTTACCAAAATACAATGTTTTATCAAAAACTGTATTCTTTACTTTGTACAAAAGTGGCTCCCAATTGCATTAACACTCCAGCTTTCCTCGTAGAATGATGGGGGAAACAGCTAAGTTGCTGAGATTGTAACTGATCCTTCAGGAGTTTATACACACGAGATCACAGGCACATGGTTTTGACATTACCTGCAAAATGTACGGTAACATCACCATTCATTACACAAGCAGTGTAGTGTTAGTGGTTTTTTTTCCCCCCCAAACATTCACTATAAGAGAAATTAATGGTCATCTATACAAGCTTTGCCTACAAGCAAAAAATTCGGAACAATTACAGCCATAATATTGATGGATAAATATACCTCTCCCCGCAAAGTAAGTAAAAAACAAAATCCCTAATATCCGAGGAAGCATTATGCGTGGTGTTTTCATATACATTATTTCATTCAATCCTTACAACGCTCCTGGTGAGGTAGGTTTTATTATCCCTTTAGACTGATTTAGAAACAGAGGAGCCAGTGCTTCAGTCTCATTCAAAGTTACATGTTAGAAAGAAGCCAAGTTAAGAGTTAAAGTCAGCATTTCCACCTCCAAGTTCAGAGCACCTCCAACTAAATCAATACCATTACATTTCCATGAAATTGATACCTAGCACTTAAAGTAGACTGGTGTTAGCGCAAATGCAGAGCCAGTCTGAGATTTGATATTAAGGTCAAAACTTTATTTTACCATCAAGCAGAAACTTTCTAGAACAGAGATCTTATATTTCTGAAATGTTAAAACCTTTGGGATAGCTGCTCCTCATTCTGTCTTCCCACAAACTATAAATGGGTGACTCGGGAATCTAAGTTTAGAAACACTCTATCTTCCTTTATGTTCCAACTTCCCCCATTCTCTCTCTCAATGAAAGCAATTCTTAGAACATTAATCTGTTTCACCACAAAACTGGCTTTCTGGCCTTTTGGCAATCACAGTGCAGGTACATGTAAATGTACGTATACCCTCCAGTCTTCAGCTTTGCTATTCATTATCCCTCCAAACAGAGATCAGGGAAAAGAAGTCAACTAATGACCAGGCAATGAGACAGTACCCAGGCCACCCTAGGAAAGTATGTGTGGGGGGCGAGGGGGGAGTCAAACATACTTCCGCTGCTGGCTAACCAGAGGGAAATCTATTCAGGAAATCCAAAGTTCCTGCTACAGTAGTAACCCCTTTGTGGGTCATAGTTAATCAGAAAGAGCAGAATGCGATGGAACTACCAACTTGGCTTTTCCAAAGGACACTCTCTCCCAACTGTTGAGATGTTAGGAGAGCAGGTCTGGATTTTATGCTAAGTGAACTCAGATGATTCAGGGTTAAGGACATCTTTTGGTACAAGGCATTCCACTGGGAACTGTTAGAACTTCGGGTCCACCGCGCCCTCTTAGGCCTCTGTACACAAGGCTGACCACATCCTACCTATTTGTCAGGTGCTGTTCCTGCCCAGGCCTCCAGAAATAAGGGCAGAGAACGGGGAGTCTTACCCCTCCCTCCATAACCCCCACAGGGCCAGTAGTGCTGGCAGAGAGCAAGCCCCAGTGCCAGTCTTTCCTCGGAATCTACCTAGAGTAAGTAGCAAACGCACCTGCGGGACAAGTCCTGTGATACAGACGCATGTCTAAGGCTGTGCATGCAAATTAGGAGGATTTAGCCAGAGGTAGAAAATGGAGCCCGTGGGCTCATCATCATTCAGGATTTCCTAACATGTACCTCTTTTTCCAAAATATTCAAAACTAGCTTGACTTTTATGGTGGCTTAAAGAGCAGCAACACCTTTTCCACCAACAGAGAGAGGACGGAAATTCTGACCAGTGCAGAACGGGAGTTTGTGTGCTGACTGCCTGTTTTAAGAGATGTTACTCTTATGTTTATACTGATTCTACTACTTTTCCACATACAACAGACACAGTAGGTCAAAGTCACAAAAAAGGCTTTCAACACAACTGAAGGTCACCATGCTGGCCAGATTGGAGGCTGCAGAACAGACAATTGAGGTACTGAAGAACCTTCAGTGGGGCTGGACTAAATAAAAATATAAACTGAAAGAAAGTCTTAAAACTGACCATAGTAAGGAATAAAAAAGTGTGAAGAACAAGTACATTTTAAGAATCAGTTTAGTCTGGGATACACTGAAGGCCAAACTACAGACACGAGCTAGCATTCCAGACCCTCTTAATGGTCACACTTCGGGGTGAAATATGAATGTCACCAGAAACTCTGAGAGAGAAAACACCCAATTACTGGCTATGAACAGATGCCCACTGCTGGGGCTCAGGGCTCGTGCCTGCCCAGGGGTAAGATCCACCACAACTGCAGAGTCTGGACAAGCAGAAGTCAATGCCAAAGAGAACAAATGGAAAGATTCAAAGCCACCTTTCCAGAGTGTTCATGCCTATCTTATAATTCAATTAGCTAAATTCCACTAAGGAAAAAAGTAACCTACACTATTTTTAAAGCAAAGATGGTGAAACCTTTGGTCTGTGACTCTGGTTGGAGCTGAGAAGACAACAGAGAAGCCTGACCGGGGTTCCTCTAAGGCATTTAGGCAGAAAGATGGGAGAAAGGGTGAGAGCAGGGAAATGCCAGGAAGGGAATATATTTCCTTCTGCCCAGGGAATGCATTTGGTGCTTCTTTAGGGAAAAAACAAAACAAAAAAACATGTCTGATATTCTGGGATGCTAGATTGTTAGCTATGGGAAACTATTTAAATCTCGTAAAGAAAACAAAAAAACAGTCTGTCCTCTATCACCAACAAAAGCATTTAACAGATACTTGAATACCACTAAGCACCTGGCACTCTTCTAAGCACTTTAATCTCTATAACAAAACTGAGATAAGTACTAGTATCTCCATTTTACAGATGTGGAAACTGAGACAGGTGAAATAACTCACCCAAGGAAACACATCTAATGAGAGATAAATAGGATTTAAACTCAGGCAGTCTGGCTCCAGAATCATGCACTAGACCACTGTTACACTTCCCAAACAAAGCAAAAATAAATGATAATCACTGCTAGGGGTCGAACGAGTGTCTTTATCTTCTGAAAAAAGGACTTAGCCACTAATGGCGAAGGGCACGAGCTCATCCCAGCTATCTGCCCACTCCTCGAGGCAGCAGACCCCTGCAGGGTGCAGTCAACAGAACCATAAGGGATTCCTATGGGAGAGCAGAGAGAGCTTCAAAGCTGAAGAAGGAGGAAAGCCATAGCCCCTTTAAGGGAAGCAGACAAAGCTTAAATGTTTGTTAAATAGAAAAATTCTAGGTAAATTCAAAAATTGCCTCTGGGAAAAGAATGCAGGAGCCAGTTTCTCAATGGCTCTCAGAAATAAAGACTTCTTAGTATTTATCACTTCATGCTCAAAATTACAAGAATTATCAGAACTTTTGAGTTGAATGGAATCTCAGAAATGATTTAATCCTTTGTTTGCAGACCAGAGAGGATAAAGGGATGTGCCCAGAGATACCAAAGCCAATACATATTCTGAACTCCCATTCCTCCCCTCATCTAAGTTCCTTATCTCTATTAATAGGGTAAACCACCACCCAGTTATCTAAGCTAAGGAGCTCTTTTTCTTAGACCACTCACACCATTTGTGGTTAAATTATGTATCTCCCTTTCTCAACTATTTTCAAAGGCTTCTTGCTCCTTTCAGAATTAAGTCCCAACTTTTTTTTTTTTAATGTCCCAACTTCTTGAAATAGCTCTTAATAGTTTTGCCGCAAGCCACTTTTTTTGGCCTCATTTTCTATGATCCCATCGTCTGTCAATCCAGACATCTACCTAACGGGGTCCTTCCCAGAGCAAAGTACATTACACAGTGTTTCCATGTTTTGTTTATGCTTTTCTCATAGCCTGAAATGCCCCTTTCTAGCCATCACCTTCCTTTGTCATGATCTTAACCATCTTCCAGTGGCTAGCTCAAATGCTATTTCCACCACGAAATCTTTCAAAAAATGGTTACAGTTCATTATAATAGGGCTAGGTATAATTGAAAAACTAGGGCTCCAAATCAGCTGTTATAAGTAACTACTAAATTAGATTCAACTACCAACATTGACAGCTCTCCTTTCTCTGAATGACACTCAGGTGTATGGTGATCACCATCACCATCACCACTATCATCTCACTGGTTTGGTATGTGACAGCTTCCAACTGAATTCTCCCCCAACAAACTTAAAAGCTTGACCAGGCCATTGTTGCTGTCAACACTTGAACAAAATGGAAAATGAGACCCAGAAGTTAAACGGCTTGGATTAGGACACACAGGTAATAAACGTAGGGCACACAGCTAGTGAATGATAGAACCTGGCCTCTCGATTTCTATTTCAGTGTGCTTTTCACTACGTCATAGTGATTCCCACGTGAATGGGGATAGATTCCTCATTTCTAAACTATCCAGCCTTCTCTACCTACCTACGTTAATTGTCCATTTCCCCTAGACAGGTTGATGTGTAGATAAATGCAACACTTTAGCAAACAGCTTATAAAAAAAGGAGTAAACATATCTTTTAAGGTTGATTACGTTCAGAAAAATTTCCCCTAATCTGAGAACTGGTTGTTTAACTCCTGTGTATTTTCCTAAAACCCCACATTCTCTCGATTCTAATTCAGGTAGAATTTGCAGCTGAAGGGAAAGCAGAAACCAAAAGCATCCTTCTCAGATATTTCTCACACTGACTGTATAGATTAGCACTGCCAACATGGCTGGAAAAGCACTTTCCTTCCTATTTCACAGCAGTGCTTTTCTGTCATCCCTAGTTTTCCACAAATTTGTCACTCTAGCCTGAGTGCCAGGTTTAAAATTGGCGAGAGATGCAGAGTCAAAAACTAGCAGGAGGAATCTTGTTTTTTACATGTGATAGTCCTTTATTTTCTAAAATCAATTGGATGCCGCCCTCCAATTGGATTGAATAATGTTGTTTATAGAAGAGGTCTAGTATTAAAGATAATTTATAGCTAAGAATGAAACCTTTTAAGAGAAATATCTGGTGAGATCCTATAAGCTTGGTGATTCCTTAGCATCTAATAAGAGTATTCCTTTTGTTTCTTGAGAGGAGATATATATATTTAAAGGGCCTAAAGTGCTAAATATTAATGCTAACAGAAAGAAGCAGTGTCAGACATAAATAGAAGAAATTATTTTTATTTGACTTTTGTTTAAACTCTTCCTGTGATGTTACAGGTCAAACAGGACAGAGTCACCGACTGGGTTTTCATAGGGTCACACGCTAATGAGATTAACACTTCCAGTGCCAAAAACTTTAGGAATCTGAGGCCCAAAGAGAACTGACGAGTCAGTGCCTGAAATGATTCGCTATTTTAAAACTTGGGCCTCCTATCACACGCATATGAGAAAGATGCTTCTATTTAAACACGGAGTTTAGATTCGCCACACAACTAATCTTCCTTAAGGAGGGATATATTTTTATTTTTTACTGGAAGGAATCATGTAGTGGGAGAAAAACATACTAGGACTCAGAAGTGCTGGTTTCTCATCCTTGCTCTGCTTCCATGTTGCCTTGTGACTGAGCATTTCACCTCCGACTCTTGTCCAAGCAAAGAGATAAGGTAGCATGATCTTTAATACCCTCTCTCTTATTTTGCACCTTGAGTGAGAACAATGAAGGACTGAGCATAAGAGATGGGATCCCGAGAAGTGGGTCTACATCCCATTGTCTCTCAGCTGAAAAGCTGGTTTCCCACCCTCTGACACTCCATGTGTGCAGTACGTGTTACTATGCAGGAGAAAGATGCCTCCTGGATTTGGGTCCTAAGTGTAGCTTACCGAGAAATGACTGATGCTAATACCTAGCAGAGAAGGAAGGAATATAGAAACACTTTACTGTTAGCAAGGTGTTGGAGTAAAGTGAAGCATTTTCAAACAGAACATGCTAAATATTAATTATTCTGGGCTTCAGAGATGATTAAACTATCAAGGTTTCCTTAATTTATTACTGAAGAAAAAATAAAGAAACCCAAAACTCCTAGAAAGATCAGAAGTCACTTAGAAAAAGAACATGGTGTACAGGATTTTACTGGACTTTGTTGAAAAGAGGCAGGGTGTCAGCAGAGGTCAAACAGGAAGTCCTTGAAGCGCGTACAACGCATCATCTGCTTAAACTGTCTTAAACTTACTCACATGTGAATGAGAGATCCAGGGCTAGATGTAGTCATGTACGAACTGAAACTGAGGCCGGGTTTTTCCAATGCCTCTTGGCAAACAGACTATCATTAAGTATTTTGATTAGAAATGAAGAAAATATTAAACGGTACGAAATTGCATAGAACAAATGCTTGAATTTGCCTGTGCTGTAATTCTGGAAAACCATGCTTTGATGGATGTATAAAATATCATCTCCCACATTTGCAGAGCAGTTCACCGCTAAAGAGCTTTTATGCTTACTGACTCCCGTGGATACCCTCTGAAGCATGGATTAATATAAAGAAACTGAGGAAGATGAGAAAGCTGAGTTAAGAACGGTTCCTTAACCTAGCCAAGATCACCTGAGACCGAGGTCTAGGCTTTCTCCTAAACACAGTGATTAAGCCACTGTGGACTTTTCCAAAGGAATGACACCAAAATCACATCCTTTATTTTTAAAAAGGAGATTCTGGTAAAACGGCAGGGCCCAACTTAGGTCCCAAAGCCTTCATGCCACTTCTACCTAATCTTTTCTCCCACAACTGTAAATTATGGTTAGTGAAATAAATGTACCAGAGAAGAAGGGATCAATTTTTAAAAGCTTATGTTTTCTATATAAACCTCTATCTTTTAAAAGTCTTTTTGGACAGATTTCTGGTAACATAAAAATGAGCCTTTCTTCATCTGATCTATAAGCATTTTCCTCAGATGATGAAGTTCTTCATGGTCAAAGATTATCTCATTTGTTGTCACTTCACGTCAACTAGCAAAGCATAAACATGGCAGGCAGGATAAAAATACTTGTTTGACATGATCCAGCAATTCTTCTAAGTATATACTCAAAAGAATTGAGATCAGGGACTCTAACAGATACTTGTACACCCGCATTCACAGATTTATTCACAATAGCCAAAAGGTGAAAACCCCCCAAATATCCATCAACAGATGAAGGGTATAGACATACAATGGAATATTGTTCAGCCATAAAAAGAAATATAAATCTGATATGCAACAGTATGAACCTTGAAATCATTATGCTAAAGGGAAATAAGTGAGACACAAAAAGGACAATATTTTATGATTCCATTTATATGAGATACCTAAAACAGGCAAATTCAGAGACAGAAAGTAGAACAGAAGTTGCCAAGGATGGGGCGAGGACAGAACGAGGAGGTATTGTGCAGCGGGCTGAGAGATTATGTGGGATGATGACAAAAGTCCTGAAGATGGAGACTGGTGATGGCTGCATAACACTGTGAATGTATTAATGCCGCTTCAAAATGGCTAACTTTGTGTGTTATGTGTATTTCACCACAAACACAAAAAACTTGTTTGAAAAATCGATGACCAAAGGGAATTATCCCGTAGAATAAACACTGCGATTATGTGAAAAGAGAAGATGGTAACTGTTATATCCAGAGGTCATCCACTCACTGACTCAATAAACATGTACTAAGTGCCACCTACTATCTATACTAAGCCTTGAGGGTGTAAAATGAATACAACAGACCCTAATGCTGCTCTCAGACCTTAAGAGTCTAGTGGGGCATACGGAAAAGTAAAGAGACAATTATATCACCAACACTACGTGCTAATTACTATGATAGGGAAATATTCAAGGTGCCAGAGAGCACACAGAAGTGACACTTAGTATGAGGGATGGACAGAAAGCATACCTGGAAGAAGCAAAGTCTAAGCTGCAACTAAAAGAAGGATACTACTAAGAGGGCAACAGAGTATTCCAGAACCAGTAACAGCATGTTTTAAGGCCTAGAGATACTAGAAAACATGCTGTGTTTGAGGAACTGAAAAGAACTCCAGCAAGACTGGATATAGAATGTGAGAGAAGGGTAAATGGCAACAGAAGTGGCAGAGGAAGACAGCCAAAGACTGTTACAAAATCACTATGTGCATTAATTAGAAGATAAAAACGGTGGCCAGAAAGGTGGAAGAGGATGGAGGCATTAAAGCCAAGGGAAGTCGGTTTTAAGGAGGCGGGCTGGCCCGAGAATATGCTGTATCTTGGCAAATGTTCCATGTGTTTCTGCTGTTGAGTGGAATATTCTATAAATGTCAGTTAAATCAAGTTGATTGACAATATTCAAGTATTCTGTATCCTTAATTGATTTTCTCTCTGCTTATACTATACTGTCAATTGAGAACACAGTAAAATCTGACTATGATTATGAATTGTCTATTTCTCTTTGCAGTTCTATAAGTTTTTACTTCATGTACTTTGAGGATCTATTAGTGTATAAACATTTATAACGCCTATATGTCCTCCTGATTAATTAGTCCCTTTTATCATTATGAAATGAACTTCTTTATTCTTGGCAACATTCTTTGCTCTCAGATCTACTTTGGTAGCTACTAATATGGGTTGGACAACTATAAACAGGAGAAGATGCATGTGAATTGAGACTGGATTCAACTACTGAGGTTAAATTCATTAGAGTAATAAAAACAGAAACTCGATGATCAAGTGGTAGGAAATGAGTGAGTGATGGAGGAAAAAAGACCACAGGTGTGGCAGATGATTCGTTAAGAAATATTCCCACTAGAGAAAATGCCATCGCGTATCACAATGAATCCATAGCTCACTTAAAAATTCTATTTTTAATGAAGTGTATATTGAAAGAAAATTCACCCTACTTGCTTCATACACCCTGATCTGAACAATGGCATCCCCAGTAAGGCCTGAATTATCAAGGTCATCATCTTAGCAACTCCAGAAGCAAATACGGTCTCTGCTTCCTTTGCTATCCAGCTATTTACCTGCGACTCAAGTTAAGGCCTCTTCTAGGTGACCCCAGCCACAGCCAGCCCGCTGCTGAATGAAGGACTTGCTGGTTCCACCCTTACCTGTTGCTATGTTTGGACTTTTCTCGGTCCTTCTCCTTGTCCTTCTTGTGCTCTTTGTGCCGGTGTTCCCGATCTTTGTGTTTATCTTTATGTTTATGAGAATCTGCAACCATAAGAGATGAGTCAGTTAAGGGCAATCGTAGGCTGTCTCCTGCCCGCCTCCCTGACGAGCTGGTGGAGACGTACAATGACAGGATTCAAGTGGCGTGACAGCCATAAGAGCACATTCCATTGGAAGGAAATACTTCACAGAACAGCCCAGACAAGGCATCCCATTACCCTGCCTCTAAAACTAAGAGGTGTTACAAATGTGCGTGTGTGTGTGGGGGGGGGCAGTGCATCTCTTCACGTGTTTATTGGCCTCTCATGTATCTTCTTTGGTGAAGTATCTCTTCAAATAAATATTTGTTTGTCTTCTTATTACTGAGTTGTAAGAGTTCTTTATACATTCTGGATTACAAATTTTTTGTTATTATGTGTGTGTGTGTGTGTGTGTGTATGTGTGTATACTGAATACTTAATTTTTCCCTAGGAGTTTTATAAAGGTAAGGGACAGGATACATTTTTAAATCTATAAAGATATCCAGTTATTCTATCACCATTTTTTGAAAACACAGCTCTTTCCCTATTGAATTGCCTCGACTTCTGCACTGAAAATGAGGTGACCTTATAATCGCAGGTCTATTTCTGAACTCTATTCTATCCTTACACAAACAGACACTATCTTGACTACTACGTATAGCTTCACAGTAAGGTTTTCTTTTTCATAGTAAGTTTTGAAATCAGCTTTATTCTGATTTCAAAAAGTAGCTTTATTCTTTTTTCAAAAAGTTTTGGCTATTCTACATCTTCTGTAATTCCATACAAGTTTGAGATTCAGTTTGTCAATTTCTTAAAAACAAAAAAGTAAAAGTTTGTGTTTATAGAAAAGTTTGGAAATATTCTTGTGTCTTTTGATCCATGAACATGGTTATCTTTCTCCACTTATTTAAGTTAGTGACTCTCAAAATTTTAGTGTGGATCAGAATTAACCCAAGGGCCTACTGAAAAAACACTGTTCAACTGAGGTCAGGTCAAAGTTGAACAGGAATCAACTAGAAGTTTATATATGGAACACGTGTGGTGGTTTTAAAATATGTCCAACAGATTCTTTGATACTCTTTCTTTCAAGAGGTGTGGCCTAATTTCCTTCTCCTTGAATATAGACTGGACTTAAGTGATGCACTTCTAAAAACAGGGTGAAGTGGAAATGTCAGTATGCAACTTCTGACACCAGGTCACAAAAGGCATTGATTGGATCTTTCTGCTTGCTCTGAGGGAAGACAACCGTCATACTGTTAGGACACTTAAGCAGCCCTATGTGGTGGGGAACTGAGACTCGCCAGCAAGAGCCATGTGAGTCAACCATCTTGGAAGTCGGTCCGCCAGTCTCAGGTAAGCCTTCAGAGGACTGCAGTCTCACGACAGACTGTGAGAGCCAGAACTACGCAGCTAAGCTGCTCCTGGATTCCTGGCTCACAGAAACTGTGTGAGACAACAAACGTTTGTCACTTTAAACTGCTAAATTTTGAGGTAACATGTTTCATAGGAATGGATAACTAATAATAAACATGTATGAAAAAGACGAGAAGACAGACACCAAAATGTTAAAAGTAGTTATCTTTGGGTGGTAAATTTATGAGCAACTTGATTTTTTGTGTATATGCTTTGCCTTGTTTTCCAATGTTTTCCCATGTAAATCACTTCTATAATAAAAAATAAGTTATTTTAAAAAATTACCAAGTTTTAACAATTTATTTTGACAAATATTGGTGTACACAAGGAAAAAGCTTAATTCACTAAAAAGCACTAAATTTAAAGAAAAAGGAAACTCAGTAAAAGATAAACAGAAAGTAATTCCAAGTAGGTTTCAAATAACCAGTCTGCCAATAACATTCTTTTTCAATGCACAAAACTTCAAAATTAATTTTAAAGCCAAGTCTTCAAGTCTTCTAAAGCAATTGCTAATCTAAAAATGCAAAACCAAAATATCTGATCAGAAACTTACTTAAGGCTGTAGCTAAATAATCCACTGACACAAATAAGACCTAGGTCAAAGATCTAAACCCCAAGTGTCCCTAATTTAAAAAGTTATTAATATTGAGTGCCAACTATAAGCAAATATACACACACACACAGTGACAGCAAGTGGAGTACAGCACAGAGAATAGTCATTGGAATTGTAACAGCTGTATTACTGGGGGAGGGGGATTACCACTTGTGAGGGCTGTAAATGTCTAACTATTACATTGTTTTGTACACCTGAAACTAATAATAAATAAAAAAAGATATTCAGAGAAATAATCCCCAAAAAATAAATAAATTAAAAGTTATTATATGTCTACTATATACTCAAATTGTGTTATGTATGCTGTGACAGGTACCAAAAAGTATAATATATGGCAATTTCTTTAAATATCTGAATGGCTATAGTATAGCTGCTAAATTTTCCCACATGGCAGGCTGGGTGGGCCTTCTGAGGAGAAATGAGAGAGGAGGCAAAACAGAATGGGGTGCCTCCTGAACCCCAAAAGTATGTAAACAAATTAAATTATCAACTGACAAGGAAACTAGAGATGATCTACACTAGGTAAATTGATACATAACCTCTAAAAATGTACCCGAAAGTACTGACATCTGGAACTCGCTTTCAAATACCCTCAGGTTAAAAAAAGGGAGGGGGGAGGATATAGGATAGAAAACAAGATTGGCAAAGGGTTGAGAGTTACATATGCTTGAAACCTTTCATAATAAAAAGTTAAACACTATCTTTAAGTGTCTTCACCCCCGATCCCTTCTTTGTTCTTAGTATATAAGGTACAGCAAGGAGAAGACTAGCCTACTTCAATGGAGGACTAGGTTAAGGGGGAGTAAGAGATAAAGTTTGATAGATAAAATTAACCTAAAAGTCAGGGTGTCCTACTCCACAGATAACGGAGCCACTTCAAGCAGAAAAGGAATAAAATCACAGCCATACGTTAGGAATATTAACTGAACGGCAGTGTAGGCAGACAGGTAAAAGCAGAGTGAGTATTTAGTGGTTTTTGAAGCAGCCTAGAAAAAAGTGATAGCAACAGGACTGAGAAGGAAGGAAAACATATGAAAGCATGTTGAGGAAAATGGAAGATGAACTCAGTTCCAGGAACTCACTGGCTCTGTGCAATAAATAAATGCAGGGGAAGAATCGAAGAAGACACAGAATCAAAGCAGACGCAGAACAACGTAATGGCTTTGAAAACACAGGAAGCTGTGCAGAACAAAGGTGGCGAGAAGGAAAAGGCCTGGAGAAATGCTGAAACTAATTGGAGTCATACTGTATTTAAGGTAACAGTGGGGCATCTGACTAAAGATTAAAGATGCTGGTCAGAAGAGAAGCCAGTAAGCGAACAAGTGAAGCCAGGAAGGGCGTACCGATCTACGTCCCTCACGGTGAAAATGTTTGCAGACAGCTTACCAACGGCCTTGAAAATGACTTTTACGACATACCTTTTCCCCTTAGCTGGAATCCATCTAAGAATAGACACTATTAAAATGTTTTGGAGAAAGGATTTTACCACTTCAAGCATCTGCTTAAATGCAAAAAGAACCTATAGATTAGAAATGAGAGATGCAAACCACTGAATATTAAAAATCACCAGAAAAACCTCATTCAGTGTGAATTCAGCTCACCTAATAACCTCCTGATAACAACTGTTTCAATCCCTAGCATTAAAAAATTTGAGATGAAGACATGGCAGGAAGACCCCTGAAATAAGGCAGCCTTGAGAAGATGCAAGACATGTAACAACCAATTCCTTTCACTGTAACTTAACTGGAGTTACTCCTTAGGATAGATAAGTAAATAATGGAATAGGACATCAACACCTTTTCTCATCTAATAATGTATTCCTTGAAGCTAAGGAAGATTTTTAAGTTAGAGACTTCCAAATGACGAAAAGGAACACATCTTTGTCTTCTCTGATTGCAGAATAGTTGCTGGCTAGCATTACACAAGGACTTGATAGTTAATATGCAAAAGAAAAGGAAACCTTTTACTACTGGATTCAGAATTATATTCTGAGGTCTAATTCAGTTTACAACCATTAGAATATATTCTTAAATCGAAAGCACCCTGCTAGAGGCTCATCAGACATGGACTCTGCCCTCAAGGAGTTTACAATCCAATAAGGTGGTAATTAAGATAAGAAATCCAAACAGCCAGGGCCCAAGGCAATAAGGGTACTAGGATAGGTGCCAGAACCATGCTAGAGCACTTACTGTCTCATTCAACTTTCTTACCACTCTCATAAGGAACTATGAGTCCCATTTCACAAAAGATAATAGCTAATAGCTATCCTTCACTTAGAGTGTGCTCTGTGAAAGGTAGTATGCCTTAAGTATCATCCCTAGTTTTCACAACTCTCTCTGGGTGGTACAATTTCATCAAATCTAAGACACACGTTTGCTTCTTAGCATCTCTGAAGAAGTGCATGTAGTTCATATAACCCCTAGAGGGGGAACTTGACAATATCCAACAAAACTAATTTACACACTCTCTTTTGACTCAGCAGTCCATATCTACGAATTTAGCTTGAAGATATACTTCCAAGGCAGAAAATTCATTCTGGTTTATATATACATTAAAGCAGAGAAAATTAAGTCAGCAAAGAAACCTTTTTTAATTTTAGACTTGCTGGACTGGATTAAAATTCTTTCCCTACCCCCAAAATCTCAAATGTCAATGACTGACATTAAAGTAACAGTGTTTTAATTGCCTCCTGATGCTCCTATATTTAGAACTACAAAAACTTTTTATAGAGGTGAAAGACATTTTCCCAAATGTCTATACCTGAAACATGTGGGTGTCATTACCACGGTCTCTTACATGATGGCAGAACTGTCTCCTCTTCTGCCCTGCTACTTTTCTGTAAGGGTGGCAGGGCAGGAGGAGTACTTATATTTATGGGCATTTTGAAAAAAGTCTTAAGAGTAAAAAACACTGAATCTGGGTGAACTGCCTCTTTTGTTTCCAAGTGAAAAATAATATAATGAGGGGAAACAGCCTGGATCCAAGAGGGCAGTGAGGAGTCAACACGAGCTTCCTCCTGGTGGAGGCATTATTTGAGCTGAGTCTTACTAAAGGTTAAGAGGGAGTTAACAAAGTGAAGGAAAATGGCATTCTTGGCACATAAGCCATGAAAATCAACGATTTATTATTATTATTACTATTGCTGAAAAATTCATCTTCTAATGATTGAACAAAATTGAGATACACTTCCTACCAGCTGGGAAATGGTAGAGTTGATTTTTGTCAGGGGCACATTAAAAAATAAAATCCTAGAGTTACTTTGATCTGCTTCTGTAAAGTCGTGTATCCCAAAAGCAGTTTCTTAAAAGATACAGGTAAACGTCTGTATCTTGTAGCTTTGGAGTCCTAATCCTCTGCTTAGATAGAAGGGAAACAGAACACCTAAGGAATAAGAAACTTCAGTATCAAATAAGTCCAGCAAAATTTGATCCAACTGTTATAAAGACCCTGAAAGCTGGCATAATCCCAGGATGACAATAAAACTGTCGCGTTGGAAACCAGGTACACAGAGTGAGCCCCAAGTAGCCAAATCAGTGTCAAACCAGGCACAAGATGAAGAGTTCACTCCCACAGGGGAACCAGACACAAATTAAAGGAAGTCAAGCCATAAAACAGTTACATATGTTCAAGAATGATGCAGTTAGGGGTTGGCTGGTTGGCAGAGAAGGGGAGGCGGATTAAAAAAAAAGAAAAATGGATGCAGTCAGCACAAAAGAGCATGGCTAAATGCTAATGCCGATTAGAGACATAACAAGAGTAGCACAGAGCTGACTGGGTCAACAGAATGAAAAAGATGTGATTCAAATCCTTGTTCTACCACTTGCTTATGCCCTTGGGCGAAAGTCACGTGACTACTGGGTCTATAAGAAAGCAGCAGAGGTCAGTGAAGGGAAGCTTCAAATCTCTGTTGATCATCGACTTGATACCTGCGCTCTCTCTTACAGATGAAGAAACGGGTTCAGAAAATTTAGGTGATCTTACAGAACTTTATTTCAAAAGGCAATCAAATTCTTTGTGTATGGCTGTAGAATTCCTGACTAATCTCCACAAAATGACAGACATGTTGACAACTATCAATAAAGTACAATTATTTCTGAACCCTCTTCGTGATTAATTTATAGAACTGAACTGAGCCTACCAAATCATTCCAAATAATTTAGGGTCCACGTTTTTAAGGCAGCAACCATGCCCATTCACCTTGCCTGACCAGCCAACAATGATAAAAGGCCATTTGATTGTCTTTCCTGTACAGACCTAGGAAAGAAAACCATTTGTGAAGAAAGTAAAACTTCGGCCTGCTCTAACAATCCTATACGCAGAAGCCTAAAAAACCTACAGGTTTTAAGGGATACGCTGATAACACCAGTTAACCGCCCCCACCCTTCCCCCAGCCCATGTAGAAAAACACTTGAATTTGTTTAGCTGCCATCAGCTGGTGGCTAACAATGTTGTCTAACCTACTGCCCCCAGGCTCTCTAATGCAATCACAATTCACCCCATGCGTAAACTTCATTCTTAAAACAGAAAGGGCTAAAGAATGGCAACTTTTAAGGATCATTTTATCAACTATTCTGTGATCTTAAGGCATTTTGCCACTCCACCATTCTTCTAAACTATTAGGGTAATCAGATGGGAACAAGAGACAAGAGTCCTTTGCTTCCTTATAGACAAAGGCAGAAAGAGACTTTTCTAGCATAAAGGAAAGTATAAAGCCAGATCTCTTTACACTGACTTTTGATGACAGAATTTAAGACTTAGAAGCAGCTGTGTAACGTGATGGGCTCCTTCTTCCAAGACAGTCATCAAGTCATGTGTGTGGAGGATGGGGAACAAAATTATTCAACCAAAGGGGCACTCAAAATACAATTTTGTCGAAGATAACCTCTGCTCATCTCTGACACACACACATACTATTCTATCAGTGCACTATTAGGAAAGGGAACACTGGAACCATTTGGGTGAAAACACTGGGTGAAGAAATTAACTTTCTAAAGAAGATATGTATTACCTGTTCATTTATTAAATCACTTCTACTGGGACAAATGCTTGCATCTTCTCCTTCCCCCCGACCTTCAAAAACCCATGGATACCACACATCCCCCGAAGGTAGAGTTTAAACAAAATCGACGTTTCTACTTAACACTCTACCCCCAGTATGTTCTAACACTTTAAAAGAAGACTTTTTGTCTAGGACAGATAACCAGCTGGTCTCGGTGATAAAAACTGACATTGGGAGCGTGGTCAGTATCAGGGGTGTGCGACTCTCCCCAGGAACTTAATGCCAAACTAAAAGCAGTCGGGAAGCCTGAAAGCCCGTAACTGGCAAGGGGATGGTTTGAGGGGTCAAAGAATTCTACCCTTCCCTCTCCCCCTAAACAATACACAGCTGTCTAAATTCAGACTTTACCAACGTTGGTCGTTTCTATCCAGAAAACCCCGTCTGTGATCCACCTTGACGGCGGCTGCTTTTCATTTGTAGCCCAGAGAAGAGCCCTTATCACTATTTCACAGCGATTCTCAATGAGAACATTTTCAAAATCCTAGGGCATAGTTAGTAGCCTTTCAAAGTAAGCAGGACAGAGGCTGTTCTGGCTAAAAGCTCTAAGACCGCCAGAACTTAAAAGTAAAATGTTGGGGGGATTCAGCTCTCAAAAAAATCCTTAAAAACTCAAGAATGAGAAAATGAACTAATAGCATTTCCATTTTTCAAAGTCCAAACTATCATCTGTTCTCCACAAATGTGTATTGTATATAAACAAGACCTTTTGTCATGGACAGACTTGTTCATTACTGAAACTAATGGGGTTCACCCATTAGGGACCTAGTACTCTCAAGCTAATAAAAGAAAACCACCAAAAAAAAAAAAAAAAAACCCTCCAGTTGAGAAGACAGCATCTGGAAGTATAAATATTTCTTCTTTCCTTAAGGGAGTTGGGGTACACAATATTCATTCCTTCAAATAGTTATTGGGTGACAATGCTGTGTCAGGCATTGTTCTAAGTACAGGAATACAGCAGGAAACAATACCAAGTCTCTGCCCTCAGGAACTTCCATAACAAGCGTAATACCACCCCCCAACCCTTCCCAACAGAAGCAACTGTTCAATGAGTAATTTTGAAAGGGAGGGAAAAAGGGTCTCCAGAACTGCCCAAGGTTCCCTAGGAGTCCCAGAACCAGGCTTTAATGCCGCAGCTGGAAAAGACTTCAAGAAGTTACCGCGGCCAAGTCAAAGGGTCAAACTGGATCAAATGAAAGTTACCAATTATTTTTCAAAGCGCTTAAGTCCTCCTCCATATTCAGTATTGGTAAAAACTTCATCATCAGAAACTTAGAAGTACATACACTGCATTAAAAGACAGGTGCCCAGCATTTTCGATTCTGTTTTTATCAGCTCAGCAGCACCACTTCAAATTTGTAAAACCTGTCATACCGTCCAAAGTGTCTACATATTCAGAAATGCCACAAATTGACTTAAAAACACTGCAGAGACCCTACCTTGGTTCTTAAACATCAGCAACTGAGCTTACTGGCCAGATGTGGTCCTTAAGGTCCTTGCCAGGCAAAAGGCAGGAAGCAGCCAAGTTGTTTGCCTCAGGGCTCAATCCCACACAAAAAGGGGTTAAATGGCCAGAGGATGTTTTCTCTTCCTGTCTACTTCCATATTTAAATTTCTTTGGCTCCTTTTATGCCTTTACAACACTGCAATTAACTTAATCTGTCTTTTCAGCTCCTTCCGGTCTATGCACCCTACTTTAACTTATTTTACAACCTTCTCTGCCCCCTACTCCATTATTCTCCGTAAATTCAAGTTCATCTTCCTCTGGCTCGCATTCCCAGGAACCAATTAATTACACTAAGAAAAAAAAAAAAAGTTCAGATTTAAGTGATGGGACCACCAAATTGTCTTCAAAAAAAGCATGTCACTTAATTAACTAACTATAAGAAAGTCTTCTGAGCTGGCGTTTCTAGACACAATTATGGGCCAAAACAGGCTGCTCACAGTTATATAATTACACCAAAAACTAAATGACATGTTTTAAAAGTCAATTCCACCGTCTAATAGTAAAAAGATGTCCTCAGAGCAAATCCAAGTCTCTTCTGTAATATACTCATGGAGTCCTAGGTAATTTATTTCTCTGCTCTGTTCTCTCAGTTTTCTAATCTATAAAATGATCTCTATTGGCCCCTTACACTCCCAGTCACAAGAATTCTATGACCTTTAAAAACTGTTTTAGTTCAAATGGATTAAGGTAAAAAAAAATTTTTTAATGCTTCAGAGCAGTGGTTCTCAAACTTTCCTGTGTTGAGACCAAGGACTTATCAGATAGTGTATTTTACCACAAATTCCAAGTGACCAGAATCTACATTGTCCAATCATATTCTGAAAACCCTGCCTTGTTGTTTCTTGGTCCTTGAGCAATAATTAATACCAAATACCAGGCACCTGCAATAATACACGTACTACTAATTTTTTCAGTTTCTATCGCAATTATGTCTCTCTGTTCCTTTAAGAGGCAGGCACAAGGTGCTGAGTCAGTCCCTGAGGACTTTTGAGACTACTGAGTCTCTACAATTGCGGA
The DNA here is from genome assembly GCF_057876585.1 of Rhinolophus sinicus. Classification (NCBI taxonomy): domain Eukaryota; kingdom Metazoa; phylum Chordata; class Mammalia; order Chiroptera; family Rhinolophidae; genus Rhinolophus; species Rhinolophus sinicus. Next base: position 15,570,364 of record NC_142513.1, read on the forward strand.
AGAAGAAATTGTTTTCACCTGCTACTCTCCCAGTCCCCATTAGAGGAAGGAAGAGCTACACTAAGGGGTGACACAGTTACCCCAACTGAGGGAAGGAATAGGGTGATTAGAGTGTTATTTGCGCATCAGTGGGCAGACCCATACTGAGAGAGAAACAGGTAACCTGACTCCTGCTAGTGGGACTCAAGAGTTGGGTAAATGAATGGCTACAAAAAAGATGGATTAAGACAATAAAAATATATCTGCGGGGTTCAGATGAGGTCAGGAGCTGCTTGTTCAGTATTTCAAGCCCAGAAAGATGAGTTAATTCTTGAAAGAAATGACACTGAACTTGTATCAAATTCAGCTGCTTTGATTCAACCAGCCACAACAGTTAAAACAAAGATATCAGAAAATTTTTGGATAGTATCTGTTTCTGAAAAAGGAACAGTTCAGCAGGCTGATGAGTAACATCTAAGTTGTCCAGCTATAGAAACGCCAAGATGTCAGTCAAGTGATTTCTCAGACTTACTTGTGATATTTTAAAGATGCAATACGCATAAAAGTTGTATATTGATTTGGGGGGAAAAACAACACTTAATGAAGCTGCAAGCTCACGGTGACTTCTGACACTTGGCTTACAGATGCTTTGGGAGCTAGAGGCTACGACGCAGCATGGAAACGAGTCCAGTGAGCTTCCTGTGATACACACAGCACCACTCACGTCGGGTAAGCAAGTGGCACTACTTACCAATCCAGGGGTCAATTTTTCTGTAAAGGGACAGGCAGTATATAATTTAGGCTTTGTGGCCCATTTGATCTCTGTTGCAGGTACTCAACTCTGCCAGTGTGGAACAAAAGCAGCCACAGATTATATGTAAATGAGTGAGCATGGCTACATTCCAACAAAATTTTATTTATGGACACTGGAATTTGAATTTCATGTAATTTTCCTCTGCCATGAAATAAGTCTTTTTTTAAAAAATTGACGTGTAACTAACATGTAACATTAGTTTCAGGTATGTTTAACAGTCTTCTTGATTTTTTTCCTCCAACCAGTAAAATACTAAAAAACCATTTTCAGTTCATGGGCCATACAAAGCAAGGCTTTGCAGAACCCTGCACTGCTGAACAGTGCCTAGAAACTATCCATCCCCTACGCCCCCTGTAGAGAGAGGTGCCTTTCTCGGCTCAGCGTGTAAGTAAGGAATATCCTCCCTGCTTTCCTGACAACTCCTCTCTGACTCCTACGCTTTCTCCTGATATCCAGGCTAAGCCTGGCTCCCACCTTTCTCCTTGCTTCAAACAGCTCATGAACGGCCATTTATTAACGACTTAAAAATGGTTAAAAATCTACTCCTGCTCTGCAGAACTAGACCAAGTAGGTCGCACGACTGAGAAGTCTGACGGGGAGGCCGATGCTGAGCCCACCGCTCATTCTGCGTCTTCAGCAGCAAGCTGGTTAAATGTGTTTACTCCTCTCGACGTGGAAACACTGTAGTTGTCCACATACTGCTGCTCACCACCTCCGATGAAATTCCTCCGTAAATAAGCAGATTTCACAGATCCGTCTAAAATGGGGGAGGGAGGCTGGTTCTAGTTAATCCTTGGACGTTAACAAAAAGATCCTTTTTCTTGAGTACTCAAATAGAGGTTTCACTGATTTCTGGAATAACTGGCTCCAAGCACAAGCTGAACTGCTAAACAAATAAATTACCCAGGGGTCTCTGCTTTCCTTCACAGGGAAAGGATCACACATTAAAGCGCAGCAGAGCCTGCTGGTCAGTGATACTAGTCTGGTGAGGATCCACTGTCAATAAAGGTGAGTGTGCTATGAAATGAGAGCCTTTCGTCTGATACCCAAAGGCAGTACCTCGACTACAGCCCAGAATTCCCAGGAGGCACCTGAGTCATCTAGGGTCCCTTCACGTTGTTTTGTGTCACATTTAAGAACTCAGGCTGTGGCATCAGACAGGCCTAGATGAGCCTCCCAACTCTGTGGATTACTTACAAACTACACAGCCTTGAGCCTCAGTTTCTTCAAAAGTAAACCCAATAAACCTCTGAGCCTGTTTCTTCAAAAGTAACTAGGACACAGTACATGTTCAAGTGTCCAGCTTTTTATTTCGTCCCTATTCCATTTCTCCTTCCCACCCCAAAAAGAAGTGACGACTGGAAGCTGAAGCCAGAGGAAACCACATCGGTTCCGGGTCTTGATGCAATTCCCTCAAGGTGTTCTCTGCGACCTCCTATGCCCGCTGCTATCAGTGGTCCTCACGGTAACCAAGGCTACAATCCCACTTTGTTCCATCGGACTAATACTGTGTGGTTCACTGTGGGCCAGATTACTTGAAATTAAGTAAGATGAGGGTGGCCGGATGGCTCAGTTGGTTAGAGCACGAACTCTTAACAGGGTTGCGGGTTTGATTCCCACATGGGCCAGTGAGCTGCACCCTCCACAACTAGACTGAAGACAACAAGCTGCCACTGAGCAGCCAGAGGGGTGGCCGGGTGGCTCAGCTGGTTAGAGCTCAAGCTCCGGTTCAATTCCCGCATGGGACGGGGGGCTGCCCTCTGCAACTCAGACTGAAAACGGCGACTGGACTTGGAGCTGAGCTGCGCCCTCCACAATTAGACTGAAAAACAATGACTTGACTTGGAGCTGATGGGGACTGGAAAAACACAGTTCCTCAATAAACAAAAATAAAAAAATAAAATAAATAAAAAGGAAGTGAGATGCAGCCAACTTGCTATGAGCATGCAAATGAGCGGAAGACCCCAGCAGAAGACCCCAGGTGGGGTGTAAACGGTGAGCTCTGATCTGCTTTTACTATAAACAACATCTTGGGTGAGTTAACCTCGAGTGCTGTTTGCTTGCTGGTACAATCTTAGATTCTCTATCTTATCATCAGACATCGACTTATTACTGAGTACAATTTAATACAAATTTAACTTCTTGTTATAGCAACATGCTAAAAACTTGCAATTAAAAATGAAGTTGTGGGCTCATACCCACCATTTTAAAGAATAATGATCCATAAAGGTGCATACAAATTTAAGTTAATCTGTTTTGTCAACTACAAAATACACATGACCTACCTCATGGGGATGCTGAGATAAAATGAGAATTTATTCAACCCAAAGGACCGTTTTTAAATGTTCATCTTTGTGTAGCACTAACAGGGTCAGTAAAATGGAGAACTTCCTGAACGAACTGCTCTGGTAAACACAACTTCACTTGCCAGGCATAATTCCTCTTAGCATGTCACCCAGGATAAGGCCATGTCTACATACAGAAGAAAGACTGTTATTCAAACTGGTAACACACCGAATTCACACCTGGGTTGGATTTTTAAGTTCCAAGACCCCCAGCCACCCGTATTCCAAGCAAAATCTAAACCTGAGTCTCTTGGCTCTTACTCACATCTTATCTAGAGCCGTGCTGTCCAGTATGATAGCCACCAGCCACATAGAGCTACTTTAATCTTAAGTAAAATAAAATTTAAAAATTAAGTTGTTCCGCCACACTCGCCACATTTCAAAGGCTCAATAGTCTCAATGGCATGGCCAGCAGCTACCATGTGGGGCACCAGGATACAGAACATTTCCATCTTAACACGAAGTTCTGCTTCAATCAGTGTGGACTGAAAAGCATCTCGGCTGCAAGTCGTGTAACACCGTCCTTTCTGTGGTAGGGAGCACCGCACAGTGTGAGTCTCACTGGTCACGGCTGACAAAGCCAGGACTGACTGAGGCTTCCTTGGTTCTGGACTCCTTGCCTAGCACTGTCCACTCCACCAGACTCCCCTGCGGGAAGCCAGTCAGGGGCCGTTTCCCGACCAGGCACTACGCTGAGTTTGCCTGGCTAAACTGGCCATCTCTAAAACAGGCCACTGCTGCACAGAGCCCCTGGAAATCAGAGGCGCAATGAGTGCTGCTCAGAGAACATTTCAGCTTAGGTCTAAGAAGGCCGCTTAGACCTAGATGGAGCAATTACTTTAAGCTTCAGGAGTGTAACAAACAAATCCCATTTTACTAACTCATCTTTGTTCTCCAAATCCAAGACAAAGTTGGAATGTTGTACTCTTGCCTCCAAAAGTAATTAACCAGTACAAGACCCTTAAGGTGGGCATTTGCATTCCATATACTCTTCTCTAGTGAATCACATTTTCACAAGGACATCCCTGCACTGAAAATGCTTCTCCTTTCCCAGGAGGCGAAACTTAAAAGGGAAAAGGACTTGTCTAACCTGAAAATGTAATTCTCAGGCCAGCTCAATTAGGACAGGCCCATTCCTGCTGACCTGTGCTCCTTTGCTTCTACTAAGTGAGTCCTTAATGCCTGGGAAGTAGTGAAAGTGATTACAAACCCCCGGCCTGGGCAGAGGAATCCTCGGCACAGCCTAAGCTGCCTTTGTTTCCAGCGGGCATGGCCTCAAAATGCCCCCAAGTCCACAACTTTTCTGGCCATAGAGGTGTCAAGATGTGTTGATGTGTTGCTTCATACATCCTATTACTACTAATTCAACCAAGGGGCCCTCTGTCTAGAGTGTATCACTATTGACTGTGCTTGAAATGCACAGAACATTCTCTGGGCTGTAGAAACAGTAGCGTGAACACAGGTATGTTCTTTAGAAGCCTTTCTGGTGCTAATTATGAAATGGCTCCTTTTTGTGCTCCACAAGGCCCTCCTCCCATTATGAATGAATTACTCCAACCTCGTAACTATAAGTATTGAACAAGTAAGTACTGAAGCCCAACCATGGGCCTTGTGAAAAAACACGGAACACTGCTTAAGAGGTTGAATCACTAAGAAACTAGTTCTAGGCATCATCTAAATGTCAAGACTGAAAAATTTTACCAGAAGTCTATTTTGATCAGTCAACTTACCTTATTCTTGTCAACTGCAGTACCCAGTACTATTAGGCGCTCTTTTACATGACTCTGAGGTAATTATCCCTCCTTTCACAGATGAGAAATGCAGGATCCGAGTTGTGACTTGCTCCAGGCCACTCAGCTAACAAGAGCTGAACCCAAGTTTATCTAACTCCAAAGTCTGTATTTCACTGGACTTTGTCAACTGTCTTTCATTCTGCCTAAAACTGTGAGGCTCAACAGCAGAAAGTGAACTTCAAATCTCACTGTATTCGATTGGTTCTGAAACTTTAGTGGCGCATCAGATCACCTGCTTGATTTATTAAAACCTAGACAGCTGAGCCCCCACTCACGGAGTTAGAGCCAGTAGGTCTGGATCAGGCTCAAAAATTTGCATTTCCAACAAGTTCTCAGACAATGCTGCTGCTGCTGCTCAGGAAACCACTTTAAAAACCACTGCTCTATTGGAATCCTCCATTTCAATCACAGTCATCAGTAGCTAAAGACCTCTGATCTAATCTTCAGGTTAGTGACCTCCGAAGATTAGCTCCTCAGCATTCCACTACTATGCTGGTACCTCCAGTACCTTCTAAAGCCCCGCCCTACCCAGCCGAGGACTATTAGCATGAAAACAACCTCTCACTCTGTGCTGCGCTCAGCCACCCAATCCTAAAAGATGACATCAGAATCAAACAATGGCTTGTTAACCGTGGAAGTAGGAAAAAGGATTAGGATTCCGATGTGACACGTAGCAGAGCAGCAGCGAAGGCAGTTATCTCTGCTATTTAGGTACATGCTCATTGAAAGGTAGAAAATGTTTATTTAAATTAGAGTACAATAAATATCAAGCTTTTATAAACATGTATCGGAAAACACTGTTCTGATTCTTTTCTCAAAACCCCGTAAGCTCGACCAATGGAGTACCTTAATGTGAGGAAGCAAAACACATCTCAGCTAAATAAGACATAAAGCTCAGATAGATCAGTTTCTCCAAAAGTGACTTATGCGTCATCTGTATTTATCAGAATTATCTGAGGTTGTTAACGATGTATTTAAAATGCAGATTTCTCAGTACGCTTCACTAATCAACTAGGGATATGTATTTTTACCAAACACTCCCAGGTGATTCTTACACATATTAGCTGGAGAACAATGAAAATTTAGTGTAAAGCTCTCAATGTTTGTCACTTGATTCAACCAGCTGGCAAGCTAGGAGAGCAAGGGGGTCCCATTTCACAATTTAAAGTTGGTAAAATCTGTACCGACCATATAGGATGAGACAGTGCTCTTGCCCACTTCCTAGTAAGCAACCGAACACGTAAAATTTCTCCAGACTAGTATGAAAAATGGGAACAGGACAGCAGCAAGGGCTCAGTGAAAGCCAGAGAGAAGTGGTTACTTCTGGCTTGGGGTCAAGTGGTGATTGCCGACAGACTCAGAAGAAAGGAAACAGATCTGTGACTATGGCTTCAATACTGAATGAAGCACGCTGAGATGTTTCTGACCCTCAAGGAGTTTACAATACTTAATGCCTTCCTAAAAATTAGGTCACAAAATGGAGACGTAGTGGGTATATTTATCTAAGCGGTACCAACTTCTAAAGACTAAGAGGCATTCTGGAGTAAAAAAAGAATACTTAAATAGAACAAAACATGATCATAGAGTTGTGGGAGAAGAATGCAAACTGAACTTCATTTCTGGGAAACAGAATTGCTGCAGAGGCTCTAAAAACTTAAGTTTTCAATAAAAGTCCTAAGCAAAATATCTTCACTTCTGTACCGTAAACACTTACTGGCACGCATATTTACATACGTGCAATCAGTATGCAATTCTGCTTGATATTTTCCTACTGTTACGTATGCAAACACTTTTACTATGTTTTCAGTAATCATATTGTATTACAACTTTAAACTAGTCCCCTAAAAATTTGAGCTCAACATAAATACTACCTGATATCTAAATTCTAGAGGTTAGTTCCAGTCCTACAGGAGGTCTTAGTATTTTCAGGACTGTAAAGAGAAAAATTTTAGCTTCTCATTTGCCCAACTAGAATTTCTTTCCCCACAAAGAAAACAAGTATACTTCTGCTGCTAATAGACAACTTTCCTGACATTCTGAGATTAGGGTGGTGTTAACATCGATAAAGGACTATAAAGTTCTGCTGAAGTGCTTATTTTTATATCACATTGCGCTCAAGGAAGAAGGTGATTTGATATTTAAGGGGAAAAAATAATAACTGCGATCGAACTATCATCAGCTGAAACTTCACTCAGCTCACTCCATCTGCCCTGGAGTTTCATATTGTTTAAGGGAAATAACTGGGCGACTTCTCAGAGTTGGGGTGTCTGGCCTTGGAGATCTTTCGTTTGGAAGTGTAACAAGCCAGCATTTACTAAGACTAGTCAATCTGTGTTCCTCCTCCTCCTTTTTGTTTCTTTTCCTGGGTAACCAGAACCAGGAAAATTTTAATAAATACCGTATTTTGCCGTATGTAATGCACACTTTTTGGCCCAAATTTGTGAGGGAAAAATAAGGATGCACATTATACATGGGTAGCACTAATTCTGTATCTATATAAATGTTTTTAATTCTTTTATTTATGCTTGTGAGTTAAAAGTGTAACTCCAGAAATCAATAACGATATCTATATGCTAAATACCCTGGAAAACGATAACCGGTTTTGTTAACATTATGACACACTTGCAACGATGAAGAGTTCTTGGCCTTCTATGATGCGTAAATATCATAAATTTGTTACCGGTACATAAAATTTCTTGTACCTTGTATCTGTTCTTGTGTTTTGTAATTATTTGTTACATACATTTTCTTGTACCATAATACGTTAAAAAATAAATGCTGGAATTCCTTTATAATACAAAAAACAAACACCTAAATGTAAACAAATAAAAATTTGAATTAAAATATTAAAACGAGACATTTTTCCCCCCCTTGGGCCAAAAACGTGGATGCACATTATACATGGGAGCACATTATACACAGCAAAATACAGTACGTCCTGAGGTATGATCAATTACCGAGGAAGCTCTTGTTTATTTCTGATCTTAAATATTAAAAAGTAAGAACTACTGACACTGCATCCATTTCTGTGAAAATGCACTGATTTTAAGAACAAGGCACAATAAGTCTAACATTTAGTCTCAATCACTTTTCTAGTATTCAAATCACTAAGTGATACCACTAAGGAACTACCCCTCTTCCTCTGAGCTACTGAACAGCTTCAGTGTGTTGCCCATATCAAGACCCTGAATGGATTAGGAAGGAGTAACAACAGTAATCTATTCAAACTGTTTCACGAAATTCGTTTCCCAGGACTTTAAGTACTCTAAGAATTTAGTTCTTCAAATTGACGAGGATGATGATTTTATACTTTATTACATTTCTAGTCACTCTGACAAATTTACCTGTGCAGGAAAACCTGAGAACTACTTTTCTAAAATCCATGCGATACTGGTGTCTGACACAAAAAGATACTGAGAAATAAATTTACAGAACTTTATTCTTCTTCCATTACAGGTGAAAAAGTTTAATGAGCTTATAGGTATCCTAAAACAAACAAAAAACACACATTTTCTAGATGTTATGAGTTGGACATCCTTAGAAATATAAGGGCCTAGGTTTACAATCTTTAAACAAACAAACAAACAAACAAAATACCTCCTAGGACTGGGAATAAATGGAGACATCACGCTCTTCCACTAATAGTGAAGTATTAACTGCCAGAAAGTACCTTCCATCCCCATTCATCCTGGTATGACAGGAGCCTTTGTACTGAGGCCCAGTGAAAAACAAGGAATCTTAACAGAAGTGACTGTACAGACCTACAACATACTGACTTCAAAATGTTTGTCCTGAGAGCCATATGGATTTGTCTTGTTCATCTGTGCCTAGTGGTTACTGGTATTTACTTCTGAATGTTTGAATTAATGAATGTGGCAACTTAAAATTTCCATTTGCAATTAAACATGAAATTTTTAGCTTCCTAAGTAGGGCTATAAATATTGCACCATCCCAAGTGCAAAGGGGGAAAAGTTATTTGCTGCCAAAAGATTCTTAAACTGCAATTTAATTTATGAGAAACAAAGTGCTTTCTTTATACATGGCCACAAAGTCAAAGCAAGTCTGGACGCTCCTGAGCCAGCCTGTCTCCCATTCACAGCAACGGTATCATATTCAAGGCTCCCTCGTGACCCTACCCCTTAAGTAAATCCTCGCAATACCCAAATTTAAAGAAATTAAAGATGTTCCCTTTGTACAAGAGACTAATGAAACAATCTCTGAAAGAGCTGTTTGGGTTTTAAGGATTGGCAAGAACCTAAAAATGTTGCTCTAAGTTTTAACTTTCCTAAAGTGATCCTCACGTGCTTTCCAATCCTCAATCTTGTATTAGACCTAGTTCACAGGCAAAGAACTAAGGGTCTGAAATTAGCTGTTCGAAGACCTGGCTAGTGAGCAGAAGCTCAGGAACTCAAATCCCCATCGCCTCGACTCCGAGTCTCTGTCCTTTCCACAGTATCATGGTTACCTGATTAGGGGGCGGAGGGGACAGGGGCGAACACACCCTTGACCAAGACTATTCACATTCTGAATCAGAGAAAAATGATATAATAGAAAGAGGCCAATGTTTTGAAGACTTTTAAATCCAATCCTATCTTGGACACTCTCACATACTGAGGACAATAGAATGCCATGCAGTATTAACAAATATACACTTTCCCGCAGGTTTTTTCCCATGTACTTGAAGAATAATATGTGCCTGAGATGTTTATATTTTCAAGACTTTATATTTGAAGACTCTTTAAAATTAGACCCTATATTCTGTAGTTTCTACTCTACAAAATTAATTTATCTGGCCTACCTTTAATTGAATATTAGTTTTGAAGTCTGCTCTTACTGTGATGCTTCTCTGACAATCCTTTTATCAATGGTGTAAGATCTCTACCAAGACCCATTTGGCTTAATCTGATGGACATTAGTGAACATACCCCTACCTGACTTTGGTTTCTATAAGGAGCACTTTCAAGATAACAAATTCAAGGCAATTCAATAATCAGCATTAGCTAGACAGACTTGGGAGCCTTACAGAAATTTCTGTGGACTGGATATATTTTGTCACGGAATCTCCCCAATGCGATAGTCATGCAAAACTGTTAACATGAAGTTTACTATTTCAATTCTCATACCTAAGCTTTATAATTTTAGGCGTGCTTATTCCCAAGAATTACTATTTCACAGGAAGCTGAGTTGGTCACGTTAAGCACCAATCTGGAAAAATGAAAAATTAAGGTAACTCTCAGGTGCTCTGAGTCTTTTCAGTTTAAAAATGTTTTGGGAAGAAGTAAAATAATGAAAAAACATGCTGACACAATTATATACTGAGTTTTGTGGTTTTTAAATAAAATTACAAATAATGAACTTGGCATTTTACTTATTATATGTGCCTAAAAGATAAAGCTCTGGTTATCTTCTATAGAAAACCCATAACTCTATTAAAGGGCTAAGAAATTAGCCACGTCAATATACTTCCTTCATTTCTAAGCCCATCTTCTCTATGCTGGAAGGACTTCCTAGTCCTAAACTTGTTCTTCGGAACCAGTCATACATTTGGCTTCTACTTAGCCCAAACCTAGACAGAGATACGCACCGCCTTTCATTGTACAGTGACTGCTTAATAGTCGCAAGAGATTGGTGTAGGCTTCGCAGTTCAGTTAGGTAAAGACTCAGCCGACTCTCGTTCTATGCTACTGTTCACTTGTAAATGTCGGGCTGAAAACATTAACACGGCATACCCGTGAAGGAAGGAAAGTCACCAATGTCACTCACTACTTCAAACCTAACACTTAAACTACAGATCCATTTCATAGTAGAAGCTGTCTGATCAAAGTTTATTTTAAAATGTGAGCAGAGACGCACTTTTATATACTCATTTAATTCTCAATAGGTTGTGAAGCATAGAACTATCATCCTTGTGTACAGATGAGAAAACAAGGTATAGTGGCCAGGTCAAGATTGATAGTAAAAAACAGGGACTTACCTAGATTTTTATAGGTAGAAATAGAAATAGAAAACTTCAACTCCAATTTTCTATTCTACCACAGCAGCTCAGGAGCACACTCTCCCCACAGCCTCCCGCTTCATCACATATGCTCTTCAACAGCAATCTGGTTCCAGCCTTAATACCAAAGCATCTCTTGAAGACCTAACATCCCAGGTGCAAGGGGTCTCCGCTATCTCCACCAGCAGATAATTAAGGGCAGGCTATGCCATCTGTATTAGAAGCTTATAAATTACAGCCTGAGGGAGGTTTCTGGAATCTGAAAGGCAATATACTACCAAAAAGGGCAGGTGACAAGGTGTAAAAAGAAAAAAATGTTTCCTTTCTTGGTCTGGTTCTCTCACTAACCTATACAATCTGTACTATCCCCATTAAATTCAGATTTAATAAGTACAAAAAATGTGGTGTCTACTGAGCTCTCAAAATGAGGTCCCTTCCTCTCACTTCCCCTCCTGCTACAGCAGTCCAAGAGCTCAGATAACTACAAAGAAATAAAGCGGGTTCTGGAGTTGGATAAAAATGAAAGGTCAGCCAATGAGCTACCCTAATCCACTGATCCTGAAACGTGCTGGATACGTCTTCTGCCCAACCAGTATTTTGCCTATGAAACTTTCTATATCTGGGCATTCACATATGGTAGCAAGATAAAAATCTGAACTTTTACGAAGCAGGAAAAGGGTGCATTTCTAGTGTATTCTTCTGGTGTAGGACTAACCTTCAACTTAAAATTTTATTTTTGCAAGCTCCAAACAGCCAAGGATAACTTTTCCAAGAAAGCTTCCCGGCATCTACCTTTGCTAGGCTGTGCTAAGAAAAATACAAAGAATATTGGGACCAAGGGTTGGCTGATTTGTTTTTGTTCTTAAAATACATATAGGAAACCATCAGCATACCCAGGGATCTACTAAACTTGTTCTCAACATCAACAACAAAGACAAGAGAATTAAAATCCCCAATAACTCTGATTGTTTTAACACTTTTTGTTGGAACTCATGGAGGTGTATCTCAGAAATGCTCATGAACTGAGTTCTTTGGTTTCTTAAATCCACCGAAACAAAGTTAACTTCAAAGGCTCAGAGAGGAATTAACAGCTTGACAGACATGCACCGTACCCCAAATCGAATGGGGAGGGCAAAAGGGAGCTGTAAATAAAAACATTCACTGTACATTTCAGAAAACTTCTCAAGAAGAGTACAGAAGGTAAATGTGGCGGGGATAACTGAGTGGATCTAAAAATTTAAGAGAAATTTAAAAATAAATAACTAAATAAAAACTTAAGACAAATTAAAAATGAATACCTACCAAAAAATTTTAAAACTTAAAATTGCCTAGCGCCCTTGGAATTTCTTTTTTTACTAAAATATAAACACATAAACGATAAAGACACTTAATAAGGACTTTGATAATGTTGAATGGTCTAGCTTGATGATATTACAATCTAAACAACCTAGAGATACACTTGAGATAATCAGCAAAGTCACTCTCTCCCAGTTTAAAATTTAGAATCTTTTTTGAACATACAGAATAAAAATCATTGTAAACAATATCTATTTGCTGTTAAACTATTTCAGCAAACTATCAGTCATTTCGTATACCACTACCCAAAATACCATTAATATCTAACAGATATTCCACTGTAAGCTTCTCCCCACCTAATACATTCGAGGCTACCACTCCCCCATCTTTATTCCCCTCCAGTTCCCGGGCCCTTATGCTACCAACACACAGCACACCATGCACACCTACATAGGTAGGTTGTGGAGAAAGAGTGGGGGTTGGCAAAATGCTAATTATTCCATGAGATGGGCTCTATTTTAGATTTCCTACTTCACATACTGGCCTGGAGCCATGTGGATGGAAAGTGGCTTCTCAAACTTCAGATTTACCAGGCATAGACATAGAAAAGACCTGTTCCAGCTATTACTACTCAAAGTGTAAACACAATCAAAAGCTTCCCATAAACAAAATACCTCATTCACTTCTTAAGGGCCAGTTAGGAACTTTTCCCATCCCAAACTTTTTACCTTTAAAAGTCAAATTCTCAACTGTTTACCCAATGCCTTTATTATGTGAAGTTAATGGTTTCAAAATATTTAAGGAGTAGTCAGATAAACTAAACCACAGGACACAGAACAGTCACTCAACTGACTCTCTTCCACCTCCAAATGCAATGGATTATATTTTACCTTTTTTTCAAGAGGGTTAAACTCTGGGTCCTACATCAAATAATCATTTCAATCATTTCCATAACCTCATTCAAATGCAAATAATTACAATTGCATCCATTTTCCCAAGTGAACCCACAACTTTACTGGCGTTCAACAGTTTCATATGGAAAGGATGCAATCCCTTACAAAAATCCCTTCTGGGTAAACAACTTTGGGTTTGAAGAAAACCAGTTTTATTTTGCACTGGGTGGCAGGTTAGCTTAGTTGGTTATTTTGCGCTGAAAGTATGGCAAAGTTGTTAAAGACCTGTGACATACATATGCAGTCACACCGAACTCATACGAAAGAACAATTCAGTACCATCTGAAGGCTACTAAAATGATACATCTAGAAAGTACAACAGAATTATTTTCCACACCATTAGCAATGGAGGATAACTGTTACTATAATATACGACATTAAGCTTTTTCTAACATATTTACAGACTCAAAAGGCAAGACATCTTTTTGTACCCCTCCACACACACACACATCAAAAACAAACAATAAAACACAACAGCTCAATTTTGGAATATAAGCTTTAAGATATGTTAAGAATCCCTGGCACTGTATAATGTACTGTATTTCCCCGAAAATAAGACCGGGTCTTACATTAATTTTTTGCTCCAAAAGACGCCATTAGGGCTTATGTGCAGGAGATGTCATCCTGAAAAATCATGCTAGGGCTTATTTTCCGGTTAGGTCTTATTTTCGGGGGAAACACGGTATAAATGGATACTAAATTCACTAAGACCCAGAACAAATTAACAAGTCTCTTTTTCAAACTCTCACAATTCTCCCTTTTTATGCTCATGTTAAAGAAAAAAGTCAGACTCAATTCTTTTTGTGCTACTATTGGTTAAAATGAGATTTGGGGACCGACCCTGAATTCCTCTTTTCCATTTTACTTCACTTACTAAAGAAGATATGAGTTGGCGACAGCAATATTACCTAGTCTTCACCTTTCAAACCATGAGGTAGTTTGGATTCCTTTAGTAACTCCTGGATTTTCTTGTTTTACCAGGAACACTGGAATCTAAACTTTGTTTGTGACTTCGGATGTGCTGGTAATATAAAAAGCACATGTTGACAGGCAACTTTGTTTGATGTCTAAATGTAGTAGAAAGTTTCTACAGCAGCTCCCTAATTCTGAGATGAGGACCCAAGGAGTCTGGCTATAGTGCTTAGGAAAGACAATACTGGAGCCCAATGTTTAAGTGTTTTTGGATTGAATAGGAAAATGTGCCAGATTTCATCTGAAGGTACCATCAGTTTGCAGTTTTAAACATGTGATGGGAATTTTCAGATAGTCACGTCATCAGCCTCCCCATCCCCCACCCCAACCCTGGCCCAACAGCACAGAAGTACAGCTGTTAGCATCAGGAACAATTTATACTCAATTCCCCATTCAATTTGAATCAATTATACTAACCAGAATCAACAAAAGATGATGTCAAACTACAATCCCATATAACATTTTTCAGAATCACTGACGGAATCAAGCATTATACTTTGCTCATGCTAGGGAGGGAAGAACCCCACAACTCCAAAATACAGAGGGTGCCAAAAAAATGTATACACATTTTAAGAAAGGAAAACTGCATTAAAATGGTAATACTCAATACAGACTGACAACAAAAGATATATACAAGTCATGTTTGACTTCTGCAATTACAAGAGGTGCTCAAAGTGGTTACCATCAGCGTCCAGACAAAAGTGGTTACCATCAGCATCCAGCCACTTCTGATTACGGCAAACTACTGCTTGAGCAACACTGACCAAAGTGTCCAGTTGCATACATTTTTCTGGCACCCCTGGTAGACAGGCAAAAACTTCAAGTCTTTGAAATGACAAAAGGATCACTAACCCCCCCAACCTGATGTTATTATCAACTCTACAGCTAGCTCGGCAGTTTGCACAGTACGGTAACAAACTAGCCCATCTATACACCTAGTGCTACCAGCACTTCGAAAGGAAGTCTTTCACTTAAGAGATTATAGTTTCTGCTCCTGAAACTCCCAGCTCACCATCAATATTTTAAATATAAATACATCTCACAGACAACAGATTTTCCCAGCAGTTGAGTATGAGCCAGAATATTCTAAATTCTGTAAGAACAGCAACAGTTTTAACTATTGTAAAGAATGTGCTCCAGAGAGCAAAACATCTTTTAGATCTGAGGGGATGATGGCAGGCAAAATGAGAGATGTTTGTGTTTTAATAAAATATAAACCTGCAGTTAATCTGTAAGATGGGTTAGTTAGGTCCATTTAAAACCAAGCTTAAGCACACTCTTAATACGAAGATCAATAATGACATGTCTGAGCATCATTAAACATTTATTTTTATTTTTTAAAAACTGTCTTTTGTAGTTACTACGTAAATCAATGACTAATTCCCAGTGTATTACTTAATAGAGCAAGCACAGTTACTAACGCTACGTATTCTACACAATATGTATAAAGATAATCACCCCAGTGTCAGCCCCGAGCATGGTAGGGAGACAGAGTGCCTCTTCTCTTGAAGGAGCAGGTTTAGATTAAAAGCAAGCAAATGACAAACTATCAAATCCTCCCCTCTTGCCTTTTTCAGCTTTGTAAGAAAGCAGAGATGTGCAGCTTCCAACTTCTTCACACTAGAATCACATATATACCGTGTTTCCCGGAAGATAAGACCTAGCCAGACCATCAGATCTAATGCGTCTTTTGGAGCAAAAATACAATACTTGGTCTTATATTACATAAGACCTAGCCTTATATTATAGTAAAATAATACAGTAAAAAAACCGGGTCTTATATTAATTTTTGCTCCAAAAGATGCATTAGAGCTGATGGTCTGGCTAGGTCTTATATTCGGGGAAACACGGTAGTACAGTAGCTAAGCTTGTGAGCTTTGGAGTGCCCCACTCACTGTCTTTGGGCAAGCTAGTAAATATGCCTAAGCCTCAGTTTCCTTATCTATAAAATAGAAATAATAGTACCTAAAACTCAGAAGAATCCTTCTGAGGGTTAAATTAAATTAGATGATCCATGGAAAGAGCTAAGATTTGTGCCTGGCAGACAGGATTCAATAAATATTAGCAATTATTGCTATTACACGTGAACAAACAATTCTAAAAGTCAATATAGCCAGTTTACTTCAGTCTATTAAAAACACCACTAAAGATCAATAACCTATCCAGCCCACAACCATTCAAATATTCAATAGTTTCTTTGTGTAATTTAGATGAAAACCATGAATGGAGATTAACTTTCTGAGAATGGCCTAAACTTTGTTTCATTACTAAATACATTACCTACTCAGCCCAGTCTTCAAGTCAAAAGAACCCTTTTTTTTTCTGTATTAAGATCCTACCTTCCTTCAAGAGAGATCAAAAGGCCTTCTTACATCCTCACCTGCCACATCCTCTCTTTGCTTCCACATCCCAGGAAAACATATTTATACTCTTCGCAGTTTTCTTACTCCCTCTCTTAAAATCCTGACAGGTTGGCTAAACATAGTTAAGAAATATTCCAATCCCTGACACTTAGCACCTATTCTTGCATAACACCCAGCTCAGAAGTCACCTCCTGAGAACTTTCCCCACGCTCCAGACAAAATTAAAGTCCCCTAGTCTCCCAAAGCATTTTGGGTATACATATGCCCCAGCACCTACCTTATAATTAACTAATTATGTCTCCCCCAGCAGACTGGATTGAAGGCAAGAGCAGCACTGTGGCCGAAGGTTTGCTCTAGCACTAAACGTGTATTTGGCACATATTAGGTGCTCAAGAAATGCTACGCTTTTCTTTAACCAGATTCCCTCCTCACAGAGTATCATCTCATGCTGGATGCCCCACTTCAAAATCTGAACATCAGGCTGCTCCTTCAGTAGAGCCGGCTAACATGATATACTGCTGATTACAACATGAAAACCTACTCATCAGCTTCTCCCACTGGAGAGGTTCCCAGAACCCAAACTCAACTGAGCAGGATTATGTACCATCAGAATCAGCGGGACTTCCCAGCACACGACAGAGGGTACCTTCTCCTTCACCCAGGTTACTGAAAAGCCTGCAGAGCGAGTTTTTTATTGGAGGAATTTTTGCTGGGTAACTGAAGTGGAAACATTCAGAGAATAAACGCCTTGATTTGGCTGAAACGGGTTCAAAAACATAAAGATCTGGGAAAAGCTAGCTCTTGACTCCTGAAAAACAGCGGCTTCTGAAAAAGAATGAACAGGAAGTAGGGTGGGTGCCGGCCACTCTTTGTTTTAATAAATAAAATCCTTTTTTCCTTCCCCACAGCCCACAAGAAAGGGCCAATACACCACGTCCAGATGAGATGCTCAGCAACCTTTCCTCCTGACAAGTACACTAAACTGGGTTTCTAATAAAACATTGTCTTAGGAACCTCAGCCACACTGAAAAGTTCTAGTCAGTAACACTAATTTTTTTTTAATTAATATGCCCGAGTCCAAGATTTACATTGGATGGCCCACAGAGAACTTGCAAACTTTTTGAAGGGAGGTACTACTACTACCTATGCAAAGAACACAACTTAGGAAAAACAATCTCAAAATATGAAGAGCTCAACAAAGGATGGCTTTAGTTTTAGAGCTATAATTCCTATCACCAACATCTTACTTAAAAAAAAAAAAAATCAACAGCTGCCAAAGGGTAGCTTTCATTCTGGAAGCAGAAAAGGAAACAAGAAGCAGAAAGGGAATAACCCCCAAAATAAAGTTCTCTTTGGAAAAAAATAGTAACAATTCAGTCTCCCACCCTTCCCTCTCTGGTGAGGTCTGTGATTTACATGGCTTTGCTCTGCAGAAAGCTCTTTCTGGGCAGCTCAAGGAAGGAGCCGAGGGAGGGAGAGAAAGAGACACAGGCACAGAAAGGAGAGGAGAGAGAAAAAGAAAATGGCGCAGAGACTAAGTCCCGACTGTCGACAAGGCGACTTTCCCGGGAGAAATCCGGGCCCGGAAAGGCTGCCCGAGGCCCGGTGGCAAGCGACACAGGGTCTCCGTTGCCCCCTCTCGGGAGAGCCGCGATCTGGGGGGGCTGGGATCCCCGGAAAGGGGGTCCAGAGGCCGCCCGATGGGAACAATGGGGCCGGTGAGCGAGGAGCCGGGACTTAGTCTCTGGGACGCCATGTCTGTCCTCTGCCCGGCTCCGGCCGGGCGCGGGGTAGGCGGCCGGCAGCTGGGGGACCCGGGGTCAGAGCGGAGGGCACACTCACCATTCAATCGGAAATCCGCTTCGATCTGGAGAGAGAAAAAGAAGAAATATGAAACAACAGGCATATTAACCCCGCCGGCGGCGAGCGCGCGCGGCCGGCGGCCTAGCCCACGGTGCGCCCCCAGGGATGAAGGGGGCCCCGGGAACGGCCTGAAGAGGCAGCCATCCCCCCCAAACTGTAACTTCGGGGCTTTCGCCCGGTGCCTAGCGAGCTGATCTCCTCTGGCCGGCCGCCCCTGTCCGGGGGCTCCGGCCTGTCAAGGCGGCAGCGCCGTGGCCGGGGTCGCGGAGGGCCAAGGCGGGGCCAGGAGGTCGGGCTGTACCTGGGAATCGTTGTGGAGATGGTCCCCACTCATGTCTGCCGGAGCGCCGAGCGAGGCGGGCGGCAAGGGGCGCCGAGGAGACGCAGACCGTCGGGACCGGCCTGTGCGGGAGGACGGGAGCTCTCGGGGGGCTCCCGGAAACGCGGGGAAGCGGCGGCGGCGGCAGCGAGTCTGACACTCCCGGAACCGCAGAGGCAGCGACAGCGGCGGCGACGCTTACGGACTGCCAGGCGGGCGGCGAGAGCAGACCCCAGCAGTTGTGTAACAGCCTAAGTTCGCATTTCGGCTCACTGCGCCTGCGCCACCGGTTTTAAACGGGACGTCGGCGACGTCAGAGACTCCCAGAAAGAAGGCGAGGGTTGCGGGGCCCGCCCCCTCGCGTTTCCAAAGGCGGACCTGGCTTTGCATCGGAAGCCCCGCCCCCAGCCCACGCGCGACGCTAGGATTTGCATAGGGAGCTGACTCCTCCCAAGGCCGCCTTCCCTGAGCAACCTCCCCTTCCTCTCCCGGCTCTTTTTCTCGGAACCCAGGTCGCCTCTACTACGCAGGACGCAGGCGCAGTCTGGCCACCGCCTCCGAACCCGGGCTAGTAGCGCGGCCACGTGGTGGGCCTTTAAAGGCGGCGGCGGGACCAGGCCCAGGCGGAGCTGGTGTTCTGCTCCTGCGTGTCCCGGGATCTGCGGATACCTTGGCGGCCGAGGCCCCAGAGCGCTCACCAGCGATTCCTCGCTCGCCAACCAAACCCCGAGACCGCTTTGCGGGGGGAGCCTCCGCCCCAGCCTTTGTCCAGACCTTCCGACTTCTGTATTATTTCCTGCCCATTTCCTAAA
Source organism: Rhinolophus sinicus (assembly GCF_057876585.1). Taxonomy (NCBI): domain Eukaryota; kingdom Metazoa; phylum Chordata; class Mammalia; order Chiroptera; family Rhinolophidae; genus Rhinolophus; species Rhinolophus sinicus. The sequence goes on from NC_142513.1 coordinate 15,589,868, forward strand.
ATGTATTTTCATTTTACAACTAACCCAAGGTCTGGTTCAGCTCTAGTTTTCAGCTGCGTATACGTAACCCTGGGTCACCTCAAGAGGCCTAATTTCATTCGTTCCTTCTACATTGAGCATCTAATGTGAGCCAGGAACGGTGCTGAGAAAAGGGGGAGGAGGCGCAAGGGGCCAAAGTGAACCAGACCTTGGGGTAAACACGACTTGGCTCTGTCTACCGCTGGATCACTAACATGCTGTGGGGCAAAGGGGAACAGAACCGCCGTGTATGGAACATCGGTGCTGAACATACCCCAGTCTGAATATACACACTAGCTCTGTGAGGTCACCTATTTTACTAAAGATAAACTGTGTCAGAGATAAGTGACCCACCACCACCTACCTGACATCTACACTTGGATACCTCTCAAGCTTCTCCAGGGCTGAACTCACCATCTTCCTCCTCCTCCGCCCGGCTAGAAAAGCTCCACCCTGGACACCTTCCGCTCCCTCATTTCTCATTAGTCCACCTGATTGCACCTTTTCAACCCATCTACCTTTCTCACCTGCCCACACACCTGTCCAGCTAGGTATTATCTCTTGTTTAGATTATTAAAATACACTCCTCACAGGGGTGCCTGCTTCTGTTCTGGCCCTCTCACAACTGCTAGCCAACAGTACACAAAGTGGTCTTTTCAACACACAGATCTGACCATTAAACCTGCCCACAATACTTCCCGTCACTTAGTATAAAGTTCAAAATTCTTACAGCGGCCACCAAGGCCCAGCATAACATGCTTAATTCAAGTGTGACTGTTGTGAATTTTGCCATATCTATTACCACTTCCACTGGTATTATTACTTATTTTAATGACTCTCCTCCTTCATCCTAAATAATATCTATGAAATAATGTCTATGAAATCATTTACAAATACATACAGAAAGTGTTCATCCATGGACCATCGAAATCATTTGTATCACATCTAGTGGTAAACACTTTGGGGTTAATCTTTGTGACTACTTCAAAATTCAATCTTAATATCACTTTCTCAAAGTGACACCCCCCCTACACCCAGATAAAGTGCCCCTCATAGAGTGTCCTTTTCCTTTGTAACATTTATTACAATTAAGTTATTAATGGAGGTAATTAGTGATTTTTGTGTCTGTCTTCCTTACCGAAGGGTGGGGACCTTGTCTATCTTGCTTAGTTAGCACTTGATCCTCAGCACTCAGCAACAGAGCCTACGGAAGAGATGTGCAATCAGCAAGTGAAGGAAAAAGGAGGACAGAAGACCCTGATGGAGCTCAAGGTCCTGGTGGCTAGGTAGTATCCTCTGAAACCTTATTTCACTCCTGTTCCTGTGCCTTTAAATAAATCCCCCCCTTTGCTAAATGGCATTCTGATGGGTCGCTTAAGACCAAGAGCTCTAAATGACACCCAGTTCTAAGCTGCCCTTGAGATTCCTGGGCAGTCTCAAGGCTTCTATTACCCCTGTGGCCCTGCCCCTGGGTCTCATGTTATGACACCTGGACGCCCTTCCTGGCATTTAGACCTTGGATACTGGCACAGTCTCTGCTTTGCCAGTTTGGGGGCAGCAGTGTCTTCTGGTGGTTCTCCCTGCCTGTGGTACCTTGCCTAAGGACCTGCCGCTCTTTCGAGATTTGGACACCCTCAGAAAAGAACCTGTTTGACACCCCAGAAAGGGGACCCCAGGCTGGCAACCCCAGTAACAACCAGAAACACCCTTTGCCGGTAATTAAACAGCTGAGCAAAGGTTGAGATCTGTAAAACAAAAAGAAGAGAACCAGGAGGAAAGCTGGCGACCCTTGAGTCATGGAATAAGAGCACAGGCAACAAGGATGTAGGAGCCTGGCCATGTGGCCTGGGGCAAGGAGGGGAGTCCACTTTCATGGACTTCTTCTGTCTTCCTTCCAGAAGACATCCTTTCTGTGATGAGGACATTTGTTTATTCCACCCGTATCCCCTGAGGAATGAGGGAGTGGGAACTATTGTGGTAGATAGGTGTTATCTACCCTGGGGAATACAGATATTAATAAGACCTAATCATCATTTTAGAGGAGCTCCTAGTCTGATAACAACACAGACATTCCCCCAACTGCTACCATAAGGTACAAGGAATAACAGGGAAGAGGTGGCCAGCTACCAGTTGCTATGGGAACACTGGGATGGAGGAGGCACATCCAACTCACCAGTGGTGGTGGCGGGGGCAATATTAGGGAAGGCTTCTAGTTCGATGCTATTCTGGAAAGATGAGGAGGGTCTGGCCTGTGGAAAGAAAGGCAAGGCACTGCAGGAAGAAGAGCAACTGACGCAAAGGCCGAGTCATGGGCATGAATAGCTTTGGTCAGGATAGAGCAGAGGGAACTGTGAAGAGACACCAGAGAAGGAGGTGGGAAGGTGGAGAGCAGCTGCTGCAAGGTGAGCTCTGCCAGGGTTTTGAGCAGGTATGAGGACAACCATGTGCAGCAGAGCCAGGACAGTTTGTCAGAGCTCACGCTGGAGACGGGCAGATTCGTCAGGAGGCCCATGGAGACCACTACAAGTATTGCAGAAGCATCATTAACCATGGAATGATTGTGAAGATGCAGACTGTCAAGGGGACAGAGGATATTGTCCAGTGTCCAGGGTACAGCCCAAGGACAAGTTATGACAGCAGCTCTCTCTGAATCTCCCTCTCACAGGGTATGCTGCTGGCCTGTCCTGCTGCTGCTCAGATCCAGCTGCCTTCACCTCAAGAACCAGTGGGCAGGGGAGGCAAAGAGGCAGGAATTGGGGCTCCAAGAAATACTGGAAAATTCTGGGAGTGAGAGAAACCCCAAGCTGACTCAGCATGACTCCCCAAGAAAATGGAACAGAAGTCACAGAGTCATTTAATAACCAGCAGGTGACAGATTAGCCAAGTGCAGGTTTTGAAAAGATCTACCTCCTTGTGTCCCCAACAAGCCCTCTGAGTCCTTAATCCCACCCTCTTCACCTCCCCGGAGCCTGGCTCATGCCAGCCTCTTCTCTTTCTCCTGCATAGCAACTTCAGCACTCGCTCCCTCTCCCAATGTCCCCCCTTGACCCGATTAAAAATAACATTTCACATTAATTGATTACGTACCATGTGCTCTGCCTTGTCCTAAGTGCTTCACCTTCATTATTTCACAATAACCACATGAAGCAGGTACTACCAGTTCCACCATTTTACAGACCAGAAAACTGAGATGTACGAAGACTGAGTAAGTCAACTTGCCCAAAGTCACACAGCTATTGAGTGTTGGGGCTATGATTTGAACCCAAGCAGTTTGACTATGGAGCCCAGTCTCTGAATGTCTGTGCTGCCTCCCAAATTGTCCTTCAGCCAGTTTCCCTCACCTTGTTTGAAATATTTGGAAAGGATAGTCACATTTGCTGCCTTTCCTGGCTAATGTGATCACAGTTGATGTAGCTTCCATTCTTCTTCTTATTTTTTTTATTGAGGAATATTGGGGAAGCGTGTTTTTCCAAGACCCATCAGCTCTCTGTCAAGTCATTTTTTTGTTGCTTTTTCCAATCTAGTTGGTGGGGGGCGCAGCTCAGCTCCAAGTCAAGTTGTTGTTTTCAATCTAATTGTGGAGGGCACAGCTCACTGGTCCACGTGGGAATCGAATCGGCGACCTTGGTGTTATGAGCACCGCGCTCCAACCGTTGAGCCAACTGGCCACCTGTGACTTCCATTCTAATCAGAGACTGCCCAGTTTCCAAATAGAGTAGCCTTCTTCTCCTCCACCTTTCTGCAGCACTTAGGGATGTGGACAGGGACATTCCTTGGGTCCTTTTCATTTGACTCCAATGCCCACGAATTCTCTTGGTTTTCCTCCTACCTCTGCAAAAGCCATTTTTTCTGCCTCCTCCTCTTCTCCCGGCACAATGTAAGCATTCCCAAAACTTATCCCATCCACCGTCTCTCTCTACACCGTCCTCTTGGAAGCTTTATGGATTCTTTATTGACTTCTGTAGATATAGCCTCTCAAATGGATGTCTCTAGCCTTGACTTCTTTTTGGAGATACAGAAATATCAACCCCTCTGCCCAACGCGTATGTCTACGTGATGGCCCTCACAGTCCTCTGCTCCTGAGTTCAAGTTTGTCCCTGACCTACCTTTCCCTTCTGCCCTCTTTGCTTTGTGAATAGATCTACCCACTCCCAGTCACACTGGCTCAAAGCCTTGGAGCCTCTTGAGTTGCTCCTGTCCTCCATATCCCTGTCATGGCTGCCACCTCTGAGAGTCTGTGTCCTTCCCCAAGGTTCTCATTGCATCTGCCCCTTCAATGGCTTCTCTACATCACACACACACACACACACACACACACACACACCCACCCCATGGGCCAAGTACTATGCCTTATACTAGGGATTCAATAGAGAATTAGACAAAGTCCCTGCCCTCAAGGGCCTGATAGGTGGGACAGACACGAGAACAAGGAATCGCCACTTACTATGACAAGTGCTTTGGGATAAAGGATAGTATTTTTGCTCTAGCGGCCCTTCAGAGGAGCTGCCATCCCAGAATTGAGAGCCTGACAAGGCTACCAAATGGAAATAACATTTAAACTGAGACCTGAAAGTAGGAACAGAAGTTGGCCCGGGGAAGGTTAGGGAAGAAAAGACGGCAAATGAGGGAGATGAGTGCGGGAGGCCGAGGGAACAGATGGGCAAAGACTTGGAAATTGGGTAGAGTAGGGTTCACTGCGGGATCTAGTGGTAATTCAGTATGGCTGAGGGGTAAAGTGTGAGGAGGGGTGGCGAGCGATGAGGCTGGAGGAGTAAGCAGGGCCCAGTTCATGTAGGGTTTCTTGGGTAAGGAGTTTGGAATTATCCTGAGAACAATGGGGAGTCACTGACGAGTTTTCAGCAATGGAAGGAAGGACATAATACGCATTTTAGTACATATTACCTACAATGTAGAAAATCGACTCGAGGTAGTCAAGTCTGGAGGCTTGTTAGAGCAACGTTAAGAAGCTTGATGTCATCTAGGTGAAAATGATGGTGATGGATGGAGAAGAATGTGTGCATTTGAGGGATGTTCGTGACATAGGGTTGCTGTATTAGTGACTGAGTACGTATGTCGGAGAAAGCAACAGGGGAGAAATCAAGGTTATGGATGGACATGCCCTTCACAAAGGAGGGAACACTTGGGGATGAACTGTTTTAGGAAAAGGTGATGCGTTCAGTGCTGTATAGTTCCGTCTGATGTGTCTGTGGGTTAGTCAAGTCAAGATGTCCAGCTGGTGTTAGGTTGGTGCAAAAGGAATTGCAGTTTAACAGGTTAAAAATAATTGCAAAAACCACAATTACTTTTGCACTAACCTAATCGTTGGATACATGGGTTTGCGCTCAGGAGAAGAACTAGAAATCATCGGCATCGGATGATACCTGAAATAGTTAAACCAGATGAGGTCATGTGGGAGGGCCTGGAAGGAAAGCCTTATTTTAGGGATGGGCCTGAGTTAGGAAGCAAACAGAAGGTGGGGAAGTGGAGGATAGCAAGTTTAGACAAGTCGTTCAAAGGTTTAGCTATAAACAGGAGGAGGAACATAACGCAGTAACTAGAGGACCCTTGTTTATTTGTTTGTTCTATGAGGGACACAACTCGCTAATAAGAGGGTCTGCCAATTTCTAGTTCAGGGCCTTTTAGGTCATCCCAATGCCTTTGACAAAGGCTAGCACAGTTGGGTTGATATTCCAGGAATTAGGCATCAGATAAGGAGACCTTGCCTCTAAGAGGCCACAGGCTGCTTCAAACCTCACCTCCAGGATAAGGATTGACTCAGAGAACTCGTTTTTCAGGATGGCTTATCCAGGTCCCTGGGGATATTCTCCTCCCAAAGGACAGAGTCCAGCCCTACAGAATGTGTCTCTACCTTTGCAGGACTCAGCTGCAAGTGCCAGGGAAGGAATGCAGCAGAATAGACATTAGCTCTGGTGGTAGAGCTGCAATGAGCTCCTACGGTATCATGTGACAAGCAGAGACCCAGAATACGCCAGGAAACTCCTGGGAGTGACACAATTCCCATTTTGCAGATAGGAGACTGAAGCTAGGAGAAGTATGAGCGCTCTGCCTCTCTGTTCCCATAGCAACCAGTGCATGTCCCTGTCATTTTGCACTGTCGTTGTCAATTTAGTCAACTAGATGTAAGACTTTTGAGCTCAAGGACTATCTCTTACTAATTGTTGCCTGTAGAAAGCTGGGCACATAGTTGGTACTTAGGAAATATTTGTTTCGTGAATAAAGGAATGAAATGGCCAAATCAGAATGTAAACCCACAATTGTTAGCAAAGTCTCTGCTCACCCCACTCCACCCTGGGGTGTCCCTATGACAGCTACAGAACAACAGTTAAGAGTTCCTCCCCCTGGCAGAATGCCCTTCTTGCACACCCTCACCCACAAAGCCAGAAATTTTTCAGGTGGAGAACACTGTACACTGGCTGACCGTTTTTCCCATCACACCAGGCAAACGGAAAGAATTTTTCCACTCATTCTCTTCACAGTTCCCCAGACACAGTCAAGATCTCTTAATTCCTCTCACCCTCCTCATCTGCAGGTGGTCTCACTCACCCAGCCTTCTCTGGACCACAGTGATTATTAAGCTGAATCCCCAACCTCACCCTCACCCCTGCCCCACTGTGAGTTGGCTTGGTTCTCTTAGTCTTCATTCCAACAAACTCTCTCTCCTTTGCCTCTTCTTTCTAGACTCTCCTCCATCCCCCAAACCCATGACTTAGGTTCATGGAAGTGGCTCCCTCCATCTGTGGATGATTGCGGGCCTTTTGTCTCATTAGCTTCCATCTCTCAGCCTTGGCTCTTCATTTCTCTAGATCAGTAATTTTTAAACTACGGGGTAGAGCGGGGAGGGGTCATAGACCCCTTTGAATAACTGATGTGGGCTATGGGCCTTCTCCTTCCAAAAAATACATATCCTTGTAAATACAGCATTTTGCATTGAAAATTGAGTGCACCCCAATAAAGATCTCCTTCTCTAGTGGATCTTTCTCCTTCTTCTCTCCCTCTAGAGTTCTGGTTGTTGTTAGCTCCCAGATCAATCCATCTGGTCTCCTTTCAGAAGCAGAAGCTTCTCCCTACCATATTGTTACCCATATTATTAACAGCAGCTGCAAGATTTGTACCACATTTTTCTCGCATCAACTGATTTCATCCTCTCAACAACCTTAGGAGGAAGGAACTATTATTGTCCCATTTTTACAGATGAAAGAACTGTTTGGTTAGGTGTTTTGCCAATATCACATAGCTTTAAGTCCAAGGTCTCTTTCCTGGGCATCATGGTGTGTTGCCTATTATAAACTGCTGTTTTCTTTAACCTTTCCCACTTCAAATCTACCTCAGCCCCCTCACTACCACGGTGTTTTTTCTGTTATTCTTAACTGCTGTTTTTGTTTTTTTTTACCTCCCCCTTCTCTATCGCCTGAAATGTACCTCCTTTATCACCTCCCCCACTTCTCTAAAGTACCTCTGTTTCTCCCCCATCCAAGCCTTCAACTGACCACAGGTGGCTTCTTTGCAGTTACTTGAGCACATGTGAGCCATGCAAGGGTTTCATTTCCCTTTCCACTCTCAGCCCAGCTGTGCCAGCCCCTGAGACCTTTGCTGGCCCTAAGTGGGGCACTCCAGCCCCTTCTGACAGAAGCATAAAAACCCTGTTTCACTTTGTCAATGTTTTCAAGACTTATTTGACTCAGAATCCTTTTTTTTTTCCTACAGAACGCCTATGACTCTTTCTCAGTCCCCATTTCTGGGACTGCCATACCTGAAATCCAGGTAAGAGGAAGGGAAGAGACACCTAGTTGAGCACCTACTTTGTGCTAGGTCCCATGCATGGCATGGAGACACAGAACTCAACTTTTAAAGTCTCCAGCTTCCAGGTACTTCCAGGTAGCTTACTGATTGGAAACCTGGAAGCTCTAAGAGGCTTGATCCAAATCCATCTACTGCCAGTCTGTCGATAGTTAGGGGCCTCTCTGAAGCATGGCTAACCTTGAGCTGCCCTCTGAGGCAGCAAAACTGCTGCTCAGACCCTACACGAGAAACACCTGGCTGTTGGTTAACCTCTTCCTCCTCAGCTCAAATCTCAGACCAGCCTGATAATTTTAGTTCAGTTAATTACAATCACACTTTTGTTCTTAGTGTGATAGAGTTGTATATCCTCACAAAAGCAATTTCTAAAACAGCAAAGTGTCATATACATACAGAAAAATGCACATATCAAAAGTAAGCAGCTTGATTCCTTTTCACCAACTGAATGTATCTGTGTAACCTGCACCTAATCAAGAAGCAGAGTTTGCCAGGCCCCCCAAAAAACCCCCTTTGCCCTTCTTTCCTGTCTTATCCTGAAGGTAACCACTATCCTGATGACTTCTAACAGTACAGATTGGTCTTGCCTGGTTTCGTCACACAAAAACAATTTTAGAAGAAACAGACCATCCTCTTGTCCATCTCCTAGACACACATTTTGATTGATTAGTGATTGATGGATTCAATTAGTCATTCACCAGATGTTGACTGCATATAAAATGGACCACAAATCTTCTGAATTGAACCAAGGACCTGCAGCCTCAAAGGGGCTTTGGTTGTAAACTGACCTTCCACTGGGCCACCAGAATCCCACAGTATGTTCTTAATAAAGAGCCCAGAACATGTCTGCGTGCACATCTGATCACTTCCTCTAAATTTCAAGTTCATGCCCACTGCTCCTTTCCTTTCCTTTCCTTTCCCTTCCCTTCCCTTCCCTTCCCTTCCCTTCCCTTCCCTTCCCTTCCCTTCCCATCGCATCCCATCCTCCCATTCTTTTTCTGAAGAAAATAGATTAGAGACTCTGGGGAAGACCCTGCCCCACCACCCAGAACTCCAGCCTTGATTACTCCTAGTGATGGAGAAATCATCATCTTATAATGCTATCTATTGTATTTTACAGACAGATCTGGAAAGTTATCTTTAAACTGTTAAATACACACACACACACACACACACACACACACACACACACACCCAAAAAACTTTCTTGTTTGAGCTCAAATCTGCTGCAGTTTTCACTTACTAATTCTAGTCCTGCCCTCTGCAACTTCCCAGAATTAGTCAATTCAACAATCAGGTTTTGGGTGCTTCCTCTCTGCCAGGCTCAGATGCACATGTGGTGGGCTCCCTGAGACCCACAGTGCTTCCTGTGGGGAACCGGGATTGACCACGTCAGGGATGTAACTAACCCAGCATCTACCAAGAAACATACCACTGGATACTAATCCCCAGCAATGCTGTATGAAAATAGAGCTCTGAGCTCAAATGAGTTGTGCAAATGCTACAAGCTCTGTGGTCAGTTTCTGGTATCTCCTCGTACATTACCACAGATAAGACTCTGGGAGGTTCTGAAGCATGAAAACCCTGTTTCACTTTGTCAATGTTTACAAGACTTATTTGACTTAGAATCCTTTTTTCTACAGAATACCTATAACTCTCAGAATCAATGTCCCTCAGCACAGGACACAGGCCAATTAGCTTCAAGCATCCTCCAAAACTGCACTGTCCAATCTCGTAGCCATTAGCACATAGTGATATTGAGAACTTGAAATGTGGTTAGTCCAAACTGAGATGTGCCATGAGTGTAAAACACACACCGGACTTTGAAGCCTTAGTACAAGAAGAAAACAAAATATTGATAATTTTTATATTGACTATATATCGAAATAATACTACTTTTGAAATATTGGGCTAAAATACATTACTAAAATTGTATTTCTTTTTACTTTTTAAAATGTGGCTACTACAAAATTTATAGTTACGCATGTGGCATGCATTATGTTTCCTCTGATGTGTGTTGCTCCAACATTCCAGGCCTGTTGTGAAAGCTTTGTTAGACTACACAGGGGCATGTGAGAGGAAGGGGGCGGGTAGCTCAGAGGAGGAAGTGCGGGGGGAACTGTGGGAATTCATAGCTCCTAAGCTTAACTGAGGGTGGTCAGGAAGTGGTGACTAAGCTGAGACCTGAAGATGAGAAGGAGTTAGCCAGGGGAAGGCAGAGACAATAGCATGTGCCAAAGAAGAACTGTGAGTATTCCAGGCTGTCCGAGGCTTGGGGGATAGATGGTAGGGAGTGACCCAACCTGAGACCAGAGTGGGCAGCAAGGGCCAAGATTTGGGGGGCCTGGTAAGCCCAGGTAAGGGGTTTCTTCTGAGGGCATTGAGAAGCCACTGAAGCATTTTCAATTGGGTGAGACTTGGAAGATTTGCATTTTAGAAAAACTACCCTGACGTTTGGGTGGGGCATAGATGAGTGTGGGATTAAACTAGAGGTAGAATGGCCTATTCACAGCTGTGGGAGTCTCTTGGTGTGAGACGATAAAAGTCTGGACTATGTTACAAGCCCTGGATTTAAGGAAATCCAGTGTCTGGGAAACAGAGTTGAAGGTGGGATCCATTGTCCCGGCTGCTACTTGGAGATGGGACCAGGCAAGAAGGTCACGTCAAGGTCGATATCCTGGTTGCTGAGTAGTGGGCTGTGATGGGAAAGCAGAGGTCTGTGGTTAGGGGAAGGCGATGAGTTTAGGATCGTTCAAGATGAGTTTGAGAAGTACGTGGGACATACAAATGGGGATGCCCAAGACGTAGCAGATAGCCAGGTCTGGAGCTCAGAAGAGAGCTATGGGTTGGAGGTAGCGTTGGCAGGAAACCTCTCCTATCAGCCCCAGGTTTCTCATCTGCAAAAGGGGAATGTGATCTACTTCTCAGAGTTAGTGTGCTGCTTATATGATGTAGCGTGTGGAATGTACCTGGCCCTGTGTAGGCACATAGTAGGTGCTCAGGGAATCTTGACTCTTTGTTTCAGAGGGTCTATCATCCCCATTTCCTACATGGTCAAACTCACCAAGATTGTTACAGTACCCACACCTGTGTTTTCTAACGTTCCAGGGCAGTGATGTAGAGATGTTGCCAGAAAAAGCTGTGGAAAAGGGGCAGTGAAGACAGCTCCTTCTACCTGGGTAGCCCTAGAGTAGAAAGGGGGTGAGCATTTGGTACTGTGTGGTGGAGAAAACTCTGGATTGGAAGGCAGGAGTATACAGTAAGTCCTCACTTAACGTCTTTGATAGGTTCTTGGAATGGTGGTGAAATGACGTATAATAAATCCTATATACCATATGCTGATTGATATAAACAAGAGTTAAAGTCCTATGAGAGCAACGTTATAACAAGCAATGCTGAGCAAAATGAAGTTATTTGAGGACCTGCTGTAGGCTACTTGTCCCACCCCTGCCACCAGCAAATTAATAAACCGTGCCTGTTCTAAGCCTCAGTTTCTCCACTGGTTCAAGGAGGGAACTGCCCGCTGAGCCCTCCTCTTGTTGTGTCCTTTCCGTGTCCTCACTCCCAGAAAGCCTCTTCCCTTCTCTTGACCTACCGAAAACATCACTTCCTTGAAGACTTGGCTCACTCTGGGCCTCCTGGCAGCTCCTTCCCGGGGCCGAGGGCCAAAATCCTGACAAGATTAAGAAGAGGCTTTGGGATGAGGCCAGTCTGGGAAAACAGGAAAGATGACGAACCAAGCTCCCCCCCACTCCCCGGGGGTTGTTTATTCCAGTGTTCCCTCAGCTGAATTTTCTGGATACACAGTAACCCTTGACTTTTCATCCTGTGCCCAGCCTCTGCCCCTACAGCACCTAGTCCACCCCTATGACATAGAGCTCATGGGCTGGGCCTGTTCTCGTGTCCACTTGGCCACCTGCACCGAACTCCTGGAAAGCAGGAAGGGCACAGATGTATCCGAACTGAGTACCTACCACGTTCCGTGGGAGGAACTGTCCTGTCACACAAGCCTCCTCAGCTCCCTGGGGCCAGCAATGTTCTTCCCATTTTCAGTCATGGAAACTGAGGTTCAGAGCGGTGACCCAGGTCACCAGCGTGTTGGTGTCGGATCCAGAAATGGGGAGGCGTAGAAAGGAGAAGGGCATCTTCTTATCCGTTAGGAACATATTCTTTGGGAACTGATGAACCTTGCTTGATTTGAATTCTGATTCTGCTACTTCCTGCCTGTGGAATTTGGGCAGATTCCTAGTGGGGGGTTCTAGGGGGTAGCGGTCAAGAGCACAGGCTCTAGGATGGATCAAATGTCAGTTCCACCGTCTGCTAGTATGTGACCTTGGGCAAGTTCCTTCATCGCTCTGCACTTCAGTTTCCACAGCCGTAAAACAGTATAATTATAGCTCCTACCACATCAACTCGTTGTGCGGATTAAACGTGTTAATCCATGTGGAACACTTAGCACAGTGTCTGGCCCATGGGCCAGCTCCGTCTATGTCAGCTATGGTTTGAATGCAGACCTCACTGACTCTGATTACCACCTGTTCCTCAGCTTGTCACTCGTCACCATGGTGGCTCACTTAGCCCTTGGCGGATGGTAGGTGCTCACAGGCTTGCTGTCTGAAGGAGTGGTTGGGAATTAACTCGGTGTTTCTGAAAACAGGCTTCTAACAACACGTGGGAGTAGGATTCTGAAGCAAGATGATTTTCAGGAGTTTCCCAACTAACCAGCAAGTGATTGTTTTTTGCATGCTAGTATGAACTTGAAAATATTTCCAGACTGATTTTTCCTTTCTGATTACAGAAGCAACTTATGTTCATTGTGAATGGTTCAAATGTTACCTAGAGCTAGAAAGCAGAGAGTTGAATTCCTAAATAATCCTGTTTCCAAAGAGGGGCCTCTGTTTCTCTGAGGCGTGTCTTCCCAGACTTCTCCTAGACCTAGTTTTTGAGTTCCGCGGTGTGCCTCACGCTGCAGAAGTAGAGATGACCATCTGTACCTTAGGGGAGGGCACACTTGGGGTGGGACACAGAATTTGACGGAACGATTAATCAGCAATTAAAGTCACCATAGTTCCGATGACTCATTCGCTCTGCACGCACTTAACATTCAGGATTCTGGGACCCGGAAATGACAAATCAAAGTCCTATTTGGCTTTGGAGGGAGACCTGAGGTTCAATAACCAAAGAGACCTTCTGGTGCATTTGCCCCCAATTATGTGCTTGTCAACCAAGCCTCAGACAAAGGGCAGAATGAGTGATAGAACACCCCCACCCCCACCCCCGGTCCAGAGAATAACATTTCCCCACCTCACTCACTGTATGTAGGAATCAGACAGGCTGGGCTTGCCACAGGTGGTTTCTGTGACCTTGAGCAAGTCACTTCCCCTCTCTGAGCCTCAGGTTCCTTATTTGAAGAAAGCAGAATCTTCTTGCCTTGAAAGGTACATTCCCTCATTCATTCATTCATTCATTCATGCATTTATACAAGATGGTATCTCCTAAGAGTGTGGGGGGAGTACTCAATAAACATGGCCATCTAGGAAAAAAAGAATTAGGTCCTGTGGTAGACTGTATTTTGTATAGCAAATATTTACTTCCCCCAGCCCTCCTCACCGTGGGAGGAATATACTTCCTCACTCTGTTGATATTGGACTTAGCCATGTGACTTGCTTTGGCCAAAAGAATATGTGTGGAAATGACAGGGGCCAGCTCCAAGACACCGAGTGCTTCCATTTACCCTTCTTGAGCACTGTCCTTGGCCTTGAGAATCACGAGTACCCAACAGTGGGGCTCTTTCAGCCTGGATTCAGAATGGAAGATGCATGAGGCAGCCCTGCACTCCACCTGGAGCCTGGAGCCCAGCCGGCCCAGCCCAGCCCAGTTCAGGTGAGCCCTGATGAACTCTAGCTGACCCACAGACTTCTGGGTAAGAAATGAATGTTTGCTGTTTTAAGCACTGAGTTTCTAGAAGTTGTTTTGCATGCAGTATTGTTGTAGCAAAATCTGACCAACGTGGGTCCCTAACTCATCCCTTTATGTTGCCTTTAGCTTGGGTCTAAGGAAGGAGTCTCTGATTAGGTGATATTTCACCGGAGATCTGAAGGTTATGAAGGAGTTAGTTATGTGGCCAAGTGGGGGAAAAGTGTTCCAGGCAGAGGGAACAGCAATGTTTTGGCCCTGAGGCTGGAGAAAATTTGGCCTGTTCAGAATAGAATTAAGGCCAGTGGGGTGGATTGTTTGGTAAGGGAGGGGAAAGAGGTCTGAGGTCCACATCTATACGTTCCATGGGGCACTTTACATTTCCATTTAGATGTCTCTCAGACACTTCAAACTCAAAACATCAGATCCACAGCTGAACTTGTGGTCTTCTCCCAGACCTCTCCTTCTGTTTTCATTTCTCCATCTCAGTCAATGACACCAATATCTACGTACCCAGTCACCCAGGCTACAAAGCGGGACCTCATGCTTAACTCCTCCCTCTCCCTCCACACTCACATCTAATCTGTCTTCAAGCCTTGCCAATTCTATTCCACTCATTCTCTCTTATTTTCCTCCTTCTCTCCACTGCCCTGAGATCACCCCAGTTGAAGCTGCTGTTACCTCTTGCATGGATGACAGTCTTAGCCACCTCCCCATCTTCCCTGCCTGTTCTCTTAGCCCTCCTCCAATTAATCCTCCACATGGTAGCTGATGGTCTTATTTAAAAACAAATCATCTCTGGGGCGGCCAGTTAGCTCAGTTGGTTAGAGTGCAGTGCTTTTAACAAGAAGGTTTCTGGTTCGATCCCTACATGGTCCACTGTGAGCTGCGCCCTCCACAACTAGATGGAAACAGCTACTTGACTTGGAGCTGATGGGTCCTGGAAAAACACACTTAAAATAAATAAAAGTTTGAAAACAAAACAAAAAACAAATCATCCCTCAAGCAGTGAATGGATAAACAAACTGGTACATCCATGTGATGGAATATTATTCAGCGATAAAAAGGGATAAGCTAAGCTTTGGAGATGGATGGCGGTGATGGTTGCACAACAATGTAAATATACTTAATTCCACTGAACTGTACATTTAGAAATGGTAAAAATGGTAAAATTTATGTTATGTATATTTTATAACCCCCCCCACACACACACACATACGCCCACGAAGAATGAGCTATGAAACTATGAAATATGAAGCTATGAAGAGACATGGAAAAACCTTAAATGCCCATTGCTAAGTGAAAGAAACCAGTCTTAAGAGGCCACATACTGTATGATTCCAAGTTTGTGACATTCTGGAATAGGCAAAACTACAGGAGACAGTAAAAAGATCCGTAGATTGCCAGCAGTCAAGGAGTACAGGGGGCGGATGAATAGGTGAGCACAAGGCAATTTTAGGGCAGTGGAACTATTCTGTATGACACTCTGATGGTGAATTCATGTCATTGTACATATACCAAAACCCATTGAACTGCACAACACAAAGAGTGAACCCTAATGTAAACTCTGGACTTTAGTCAATAAAAATATAACAAAAACAAATCAAGTTTCATGACTCCTCTGATTAGATCTTCCCTACCCCACAACTTGGCCCAGAAAGTTTGTTTTTCCTTTTTTTCTGTGGCTTAAACTCCATTCATTCTTTAAGGCTCAGTTTAAATAGCACCTCTTTAGAGAAGCCTTCTCTCACTCCCCAAACTAGATCAGACCCTGTTTTATTTTACCTTCCCCATAGATTGTGTTCTTCAACTCTGCAGCATTTGCACATTTGTAATTAGATAGTTAATTGTTTGTATTTATTTGCATAATTGCTGCCTCATAAGCCCCATGAAGGCAGTGATCACATCTGTCTTCTTCACCATCTTACCTCGAGCACTTAGCCAGCCTAGTGCCTGTTAACATAATAGAGCTCAGTAAATGTGTAGTTGGACATAGTTTGAAATAAAAGGTCACATAATTGCATGATTCCGTTTATATGAAATATCCAGAACAGGTAAATCCATAGCGACAGAAAGCAGATAGGTTGTTGCCAGGGGCTGAGGAGGTGAGGGAATGAGGAGTGACTTCTTAATGAGTGTGGGTTTTCCTTTTGGGGGAATAAAAATGTTTTGGAACCTAACAGAGGTGGTGATTGTACAACCTTGTGAGTGTACTAAATGCCACTGAACTGTGTACTTTAAAATGGTACATTTTATACTGTGTGACTGTCACCCCAGATTTAAAAAATAGTTTGAAGTATTAACCAGTGTATTTCTTTTTCTTGTATAAAGTCTTGTACAAGACTTTTATCCCATCACCTTTCTCAGGTTCAGACTAGTACCTTTGGCTTTGGGGGTGGTTTTTACAGCAGAAATGCAGAAAGAATAGAAATAATGTTAATTTTTTTTCCTTAAAACTTTTTATTCTGGAAATTTTTAAGTATATACAAAAATAGAGAATAATATACTGAACCTGCATGTACCCATCATGTAGCTTTCACAGTTATTGACTTATGGATAAACTTATTTCATTGTGTGCCCCACTTACCTCCCTCCTCTATTGGATTATTTTGATGCAAATATCGGACATCATATCATTTCATCTGTAAACATTTCCGTATGTCTCTCTAAACGATAAGAACTTTAACCGTGTAACCACAATACCAGCATGACATGTAAAAAAATCAACAACAAATTCTTAATATTATCAAACATCCAGTCAGGGTTCAAATATACCCAATTTTTTGCCTATTTTAAAAACATATAATGTGTTTGTTTGAATCAAGATCCAAACAAGATCCATACATTGCACTGACTAATATGTCTCAGAAGTCTTTTTTAATCTATAGGTTTTCCCTCTATATCTCTCTTTTTCTAAGCGTGGGAGCTGGAATAGACGGGACTTGGAGAAGGTCTCCCTTTCTCTGTTCATTGAAAAAATGAAGTATCTGTCTTGTAGGCGTTCCCATCTTCTGGAGTTTGCTGACTGTATCCCTGTGGTGTCACGTAACATATTCCCTGATCCTTTTATTTCATGTGATGCGTATCTTAATAGTCAGGTTAAATGTGTTTTTTAGCAAGAATGCTTCACAGGTGACTTCATATATCTCGACCAGGAGGCATATCATGTATATTTGTCTCTCTGTGAAATTCCTAGACATTGATGATTGTGGCCTAAATTTATTGTTTTGTTAAAGGTTGCAAAACACAAAATGTGAAATTCTGAGTCTTTAAAAATTGTTTCATTTACTAGCAGAAGTATTCCTGTCAAGAGAAACGTTCTCTAACCAATTATTTGCTTAAGAGATTCAGTTCATATAGGAAAAGTAGAAAAAAAGGTTAATCCTTTCCCTTTACTTAGCAATTTTCAAAATGATGAGTCGGTTCCCTGACACGTTCAAAGGGAATCCATTGAGGTTTTCCTTTTCCTTCTCTTTCTTTCTTTCTTTCTTTCTTTCTTTCTTTCTTTCTTTCTTTCTTTCTTTCTTTCTTTCTTTCTTCCTTCGAATATCATTATAAACTTATGGATTTTAAATCTGCTTGATTTTTAAGCCTTATCGATGCTCAAATTGTCTCATCTTTGGCCAGCTATAGCCTCTTCAAATTGGATTCTGAGCCCTTTTTAAAAAAAAATATTTTATTGGGGAAGGGGAACAGGACTTTATTTGGGAAGAGTGTGTACTTCCAAGTCAAGTTGTTGTCCTTTCGGTCTTAGTTGTGGAGGATGTAACTCAGCTCCAGATAGCTCCAGATCCAGTTGCCGTTGCTAGTTGCAGGGGGCAAAGCCCACCATCCCTTGCGGGACTCGAGGAATTGAACTGACAACCTTGTGGTTAAGAGCCCACTGGCCCATGTGGGAATCGAACCAGCAGCCTTCAGAGTTAGGAGCATGGAGCCCTAACCGCCTGAGCCACTGGGCCAGCCTGAATTCTGAGCCCTTTTGACATGACTCTGTACCTTCCTTACTTTCTGAAATGGCAAGATGTTCCAAGTTCATCTTGTACATTTTTTTTTTTGCTCCAGATCTTGAATCAACCACTCTCTAAGGAGCCCTGATCCTTTCATGGGAAATGGTATTTAGATCTTTCACGATCTTTTCTCTAGTGGTGTGTACTCATAGCTATTGCATTGGTAATTGTTTCTAGACCTCTTCAGCGGGTAGAAATCAGAATTTTCAAGAGACCTTGAGTTTACATTCTTGCAGAGTTTTTACTTGACTTCTTCTATTTTATATTTGTATTTCTTTTCTTTAGGCCAAGGGTCTTGGTTTCTAATGGCAATAACATTTGATTTATTTGCTTTATCTTGTGATAGGTAAAAATAACAGATTTTACTAATAATGTGATTACCAAGTGTTTTAAGATTAAACACATTTTTTTTTGCAGTTCTTCTTGTTCTTTGAGTATATCCTTATGGGAATGTACAATCAAATGACTGTATCTAACGTCATTTGAAATAATTATTCCCTGAGTGTTTACACTCTCAATTTAATTCATAGTTTGATACATCTGTTTCATTTCACTTTCAAGTTTTAGGGATTACTTTATTTAAAATTAAATTTTTCTTTAATAATTATGTAGAACTTTAAAACCATCCCATAGCCAAATCTTCAAAATAAAGTATATTCAGGTTAATCTAACTTCTATATCTGTGCCCTCCACTCTAGTCTCTCCCTCTTCATAGGTATTCATTTATTTAAAAAGTTTTTTTTTCAAATTAAAACAAATAAGCATATATGTATATTTATAGTATTTATATCCCCTTTTCCTTATATAAGTGGTAGCGTACCATATACACTTCTTTCATTTAACAATATATTCTGAAGTTCACTCTATGACAGTGTATAGAGCTCTCATTCCTTTTTGCAGCTGCATAGTACTCCGTTGTATAAACGTACCATGACTTATTCACTTAATCCCCTGTTGATGGACATTTGGGTAGTTTGTATCCATTTGCTATTACAAAGAGTGCTATAACAAATGATCTTGTGCATAAACTCTCAGACTTTTGCCAGCATATTTTGGGGATCGATTCCTAGACCGAGTATTGCGGCAAGATGCATATCTAATATTGGTTTTTGAAGTCCTAGCTTTCTGTGGGAGCTTGTTCACACTACCTCTCTAAGCTTCAGTTTCTCATTCGAAAAATGAGAATAATAACAGTATTTACCTCAGGGAGTTGTTGGGAAGACTAAATGGGCTAATGATTTTCAAGTGCTTAGAAGATGCCTGGTACTTAGGAGATGGTCAATAAATGTTAACAAGGGAAGGGCGTGTGGGAGTATGTGGCAGGTGGGGGCAGTAGAGTTAGATGACGAGATGGGTCTTTAAGAAGGGCGTCTGTACCTGCCCCTGCAGGAGTCATAGGAATAGTAGAACCCAGAGATGAAGTCTGGAGATTAAAGAAGAGATTGAATGAATAGCATATGGACTAATAGCTGGGTGCCAGCATGGAAGTGGCCCCTCAGGAGCTAAATGTCCCCCCTCCCAATGCTTGGGTGACACCTACGTACTCTGCCCTGCCCTGAGACTTCGAGGTACTCTGAGAAAAAAGGAGAGAGAAAACTGTCACTTGACTGCCGTGGACCTGAGTTTATTTAGAGTAAATCTCTGCGCCTAGGCAGGATGGGCATTACACTCAGTGTTAGAAACATTAAGTATTTTATATATTCGTTTTACACGAGTTTATAGCCTGTGAAATTCACACCCATTATGACATAATTTTTGGCTGATGGCTTGAGGCAGGAGTGGAAGAGTAGGACAGAAGAGAACGGAAGGAGGGGAGGTGGCTTTACACATTTTACACACGAGTCTAGAGCTGTGCTGTCCATTATGGGAGATACTGACCTGTGTGGCTAATGGCCATTATATGGGAAAACCTGGCTATAGAACATTGTCATCATTGCAGAAAATTCTAGTGGATAGGGCTGGTCTGCTCTAACCCCCAGGGAATAGCAAATGTAGAACATTGATCAGACGTGCCTAGGGCAGTGGGATGTAGGCCCTGGGGCTAGAGGCCCCATCCTGATCCCTCCATCTCTGGTGCCCAAGGAAATGGGATAAAACTTGTCCTCTGAAGGTCCAAGGGAGCTGCCTGCATCCACGTGGCCATCCACGTCGTAGTCTCAGGCTCTCAGTTCCTTCTCCCTTCTCCAGGGAGTACCTGCCTGCAGTTCCAGCTCTCCATCCCCTTCCCTCCAGCCTCTTTTACCCAAAGCTATGCCCAGGTCTCTTTCCCAGGATACTAGCGGGCCCCAACCCAGCTGGTCTATTTGCCCTTCATTATCTGCCAAGGCTGGATGGAGGTGGCTAGTAGGCTGCCTAAAGGTAGAGGCAGACAGGCCACCCCCTAGCTAGTTCCTACTTAATCTCTGCTGCCTCATACTGCTGTTCCTATAACCAGGTCCCTGGGCCTGTCGGTGTGGTGTGGAAGCCTGCCCCTTCCCTCCCCCATCTTTTTTTACTTTTGAAAAAGGGGAAGTGGAACTGCCATAGGGTCTGTCTGCTGAGCTAACAGCAAGTTCTTCTGCAGCCCTCCCAGCCGAAACTACTCAGGTGTCCACAGCCACCCACACTGTCAGACGTTTCCTCCAGAATTGCAAGGTCTGGGGAGTCTGGTGCCCCAGACCCAAAGGAACCGCTGCTCGCTTCTGCCTGGTTCTGCGGTGATGGTGTGACCATCTCATTGCTATTCCACTGCCACGCCACAAATATTTATTGGTCATCTACTCTGGGCCAGACCCTGAGAAATCCAGGACCTAGAAGACAGGTGAGGCCCCAGCCCTTTGGACATTCATCCTAGTGGGAAGAACAGACAACAAACAAGAAAAGGGGGTTCCTGGTAGGGGTGCTGGTTGGGAGGTGATTCTAATGATGGAGGTTCTTCTGGGCTTGGAGGGCGCTGTGGATCCTGGGCAAGGAGATGTGCTCAGAAAGTCCGGAAAAAGAGCAAGGAGATGTGAGTATGACACGAGCTCTGTGAAGACAGGGTCTGTGGCCCATTTGCCCTCTTTGAATCCTCAGCGCCCGGCCCAGAGCAGGAGCTTATTAAACAGTGAATGAATGAATGAGATAATGCTGACTGAGATGGGGCAAAGCTGGGGGCTTCTGAGCTGGCCTTGCCTCTGTGGTCCCCTCTGCTGCCCACTGTTCCACGGGGCCTGAACCCCAGTCCCAGAATGGTCAGCTCTGCTCCACTCGATTCACTCTCTGCCATTTCCGTCTTTTCCTGAGTTGTGATCTCCAACCAGTCCCAGCTCAGGGCCATTCACTGATGTAGGCAGCTCTATACAACCAGCTCCTCACTTAGCAATTTATCGAGTAGGGACATCAAGTGGTCAGACCCTGGAATGGCAACGGTCAAGCTGAAGACTTGGAGTGACTGAGCTCTGGATCCGGGCACAGAGGGGTCTTCACCCTGCATCCACACTGAATCTTTCCCCAGCTGAGCCCAGATTCCAGCCTTAGAAAGAGCTCTAACTCTGGTCACAGACTGAGGCCCTGTCCCCCCAGACAGAACCCCTAATTTAAAATGTGTATTATGACCCAATACCACTTAAAAAAAACTTGCTGTTGAAGTGTAACATACACTGAGAAAAGTACCCATATCACAAGAATTTTCACAACCTAACCCATTTGTGTCATCAACACTCATTGCCAGCATCCCAGAAGCCCTCTCACACTTTCTCATGGTCGTGACCTATCAAGGTTAGCTGCTATCCTGACCTCTCGCAGTATTAGTTTTGTGTTTTTATATTTCGACATATTTGAAATCACCCAGTGCATACTTTTTTGGGTCTGGTTTCTTTGGCTCAACATTGCATTGGTGAAATTCATCCATATTTCCGTGTACAGTTGTTGACAGTTCATACTCATTGGTGTCTAGTGTTTCACAAGCTCACCAAGAGTCTAGCTCAGGGGTGTCCAAACTTTTTTCAACGTGTTTCACCAAGGGCCATATGCGGTAAAATACACAAACAGCCGGGCCACTCACTTGAGGCGAAGTACGTATTGCCTCACCTGGTTTATTTAAGTAAACTAAATATATTTTTGGAATTTGCTGCGGGCCAATTAACAATGGATCGCGGGCCGCAGTTGGCCCGCGGGCCGCAGTTTGGACACCCCTGGTCTAGCTGAAGGGATCGAACCCAACTCTGATCAAGTCTCTGGATCCAGCTGCCAATGTTTCAGGAAACACAGTGGCAAAATTTTATACATCTCCCAAACTCCTAAAGGACCACTTTGATCATTTAACTGCTTATTCTTAGTAACCCTTATCCAAACAGGAATTTTGTAGCACTTAACCTTGGAGGACGCACCAGGGAGGAACTGTTTTACTAAACTGGGCTTAAGAATCATACTGTGGGCTTTCATTGAGAAGGATAAGAAACAGCCCTAGGAAACCAATTGCTGGATTTGCTGTTGGAATCTTACTGAGGACCGTGTTCCTTCATTCTCTCTATAGTGGCCTCTATACAAGAACCCCTGAAGACATTTCTTCCACATCTTAACACATAATAGGAATAGCCATTTTCCTGGGTGGGAAAAGGTCTTTCTTTTAGCTGACAGGCCTTATTAATTATGTGGTGGAATTGTTTCCCTTTTCACAGGGGTTGCTAGAAAGCTCAGAATCAGCTCTGTGGCCTATGCTTTCCCTGTGCCTAGGACTCTATAAGCTGTGTTGTCTGCACTAACATTACCCCTGGTTGCTCTTAGCGTGCTTTCTCCCATTTCTCTTTTGTCCCTCTCTCTTCACCTTCCTGTTAATTTTTTCCCCCAACCTTTTGCTCTCGATATGTCAGTTTTTGAAGGATGCAGTGAGGTGGCCACCTCAGGAATGTGGAAATGACAGTAACAGTGTTGCCTTTGAGAGTTAAACGTAGGGATTAGCTCAGTCTGTTTGGAGCAGAGAAGTGCAAAGGTGTCAGGTGGAGACAGGACAGCATTTGATGTAACCTGTAGCCCCAGCTCTCACCGCGGGTTTGTGGGGTCCCTAACAGGGTCTCCATCCCCCAACCAGGCCTCCTCTCCACAGTCCTGCCCTGTGATTAACAGATCCGGTTCTGATCTTGGGACTTGACTGACTTCCCCTTCAGACTGTGGGGGTTGACAGTTCCCTATATGTGTGTCTCCTGCAAGCAAAGACAACAAACAATCAACCTGTCACTTAAACAAGAGGCAATTTATGACTTTCAGCGAAAAGAATCATTTTTACCAGAGGGATGCTTGAGTGGTTTCCAGCTGTGGTGGCTTCCACGTTCCAGAGGGTTTCCTGAGTACCTATGCCTTGTCCTTGCCTCCGTGGCCGGAAGTCCAGACCCAGAGCCAGAAAGGTCAGATAGAGCAGAAGAGGGAGGCCATGAATTTGGGACCCTGGGGATACCAGTGCTTTTTGTGTTTGGGTCTGTTTAATATTTTCTGCAGAGTTGGAAGGCAGCTTCCCAAAATGGCTATTGCTTCTTTGGGCCATTTCAATTGTAAAGAAATGGTCTTTCTAATCACAAGGGAGCAAGGAAGTGTGGCGAAGTCTTTCCTGGACTGGATTTCCCCTCATATCAGGCAAATCTTGATACTGGCCACCGCCCCTTGACTGGTATCCCAGGTGAACATTGGGACCACATTGGGAGGTGAGCATAATGTCTTGTCCAAACTCTAGAAGGATTGAAAGGCATGTGTTACTTCTTTACTTTATTTTCTGATAGGACATTTTACCAAAATTTCCTTGAACTGAGAAGCTGGGCTATTTTCCTGGTTCCAAAGTTCCCCCCGGTAGAGCAGAGAGCTGGGGAGTCACAGCATCCTAGGCATCTAGAACACTAGTGCCTCCCCTCGCCCCCCCACTAGGCAGAATATGGTCTCCCAAGGAAAGTAATATCTTAATCCTTGGAACCTGTGAATATTTTACCTCACATGTAAAAGGGACTTTCTAGATGTGATTACGTTAGGCTCTTGAGAAGATTATCCTGGATTATCAGGATAATGTAATGACAGGATCTTGATAAGAAGGAGACAGGGTCAAAGTCAGAGGAGGAACTAGGAGGACAGGAAGCAGAATCGTGTCATACCGCAGTCGGTATTCCTGAAAGCTGCCTTGAGTCCTTCTGGAACAATGTGGGGATAAGTGAGCAAATAGATACTTTTTTTTAAGGATGGTGCAGCTCACGATGGTCCATGTGGGGATTGAACCGGCAACCGTGGTGTTATGAGCACTGTGCTCTAACCAACCGAGCTAACGGGCCACCCCAGCCCTTCCTTTTTTAAGATAGTTAATTTTAAAATCTAACTGCAAGCTGACCACAAACTGATCCTCTAATACTAAGCTCATACTAAACTAAATCTCTCTGCCCCCCGACCTCTGACTGTGGCCCCATACTGACCCCTAATTCTACATTGACTGGATCCCCTAGAAGTTGGACAAACTTCTCTCAGTGTACAGGAATAACTCACTGAGGATTCACTATGTGCCAGACACTAGTCTAAGGA
Organism: Rhinolophus sinicus; assembly: GCF_057876585.1. Taxonomy (NCBI): domain Eukaryota; kingdom Metazoa; phylum Chordata; class Mammalia; order Chiroptera; family Rhinolophidae; genus Rhinolophus; species Rhinolophus sinicus. Next base: position 15,614,137 of record NC_142513.1, read on the forward strand.
TTTTACATTCATTAACCGGTTCAATCTTCCCAATGACCCTTAGGGGTAGGCATTAGTGTAACTCCCATGTTACAGGACTTGGTGTGAAATAGATCAAAAGGGATATATCAAATTCATTCACTCATTCACTCAACAAACACCTATTGTGCTCCTGCTTTCTGAGACTGAATGCCAAATGCTGGGATCAAGGCAGACCAATCAGAGACCAAGGCAGATAAGGGAGGGGCTCCAGCCTGCAGAGCAGATAGCACAGTTTCATCTTCTCCCCATCTGCCCCCACTCGTTGGTGATCTCCTCCCCAGGTGGGGTAGCAAGGCTGGTGGGGAGGGGGGGTCAAGCTGATCTCTTAGTTTCAGGTAAGGACCCTTTCCCAGACCCTCCCTCCTCTCCAGGGGAAGAATAATCTAGGAGGTGTTGAGAAACAGAAGTGAAACTTCATGTCCAGAGTCTTGGGTGAGAAAGCGTGGGTGCAGCTTCTGAGAGCACCACTTGGCCCTGCTCTTGTGCAAGGATGTGCTGTAGCTATACCCAGCTAGGTACCAAGACCAGCAAACACCCCTTACACATGCTTCCACCCCCATGCCCTGGCAGGGCAGGTGGATCTGAAGTCAGGCTGTTTTAACTTAGCTATGTGCAATCAATTCAGCAGATGTCAGTAACTGTTTGTTACAGACAGGTAACCAACAGGTGTCAAATGAATAGATGAACCTCACTTGGGTTTCGAGCTCAACTGGGCTGTTTAGCAGCTGTGTGGCCTTGGGCACACTGCTTTCCTCTCTGAGTTTTCCCTTTGTCATCCATCGAAAGAGACCAGTGAGACCTATAGATTGTTCATTCATTCAGTCATTTCCGTCTTTCATTTTTTTAAACCTTTTTTTAAAAAATCATGAAGTAAACAGATACAGAAAGCCACACCAAAAAATTCGTGTTTTAATGAGTTATCTTAAGGCAGACATCTCTGTAACCACTACCCAAGTTAATCAAACAGAATTCGCAACACCCACCTCCCCAACTCTCTGCAGCTGCCCCTTTCCAATCTGAGCCTCTCACTGCCCCTGCAATTAACTAGTAGTCTGACTTTGTAATACTTTCTTACAATATTCTGTTTTATTTTCTTATTTTTATTATTTCTTTTTACAATATTCTGTTTTATCACCTAGGTGTGCATCTCTGGACACTGTGGTTTAGACTTGCCCATTAAAAAAAAAAGATACCTCCTTAAAGCCACTTTAATTAATAGGTCTCCCTCTACCCTTTCTTTTCCTTATAAGCTATTTTTTGTAGGACCCAAACCATTAGCCCTGTAGGGTTCCCCAGTCTGGGTTTTGCTGACGTCATCCTCACCGTGCAGTTCAACGTCATCCTCTGTTCTCCGTGCTTCCTGCAAGTTGGCAGCTGGATCCAGAGGCTTGATCAGACGTAGGGTTTATTCCTCTGACTAGATTCTCAGCCTTGTGTTCTTTCATCTGGTGGCACTTAATGACGTGGGAAGGGGGAGAAGGGTCCCTCTTTCTGTCTTAGCAGAGGTTGATGCTCTTTATCAGTTAGTCCATTCATTCATGGTGGGGGGGTCGCTAGTGGCCACATTCCCACCCTAGCCTTTCTTTTTCATTTACCAGTTGGAAAGGGCCTTTTAGAAAGAGATGCTTCCCCTCATTTACTCTTTGTTACTCGGTGGTACAGTTCGTACAGGACAGGCAAGATACATGCTTGATTCTTCCTCTCTATTTGACCAGTTTTCTAGAGAATGAATCGGTTCTTTGCCATCCTCCACAGGGGAGCAATTAATTTCTTTTCAATATCATTCTGGACTCTAGGGTTTAAACATATTTCATGGGTTACAATCAATTATAAGTAGTGTTCTTTTGGAAGGCTAATTGTCCCATTCCCTTATCCCAGGCCAGTGACAGCCTCTTCAAGTTGGCTCAAGTCCTTTTGCTATAACTGTAGTGGTCTCTGCATACAGCCTTACTCTCTGTCTGACAAGATGTACCACATTCATCTTGTACATTTTCTGCTCCAGACCTAGAATCAGCCTTTTCTCCAAAAAAGCCTTTTTTTTTTTCTTGAAGTGGGAAATGGTATTTCATGACCCCGGTCCAGGGGCTGGGGATAGCCTTTGCTACGTTTTGGTTACAAAGAAACATCTTTGATCATACACGCACCCCCTCAGCCATAAACCAAAGAGATAGCACCCTGAGTTCATGCTGATAATTTTAATTCACATTTAGGATTTTTACTTAAATCTGTTTTGTATTACATCTCTCCTTCCTTCTGTATGGGTTCTCAACGATATAGGAGATGATAGAATTAGAATACCTCATATGCTAACTAAACACACAGCAGTCTCAAAATGATGGCAGAAATACCATCAACAACCTAATTACGGGGAACAGTTTAAAACCTTTTTTTCTTGACATATGCCTTCCCATTCTTCATATTTTATTAGTGGTCTTGTAAATACATTCATTGTCAGAACATATAGCTGTTACATGCTATACTATCTCCTTTCAATCCCCATTTTGCATCAGCTAACAGTAACTATACCATTATTATTTATTTTTTTTTTGTCTTTCTAGTCATTTTGGTTGTTTGATACTTGGTCTGTGATAGATTCTGCAGGAAAGGCTCATCAGAACAATATTTCCTGAGTTCTATCCTGTTAAAAATTTGTCTAAGCCCATTATACTTAAAAGTCCGTGTTGCTGGGCATGAAATTATTAACTTACATTCTCCTTTCTTGAGTATCTTAACTACACTCAATATTTTTTTCTGACATAAGACATAACTCTTGAAAAACTTGATAATTTATGTTTCTTTATGCTAGTTATTATTGTTATTATTTGCTTGATGACTGAAGGATTTCTTCCCCCTTTTCTATGAAGTCCAGAAATTGTATTAAAATGTCTTGAATATGTATGATTATTCTTTGTTGATATTTTCAGGTATGCAGTATAAACCTTCAATATGTAATTTTAATTCGTAAAAATTTCAGTAAACTTTCTTGAATTATAGTTTTTAGTATGTGTTCTGTTAACTTGCTTTGGTTTTCTTTCCAGGGACTCATCATTTGTATAATATATTGGAACTCCTTTGCCTAATTTCAGTATTTGTCATTTTCTCTAGAACATTAAAAAATCTCTTCATTTCTTGTTGATTTAAAATATTTTCCCCTTTGTCTCTTAAGGCATTACGTAAGGTTGGGTTAATTTGCTCTGTGTTCCTTCTATTTTAGCCTTCATTTCTAAAATGATTTTTTCTTGTATTTCTTAATTCTTTCCTGAGTTCTGTCACCTCATTTATGAGATTTCTGAATTCCGATTTATGGGGTTTTTTTCTTCACATTTTCCATAATTGAAAAATGTCTTTTAGGTCATTTTGAAGTCGAAGGTTTTGGTTTCGACCCGTTCTGGCATAGTATTACTCTCTTTGTAGGGATGTTATTTCGCTCCTAATTCTCCTTTTGCTTAAGTTAACTTTCTGTGGTATTTGACCTCAAGACTTCTCTGTTGCTCGTTTTTATGTGAAGTTCGTTTTCCTAAACTTGAAGGCTATGTTCAGAAAGGCATGTCGAACTTCATGAGCTCTCCCCCACCTTGTTCTCTTGTGGTTTACACAAGTATGGTGGCCTGGGTTCTGAAGTTTTCAGCGTCATCTCCTCTGCTCCTTTGATCCGGATCTTTCTCTTCCTTTGTCCTGATTGTCTTGACCGATCCTCCTCCATTTTGATCCTGCTCCAAGCAATTTCTCCTCAGCAGGGGAGGCTGTCCTGGAAGGAAACCCCAGCAGGTCAGTGTCCAGAGTTTGTTGGCTGTCTGCTCGGCAGGAGTGCTCCAGTCCCTCTGTCATTCCCAAGGACTCAACCTCACTACTCTGGGACTGGGCAAGACCCCTCCCAGTTTCAGCTGCTCTTCTCAAATTGTCCCTCCACACGTTCCGGTGAGCACTTCCTGGCTGTTTTTCTCTTCTCAGGTCCATCAGACACCCCATTGCTTCCCTATGCTGGCTGGTGGATGGGGCTTCAAAGGCCAGAGTCCAAGCTGAGAACAGCCTGGGTCAGGGCGTCCCAGGCCATTTGATGACGTGCAGGTGGCTACTGAGGGTTGTGACCCATCTACCCCCATTTCTGTGTTCATGAGGATACCTAGGTTGGCTAATTTTGAAGCAAATGTTGTCTGTGAGTTTTGCTTCTTGCCAGTTTTCCCTGTTTATTTTTATGTGGGAATTGGAAGCGATTTAAAAAATGATGCATTGCTACTATCTCCCCAGCCAGTTCACTATTTTTGATGCCAGGACCCATCCTGGGCCATAGGGAAGATAAGAAATACTCAGGGTGTGGAACTGTGTGTAAGGTTCCTGGCCATCGTAAGCATCCTGTAAATGAGCTGCTCCTCACTGCTGCTGCCCTGCAACCTGGCCTGACCGTCTCATGTAACTCACGCAGGTTTGACCTCTGGTCCTTGTGCCAGGCTCAGAGGATGAGGCCTGAGGTGGTGTAGGCCCCCAAACCGACTGCCCTGTGGCTGAGTGACCCTTGGACTTTATGCTCTTGCCTTGCCCTACTGGGACCCCTCTGGGCATTTCCTCCTAGAGCAGGATTTGGAGAAGAGAAGAAGGTAAAGACCGCTTCTACCCCACCGCACCCGCATAAAAGGGGTGGTCCAGGCGGCTGAGAAGCCAGCTGTGAGCCTGCCGCGCCACCTGCTGGCTATTTGTTTAATTGCAGAGGAGCGCCGTGCCCACTCTCCACTCAAGTCAATGAGGTGAGTTAATCCTTTCTCCCCCTAGTTGGAAAAAATGTATTTATGTTAAAACGATGACCATAAGGGGAATTAGAAAGTTTTTCCACATGCTTCCACTGCTTAGACAAGCATGACTTTAACAAATAAAGTCTATATTTACTCTAAGGGGGCGGGGCTGGTGTGTCCTGCCCTTCTGGTTCCTGAAAAGGGGTCCAGAGACCCCCCGGCATTTACATTAGCAACAAGGGGAGAAGGATCTCAGTTTCTGCAGCCTGAAAGGTTTGGGTTTGAATTCCCTTCACCAGTCACAATCTGGCGGGGGAGGGGGGAGTGAATTCACCTGTTTTTGAATCTGTCTGTGCTAGGTGCGTTAGCACCCTCTGTGTCCTCCACCCCCTGGTCCCCAAAAGATGTCTATGTCCTAATCCCCGGAACCTGTGAGTATGTTACCTCACTTGGAAAAAAGGGCTTTGCAGATATGATTAAGGTTACAGCACTTGAGATGGGGAGATTATCCTGGGTCCAATTTAATCACACGTGGCCTTAAAAGCAGAGAACCCTTCCCCGCTTTGAAGATGGAGGAAAGGGCCATAAGCCAAGGAATGCAGGCAGCCTCTAGAAGCCGGACAAGGCAAGGAAACAGATACTCCACAAGAACCCCCGGAAGGAACCAGCCCTGCCGACACCTTGATTTTAGCCTGTGTGACCCGTGTTGGAGTTCTGACCTCCAGAACCGTAAGATAATAAAGCTGTGTTGTCTTAATCACTAATTTTGTGGTAATTCGCTACTGCAGTGATAAGAAATGAATACACTGTAACGTGGGGGTAATAACAGTACCTACTGTAGGTTGGTGGGGAGAATGAAATGAGATCACTGTGGAACGTGCCTTGTATATTGTAAAACAATTTACAGGTGTTTTGAGGTCTTTTCTGGGAAGACGGTCACTTATTCTTTTACTTATTCCAGTTATTTTTCTGAGCACCTACTATGTGCTAGGCACTGTGCTCAATGCAAGAGTTACAGGAGTGAACATGGCCCCTTCTCTTATGGGGCTTCCAGGTTAGGAGGGTAGAAGGACATTAAAAGGTCACACAAGCACACATGTCATGGAATTATAATCGCCGTGCACAATTATAATCACCATGCACACATTAAAAGGTCACACAAGCACACATGTCATGGAATTATAATCACCATGCACACAACGAAGGGGTTGTGCAGGGAACCATGAGTGTGGAGCTCGGAATCTATCAGACCTTAGGCTTCGGACCTCGGGTTTCAGACCTCAGGCTTCAGGCAGGCTTTCCAGGTCATGTCTTGTTCCTGCTCACCCTTCCATATAGGTTGGTTTATCCTGACCAGGGAGTGGGGTGCCAGGGGCTGGAAGCCAGGCCAGAGACACCATGCGAGGGCCATCACATGGAACGGTGCTGGTCCAGAGATCTGGGGTCACCCCTGTGCTGATACATAGGATGTAGGGGGTCTGAGGCCAGTGAGGTCAGGGCTGCCTGGAATGGTGTCCAGCAAAGAAGGCTGGGCTTGGAATGTGGCCACAGACCACTGACCCCTGGGCCTCCATCTACCTTCTCAGGCTGGGCTGGGCCCAAGGCCATGGCTTCAGGGAGTGGAGCTGAGCCTGGGTTTAGGGTCTTATGGCTACTGGTGAAGGGACAGAAGCTGGGACAGGGAGCAGGGCTAGTTTATCAGGTTCTGGAAATCCTCTCTGTGATGCACAGTGGCCTGAGTCTCTTTATGTCACCTCCTAGGTTTTCCAGGGCTGTCTGGTAGCCCTGTCCTAAGCCTCCAGTGTGGTGGAAACCACAGGGTCCTTTGGAAACAGAAGATTGTGCCTCAGCTGACAGCAGTATCTTATCTAGGGATTTTCTGATTGGGACAGGGGGGCCCAGAGGGAATCACAAAGCTGAGACAGACGGAAGAACTACAAGCAGGGATCTGGATGCCATCTGAGCGTCCAAGTGGACCCTCAAGCCAGTGAGAGAGCAGGACCAGAGCCAGTGCTGTGCTGCCACCCGGTGGCAGGTTTTGGAACTGCTGCTGGATCCGATGCCTTGTCTCTTCTGGTGTGACTTTCCAAGTTCACCCCTTCTCAGGTCAGCTCAGCTCCTGACAGAGTGGACCGTAGAGAGTGCCCAGTGAATGAATATGGCAGAGAAGGTGGTAAGGCCTGGCCATAGACTCCCTTTCACCACCCTTCACTATCATTGCATTGCCCAGGCTTCACCATAATTCTGAAAATCAGGGACAATTCCAGAAAAGGGGCTGTTGAGAACTGGGCAGTCCGTCATCCCTCACTTGACACACACACACACACACACACACCACTACGGGCCTCAGGTTCCGTGTCAATGGTATCTCCCTCAGACCTCATACTCTACTAACTTTGAATATGGCATTTATACGAGCACTTGGAGCCGGATGTGGGGTCGTAACACGTGATGGGGATCAACAGGAAGTATTATCTCGCTAACTCAGGTTTTCCCACGTAGCTGCTCCCAGAATGGTCCAACATGCAAGCACTTGAATAGAAAGAAATGTAAGCCCTTCCTCCCAGGTGCCACCTGTGTAGGTATTGCACACCTGCTGGTCATGTGGTGTAACTACGGAGCTGCCATCTGCCCTGAGACCAGCCAGCTGAAGGCCACAGAGCCCTCAGCTGAAATCCTGAAATCAGACTTGCTAAAGGTAGTCTTCCTTATGAAACAAGTGATTTAAAAAAAAATAATTTAAAACCCTCTAAGTATGTCTCTTACAAAGTTGTCTATCTTGGAAAAATTATAAAAGGAAAGAAGAAAGGACAAGATCTACAGAAACGTGTGAAACATTTTGTCAAATGTGTTTTAGAACCTTAACGTGGCTTCAGCCAGGGTACATGAATTTGTTTTTGTATACATTTTTTAATTAATAGAAACTTATTTCCCCAGACCCCCACCAAAATGATGTTAAAAAGTATTTAGAAGAATATGGGCCACACCAGGGGAACTAGAACATACGTACACTCTGAGATGCATGTGCCTGGAAGATGTGGGCTGTAGCACTGTTTGTGGGAGTGAAAATTTGGAAACAACCCAAGCGTCGTCAGCAGGGCCATGAAAAAATAAATTGCAGTGCATATGGGAGATGCCAGTGGTATGATGGCCTCCTTAGTTAAAACGAATGGTTCTAGGTGCTGACATGCAAAGATCTAAGGAACAATGTGGAGTTAGAAAGTGTCGTGCGGGGGACCCTGCTCGCTGCGCCATTTGTCGTGCAGGGTGTCATACAGAGTCTCTGGTCCTGCTCCCCACATAAGAACGCAGGATACGGTGAGGCCAAAAAGGAACACCCACGGAGCCATAAGTAGGGGAGTCATACCACTATATTCTCGCTGGCGGCACTATACTCTCACTGGAGGCTGGATCCACACTGTCCGCAAACCGCCACCCACGCTTGCCAGCCCAGCCGCCATCTTCTTGCTAGCCCCCATTCTTCTCTCTCTTTCTGCTAGCGTAGCCACAGCAGTTATATTGTGGCCAATGGCTCACTGGTTACAGCTGATGGCCAACTAGCCACAGCTGATGGCCATGCAATCACAGTTGATGGCCATTTACTACCTGAGCCAGCACCTGTCTATGTGAGGCTGAGAGCCTGGAAACTACTTTCTGGGGCTCTGCCCCCACAGAAAGCAAGTAGCAAAAGCATATATTCAATTTATTATTGATGGGTCTATATATTTGTAGCAAAAAGTGAAAACATGGATGCCAGACCCACTGCTTTCATTTGCTAATGAACCAATGAATGCTTCTTTGCTTGGATAAGGCTTGGCCATAGTTCAGATCTCAACTCAATATGTCACTTTTCCAGGGAAGGCTTTCCCGACCCTCAGGCCTGGTGGGCACTATGATATCCTGTCTCAGAATCCATACCTTTCCTTCATGTCTCTTATCACAGTTATATATTTATTTGTGCGAGCATTTGGTTAATGTCCATCTTCTCCACAAGCTCCATTCTGGCAGGGACCCTGGCTACCTTCTTCACCATGCCATCCCCAGCACCTTGCCTAGTGCCTAAGGCACAGTGGACACCTACTAAATGAATTTGTGACTTCTGGTCCCCAAAAAGGCTGTAAGCTCCATGAGAAGGGGGGCGGGAGGTTTTGCCTGTTTTCTTTCTAACTGAATCCCTCAAGGCTTAGCAATTAGGAGGAAAGGCTGTGGTGTCAGAGCTCAAATCCTGGCTCTGCCACTTGCAAGCTGTGTGACCTTGGGAAAGTAACTTTGTGTCTCTGACCCTCAGTGTCATCATCTGTAAAAAGGATTATGATGGACGGCTGGACGGCTCCATTGATTAGAGTGCGAGCTCTTAATAACAAGTTTGCCGGTTTGATTCCCACATGGGCCAGTGAACTGCGCCCTCCACAACTAGATTGAAAACAACAGCTTGAGCTTGGAGCTGAGCTGCTGGTAGGTGGCCGGTTTGCTCACTGGTTAGAGCGCAGTGCTCATAACACCAAGGTCGCCGGTTCGAGTCCCACATGGGCCAGTGAGCTGTGCCCTCCACAACTAGATTGAAAATAAACGACTTGACATCATGGAAAAACACACTGTTCCCCAATAGTCCCCAATAATAATAATAATAAAAAGGATAATGATACTTTCTTTAGAGTGTTGTTAGAATTCAGTGATATAATCCGTGAGAACAACCCAAGTGCTTTCTATTAGGACCTCTATTAATGTTTGCTGAATGTCTAACGGCATACAAAAAAAAATCATAAATGAATGAATAAATGAATGCAAGCCCATGCTGTGAGAAGCACCTGGCCCCCAGGCCATCAGGGCCAACTGGGCCATCTTCCACATTGCCATCAGGTGGCGCTGTGATCATTCGCAAGGACGATGCTTACTTAGCTCATTAGCTCACTGAAAGGTTGGGTGATTTCCAGCCTCCCTTCCAGCGGTTATACTGTCTGTGGGTCTCCAAGTGGCCATTCAGCCTGTGCTCTAAACGCTCAGTGATGGAGAGCTCACTGTTCCCAGGCTGGAGATGCTTTCAGGGCTGGTCTGAGAGGCTCCATTCTCTGTGTGGGGGCAGCCAGATCTCAGGGGAGCCCTGATTTGGAAAGTAGTGGGCAGACTGGGGTCAAGAGCCTGCAGTAGAGTGAGGCGAACGAGGTGCCCAGGGTGCAAAGTTTAAGGGGTGCTCACTCTCAGGTTGGAGTCTGACCATCACTGGTGGCCTCATAAGGACACCTGGGACCAGGCTGTGGGCCAGTCCACAGCTTTACTGCCGCCTGCCACCTATTCATCCACAATATGGTGCCAAGCTGTGTAGTAACAACTCATGGGTTCCTCTGAAGAACCCCAGCCGGTAAGAACTATTACGATAGTCATTTTTCAGATAAAAAAATCAACACGGAGACAAATTAAGACGCTTGCACGTCAAAAGTGGCAAAGCTGGGATCTGAACCCAGGCAATTTGGCTTTGGGCACCACCTTTGACCATTATTCTCCACGGTTGTGCTCATCGGTCAGCCTTCCCTCTCACTAGCAACACCCCTTTCCGTCCAACACTTATTTATTCATCAGTTACTCTGTTCCAAGCACCCTGCCAGCAGGGCCCAGCGGGGAACCAGGCTGGACCGCACCCAGTCCTGGCGGAGCTCATAGTCCCTCAGGTGAGGTTCTGGCTCTGCCACATCCTTATCCTGTGGCCTTGGACAAGTCATTTAACGTCTCTGTGCCTCAGTGTCTTCGTTAGGAAATGTGTATGGTAGTCCCGGTCCAATCAAGCCGTGGGATGGTGAATGACCGAACCCTGTGGGAGCTGGGGCCATGCACACAGGAGGGGCTTGGGAAGTGTGAGCTAGAATCCTCACTGGTGTTACGACTGAGAAGAGCCTTTCAACCCACCCAGCCCCCACCTCCGGGGGCCAGGCAACTGATCACCAATTGGAAGAGTGGGAGAAGAAGCCAGTCAGAGTCCAACATTTCTGGCCCTGTGTGGGGGCAGAGCCTCAGAAAGTAGTTTCCAGGCTCTCGGCCTCACATAGACAGGTGCTGGCTCAGGTAGTAAATGGCCAACTGTGATTGCATGGCCATCAGCTGTGGCTAGTTGGCCGTCAGCTGTAACTAGTGAGCCATTGGCCACAATATAACTGCTGTGGCTACGCTAGAGAAGGAGAAGAGAGAAAAATGGGGGCTAGCAAGAAGATGTTGGCTGGGCTGGCAAGCGTGGATGGCAGTTTGCGGACAGTGTGGATCCAGCCTCCAGTGAGAGTATAGTGCCGCCAGAGAGAATATAGTGGTATGACTCCCCTACCTATGGCTCCGTGGGTGTTCCTTTTTGGCCTCACCATATCCTGCGTTCTTATGGGGGGAGCGGGACCAGAGACCCCGCCGGGTCTCCCGCATGACACCCTGAATCTTGGCTTTGGCACCAGGACTGTCCCAGACACAGGGTTTCGGACAAGCTGCTTGGTCTTCCAAGGTTTTCCTCTGGAAAAACAGGAGTGACTAATGCCAACCTTGTGGTTGCTAGATGAAGTGACAAGGTTGAGAGCTTGGCCCATGATAAGGGCCTTTGTAAAATTTTATTTCCTGTCCTCAAGGGGAATCAGACGGCCACAAAAACCCAGGGGTCAGCACATCTGGAATTTGGGCATCTCCCCTTCTTCAAGGAAGGCGTGGACCTGACAGGCTGCAGGATTCTATTTTTTTCTGCTGCTTCCTGTCTATGTTCCTGTTTGAATTTTGTTCTTGGCGAAAGGGGTGGGGGGGTTGCATTTCATCGCCGCCCATGCATGGGGCTCCATGTTGGATGTCCTGGTGCCGGCAGAGGGCCACGTCTTGGTCTCTTGTCATCTGGGACAGTTGGAAAGTCAGTTGGTGGGGGTGGGGTCAGAGGCCTTGTCTCTGCCCCTGAGGCTTCTGGGAAACCAGATGGCAGGTGGGAGCTCAGGGCTGAGGGACTGATGGGGGCTGGGTAGTCCTGTTCGGTCCAGCCTCCTCCAAGATGTCCTGGCCCTCCTCCTTCCTCTCCTACACTGCTTCTGATGATTCTGCTGCTCCTGCCCAGAAACCAGAACAGGGGGCATGGCTGTGGCCCTGTCCTGGGGGTGCTGGGACTGGGGGAGGTGGTGTCCAGGGACCGAAGGGAGGGCAGCTGTGTCCTGAGAAGTGGCTGCTCAGGGACCTGGCCTAGCAGGAGGCATCAATCATCCCTCTCGCCTTCCACTAATGCTCCCCTCCCAGGGTCACGATGCTGGGAACCTTGTAGGAGGGTCACCCAACATTTACGCCTCCTGGCTAGGTGCTTCCATATACATTTTCTCTGACACTGTTGTCACAACTGCTTTTCCATTTCAGAAATGGGAACACTGAGTCCCAGCAGCAAGACGTGATGTACCTGACCCAAGTTCCTAAGGCAAGGAAGTGTCCGAGTTCTCAGCGGTATTCTCACCCAGCTCTGCCTGCCTGTCCCATGCCTCGCCCCCTTTCCCTTTCCATCTCTCTTCCCCTCCCCCACTCCTCTAGCATTTAATTTTAATGGCCCTTTGATTGCATGCCTCTTCCAAAGGAGAGACTAATCATTATTAATGTATTTGGGCTGTTCTGGTGTAAATGAGCCAATGGGGCCAGTGGATAGCTGGAAGAGCAAGGAGCAGACAGGGAGAATCTCCCTTTGGGCCACAGGGAACCCTACACGCAACCTCTTGTTAGCCATTTATATCTCTTTCCGGTTAAACCAGACACTCTGCTGGAAGGGGTGCGTGCTGTGGAGTCTTACTGCCCCTCTGCTGGCAAGGCTGGTGGGGTAGCTCACTGAAGACCAGGAGGTCCCAGCCTGACAGCAGAGCCCCCAGAACTGCCCTCCCCACCCCCCAGCGTCCCCCGGGGTCTGGGCGGTGGGGACACTTCTCATTCCACACACTGTGCTGTTTTCTTGGCAGGAAGAGATCTTAGGAAGTCTCCCATGCTACGTTTAGATTTGTTTTCCAAAATCGGAAGGAGAGAAGTAATCCTAGTGGGGAAATAAAACCAAACAAACAAACAAACAAACAAAAAAACAACAAACAAAAACCAAACAAAATCACTCTTAAGATCTTTCAGTCCTGAACCTTATTTTGACTCTGTGTTGACTTCCTGGCACGTGATCACCGTGGGCACCAGCCCCTAGTGGTGGCACACAGAGCTGGACTTGCCCCTCCACTCCCCCTGGGACCTTGAACCAGCCCCAGATCTCTCTGAGCCTCAGTTTCCTCAGCTGTTGAATGAGGATTATGTTATACCCCCAGGTTTGGGAGATGAGAGCATGAGATGGGGGAGATGGATGTGTTCTGCTAATGAGCCCTTATGATGATAATTTTATCATCGGCAGGAGACAGACATACTCAGTCACACGCCCCCAAATCACTAATGGGGCCTCCCCCTGAAGGGGCTCCTTGCTTCTTGAGACTGCGTGATTACTTAGTAGGTTCTATGTAATTATTTAATCAAGCCGCGACCACATCCTCAGCGTGGAGCTGGGAGGCTGACCAGCCCTGTTCTCTCTCCCTCCTTCCCCAGGAGGTGTAATCAGTTAGAGCTGGCAGAGGGGGTGCCAACTCCCAAGCCCTGCTTCTCTTTGTGTAACAGTGAGGCTGTGTGGGAGGGGCTGGCAGAGGGAGGGGACCAGGTCACCTTGGGGCTCGCCTGGGCTGAGGATAGGACAGCCCAGGAGGTGTTGTGCAGACCTGTTTGTGCAGCCCCGTTTTGCTTTGTGGACACCGAGGACCAGAGAGGAAAAGGCAGCATGGAGGCCCCACAGTTTCTCAGTCCAGACCTGATTTCCTTCCTTCCTTCCTTCTTTCCTTCCTTCCTTCCTTCCTTCCTTCCTTCCTTCCTTCCTTCCTTCCTTCCTCCCTCCTCTTTCCTTCCCTCCTCTTTCCTTCTTTCCCCTCTCACACTTCCCATCTCTCCTCTTCTCTTCCCTCCCATCTGCTTCCTTTTCCCACTTCGTCCCTCTTCCCTCTCTTTCCTTTCTCTCTTATTATACAAGTCACGGACAAACACAGACACCCTCACTGGCAAACCTGCAGGTAACACACCTAAGGCCACAGTCTCCCTTGATCCTCCTCTCTCCCCGCAAACTCCCACCCCCGTCGCCGCCCAGACTTTTCTCTATGTGCTCATAAACTTACCTAAGTGCCTATAGAAATACTCGTTTTGTTGTTTGCTTTTGTTCGGATAAACACCCCTGATGCTGTATAGATCACTGGTTCTCACTTGGGGTGTGTGTGCGTGTGTGAGTGTGTGTGTGTGTGTGTGTGTGTGTGTGTGTGACTGTACCTCTCAGAGGACATTTGGCCAAGTCTGAGACGAGACATATTTGATCATCATGACTTGTGGGGAGGCTGTTACTGGCATCCAGTGGGTAGAGGTGAGGGATGCGGCTAGACATCCATCAGTGCACAGGACAGTCCCTACAACAAGAATTATGGGGCCCAAATTGTTGGTAGTGCTGGGGTTTAGAAATGCTGGTCTAGAATGTTCCCGAACTTGCTTTTCTTTTTATTAAAGCAAACAAACAAGGGCAGCCAGTTTGCTTAGTGGTTAGAGTGCAGTGCTCATAATACCAAGGTCACGGGTTCGATTCCCACATGGGCCAGTGAGCTGTGCCTGCCACAAGTAGATTGAAAACAATGACTTGACATGGAGCTGAAGGGTCCTGGAAAAACACACTGTTCCCCAACATTCCTCAATAAAAAAAAAAATTCAAAACAAAACAAAACAAAACAAAATCCCAATGTATCTTGGAAGTCTTGGCTGGTTAGGAAATGTCTTACCCAGTGTAGTTTGACTGCATCACAGTCCACTTACCTAATTCTCTCTTGATAGATTTCGGGTTGCTTCCAATTTTTTGAATTAAGTGAAATGTCGCTGTGGCGAATACTCTTGTTCCTATGGCAGGTGCATGAACCCCACGGTTCCCTCCTTGGACATCTGGGAAGGGGAGGGGGAGCACTACATCCAAGGGGTGGTTGCTGTTCCATTGATTTGTTAGCGCTTCTGTGTGCCAGGCACTATTTTAAGCATGGCATATACTTATTTTCAATTTTAATAGACACTGCGTCATGCTCTTCCACAAAGGCTGTGCCAACTTACCGTCTGACTTTTCCTATCACAAACCCAAGGTTTCAGGAAAGATGATAAGAAACAAAGTTTGGAATGATAGCTGTTATGTCCCCAAGAGGATTAAAAGGAACCTGACCTTCAATGGGTGGGTGAAGGCTCAGCCATGATGGCCCCACCACGGACTCCCATTGCAGAGCTGGTGAGGGACAGCCTTGCCCACTCCTACCAGCCCTGTGTGGCATGTGGGGGAAGGACAGGGGTGGATGGGGTCCCCATTTTATAGATAAGGCTTAGTGAGATTGAGTGGCTTGCCCACCAGCTTTGGGAAGTCATGTCCTCTGGGAGCCCCCAGTCGGACACCTCCAGGACCGAGAGAGGGACAGCAGGTGGAGAACAGGTGGTCAGAGGGAGACTGGCTGTGGTTACAGAGCCTGGCTGAATGCCCTACCAGGTCCCTCACTGCCCTGGGGCTGAGGTTGCCAGATTTTACAAGACACCCACACAATATTTGGAACATTGTTATACTAAAAAATTATTCATTGTCTTTCTGAGATTCAAACGTAACTGGTGTTCCCTGTTTTACTGCAACCCTGCCTAGGACAGCAAGGCAGAGGGAGGGTTCCCACTGGGGGCGGGGGGTCTCTTCTTTGGGCTGTTTGGCTTTTCATCTTTCCTTTCTCCAAACTATCCACACTCTCCTGATTGTCTTCCCTTATCGTCTCCTTTAGTACTCAGGGGCGGGGGTCGCTGGGGGAAGCAGAGCTGCTTACTGCACTGTCTGTCTGCTCTAGGGACAAGGGCAGGAAGGAGTAGACGGCTGGGCAGCCCCTCCGTTTCTCCCCTCTCCCCTTTCTCTGAGATCCTGGACACCCGCATTTTAGAGCTCGGTCTTGCTTATGTGTGAGTGACTAAGGCTGGAAACAGAGGGCAGCACTGATGACCACACTGACCCCCCCCAATTTCCACCCCCCCCGCCTCGCACTGTCGTCCATACTTAGAAACAGCGGCCACTGCAAGTGTAATTAGTTAATAAATCACCCCGAGTGATAAATAGAATGATAGATGCGGGTTTCACTTGATCACTTTTTTATTAAGGAGAAATAAATCAGCACCACATTGTTGCTATAAACCTTTCAAACCGGTCAGATCCTGGCTCGTAGAAGCTGATTAACATGGCCACATGTAGGGACCATTTGTAGCTGATCACTGAGATCAATCAATCCCTGTCATTTTCCCCTTTTGGGGGAGGTGTCAGAAGCCAGGTGCTGTTCCATCATCTGCTGCTCCCCTGGCTCCTTTCTGCATAGGTGGTGGTGGTGGTGGTGGTGGTGGTGGTGGGGCCAGTGTGTGTCCCTTGGTACCAGACACCCCAGATTCGAATCCTAGCTGTGCCACTACCCAGCTGTGTGAGCCCGGGAAGCTGTCACTGTCTCTGAGCCTCAGTGCCCTGTTCCCTAACAGGAGGTGGATAGCAATATCTTAGTCAGTTATTGTAGGCATCTGATGAGACAGCAGTGGGTGCCAAACTTTTCAGTCTTAGGACCCCTTTCCACAACTAAAAACTGTTGAGGACCTCAAAGAGCTTTTGTTTATATCAGCTCTATCTGCCAATATTTACCACATTAGAAATTAAAATAGAAAGTAAAAAAAAAAAGAATTTATTTATTAATTCACTGAAAATAATAATAAACCTATGGCATGTCAAAGCAAAAAGCAAAACAAAGTTTTTTTTCAGTTTTTTGTTTTTTTGACAGAAAGTATCTATATTTTTCTAAACAAGAAAAGTGTGAGAAGAGTGGTTTTTTCCAAATCTTTTACATTTCTGGCTGAATGGGAGACGGCTGGGTTCTCATCTCTGCTTTTGCAATCGATCTGTTGTGGTAAGTTGTTTTGGTTCACACATGTATATGGAGTCTGGCCTCGTTCAAACATGCAGTTGGAAAAGGGAGGAGACTTTTAATAGCCTTTTCGGGTAACTGTGGCTCCCTGAGGTAGCCTCGGGAACTCCCACTGTATACTCATGACAGCAGGAGGGGAAAAGGGCGAATAACTTCTTGGTGTTATTATGAAAATAGTTTTGACCCTGTGGACCCCTAGGGGTTCCTAGGCCACACTTTGAGAACCACTGGAGTGAAGCCTGCACGGAGAATGAGCTGGATGCAGGGATGGTGGTCCCATCCCTGGCCTGTGTCACGTCAGCTCCTGGAGAGTCAGCCCTCTCCTCCTGAAGCCCCATATCCTCTATGGAGGTGGTGCTGGACGTCTTCCCTGTGTCCCCCAGGGCCACTCTGCACCTTTTCCGCCCTGCTCTGGCCCTGGGTGGCCAACCTGTAAGGACTGCATCATGACCTTCTTTGCCATCGGCCTTCTGGATGTGCTCAGTCAATGGGAGGTTCTGACTGGAGACTGGGGGATGGGAGGAGAGTGCGACTGGGGGCATTGATTTCTCCAACTCCCTACCTACCTGGTTGGTGACAGGAGCCACAGTTGCGGACAGTGCCCCTTTTCCGTTCGTGTCCCCGTACCTGCTCCCTCCTTAGGCCTCGGTGTGCTAAGGCCTCCCCCCTGCAACTACCCCTGGGATGAGGCACCTACCGGTTGCTTTTCCTATATCATTTAAAAACAACAACAACTCTCCTCAATGGCCATCGGTTTCCTGTGGGATTCTAACTGATGCACAGTTTTCCGGGAAAACCACCTTTCCTGGATAAAACTGGAGGAAATAGACAGAACGAAGTATGAAAATAACCCCACCCCATCCAAGTACATGGGTTTTGTAGTTTGCAAAGCACCGTCCCAGACTTTTTTCATGATCTGCATGGTAGGACCTCTGAGAAGGCAGGGTGAGACTATTACACCCACCTGGCTGTGGAGGAGCCAGGCTCAGAGAGGACAGACCTGCCGAGGGCCACACAGCGGGGAAAATGCTATTGTCTCGTGGTTGGTCCAGGGCACCTTTGTGACCCACATCACTTCCAGGGTCTGTGTGGCTCTCGTGGAGGAGCTGTGCTTCCTTCTTGGCCCTCCAGCCTTGACTCTATCTATCCAAACCCACCCCATCCAAGCCCCTTGCTCATCTTTTCCAGCCACACCAGGTGTTCCTACTCTCCTCCCTGCCTCCTCCAAGCAGGGTGCTCCTTACATGATTTTCCATCTCTAGCTCTAACCTGAAGCTTCCTGCTCTTGACCAAGCTCCCTCTCTTTTCACGACTTCATGCTTTTGCTCATGTTCTTTCTTCTGTCGGGTGAGCTCCTCCCACCTGCCTTCCCTGGACAAACGTGCTTATTTCTTCTCTTCTGGAAAGCCTCTTCTGACTGTGGCTCCTCTTTCTTCCCTGCAGAATAAGTGTTCCCTCCTAGGTGCTCCCATCACTCTGTGCCCATCTTGGATGTGTCAGCATCACCCTGTGTTATAGCTTGTGCTTCCCCTACTCCTTTCTCAGCATGCACCCCTGCCACCTTGCTCAGTCTGTGTATCAGTTAGCTACTGCTGTGTAACAAACCATTCCAAAACTTAGTGGCTTAAAACAACTGTTTATCTAACTCGTAATTTTGCGGGCTGGCTCAGGGTTCTGCAGATCGTGGCCGGGTTTGGCTGAGCAGTTCTATTTCTCTAGGCTGGGGTTCTCTCCCATGTCAGCTGATTGTTGGTTGCTCTAGAATGTCCTTGGCTGGGATGACTCATTTCTGCTGTTTGTGGTTTCTCATCTTCCAGCAGGCTAGGCAAACTTGTTTTAATGGTGGCTGAGTAGAGAGAGTTCCAAGAGAACAAGCAGAAGCATGCAAGGCTGCTTGAGGCCTTGGCTCAGAACTGGCAGCACATTTTATTGGGCAAAGCAAGTCACAGGCCAGCCTGGATTCAAGGGATGACAATATACACTTTATCTCTTGATGGGAAGAGCTGCAAAGTCACATTGCAAGGTATGTGGATAAGGGAGGAGAAAAATTGGGGCCACATTTGCAGTAAATTGATGACAACTGAGGCTGGCTGAGTGATGAATATTTCTAAGACTCAAGTGCACATGGGTAATTTTTACAGTCCAAACACTTGTCCATGGCCTACGAGGTCCTACATAGACCGGGCCTGCCAACTTCCTTATCCTTAGCTTGTTACGCCATGTTCCAGCCACATGATCTTTTGTTCAGTGTCTCACCCTTAAAATGTTTCCTCCTGCACAGGGCTTTTGCACGTGCTGCTTTCTCTACTAAGACCATTCTGCTTTGGTGTTTCCCTTAATTAATGTCTCCCTTTCCTTCACATTTCGGTTCAAGCCCTTCTTGACTTTCCTGACTGGGTTGAATCCTTCTATTATAGGCTCTCAGGATTCTACATACTCTGCTTCTTACAGTTGCAATTTTATATTTGTATTTATTTAACAAACACACAAAAATTACCAGGTATCAGGCGCTGTTCCAAATGTGTTATACATATTAAAACATCTCATCCTCAACATGACTATGAGGTAAGTGCTAGTATTATCCCCATTTTACAGATGAGAAAGCCGAGGCATGAGGAGGTTGAGTGACTTAGCCAAGGTCACACAGCTATTCAGTGATGGAGCAGGGATTCAAACTCAGGAAGACTGGGTCTCTTCCCCTTCCCGTCTCTCTCACTTTACTGTGACTATTTGATTCAAATCTGTTTCTCCAACCACAGTGTGAACGTGATGAAGGCAGGGACCACAATTCTTTGCTCATTATTTTGCAGCCTTGGGGAAAGCACAGTGTCTGGCACATACTAGGTGCTCAACAAATATTTGTGTAATGAACAATCTGAAGACATCATTTGCTTAAATCCATGGATGATGGGAATTTCTGTAGCATCTTTGAGTGGCAGGGTCCTGCACTCTCTGCAACCAGATCACTCCCTGGAGGGGGGGTCCTTTTCATGCCCTGGGGATCCTCCCATAGCCCACAACCTCCACTTGGCAGAATCACTGAACCCCAGGAATCTCCCTTTTCATCCGTGTCTCTGGCAGCTGTTTTCCCTGCAGTGGCCCTAAGGACATCTCAACAATGCCAGTTTCCACCCGCATTCCAGCCACCCCGAATGAATAACCCTGCTAAGAGTGCAGTTTTCGCTCCCTCTCGCCCTCACTTTGATTTGATCAGGCCAAATCTGAAATGATGTGTGAAAGTAATGATATTTTGTAATTAAATCTCTAGTGACGGCCACCGCAATTTGTGCTACATGCATTGTTCATAAGGAAAAAAAACGCATCAATTCATTTTCTGACTGGCTACTCCAGGGACTGGCAATTAGGAGCAGCTCATCTCTCCTTGCCTCGCATATTAAAGAGCTACTGAAACGCAAAGAGAATTTGGGAGGGTTCCCCCCCAACCTTCTAATAATGTTAGCTTAATTAGGGAGGCTCAGTGATAAGGGGAAAGTTTTGGATGATTTGAGCATATTGTGGTGGAAGGGAAAGAAAGGGCAAATAAAGAGAAATGAAGATGTTGGGTAGAGGCTGGGAGGGCTAGAATAGGAACGTTCCCTCCTGAAAGGCCTGGCTTTGCTGGCTGTGACTAAGGACAGAAAAAACTCCAGGGCAGGCTGGGTCCGGGGGTCTAAGCTAAGTGCTTCTTCCTTGGTGCTCTGGCTGGACATTTTCTATTATATCCTTATTTTTTTTCTGATTGAACCTTGGAATGTGTCTTTTTCCTTTGCGCCACCCTCCCTTCCCTCCCCCCATGACGGCCTTTCCTCTAAGCTGGTTACCGCTGTTGGCATCTGTTCGGGACCAAGGCACTGAAAGGCTGTTCCATCCTTAAATAGGCTTTATTTTTTTCAGAGCAGTTTTAGGTTCACAGCAAAACTGAGCAGAAAGTCCAGCGTTCCCATATCACCCGCCCCTGCCGCAAAGAGGCCCTCTTGCTGTCATCATCCCCCACTGCAGGGTCACATTTGTCACAAGAGATAAACCTACCTGGACACACCATTATCACCCAAAGTGCATCGTTTGCATTAGCTTTCCCTCTTCCTGTTGTACATTCTGTGGGTTTGGACAACTGTGTAATGACGGGTATCCACCGTTGTGGTATCACGCAGAATAGTTTTACCGCCTTAAAAATCCCATGCTCCACCTTTTCCTCCCTCCGTACCCCCAAACCCCTGGCAACCACTCATCTTTTCACTGTCTCCATAGTTTTGCCTTTTCTAGAATGTCACGTAGCTGGAATCGTACAGTCTGCTGTCAATTCATGGTGGCTTGTTTTCGCTTAGTAATGTGCATTTAAGGCCACCCCCTTTCTCAGGCTCACCTCCCAGAGCCCAGCAAAGCCATTCTCCCTAATACCGCACCCCCATGTGTCTGAGCCTTCTCCCTGCAGGCCTCAGGGATTGTTTGAATGTGTGGGCGGAGAGGTGGGTGCGAGGGGGACAGAGATCACGAAGGATAGACAGGGGAGGGTGTGCAGCCAGGGCCCACGGATCTAAGAGGAAGAAAGGCAAACTAAACGCTGAAGTAGATTCGGGCAGTGTTGTTTGCACTTCTAGGGCCGGCCAGACAAGGTGCTGGTCTGAGTGGTTTCACATATAACTTTTACTTCGGTGCTTGGGATAACCCTGCTGCCCAGGGTGAGATTATCAATACAACCCATTTTACAGGAGAAGAAACAGGCTCAGGGACGTCCGGCGCCCTGCCCAAACCTCACAGTAATAATGGCAATGCCAGGTATGAACCCAGCCCTGTCTGACTCTAGGCGAGGGCAGAACTTCCTGGGACAGTGGAAATATTTTCTAACCATGCTGTTTAGTGTGGTAGTGTCTTAGCCTGTTTCGGCTGCTATAATAAAATACGGTGAATTGGGTGACTTACAAACAATACACATTATTTGTCCTAGTTCTGGAGGCTGGTCAGTCCAAGATCAAGGTGCTGGCCTTGTGTGATGAGGGTCTGCTTTCTGGTTCATGGACAGATATCCTCTTTTTGTGTCCTCCCATGGTGGAAAGAGCTAGGGAGCTCTCTGAGGCCTCTTTTATAAGGCACTAATCCCATTCATGAACGCCCCACCTTTGTGACCTCACACCTCCCAAATACCCCACTCCAAATACCATCACACTGAGGATTACGCTTCAATATATGAATTTTGAGGGGGGGGGGCGCACACAAACATGATGTCTATAGCAGGTAGCCCCCAGCCCCATGGGGCTACTGACCATGTAAAATGTGGCCAGTGCAACGGAGGAACCGAGTTTTAATTGTACTTAACTTTAATTCATTTAAATGTAAATAGCTACATGTGGTTAGTGGCTATCCTATTGGGCAGCACAGCTCTAGACCCTTGGGGTTCCTGGTGCAGCCTCCCAGCTGCCCCCAGCCCAGGGGCTTCCCCACACGGTAAAGGGCAACATCGTGACGGAGTTGGCTTCTTACATCGTATCTTCCTGGGAGCAACTCTGCGCATCCCACTGTGCCACGCTGCGAGCCTGTCATGGATTAAATCTTCCACCAACACTGGTTGGATGCACACCTGCTTGTGCCAGGGGCTTAGCCTGCAGGATTTCAGTGAGTCTTTTCAACAATACTCTGCAGTGGGGCCATTATTACAGGAAAGAGAAGCTCCGTAAAGCTAACTGTCTTCCTAAGATACACAGCTGGTAAAGGCCGGGCCAGGTATCTCCGCTCCAAAAGCTGCTACTGCTTCCTGGCAGCATGCTGGGGGCGGCGCGGGGCATGACAACTCCTAACACGATGACCCCAAAGATGTTGCTCTTACCCTGTGTCTTAGGCGACTCGGAGTCAAATGCAAGTAGTTTATTTGGATGGTGTGAGAAAGTCAGACAGGGAGAGGAAGGCAGCCAATAAAGAGTCCATGATCACTCTAATTCCCACCACAGGATGCGGCCTTAATCCTGCTGGGAGCATGGGAGCCTCGAGAGCTCCCTGGCTCCTTCCACCATGGAACGCCACAGAGTTGTTCCACCTAAGGGGCGAGGGAGGGGTATTTATCCAACAAGGCTTACCACTCCTTGGTTGAGAGCAGCTCTGAGCGTGAGAGTCGGCACTTCTGCCATGCAGGTGGCCAAAGTGGACTCAATGGCCAGAGCCGGTCCTCCGGCAAAGAAGTGGCAGTTGGCAGCCAAAGCAGAATGTTGTAGAAGTCCCTCACACGTCAAAGGTCCTGGGGTCACCATAAGCTCCGTTTCATCAGAAGGTGAGGTGGTGCTTTTCTTCTGGTTCCCAAGTTCTCCATCACCCTCAGAGATCTCGGGTTGCCTTTTAAGGGGTTTAGCCATTAAGGAAGCAGATGGGTGCTTTGTTGATGATCTTTGAAAATTGGCGTCTATTTGCAATTCAGAAAAGGGGGGGCTGGGGAATCTTTGCATATGTAAAAGAAGATGTTTTCTAAGAATCTTAATGGTGTAAATAAGGTTTAGGTGCATCTGTAAACCTGCTTTGCAAGGGTTCCCAAGGTCTTTAGAAATGCTTGTCAGCAGATAAACAACTCATGGATTACAAATTATTCTTCTGTTTCACTAAAGCCTGTCCCCTAATCACTGATCACAGGCAGCCCTTAACTTAGTTTGAGTAACTATAAGCACTTGGGAAGAAAAAAAAAATGTGGGTGTTTGTGTAGTATATTCAGTAACACAGGTTTGGGTCTAAAGCCAGCATGACCTCTCCATTCAAGCTGGAACATAGCCCTTTGACTAGTTCCTCTTTATTGTTGTTAATAAATTGTCCAGATTTCGTTTTCTTCTCAGATTTTAATGGAGTCAGACGCTGTTGTTAAGGCTTGCGAGACATTTTGTCTTGGTTCTTACTGCTTGCTTCCCTCCATTCGGAAACTAACATTTATTTAGCATCTACTCTGTCCCCAGCTCCGAATTAGTTTCTCTCTTAGCTGATTTCATCCTGGCGGCTACCTTGCCAAGGGAGGTGGTTGCATTGCCATTTCACTCCTAGGCCAAAACTTTCCAGGGCACATGGGCAGGAAGATGTCCGGGAATGTCCATGAGGGGAAGTGTGCCAGGTGATTGGGGATTGACAGTGGTTCTCAGCCCTGGATGTTCAGTAGAGTCACATGGGCAGCTTTTAAAAAATACTGACACTCAGGCTGCCCCCAGACCAATGAAAACTGCATGTCTGGGATGGAGCCTGGGGCGGGTTTTTCAAAGCTCCCATGTAAGGAGTCAGCTGAGAATCACAGCATCAGTGAGCACAGAACCTCTTTCCCAATGCTGAGTCCTAACCTCCAGTGTCGTGAAATCAATATGGACACCGGAGCCAGGTGGACCTAGGTTCGAATCTTAGCTCTGCTACCTATGAGTAACTGGATAAGATTTTGGACAAGATACCTTATCACGGGGAATCCCTTTTTTGAACTGACAACGATAATATTATTAATCATTAATAAGACTTGACTTGCAGGATTGTTCTGAAGGTTCCTCCGGACACTCAGGCACTCAAGATGTGCAAATAAGTGGTGCGTTTCTCATTAAGTGCCACGGCCCCATCCCCTGCCAGCCGGGTCCCAGTTGGCCCGGTTCTCACCCCACCTCGAAGCCCATGTCTGACCCTGAATCCTGGTGTTGGCCACCACTTTGGGAGCTGCCCCCTTCACCGATGCCTGCGACGTGCTCAGCTGTGCCCATCTCCTCCCGAGGAGGATGGTATCGACATTTCAAAACAGTTTAATTATTCTGCGGCTGCCTGGCTATTAGCTGCGACAAGAGAGCTCAGGGCTATTTTTCAGCATTAATTTTCCATTTGAAATGAATTCCTTTTGGTTACACTTTTTAAATGTTTCTTTTAATTAGACGCAATTACTTCAGAAGAATTGCTTTTATTCCTCAGCCTGAGATCCCAGTGATAAAGTCGCTATCTGGCCCCACCGAACGGCCGGGACGGCTCATTTAGTCGCTGCACTAAAGTATATTGAACTAGGAAATTATACAGCGAATCAACTATTAATTCCTTTTATGATCGCTCACTCTAACATCTTGAATGAGATCTTCAGGGGGACATTTAGTCACAATAGGGATCATTGTTTTCCACCTCCAGCCGCTGGCCAGTGTGAGGGGGGCTGGCAGCGGGGGGCTGCCCTGGTGTGAGCCTGACACACGGGGCAGGATGGCATGAGAGCTCCTGGCTTTCCTGAGGTTTGGGGGCTGGGGACAGTGTGGGAGCCGTACAGCCAAAGCCCCTTGGCCAGGCTGGAAGGTGATGCCCCTCAGACCCATGCAAGGGCAGGGGGCTGTGGCTACGCAAAGGAAGAAAGCAGACAATTGCTCACGTTGCAGGTTGCATATTTTGATGATTCCTTTGGTGGTTCGGTGTTCTGGATGGAAGCTGGGACTCAGTAGATGGCACTCTTCCCTCTGTGTTGGTAGCTTGGCCTGGACGGATGGGAGGCCCCAGAACAGCTTTTGCAGCCAGAGTTGGAAGAATGCTTTCTTTAGAGGCTTTAGCTCAATCCATGCTTCACAGATGGAGAAACTAAGGCACAGAAGGGTGGTTGTATGTAGAGACCAAGGCTGAACCAGGTATCTTGGTCCCTGGCCAGTTCTCTAAACATGGCACCTAGGATTTTCCTGGGTGGGAAGCTTCCCCTCCAATCCTGTCTGGCTGATGGCTTCTCTTGGAGGGGGTGTTGGTGGCAAGGGCCACAGCTCTACCCACTTGGGGCTACTCTGCTACCTGTGCACCCAGAGATGCTGCACTCCCAGCCTGCTGGATGAGGAAAGGGTAGGCAGGACCACAGGGCATCCCTTGGCACTTGAAAACCACAGGGCATCTGGGGCTTGGAGCTGGGGTGGGGCAGAGAAGGCCCAGATGCTGGCATGACCTCAAGTGAGTCATCTCCGCCTTCACAAAGGCTGTTGCTCTAAGATAAGCTCTGGGGTGGTGGTTGGAAGGATGAGGTTGAAGAAAACATAGCCCCTGACCTCGGGGAGACAGTCCCTCAAAATCATGACATGATGGATGTATGGAATTTCTCTTAGCGGAGCTGGGCTTTGAAGGATGGCTAGGAGTTTTCAGGGCACAGGGCACTGCAAATGCAAAGGCATGGAGATGTGAAAGCAAGGAGGTTGGGTGCGTGGAGGGAAGTGGCTGGAGGTCTGCACGTGACTACCCACCTAGGCCTTTTGTGCCATGTGGGGAGTTTGGACTCTGTCCTGAAGACATGGGGAACCACTGAAGGTTTTCAGCAGGGAAGAGACATGGTCAGATTTGTGCTTTTGACACATGGTGCTGGCTGCATGTATAGATGTAGGTGGAGGATGTATATGAAGATTTGAGAGAGCAGGCTGGGAGACCGGCTAGGACACTCTCCCCAATGTCCAGGAGAGAGGTGAACATTGCTCAAATCAGGACAGGGGCAGGGGGAATGCAAAAAGGCCAGCACAGGTGAGTTTTCAGCAGGGCTGCCTTATGACTTTCCTGGACCCCAGACGCTTCTGCCTTTTGTGGGCCCTCCTGCAAGAAGAGATTGTTGTGGATCCTAAAAATCTCATTTGTTTC
Source organism: Rhinolophus sinicus (assembly GCF_057876585.1). NCBI lineage: Eukaryota > Metazoa > Chordata > Mammalia > Chiroptera > Rhinolophidae > Rhinolophus > Rhinolophus sinicus. The sequence goes on from NC_142513.1 coordinate 15,640,457, forward strand.
TGATGAGAGAAAAAAGTGAAACATTTTGCCTACTCTAAAAGATAATTTCCCCCCCCTAATTTTAAAAGAAATAAAAAATATGGCATATACACACAATAAAATCCTATTCAGCCTTCAAAAAGAGGGAAGTTCTGCAATACCCGACAGCACGGATGAACCTTGAGGACGGTATGATAAATGAAATCAGCCAGTCGCAGGAAGACAAATCTGCATGATTCCACTGACAGGAGGTGTCTAAAATGGTCAAATTCATGGCATCAAATAGTGGAATGGTGGTTGCCTGGGGCTGGGGGGGGAGGGGAAATGAGGAGTTACTAATCAATGGGCATAAAATTTCAGTTAAGAACACCTTAAATTTACACATGATGTTATATGTCAAATATATTTTAATCAGAAAAGTTTCAGTTAAGTACGAAGAACAAGTCCTGGAGAACTGCTGTACGACATTGTACCTACAGCCAACAGCACTGTATTGCACACGTAACTGTCTATTAAGAGGGTAGATCTCATGTTAAGAGCAATAAAATAAGATGAAAAGAAATTAAGACATTTTGGGGTTGTCCCTAAAATATTGTCCTTGGGTACAGTGCCCCTGTGCCTAATGGAGAAGTCAGCACTGGCTTTTGAGGAAGAGCCGATAGGATTTGGAAGTCAGGTCTCCTGCTTCGCGGCTGAGGGAGGATGTGGGACCCTTCCCCTCTCCTCCTTCCTTCAGCCCCTCCCCACCGCCTGGGTGCCCTGGAGGATGACAGTGATGACATCAGTGATCACTTATTGAGCATTACTGTATCCCTGTTTCAGTTCCTGCTCACCACAGTTCTTTGCGGTGGAGATGATGATTATTCTCACATTGTGGATGAGAAAACCAATGCTCAGAGAGGGTCCCTTGGCCTGGGGGAGAGCTCTTGCCCTAGAATTGTCCCACCAAAATCTATCTTGAGTTTATCTGGGGGAGCGGAGTGTGGTCAGTAGGAGGTACAGTCATTGCTCAGTCTCTTTTCTGTCCCCAAGTACCCTGCCATGGACTGAATACTTATGTCCCCCCAAATTTATATATTGATGCCTAAATTCTCAATGTGATGGTATTTGGAGGTGGGGCCTCTGGGAGGTAATTAGATCACGATGGTGGAGCCCTCATGAATGGGATTAGTGCCCTTATAAGGGGATGAAAGGACCAGAGCTCTCTCTCTACCACATTTATGATTCTTTATACAAGGAAAGCAGAATAGCTAATGTAAATTCATCTCATTTAAACAAAGAATCATACAAAGCACATGGCCTGATCATACTCTCATAAACTTCCAGGGAAAGCAGCCCTTGGTAGCAGCATTGCAGGTACCATCTCAGCCCTGCCCACACATTAATATCACCTGGGGAATTAAAAAAAAAATACAGGTGCCCAGGCCTCACCCTCAGAGATTTTGCTTTAATGTGCCTGGGGTGGAGTCTGGGCATTGTCCTTTTAAAAGCTCCCCTGGTGATTTAATGGACTGAGAACCATTGTTCTATGTAATCATAGATCCCTTTAGCATCTCTCTATCCCAAAGGGACTGTAAATATTCATTGAATCAAAAACGAATAAGTGGGGCCAGCCTGGTGGCTCAGGTGGTTGGAGTGCCGTGCTCCTAATGCCGTGGTCACTGGTTCGATTCCCACATGGGCCACTGAGCTGTGCCCTCTACAGCTAAGATTGTGAACAACAGCTCTCCCTGGAGCTGGGCTGCCGTGAGCAGCCGGAGGTCATTGGGAGTTGCTGTGTGCTATCATGGGCTACTGTGTGCTGCCATGAGCGGCCCGGGGCCAGCGTGAGTGGCCAGCAGACAGCATGAGCGGCCGGCAGCCAACGAGAGCTGCCATGAGCTGCTTTGAGCGGCCGACCGACGACTGGTGACCAACTGCCTCAGTTGTGGGGAGCACAAGGCTCATAATACCAGCATGGGCCAGGGAGCTGTGTCCTACACAACTAGACTGAGAAACAACGGCTTGAACCTGAGTGCGGGGCGGGGGGGGGGGGAGGCAGAAGAAATGGGGGGAAGAATAAGTGAAGGAGGCTATTGTAAGCAAGGTGTCTATAGGGTGCTGAGGAGGTGCTGGAACCCACTGGCCTGCCCTGGACTCCTGACTGATGGGAGCTGGCCTTCCCGGTAGAGAAAATGGCATTTCTGTGGGTGTGGAGGCTCAAGCATGCATGGGTGGGTCATAGAAAATCAACCAGCCCAGACTGATAAGCATGGGTCCAGAGAGCAAGCAACAGCACTGGAGAGGGGCCTTGAAGACCAGGTAAGGAGTTTTTGGACTTCTTCTGTTGCTTCCTTCTTCTGGGATCATTGCTTCTGTTTGCTCACCTCTCTCCTCTTGGAGCTCCGCTTCGGGGTGGAGAAGGCTTGGGGGCAATTCCTCCTATTGACACCTGCCCTGTTGCGTACTGAAGCCAGGGCCAGAGGGGAAGCCCACCCCTCCAGCTGGACTCCCCAGACCATATGGGCCTTGGAAATCATCACAAGAGGAAGCCATCTTCTTCATTAATTGATTAATGTAATTAAAGAAAGATAAGTACGTCGATGCCGACCACATTAGAGTTAATTTGTACAGGCAATTAGCTGCGCTCCCTCCTTCATGCTAACTGCCTCAGATGTGCTCGTGCCCTGGGGGCATTAGTGCGTGCTTGGTTCAAACCTGGTCCCCGTACCCAAAAGGAGTGTCCCAGCCCCCAGACCTGGGTGAGATATGAGCCCTGTGACCTTGGGGGACATCTTCTAACTTCTCTGACCCTCGGTTTTCTTGTCCGTCCAATGAGGATAATTACACTGATCTCAAGAGGAAATTGTGAGCATTCAACGTGGAGATGTTTGCGACAGGTCCTTGGAAGGAGCAGGACATCCCCTTCCATCCTGTCTCCTTCCAAGGACATCTTCATTTTCAGGTGTGGTGGCCGGCCCTGGGCTTTCCCTGCTCTGGACTCTTGGCCTGAGATGCTTTTGTGAGGCCTCTGCGGACTTTGTGGGTCTGGTTCTCACCTCACTTCTTCCCTACCCCAACCCTGTCTCCACCATCCCCTGCTCTCTGGGGACTGTCTCTGAGGCCTTCTGCTTCTCTCTCTCTCTTGCCCCGAACGCTCCCTCTGGACCAAGGACTCACTCCCAGGGAAACTCAAAATCCCTCTCTTCTTAATTTTAATGAGGTCCAATCCATCAATTGTTTTTCTTATACGAGTCATACCTTTAGTGCCAGATATAAAAAAAATATTTGCCTTCCTCAAAAGCACAAAAGTTCTTCTCTTGTATTTTCTTCTGAAGTTTTATCTTTTTTTTTTTTTTAGGTTTTACATTTAGTTCTATTTTTTTTAACAGCTTATTGAAATAAAATTCAAACAACGTACAATTCACCCATGTTAAGTGTTTAACAATTTAGTGGTTTTTAGTAAATTTAGAGTTGTGCAATCATCACCACTTTCTAATTCCAGAACATGTACATCACCCCAAAAAGAAATCTCATATGCATTAATAGTCACGGCCCATTCCCTTTTTCACCAGCCCCAGGAAACCACTAATATACTTTTTGCCTCTACGGACTTTCCTCTTTTGGACGTGTCATTTTAATGGAATCATATAATACGTGGTCCTTTGTTACTGGCCTCTTTCATGTAGCATAATGTTTTTAAGGTTCATCCATGCTGTAGCATACATTAGCACTTCATTCTTTTATTGCTGACTAATATTCCTTTGTATGGATATACCACATTTTGTTTATCCATTAGTTGGTGGAGATTTGAGTTGTTTCTATGTTTTGGCTATTATGAACAGTGCTGTGATAAACATTTGTATACAAGTTTTTGGGAGGACTATTTTGTGTGTGCGTGTGTGTTTCTTGTATATATATACCGAGGAATGCAATTGCTGGGTCCCATGGTAACGCTCTGTTTAACTTTTTGAGGAACTGCCAAACTGTTTTCCGAAGGAGGTTTACCAGTAATGTATGAGGTTCCAATTTCTTCACATCCTCACCAACAATTATTATTATTTATCTTTTTGAATATAGCTATCCCAGTGGGTGTGAAATGGTATCTCGCTGTGGTTTTAATTTGCATTTCTCTAAGGACTAATGAGGCTGAGCATCTTTCCATGTGCTTATTGGCTCTTTGTATATCTTCTTTGGGGACTGTCTTCTTGTGCAGCCTCTAGGTTGTAGTAATAAGTGAGGTAACTTCATTTCTGCCAGCCTCTTTTCCTTATCTGTGAAATGGGGATGGTAATCTTCAGTGAGTTGTCAGAAGGATTCAATTTAAGTGAGCTTTTTGTCATCTGGAAGGTCCTTAGGATTTGGTAGTTCAAGGTCCAGCTCAAGCTGAGGGTTCCATCCTCATCCAGGGAACCTTACCCTCCAAGGGTCCATCACATCTTCCATCCGCACTCACCGGGGAGCACACCTTGTGTGTGACCTATAGAAGGAGCAATATTGATCACCTATGTGCCAGGTACGGTTCTAGGCACGGAGGAGTACACCTGAATGGGCCAGGAAGTGCCCTGCCCACACGGAGCGTACAGTCTAGGGGGAGACAAACAATTAACAAATAATCAAATAAAGAGATACATCATTATTAATTATTCAGTGTGATTGACCAAAAGATGTGGGGCAGGTTGAATGATTGGCTCCAATTCTCTACATTTCTCCACAGCAAGACTTCACCATGTGACATTACAATCACTCCCACCCATGGGTTTTGGCCAATTTGGGCATTACTTGGGCCAATGGAATGGGAGTAATCATGACAGAAGCAGGGATTTGAAATGTGCTTGCACAATGAGGCCTGTTCTCTTACACTTCAGTCATAACCAGGAGAACACGCCCTAGCTCGCCCTTCCTTCCTGCTGGGTAAGGTCAAGGGCCTGTCTGACCCAGCCAGTCCATCCATGAGCCCTCCATCTGGGCTTCGTCTTCTTTGGCCTTTGCCCCATGGGTGGTCATTCCTCTTTCTTGCGGCTTGAAAACAATCATCAAAACTCACTTTCACTGGGAATTCCTTGGATCCAGGCCCTGAATTAGGCCCTTTGACAAGCTTAATTCAATCCTCCCAACAGCCTCAGGAGGTAGACAGCATTATCAACTCCATTTTACAGATGGGGAAACTGAGGTTCAGAGAGGCTAAGCCACTTGTTTGAGGTTACAGAGCTCTTGGTTCCTTCCCATGGAGACTGACACATGTTTGGAGACCAGAACTCTCTCATGCACCATGAGCTGATTGCCGAGTCCTTGCTCTCCTGGGCTCGTGCAACCAGCTTGGATCAAGATGGTCGTGGGGCATGCTTCTCCAGAATCCCGGGGCTGCTCTAGCCACAGGGGAAAAGGAGGCTCCTTGCCTCTAGGGACTGTTTCCAGGCAGGGAGCTTGAACTTACTTTATTCCTATGTCACAGAGGTGAAGACCCCAGCAGGCTGACAGACCCAGTCTGGGTTCTGTATCTCTCAGAAACACTTAGCCACCTCTGTTGCTGTAAAACCCATGTTTTTATAGGAGTTTAGAAAAAATTCTGAATGTGGAAGAAAAAAAAGCTACGTGATTTAAAAAAAAAACACACACACAAAACATACAAAAAAAAAAAAAAAAAAAACCCATCTGAGAGGCAGCCGTTACCATCTGCTGCCTGTGCAGCTGCTTCTAGGTTATAGACCACTCCCCCACTTCCCTTGATCTGTCTGGGGAGGCTCCAGGCCCGAGACTGGTGTATTGAGCTGGGACCCAATACTTCTGAGCAGGAAGCCCAAGACATCCAAACAAAGTGTTTTGAGAACCCCCAATCTGAGCCTAGCCCACCTCTCAGCCCTCTCTCCCAGCTCCCTAACTGCATGCTCTTGACTTAACACAGTCAAGCCTCAGTTCTTCCATCTGTAAAATGGGATAATTTGTATGTGCCATTGACCCAGAGAACTCAGACATGGGGACCAGCTCTTGCTTTTGATTATAAAACCAAACCTTCACCTGCCTTCAGGTCTCTGGACGTCACAGGTTCATCATTCATTCTCCTAATGTAAGTTACAGAAAGAGGGGTGATATATTTTTACAGTCACGATTTGGGGGCTTCCTGTTGGAGGAAGAGGAGGTCACAGAGAGTGAACACAGTGATATCTTCTTCTAGCTGGACCTCTTCTGTCTGGAGGCGGCTCCTGGTAGAGAGCTCAGTTACAGATGTGCTGCAGGGTACTCTTCAAACAGGCTGAAGAGTACCCTTTTCAACAGGTCCAGAACCCAGGCCCAGCCTGTCAGCCTGCTGAGGTCTTAGTTTCTGCGACATACGATTAACGTGAGCTTGAGCTCCTTTCGGCTGACCTCTGTGTTCCTTCTTTAGGCTCTGGGGGCAGATACCATGGCTGCTTGTATTGCATAGATGTGAGAGTTGACCATGGTAGTAAGGACGGCTACAGAGGGCAGGAGGGGAATGGGATCTGAACACAGAGCAGGAGTCTTCTAACCTCATAGGGAGGTTGGAGGGCTGAGAGGAACGATGCCTGGGAAGCCCTCAGCGGTCACTGGGTCAGAGGAAATACTTAATGAATGCTAGTTGTTATTATTATCTTTAGCATTGGTTATTATTCTTATTATTTACTATCATCATCATTATTAGGGGTAGCAAGATAAGGTAGAGAAGGCTACCTGGCTTCCAAAAATTCATGCATCCTCTTTCATAGAATAGAGCTATCCAGACAGGAACTACATTTCCCAGACTCCCTTGCATCAAGGTGGGACTGTATGACTAGTTCTCATCAGTGGGCTATGAACTGAAATACTTTGTCAATTTTAGGGCCACTGTGTTAAGGAGTGGGTCTGCCTTCCCTAATTTCTTCCTCTACTTCCTGGCTAGAAGCAGAGGACTTTTTCGTGTGTGCCATGGACCATTTGGCAGGCTAGTGATGCTTATGGGCCCCTACTCAGCATAATAATTTAGACTGCATGAAATAAAATCCATAGGATTACAGAAGAAACCAATTATGTCGAAATAAAGTTATCTCTAAGGACTCCTTGGGGTTCGTGGACCCCAGGTTAAGACCTGCTAGAGCAGGGTTTCTGTGCGGCACCAACACTGACATGTTGGACTAGATATATTTTTATTGTAGGGAACTGTCCCGCACATTGTATGATGTTAAACAGCATCTCTGCCCTCTATTTACTAGATGCCGGTAGCACGCTCTTCTTCCCCAGTTGTGACAACCCAAATTCTCTCTGGAATTGCAAATGTGCCCTCGGGGGTGGGGGTGGGGGAACAAAATCACTTCCAATTGAGAACCGCTATGCTAGAGGATGGTCGAGCCACAAGATGGAAGGAGCCTGGGTCCAAAATTCACTATGAGGAGGAAAGCTGCCCACTGAGCAGTGAAACCTGCACTGGGCTATTACAAGAGTGGGAAATAAACATTTACTGTGTTAAATCACTAAAATGTGGCAGAGAGACGTATACAGTGGACATCATACACCCACCACCTAGACTCTACAATTAACATTTTGTGTATTTGCTTTATCACATATCTATCCAGATGGATGAATTTTTATATGTGTATATCTCTGATCAACATACAGAATGTTTCCATTATCTCTATAAGTTCTGTTTGCCCTTTTCCAGACAATACTCCTTCCCAAGTAGCCGTTCTGACTTCTACCACCACAGACTAGTTTTGCCTATTCTTGAATTTCATGTAAATTGAATCATACAGTATGTACTCTCTTACATCTGACTTCTTTCACTCAGTGTAATGTTTCTGAGATCTATCCACATTAGCCGTTTTTTTCCTCTTTTATTGCTGCGTAGCCTTTTATTGCGTGGATATACCACAATTTGTTCTTCCATTCTCTCACTGGTGGATGTTTGAGTTGTCTCCAGTGTTTGGCTATTATGAATAAATACATTATGGACATCTGTGTACGTGTCTTTTTATGGATACAGGCATTCCTTTCCCATGGATAAGGAGTAGATTTGTTAGAACATATGGTCCACTTTACATTCTTGCCAGCCACGTGTGAGGGTTCTAGCTGTTCACATCCTTGCCAACACTTAGTGTTGTTAGTTATTTAAGTTTTAGCATAATGACACACTGACTTGACATGGTGGTACCAGTGCTACAAAGCTCAGGTGGGACACGGGTTATTCTGGTAATGGGATCGGGGAAGGAAATGGAAGCATGAGCAACAGCCTTAATGAAGGCCTGGGGATTGCAGGGAGTGTGAGAATTTGGAAAAAATGAGAGGATAGTGTGGCTGAAGAAAGAGCAGGAAGCAGTGAGGAGAGATGGGATCTCTGAGGTTGGCAGGAGCCAGATCACACAGGGCTATGATGCCAAGGCAAGGAGATTTGTCTTCATTGTAGAGTAAGGGCCTCATACACTGCTGGTGAGAACGTAAGATGGTAATCCACTTTGGAAAACAGTTCCTCAAATGGTTAAACATAGAGGTACCATATGATCCAGCAATTTTATTCCTAGGTACATACCCAAGAGACATGAAAACATATCTTTACAAAAACTTGTGTACAAATATTTGTATCAGCCTTATTCATAATAGCCCCAAATGGAAACTACCCCAAAGCCCATCAGCCAATGAACAGACAAATAAAATGTGGTATAGTCATAAAATGGAATATCATTCAGAAATAAAAAGGAATGAAATACTGATACACATATAACATGATGGACCTTGAAAACATTATGCTAAGTGAAAGAAGCCAGTCATAAAAGACCACAGATTCTATGGTGACAGCTCAGCTGGCAGACACATGGAGCAGATTAGAGGGAAAAAGGGAGAGAGATTTCATTCTTGGGTGGAAGTACCTAGAGGCAGGTCCTGTTCATTGTCTGATGGAAGAGAAGGTTCTTCTTGATTTTTCTGCCATTGAGAGTAGAAATAAAAGGAACCACAGATAGTGGTAAAGGCTCTGCTAAGAGTCGGAACAGAGAACAATTGCAGCTGAGTCTGAGACTTTCCTGCAGTTGGAGTTAAAAGACCTCATACAAGGTAGAGATTGTTCAATGCAACAGGTGGGATGGGACACCAACCAACGAACACAAGATCCCATGATGACACCTGAGATGGCAAACAAGAGCTAGTGAAATCTTGAACCAGGGTAGACTTTCTCTTTCCTCTACTTTTTAAGGAACCAGTTCTTTAGCAAGGAGAAACTGGGCAATTAAACAGGGCCATGAAATCACAGACAAAGGAAATTAACTCTCCTTGGGGAGGTCAAGGAAAGGCACATTCTGGGAGTTATTTTGTTCTGGGTCTTAAAAGATGACTAGGCTTGTGGAAGGCAAATGAGGGTGTGGGGGACGTTCTAGACAAAGAAAACAGCATATGCAAAGGTCCTGAGGTGTGTAAAAGCAGGTGTGTTTGGGAGAAGTGAGAAATCCATGGTGCTTCGAGAGGAAGGTGCTAGTGGTGGCATCAGGATATAAAGAAACCATGAAGAGCCTTGGGTGTCAGGCAAAGAGGTTTGATTCTTAGGTAAAAGGAACCAACAAAGGCTTTAAAAATATTATTTCTAATCAATTAGAATGGGTGATACTTGCACATGGTAAACAGTGCACAATGAGTTTCTTTTCCAATTTGTCCCCAGACCCCAGAGCCTTTATCCTTCTACAGACCCAAGTATTGCAAAGATTGCCATCCTTCCAGAGGGATCCATTGCATATATAAGCATAGCTGTGTATGTGCCTCTATCCTTAAAAATCCTCACGAGTAGCAGCATTCTAATCACACTGTTCAGCACTTTGCTTTTTTCACTTAACAATATATCTTGGAGATTGTTTCATATCCGTACATAAAGAGCTGCCTCATTCTTTTTTAACAGCCATAAAGATTTCCATTGTATGGATGTATGGCAATTTATTTAAGCAGTCCCCTGTTGATGGACATTCCGGCTGTCTCCAATCTTCTGTTATTATAAACTGTGCTGCAGCGAATAGCCTGGTGCATCCAACTTTGCATACATATATGCAAGTTTGTCTGTGGAATACATTCTACAGCAGTAGACTTTCTGGGTCAACGGGTACGTGCATCGAACATTTTGATAGAGAGTGCCAAATTGCCATCCATGGAGACTGTGCCAATTTATACTCTCACCCACCTTTGGGAGCGTGGGTTTCTCTACACTCTGGTCAGTTCCGTGTGTGATCAAACATACTGATCTTTGTCAGTCCAGTAGGGAGAAAGGATATCTCACTGTCGTTTTCATTTGTATTTCCTTTTTATTAAGACTAAGGTTGAGCAATTCTTTTGTATGCTTAGAGGCTGAATTTCCTCATCTGAGAACTGCGTGTTTGCATCCTTTGCCCATTTTTTTATTGGATTTGTTGGCCTTTTTTCCTAATTGAGTTGTTACAACACTAGTATCGTGGTTTAACTCTTGCCTATTGGTAAATTTCCTCTAGCTCATGACCCATCCCAGTGGTTACAGTGTGTGCATACAAATATCTCTTCTCTGAGCTGGGGCGACAGTCACAGTGGCCAGGAATGGCAGAGGTTAGAAGCATGGGGATTCTGGATAGCTCTTCCATGGAGACATGACTAATGGTCTTGAGCAATGCTACGCCTTGGCAGAGGAGCAGACCCTCCCAGAGCCTTTGACTGGGGCAAAGACTCCTCTGTCTGCTCCCCACCAACAGTCTTCTTTTCTCCCTGGTTCAATACCACCCTCCCTCCCCACAACCCAAGAGTCCTCTCTGCGCAGCTTCCCCTTTCCTAATATTAGCACAGGCACAGCCCTGCCCCCCTGTCACACGCAGTGATTATATAGCAAATTAACCACAAGCTGTTCGGTCTTCGTCCGGTGGCAGTTGGGGAGATGCTACTCTGAGTAATGACTTGTGTAGTTGACGCTCTCATCTGCAATTTGCATGTGCAATAAATGCAGAAATAAAAACCCTATCCATATGAAAAAGGGACCAAGGAGAAGGAGCGGGGGTGGGGAAAGAAATCATGAATTTTGTGGACTGCATCTTACAGTCTGGCTTCAATTTCCTCTTGAGTAATGCAGTTTTTGTCTATATTTGATTGATGGTTGTGTTTGCCGAAAGGATGGAGGCAGGCAGAGGGAGAGTCAAGAAGGACTTGACTCCTAACTCCTTAAAGTGTGTCTTTGAGAATGGGGCAGTTATTCCTTGAGCCTCAGTTTTCTCATCTACCAAATGGGGATATATCTATCTCCAACCAGACTTTAAAGAGACTGGATTCTGGATCATGGTAAATCCATAGTAAGTGTTACTTTTCTTCCCTCCTTTCCTCTTTCCCTCCAACCTCTGTCCCTCTCTCCCTTCCTTCCATCATATCAGGTAGGGGTTTTTAAACTTTTTATGTTGAGATAATTGTTGATTCATATGCAGTGATAAGAAATAACAGAGAGAGATCCTGTGTATCTTTTTATCCAGTTCCACCAGTGGCAACCTCTTGTAAAACTGTAGTACAATATTACAACCAGGATATTCACACTGACATAATCTACAGACAGCTCTTACTAGTGTGTCCCCACATGTACTTGTACTTACATGTGTGTGTTTGTGTATATTTACTGCTCTACAATTTTATTACATGTGTAGGTTCATGTATTCACACCATCGTCAAGACAGATAAACAGTTTTATTTCTACAACGATCTTCCTGTTGCCCTTAAAAACCACCCCCACCTCCCTCCCATCCCCGAGCCCCAGTCTCTGACTGCCGGCAACCACTAATCTGTACTTCAATTCTAAGCTTTGTCTTTTCAAAAATCTTATCTAAATGGAATCATACAGTATGCAACCTTTCAGCTTTTTAAACATTCAGCATAAGTCCCTGGAGATTCATTGAGGTTGTGTTTATCACTAATCATTCCTTTTTGTTGCTAAATAGTGTTCCATGGTGTGGATGTACCAGAGTTTTTTCAACCATTCATCCATTGAAAGACATCTGGGTTGTTTCCAGTTTCTCGCTATTACTCATACAGCTGTTATGAACATTCATGTACAGGTTTTCATACAGTTTCACTTATGTGTGAACATAAATCTTCATTCTCCTGGAATAAATACGTAAGCATACAATTGCTAGGTCCCATGGTAATTGTATGTTTAATTTTTATAACAAATTGCTTAACTCTTTTCCAGGGTGGCTGTACCATATTACATGCCCACCAGCAAGATATATGAGGCATCCAGTTTCTTCACATCCTTGCCAGCATTTGGTGTTATTACTGTTCTATATTTTGGTCATTCTTTTATTTTCTGTTTCTCAATCAGTCTATTTATTTGGACTTGGTTATTCATATGAGAAATCTTCATTTCCAGTTTGAATTATTCTTACCACATCTTTAAGAAATTGGCAAAGGGGAGTATGTATGCAAATTGTATAAAACATGAATAATGTAGGTATGACACATCGAGGGTAATTGATGGTGCTAAATATGAAGTTTCATAAAGTTTAATGATTTATGCCCAGTGAGAATGCCTTTAGAATGGATCGCTCCTGACATTTGGATGTACATTTCCCTGATGATTAGTGATGCTGGGCATCTTTTCATGTACTTGTTGGGCATCTACATGTCCTCTTTGGAAAAATGTCTATTTAGATCCTCTGCCCATTTCTTAATTGGATTGTTTGTTCTTTTGCTATTGAGTTGTGAGTTCTATATATATATTTTGGGTATTAGTCTCTTATCGGATATATGATTTGCAAATATTTTCTCCCATTCATTACGTTGCCTTTTCATTCTGTCAATGGTTTTCTTTGCTGTGCAGAAGCTCTTTAGTTTGATATAGTCTCACTTGTTCATTTTTTACTTTTGTTGCCTTTGATTTTGGTGTCAAATCCAAAAAAATCATTGCCAAGACCCATGTCAAGGAGCTTACCACCTGTATTTTCTTCTAGTTTTCTGGCTTCAGGTTTTACATTCAAGTCTTTAATGCATTTTGAGTTAATTTTTGTGTATGGTTTAAGATAGTGGTTTAGTTTCATTCTTTTGCATATGGCTGTCCCAACACCAATTATTGAAGAGACTGTCCTTTTCCCCATTGTATAGTCTTGGTTTCTTTGTTGTAAATTAATTGACCATGTAGGTATGGGTTTATTTCTGGGCTCTCTATTCCATTGATCTATATGTCTGTTTTTATGGCAATACCATAGTGTTTTGACCACTATAGCTTTGTAATATAATTTGTAATCTGTAGGCCTCTAGATGTATGTGAAACCTGAAGCCTGTTTCAGGCTGAAGCTCCAGGACAAGCAAATCGCCCTCTTTGACAGATGGACTGGGGGTGTGTCTTATTTGGTTGTCTGTGCCTTGGGGGCGATAGCCTGCCAAGAACTATCGGATAGGTACAGTCCCAGGGACCCAGGAACGAAAGCAGAGACAAGCAATCAAGGGGCGTCCCCTGGGAGGCAGCACCAAAGATTGGTTACGCAGGTATAAAAGCTCTTTCACGCAGACACTACGGAGCACTCTGGAGCAAGTCAGAGGGAAGCGTGGTCCCCGCCCCCTGCTGCCCCGGAGGATAGCACCCTCGCCAGCCGGAGAAGAGCGCTCTCGCGAGATTAGCCTGGAAAGGCTTGGTCAGCCCTCAGATGTGTTTAATCAGAAGCCTGGCCCTCAGGCCGTAGCCGTGATCAGAAGCTGGTGGCATCTTTCCCAGAAAGACTGAGCCCCTGGGTCTGTTGCCTCTGGCTGTGCCCAAGAGGTGGTGGTGGTGGACATTTAGGAATCTTTCTCCACTGGTTGCAGTCCTGTGGGACCCGCAAGGGAAAGCCCCACTGGCCACCAGTGCCAGGCCATGGACAGGTAGGTGTCAGTGGTGGCAGCAGCAAAAAACAGGGCAGCGGACGCGTGTCAGAGCTCCCATCCGGGAGATAGTGGAGCTCTGGAGCCTGGCAGAAAACCTAGACTTAAAAAGAAAAAAATAAAATAAAATTGGTGCCCTCCGAAGGAGCAAGGTGAAGAGAGAGCACGAAGATGACGCCCGCCAGTGTCCATCCCAGAGAGCGTCCAGCAGGCCCCAAAGGTGTGTCAGACCAGATGTCTGCTCCTCCCGCCCACGCTCCACGGACTGGCAGACGGGTCTCGTCCACACCAATTCCGGCTGCCCTTCCATCGGGGCTCCACGCTGGGTCCGGGCCTGGTGAGTCCTTGCGTGTGTGCCAATGCTCAGGTTGCTCCACCTGGTGAAACTTGCTGTTGGTTTTCATAGCTAGATGTTTTGGGGGCTTGTCCCTCAGGGGCAGGTCTTAAAAATTGAGGGTACCAGATGTGGGGTTCAAACCCTTCGCTCCTCAGAGAGCAGTTCTGGGTTTGAGATTTGTGGGTTGGGATTTGTGGCGGATTATGTCCCAGCCTCTCCTACCTGTTTCCAGGTGGGCCATCTTTCCTTCACCCAACTGGATTGAGTCTAGGTGTCATCAGCCAGTTTTCAGTTTTTTTTTTTTTTTTTTCAGAGGAATTGTTCCATGTGTACCTTTAGATTTGGTGTATGGATTTGAGGTTAGGAGATAAGCTCAGGATCCTCGGACCTTGCCATCTTGAACCTGGACTCCTCCCCCTTCCTTCTTTTGGTCTTTCTTATAGGTGATTCCTTGCAGGTGATACCTTTGCATTTTCCTGATGGCTAATGATGTTGAGCATCTTTTCCTGTGTTTATTTGCCACCTGTATATCCTCTTCTGTGAAATGTCTCTTTGTATCTTTTGCCCGTTTTCTAATTGGATTGTTTTTTGTTTCCTTTTTTACTGTTAGAATTTTTTTTTGAGCTGTCTTAAAAAAAAAAAAAAGCTGTATTGAGATATAATTCACATACCATAAAGTTTACCCTTTGAAAGTATGCAACTGAGTGGTTTTTAGTATATTCACAAAGTTGTGCCTCAATCACCGCTATCTAATTTCAGAACATTTCATCATCCCAGAATGAAATACCCATTAACAGTCACTTCCCATTGTTCTCTTTCCCCAGCTCCTGGCAGCCACTAATCTATTTTCTGTCTCTATAGATTTGCCTATTCTGGCCATTGTATATAAGTAGAATTATAAAATATATCACCTTTTGTGTCTGATTTCTTTCACTTGGTATAACTTTTCAAGTTCCATCCATGTTGTAGCATGTTTCAGAATGTCATCCCTTTTTATGGGTCAGTAATAGTCTAAATATGTGGATATACCACACTTTGTTTATCCACACAACAGTGGATGGATATTTGTGTTGTTTTCATTTTTTGACTATGATGAATAATGCTGATATGAACATTTTGTACACATTTTTGTGTGAACATGTTTTCAACTCTCTTGTATATAGGTAGGAATGGAATTGCTGGGTCTTATGGTAACTATGCTTGGAGGAAATGCCAAACTTTTTCAGAGTGGCTGCAATGTACTTATATGAGGGCTCCAGTTTCTCTACATCTTTGCTGACAATTGTTATTTCATCTTTCTGATTATAGCCATCTTAGTGGGCCATGAAATGGTGTCCCATTGTAGGTTTGATTTCCATTTCTCTAATGACTAACAATGTGCTTCTGTTCATGTACTTATTGGCTTGGAGAAGTGTCCATTCAAAATCTTTGCCCATTTTTAAATTTGGTTGTCTTTTTGTTGTTTTTGAGTTGTAAGTGTTCTTTATATATTCTAGATCAAGTCTGTTGTCAGACACATAATGTGCAAATATTTTTTCCCCATTCTGTGGAATATCTTTTCGCTAAAAGGATCGTGACTTTTGGTGAACAAAAGTTTTTAATTCTGATGAAATCCAATTTATTTATTTTGTTGTTGTTTGTGCCTTTGGAGTTGTATCTAAGAATCCATTGCCTAATCCAAGGACATGAAGATTTACTCATATGTTTTCTTTTAAGACTTTTATGGATTTAGCACTTATATTTAGGTCTCTGATTGATTTTGAGTTAATTTTCATATGGTGTGAAGTAAGGGCCCAACTTGATTCTTTTGCCTGTGGATATCCAGTTGTCTCAGTACCATTTTTTGTAAAGATTATTCTTTCTCTATTAAATTGTTTTGTGACCTTCTTGAAAATAATTTGACCTAAAAGTAAGGATTTAGTTTTGGATTTTGAATTCTGTTCCATCAATCTATATGGATCTATCTTTATGCCCTGATTACTGTAGCTGAATAGTAAGTTTTGAAGTTGGGAAGTGTGTGTCCTCCTACCTTGTTCTTCCTTTTCAAGATTATTGTGGATATTCTGTCTCTTGTTTTCATTTATTCTTGCATTTCCATTTGTATTTTTAGGATCGACCTGTCAATTTCTGCAAAAAAAAAAAAAAGGCAACTAATATTTTTGGTAGCGATACTACCGATCAGTCTGAGGAGTGCTGCCATCTTAACAATATTAAGTCTTACAACATTGGATAGCTTTCCATTTATTTAGGTCTTCTTTAACTTTTTTCAATGATATTTTGTAGTTTTCAGTGTACGTCTCGTACTTCTTTTGCTAAATTTCTTCCTATGTTATTGTTTCTGATGCTATGGTAAATGGAGTTTTCTTAATTTCGTTTTTGGATTGTTCATTATAAGCGCATAGAAAGACAACTGAGTTTTGTGTATTGATCTTGTATCCTGCAAGATTGCTGAGCTCATTGATTATTTCTAATAATTTTTCTAGCGGATTCTTTAGGGTTTTTATATCTAATACTATGTCATTTGCTAATCAGTGAAGAAGGTTGATAGGGAAAAAAATTGGTTCATTTGAAATAGGGTGTTGGAGGAGAGCTCTACAGATACCCTGAACCACCAGAAATATGAACAAGTGGGTCCGAGAGCAAATTAAGTCTGGCACATCATTGGAAGCAAAAATGTCAAAACTGAAGCTGTGCTACTTCGGGCACATGATGAGAAGGCAGGTTCTTTGGCAAAGACAATAATGCTGGGGGAAACAAAAGGCAGCAGGAAAAGAGGAAGCCCAAATAGGAGATGGACTGACTCCATATAAGAAGCCACAGGCGTGAGTCCACAGGAGCTGAGCAGGGACACTGTGGACGTCACTCATTCATAGGTTTGCCAGGAGTTGAAACTGGCTCAGCAGAATTCACATCTGTGAATAGAGGTACATTTACTTCTTGTTTTTCAATCTGGATGCCTTTTATTTCTTTTTCTTGTCAAACTGTCCTGGCTGGAACCTCCAGCACAATGTTAAATAGAGGTGGTGAGGGTGGACATCCTTATCTTGTTCCTAATCTTAGGAGGAAAACATCCAGTTTCTACCATTGAGTATGTTAGCTGTGTGAGTGTGACTTTTTTTTTTTTTTTTTTGTGTGTGTGGCCTTTATCAGGTTGAGAAAATCACTTATATTTTTAGTTTGTTAAGTGTTTTTGTCATAAAGGGATATTGGATTTTGTCAAATGCCTTTTATGCATCTACTGAGATGATCATATGGTTTTTGTCCTTTATTCTAATATGGTGTATTACATTGATTGCCTTTTATATGTTAAGCCAACCTTGCACTCAAGGATAAATGCCGCTTGATCACATATTGCTGAATTTGGCTTGCGGAATTTT
Source organism: Rhinolophus sinicus (assembly GCF_057876585.1). NCBI lineage: Eukaryota > Metazoa > Chordata > Mammalia > Chiroptera > Rhinolophidae > Rhinolophus > Rhinolophus sinicus. Next base: position 15,657,953 of record NC_142513.1, read on the forward strand.
TATTTTGTTGAAGATTTTCATGGGTTACTCTCGAATTTTGAGAGTTCTATATTATATTCTAGATACTAGTCCTTTCAGGTGGGGTTAGGTTACAAACTAAATTGAGCAAACTCTGGCTAACCCAAACAAAACCAGGAATTTTTTGGAGGATGTGAGGTCAATAGGGTCAGCTCCAGTTATCAGGAATCAATGACCAGTTGGATCAAGGCGTCGTTGCCCTTTCTGTCCTTGTGTCACCCTTTTGAGACTCAAAGTCCTGGGAATGAGCATGATTGGCTAAGGTCGGGGTCATATGACTAGGAGGGTTGGGACCCCTTGAATGACAGTCCCAGAAAGGCTGCATGTGCTGAGGGCTGAGTGTTTCCTGAGGCAAAACTTGGTTGTTAATGTCAGAAGGAGAAATGAATACTTCGCAGGGACTATTCAGTAGAAAAACTCTCTGGATCTTAGATGGCACATCATAACAGAATTCAGCAGTTTACAGTAGTTGAGGATTTGGTCTTTGAAATCACCGAGCTGAGTGTGAGTCCTGGTGCTCGCCCATTATTGTCTGTAAGATCCTGAGTGAGGAACTGAGTCTCTCTGTGCCTCCATCTGCTCAGCTGTACAATTTGTAGAGGCTTCCTCATAGGGTTGCAGTGAAGGTTGAGTGAGCTAATGAATGTAAAGCATTTAGCACAGTGTGTGGTACAAAATGAAGTGCCAAATAAATGGTAGCTGTGATTAATAAACTTAAAATATTTGTACATTACTGTAAATAACTGGGGACTGGAGAAGTGTCGTACTATATTCTAAGATAGCAACGGAGGTAGTATCCAGGAGGGCTGCCTGGATGTGGTAGGCTTTGAAGGTATGATGGATTTGGAGATGCAGCTATAGCTTTCTGCTGGAAATAAAGGTAGTGGTTTTAGTCTAAAACATGTGGGTGAGATGATATCAAGGGGCCAGCACTTCTGTTTTCCCCTTCCCTCATTCTCATGTGAATTCCATGAGACATGGCCCTCCAACTGAGAGACAATCTTTCATCCAAGGTTAGACTGGTCCCCAAACGATCCCCCACTAGAGCCCAACCTTTTTGTCTAATAAGGACAGACCCAAGCCCCATGGAAGGTCTAGAGAACTTGGTATCCATCTTAGTGGGAATTTATTGCTTTTTTTATATGATATCAGTGGGTCAGTAGGAATTTATTTCTTTTTCATAAAACATTTAATGTGTTTTAATTGTAAAATTAATATTTCTTCATGTGAAATATATAGAAAGTATGAAGAAGGGAATACAAATTACCTGCAAACCTACCATTCAGAGAACACAGCTGCTAACGTTTGGGGACTGTCCTCCTTATCTCATAAACATTTCTCTGTATATGTGTGCATGTATATGTTTGAAAAAAATCAGGATCACACTGTACATATATTGTACCTGACTTTTTCACTTGATAATATATCATGATCATTTTCTCATACTCTAAGTCATTCTTTATGAATGTGATTTTTAATAGTTGTAAAATAGACTACTGTATGAATATCCCATAATTCATTAAAACCAATCTTCTATTATCAGATATTGAGGTTGTTTCCAATCTTTCATTATTATAAGTAATATTATGAAAAATATTTTGGAGCCTACATTTTAGCACCTATCTCTGGTTAATTCCATAAGATAAATTTCTTTAAGTGTAATCGGGCACTTTTAATTAAGTTTTTTAAGTGGTTTTTTTTTTTGAAAAGTTAATACATACACATGATAAAAAAATTCAAACAGTTCAAAGGAGTATTCATTAAAAAGGAAGCCTTGTTTTCATCTTTCATTCTGGTTTCCTATATTCATTCCCCAGAGAAAATCAATGTGACCAGTTGTGCATAGCTACACAAGAATACAGATATGAAAGACATATTTGTACATATATCTCCTTTTTCTTATGATCTGAACACATCTCTGGCACCTTCTTTTTTTCACTTAACAATATATCTTGGAGATAATCCCTTATCACTGCATGTTTCACAGCCATCCTATAATTTTAAATTGCTACATCGCATTTATTTTCATGAATGCACCATAATTAAGAAGTTGGTAGTGGTGGACATTTAGTTTATTCACAAACTTTTGTTTTAAAAAGAATGCTTTAATGAATAACCTTGTCCATACATATTTGCACCCATATATGAGAATATCTGTGGCATAAACACCAACAGTGGACTTAGACATTTAAAATTTAATACTGCCCAAAATGCTTTCCTGGGGGAGCACCCAACAACACTGCCTGTCTGTTTCCTCCTGCTCTTACGGACCACATGCTATTACCCATTTTTGATCTTTGCCCATCTGATGGATCAAAGTTTTAAAATTGTCGTTTTAATTTTTATCTGAGTGAGGTTGACCACTCTCTTACGTGTTTAAAAGCTATTTGTACTTCTTTTTCTGGAACTTTCTGTTCATTTTTTTTTTCAGCCCAGTTTTCTATTTTTTTTCCCTTTATCGATTTGTGAAAGCTTCTTTACGTAACGGAGAAATTAGTCCTCTATTTTAATTTGCTTATGGTTCCCCCCGAGTTTGTTGCTCTTTTTTGTTGTTTGCCTTGTAGAGAGTTAGATTTTTGAAATGTAGTTAGAGCTTTCAATCTTTTCTTCTATCCACTGTCTCTTGGATCTTGTGTCCAGAAGGTGACCCCAAAAGCCTTTTCCCATTCTGAAATTCCAAAAGTTATCCCATCTTTTTCTAGTACTAGTCTGATTTCATTTTTATGTTTAAGATTTTTGTTATGTCTGGAATTTATTTTGGAGTGAAGAGTGAGAAAGACATCCAACTTACTATTTTTCCAAATGCCCGGCCAGGTTTTATAATTGAAAAATCGAAGAATGGGTTATTTCTAAAGATGGCTTGAATCTATTCAGTAATACCAGTGACCACAGGAAGCCAGCTCTGGGTCATTCAGGGTCCGCAGGTGAAACTCCCCGGATGCCTTTTCGCAGAGGGATTCTGGGTAGTGAGGCCATGCCAGATTGCAAAGAAGTGTCACTAGGTTTTAACCTTACATCAAGCAGAAAATGGTGGGGAAGGATGATATTGTTCAGAACGCTGAAGAATTACCCTTTTAAAAGTTACATTGTAGAGTTCTGTCCTTGACTCCTTCTGTGGATGCTACAAGAAACAGCCTGCTAGAACCCCCTGTCTGAAGGGCTATTTTGAGACCATTAACATAGTCCTTCACACTCAGAGGGTATGTTTTTTTGATGAAAAAATTTGTATAACTTATTTGCAAGATATTTCACAATTGACTTTACAGTTAAAAAAGATATGAAACAGAAGACAAACTGTTGGTTACATATAAATAATTAGAAGCACTGAAGAAAAATCACTTTCGCTATGATAACACTTTAAAAAACCTGGTGTAGGGAGTGGGCACCTTGCCGTGTATCGGGTTTGAAAGGTTCCTGAGGATGCTATTCCTACCAGAACATGTTCCCTATCAGAAGTGGCTACTTGATAAAATATGGGATTCTCAGTTATATTTGAATTTCAGATAAACAATGAATGATTTTTTTAGCATGACTATATCCCAGCTATTGCATGGGACAGACTTATACTTAAATATTAGTCATTGTTTATCTGAAGTTCAAATTTTATTGGGCATCTTGAATGTGTATTTGTTAAATCTAGCAACCCCACCCCAGGGGACTTGGACAATGTCTAGAGATGTATTTAATTGTCTCAATGGAGGATGGGGGGGTGCTATGGATATGTAGTGGGTAGAGGCCAGGGATGCTGCTAAATATCCTACAATGCACAGGACAGCCCCCCACAACAAAACTTGTCCAGCCGAAAATGTCAGCAGTGTCAAGGTTGAGAAACATTTTAACACAATGCCTACAGCCTCAAAATAAGAATTCTCTGGTATGAAATTTCCTTTAGAATCAAAGTTGAAGAAACCTTAAGAGTCCCCTGAGGAACTGGCCTTTTTCATTCTTTTATCAATGACAGTAAGACCTGAGTAACTGATTTTATTTCCCTTTTCTCTTTGACTGTCAGGAAACTCAGATCAAATTAAAGGGTCAAGCATCAAGACTTTGTGGGATCTTCCTTGCTGCACATACATTTTATTTTTTCCCTTTTGGTCTTGGTATTCTGGGTTGATTTGTATTTCCCTGGTCCTAATACTTATTCTTTATTCGCTTTTCACCATTTCCTGTAAATCACTTAAATTTACGGGATAAGTAAAATTTACAGGAAAAACTATGATACATGCAAATAGACACGTTCATATGAATATTTAAACATGGAGTTTATTAGACATTTGATGGGCCCTGTACTACACCCACTGGAACCAAGTAGAAAAATGGGGGCTGCCTAGTCCCTTCCCAACATCCTGCTGGTCTCAGGAAACACTCCTGCTCTCTGGTTTTCTCTTTACCTTCCAGCCCAGGCCTTAGAACACCTGCGGTGGTTGGCTCTGGAAAACCAGACTTGCCATGAGACTGGACTTTGGGCCCCAGGAGAGCGGACAGTGGCTTCCTCCAACTTGATCTTGGGAGGTCCTTCCTGCTTTCCAGAAAGCGAGGGTCCCTAGACAGAGCGCAAGCAGGCAGGGTCGTCCAAGGAAGGCACTGCGACGGCCCACGCAGACACACACTGGGAAAGAGATTGCATCTTCCCCCAGACCAGCGAGATTCTATAAACATAATCAAAATGTAATAGAAACTTTTTGGAAATGCTGTTATGAGGAGAAAGCATCAATCTTGATGGAACTCCGCTCAACAGGCTTTGCGGAGCTAATCAATCATGGTCAGGACTCGGCCTCCCCATCTGTCTGCGCCGGGGACCGCGAGGAGCTTGCTCACTCCCCGGCTGGGGCTGCGTCCCCTCACCAGGCAATCCATCATGCTGCAGGGGGATGGCGGGAGGGGAATAATAGCACGCTAATAAACTAGGGGCTTTTTTCATTCCCAACTAATTTTTAGTAAATGAGCCCAATCCAGACAGAGCAGGAAAAAGAGCCCGAGGAGATGGTGCTTCCGATGACTCGCCTCGCTGGCCGGGGACAATGGCTCATGGGCCCGAGGGGAAGCAGAGAGCCCGCCCGGCCCAGGGTAACTCTCTATTTTTAGCTGAGGCAGGGCCTGGCCCATGGACACACAGGGAGGAATGAGGCTGGAACCACTTCCGGACTGGTGTGTGGACTTCTGGGGCTGGCTCATAGTGGTGATGCCAAAGACGGGCCTACAATACCTAGGTCTGCTTGGGGTTTGAACTTTTGATGGAAGCCAGGCCCAAGCAATGGCACTGACTGCTGGTAACCAGCCATAAACCCAGGGGTCAGGAGCCAAGGAGTGAAATAAAGAGCAGAGTGCAGGACGGGCTCTGAATAATCAGAGGTGCATGGGACCCATTTACAGCTGCAGTAGCTGCCTTGGTGGTGAACCTTCCGGGCTGCAGAGCAGCACAGGGCTCAGAAGGGGATATTCTTAGGGAGGCCTGTAATTTGGGGTCCATATCTGTTTGTTCTCATGCTTCTACTTGCAGCACTTTGCTTAGTGCTTGGCATATGGAAGGCACTCATACGTATTTGTTAGATGAATACATGTATGAGAATTGTCCCTGAGATAGCAGGTTTTGAAGATTTGGTCTGATAAATTCCTTAAATTCTTCAAGTTCCTGCCGTGAAATACATCATGGCCTCAGTGCCTGGTTTCTTCCCACCCAGGACCCTGTCTGTGACAGAAGAACAGTTCGGAGAAGGTATATATATTCATAATCTATTGTGGTGTTAACAAATTATCCCCAAACTAAGTGGCTTTAAACAACAATAAACATATATTATCTTTCATGGTTGCTGTGGGTCGGGGATTCGGGTGTTGCTTTCTCTGGACCATTCCTGGGAAGTCTTTCTGGAGCCGTGGTCATCAGCTCTGTACCAGGAACTGATGGATGGCTACAAATTTTTTGACACTCCCCTCATCAAAGGTATATTTCTTCTTCCCTGGAGTCTGGGCTGGCCTGTGACTATTTTGACCAATAGGAGAATAAAGAAATCCCACAGTCTGCCACCTGTGAGCTGGAGAACCAGGAAAGCTGGTGGTATAATTCAGTCCAAGACCAATGGCTGCTGGTGTAAGTCCTGGAGTCCTAAGACCCAAGAACCAGAAGCTCAGATGTCTAAGGGCGAGAAAAGATGGATGTCCCAGCTCAAGAAAAGAGAGAGAGAATCTGCTCTTCTTCCACCTTTTAGTTCTATTCAGCCCCCTAATGAATTGGCAGAGGCCGGCCTGCATTGGTGAGGGCGGATCTTTTTACTCAGTCCACTGAATCAAATACTAATCTCTTCTGGAAACACCCTCATAGGCACACCCTAAAATAATGTTTTACCAGCTATCTTGGCATCCCTTAGTCCAGTCAAGTTGACACATGAAATTAACCATCACAGAAGGTGGTGCCTGAGCTGGGTCTGGATTGGGAGTGTAAGAATTGAGTAAGGGACATGGCACAAAGCTCATTCTAGGCAGGGCTAGTGTTGAGAGTGCTTGGTGTGGGGAGGGTGATAATGGTGGCACTTAAAGTGAGAGGCACGGTTGTTGTGGCCTTAGTGCCACTTAGGAGTTTAGACTTTATGGCCAGGCTGAGCAGGGAGATATTTTCCTTTCAGAAGCCACCTTCTGGTTGCTATGTGTGTGGTCAGTGTGACAGCAGGGGACCAGTTAAGAGGTAGATCAGGTGAAAACGGCTTGGACTAAGGTGGAGGTGGTAGAGCTGCAGGAAAGTGGGTGGTTTGCAAAGTGTAACGTTTGCAGTATTCCAGGAGAATATGTAATTCTGTTACAAAAGACAAGAAAAACAAACAGGATGCATGAGCTTCCTGAAAAATGTTTGAGGCAAAACTTAGAGGATGTGTTAAGTATATATAACGAGTAAGCTTGTGAGACTCAGGCAGAATTCATAAGACGTGTTAAATGTAGATAGTAAGAATGTTAGTAACCTAATAATAGGTAGATTAGATGGCTTATATGGTAAAACAAACAAGAGTATTGTAAACAGCAATCGGTGGAAAGACCAACTAATGATTGTGCCACTTCTGGTCTGAACGTTAGGTCATCCCTAAACTGGCCACCGATTGGCGTTACCCGTCCTGGTCTCATTCTATCCTCACATGTGCTCTGTCCAAGAAATGCAGATAAAACCCATGGCTGTTTGGTAGTCAAGTGGCCAAACCACAGTAGTGGTACGTACTTGCCTTTGTCTCTTCGATAGAGCATGTGTGTGGTCACCCTGGGCACTTTCTGCCTGTGGGACTCCCTTCCTCAAACCTCACCTTCGGTCCTCTGAACCACATCAGCAGGGCAGGCTGATATACTATATATATATTGTGTATCCCAGGGTTTCAGGGTCCTTCCACTCACTTACACCCCATCTTAAATGTCCCAACTAACCTTACCCCTTTTTTTCTTGAGTTTTTGCTTTTTGTCTTAATTGGTTTAATAAACTGTGATTTGAGCATCTCAGTTTAGTCTGTGGGCCTTCCTGTTCTATGGCCTATGAGTTAGCTGCCTGGTGGTGTTCTTGTGGTGGGAGAAGACAAACCTTTGGCAGGGGCAAGATGGGCTATCAAGAGCGCTTTTAAGCTAAGAGCCTCCATCTCTGTTTGGGAAGTACACATTTAATGCACCCAGGTAGGGCTTTGGGCAGAGGAATAGTCATCAGGGCCCCAGCCTCAGCTCTGTGGGTCTGTAACATCCTGAAACAAGTCCAAGATCAATGCATGCTAACTAGACCTTCCCTCGTGGGTGCCTCCTCCCATCCTCCTGCCTATCTTTCTTCCCATAGACGGCTCTCTTCAGCCCATCCTTCACCCACAGGATCATTCTAAGACACAGATCCAAGCTATGAGGTAAAGTCCATGTGTTTGGAAGTGGGGTGGTCTTAGAGACTGTGAACAGCATGAGGCGGGAAGAGTGAGTAACATACTTTGCATTAGTTACTTTTTGCTGCATAACAAACAGACCCAAACATTTATTTTTGTGAGACTCAGACAGAATTAATGTTATTTAAACAACAACAAAAAAATTTACCACCTTAACCATTTTTAGAGCATGTATAGCTCACAGGTCATCTGAGTTTCAGTTAACTTTGGGTTTGGCTGGGCCAGGCTGGACTCCAGGCTTCTAGTGGGGCTCAAGTCTGCCCCATGTATCTTTCCCAAAGGATCCAGGCTGAAAGTCAGCAGATATCTGGGATGTGATCGTCTCATGGCGTTTCACTGAAACACATGAAGCCAAGCCAAGCTATGCAAGCACATTTAAACCTCCTGCATGCACCACATCCTTCTGAAAACATTTCATTGGCCAAAACAAGTCACATGGTTAAGCCCAACAACAAAAATATTATTCAGCCTTAAAAAGAAAGGAGATTCTGACACATGCTACAACATGGATGAACCTTGAGGACATTATGCTAAATGAAATAAACCGGTCACGAAAAGACAAATACTATCTGATTCCACTTATACGAGGTACTTAGAATGGTCAAATTCATAGAGACAGAAAGCAGAATGGTGGTTGCTAGTAACTGGTAAGAGGGAGGAATGGGGAGCTGTTGGTTAAACTGATAGAGTTTCAACCTTACAAGATGCAAAGAGCCCTGGAGATTCGTTGCACAATGTGAATGTATTTAACACTATTAAACTCTACAGTTAAAAATGGTTAAGGTGGTAAATTTTGTTGTTGTTGTTTAAATAAAATTAATTCAAATAAAAAAGAAAATTCCATTTAAACACCAAATAAAAGTAATATATTGTCCATAATCTCACCACACAGGGATAGATACTATTAACCCTGCCCGACATTTCTCTACTTGAATATCCAATGGAAGCATGTGTTAATTTTCCTTAACAGAAAGAATGCTGCTATACATGCTCTATTCTAACTTTTTTCAAGCAAAATTGCCTTGTGGACTTGTTCTGCAGTCAATACTAGAGAGCCCCCATTATCATTTTTAATGGCTGGATAGTCTTCCATGTTTTATGTGCTCTAATTGTATTAGTTCATAATGCCATGTAACAAAACACCTCAAAACTCAGTGGCTTAAGACAACAACCATTTATTACTGTGCATAAGGATTAATGTGAAAATGTTTTACTGGGGACTGACTGCTCTCAGGCGAAGGGAAGTTAAGGAAGCAAGATAAAACAGAGGAAGAAAGTTAAGACGTGATGTTAGCTCCAGATAAGTGTCAACCTGGATCAAAGGAGAGCCCTGGGGCAAAAAGTGTACTCCTCTCCCTGAAGGCCCTTTGATGCATCCCTCCCTTGTCAATCAATCACTGGTCATACACTGACAGATCATGTTTAGCCAATGGTAATTCTCCAGAGAAGGGTGGAGGTGAAAGCTATTAGCAGCCAATATTGATAGCAGCTTGGTGAAAGGGAAGGTGGTAAATTTTATGTACATTTTACCACAATTTAAAAAAACAAAACAAAAACAAAAACAAAAAAAAACCAACAACCCCAAATCAACAGAGTGGGGAAGGACACTCTATCTACAGTGGGAAGCCCTGTAAATTCACAAGGCAAAGGGTGTGGATGGGTAATCCTGATACAGTGGAGGAACAATTGGGGCCAATTATCCAGTCCAGCACATGCTCGGGTTGGCACGGTGGGAACAGTTCTCTGGCAGTCACAGTGGGGGATGGTCCGGCCCTCAGTGAGGAGGCAACAATCCAGATGAGAGAGGAAGAGCCCTGAGCCAGGGTAGGGGCAGTGTACATGGAGCTAGGATAGAAGATGGAATAATAACTCTGTCGTTGAGGACTTAATGTGTCTGAAATACCATGCGCAAGGCTTTGCTGTTGTCAACCCCTCTCAAGAACCTGACGACATAAGTCTACTATGAGTCCCATTTTCCAGATAAGGTAGGTAGTGGGAGGGGAAGTGTCTTACTTAAGGTCAGACAACTGGGAAGGATTCAAACTGGCCTTGAAACCCACCTCTGCCTGCCTCCAGGACCTAAGTCTTTAACCGCCTTGCCCGACTGCCTGGGTGAGGGAGAGAGGCATCTGATTTGACCTTCAGATTTGGGTGACAGGTAGATGGTGACCCCATCAGCTAAGGCTGAGCACCACAATTCTGAGGTCAACTGGGGACAGCAATGTGGGAGAGAAAAGTGGTGGGAGACCGGTTTTGCAAGGAAAAGGAAAACGCTTGACTCCAAGAAACAGCAGAGTTTTCCTCTGGCCTTGCTTTTCTTCTCCACTGTTTACCTGTAACTTCTTCCAACTCTGGTGCCAGGGACAGCGAGAAGGGGAGGACGCGAATCCTCCAGGGGCTCCTGCTGCTCAGCTCACAGTGTAGCCTGACAAATCAAGTGGGTAAAACCCATTAATTAGCAGTTTTGGAAACAGTTGCAAAGTTAATTATTCCGTTTTCTGATGAAAGAAAGCTAATTTTTGGCATTTACACCGACAGTGACATGAACTAACATTTTTCGAGTTGACATCCCTCAAGATAAATGATGCTGTGAGGCATTTGTGCAAACATCCTGACCCATAGCTCACTGTCGAAGACGGTCTGCATTGGGTGCCTTTGCATGGTTTTTTGCGTTGGCAAGTTTGGGGGTGGGGTGGGTGAGCCAAGAAAGGGGGTTTATCTGGGAGGTGGGGGAGTGAAGAGGAGAGAGATGGTGACATACAGAGAAGATTCAAAGCTGGAGAGACATTTGCATATTCAGAAGGTTTTGCTGTAACAGAGCAGGAGAGTACATTCACATGTCTGTTCTCCTGTCTGTCTATCTGTCTGTCTATGATGAGATTCATACCAAGGAGTCACCTCGTTTTTCCAAGTGGTTGCTTCTAAATTTAGATCTTCTCTCCAGACTTTGCTTCTAGTACTAGGTCTGTGTATCCAACTCTCTGCTTGACATTTCCACTTGGCGTGTTACAGGCATCTCAAACTCACTGTGTCCCAAAGGAACTCCCAACTCCCCCCACGATGTTTTCCCTCCCCTGTCTCCCCATTCAAGGAAATGACACCATCCTCCATCCAAATGCTCAAGCCAGAACTAAGGCCGTCAACTCTGATATCGCCCTTTCCATCACTCATTCCCGACATCCAGGTCCTCAGCCAATGCTGCCTCCGAAACACATCTCAGCTGTGTCCCCTCCTGTCACATGTACCACTACTATCCTAGTCTAAATAACCGTCATCCCTCTAACCCTGTGCTAACTTGTAGAAACATAATGAGAGCCACACATGAAAGTTTACATTTCCTTGTGGCCACATTAAAAAACTGAACAGAAACAGCTGAATTTAATTTTTTTTTTAATTGATGAACTTTATTTTCTAGAGCGGTGTTAGGTTGATAGCAACATTGAGAGCAAAGTTTGTACAGAGATTTCCCGTGTACCCCCTGTCCCCACACACGTGCACAGCCTCCCCCACTTTCAACATCCCCAACCAGTGGCACATTGGTTACAATCGATGTGTACCTATCGTTACACATCATCACCCAACGTCCGTAGTTTATATGAGGGTTTACTCTTGGTGTTGTACCTTCTACTGGTTTTGACAATGTCATTTGTATTATCACCATTATAGTATCACACAGAATAGTCTCACCATCGAAAAATCCTCTGTGTTCCACCTATTCGTCTCTTTCTCCCCCCTCCAGCCCCTGGAAACCACTGATATTTTTACTGTCTCCATAGTTTTGCCTTTTCCAGTGCCGTTTGAAGTGATGTCCCCTCCCACGCTTGCCTCTGTCCAACTCATTCTCCAAGGAGCAGCCAGAGAGATCTCTTAAATATGCGATTAGACCATGTCATTTTCTGCCAGACCTGGAATGAAAAATGGATCTCCTTCCTTCCGCCGATAAGGCCTTGTATGATCTGGCCTCTTCCTATGTGCTCACCCACCTCATGCCACTGTCCTCCACTCAGTACAGCCAGTAACTTTGGCTTTGTTTCAGTTCTTCAAACATGTCACGCTTGGTATCGATGAAGTGTAAATAGTGAAGGAGGTGTGTGCATGGAGTAGGTCCTCAGGCACCTTGCAAGTCAGGTCGTCGTCGGGGGCACATGGGAGCCGCATGGGGGTGCAGAGGAAGGGATTGGGTGGACTAGGGTCCTCGCTAACCTTTTATGGCTCCTCCCTCTGTCTCTCCAGAACTGAGCTTGAATCCCGTGCTCCGGGCAGCTTCCTTCTTTACACAGGCGGATTAATTGGAAACAGATGTCAAGTTGTGGGAGTTAAATACAGACATTGCACCAAATGTCAGCCCTTCCCCTGGGCCATGATAAAGTCCTCTCTTCTCATCTTCACCAAGGAATTGGGAAAAAGAGTCTCAGATATGCTGGTGGAATCCATGGCCCCCACAGTCTTTCAGCCCTTCTCCAAAACTTAAGGCAGAGCATGACTCTGAAAATCAGAACCTGCTCAATGAATTTATGTGTATCAGACACACACAACAGAAAGGTACTCTCAGAACCGCGGACTCTTAAAATAACCACAGAATCCTCAGAGTGTAAGAACTGGTGGGGACAGTCTCATCTCCCCAATTCAAAGGGGGTAAAACTGAGGGCCAGAGCATGGAAGGGACGAATCCAAGGTCACTTCGCCTGGGTTTCACCTCTTACCTCTCTAGCTGTTCTGCCTCAGTCTCCTTTTTGGATGTCCTCTGTGTCCATCTGTTCTAAGCTGTGGTTGTTCAAAGATTTGTCCTGCCCCCCTCCTCTCCTCCTCTGGATAGCCTTCTCTGCTTGGATTAAGTGTCACGGGATTCAGGGCCTTTGCCCACATTGTTCCCTTTCTCTGGGATACTCTGCCCCTCATTTCTGGCATGACCAGCTTCTTCTCAACCTTCAGGTGGCAGCCTAAACGTCGCCCTCTGAGACAGTTCTTCCCTGACCACCTGAGGACCCAGCCTGGGGCTGGGCACTGAGCAGCTGGCAGGACTGATGGGTGAATGGAAGAGTGAAGGGGTGGGCAGGACCCGGGCAGAGCAGAGCATGGGGAAAGTGGAGTGCAGGCATCTTTAGCACAAATGCTAACAGCTCATTCATAACCATCAGTTGGGCATTCCACCCGTCCTCAATCCAGAGACAGGCAGGCCCCAGTGTTTTTGGGTTATTAACTCTCCTCAGTAAACTTCCAGCGAGTGTGATAAAACACTCAACAGAATGCCGCAAGAGCTCATAAAAGCAGGATTTAGTGCCATTTTATAGGTGTCAGGGCCGACTTCTACACTCAAGCTAGTATATATTTAAAATTCAGTCCTGACTCATTGCCTTTGGGGTAGGAGGCCTGCGGCCTGGGAAAAGGAGATGGCATGGCTCCATGCTCACCTCCCAGGTCTGGCACACTTGGAATGGGTGCTAGAGTGTGAGGCCTTCCAGCAGGGACTAGGCCAAGCTAAACTGGGCCTCCCATGGCCTCGTTCCTAAAGGGCAGCGAGAATGGGCTTTGGCGCCAGACAGACAGATGCTTGAGTTCTGGCTGGGTAACTGGCCGGTCCTGTTTCCCCATGACAGAGGTGTTTCCTAGGATGCAGGACTTTGAAGCACTAAAACCAGGAAAGTTCTGGCAAATGAGGGTGAGTTGGTCATCCTAGATCTGTTCATTATTTTTGGCTTTGGAGACTTGGGTGGATCACTTCCCTCTCTGAACCTCCTTCCTCTCAGCTGTCGAAAAGGAACAATTAAACCTACTTTGTTAGGTTAATTAGCAGGAGCTGTTATAACACAATCCCCAAATCTCTGTGGCTTAACACAATGCAAGTCATTTCTTGCTACCATCAATTTGGGTTTGGTGGCCCCCTTAAAGCAGTGACTCGGGTACGTAAGGTCTTCTTTTTTGTGGATCTGTCATCCCCGAATATGTCCTGAGGGTTCTCTGCAGGATCCTCTGTATGAAGCCAGCTGAGAGCGAGGATTTAGTGGGATGTTTTAGGACAGAGTTTGGTAAGCTACACTCCTGAGCCAAATTTAGTCAGTTTTCGTAAATACGATTTTATTGGAAGAGGCACACCCATTTGGTTACTTATTGTCTAGGGCTGCTTTTGCTCTGCAGTGGCAGAGTTGAGTAGTTGTGACAGAGACCATAAGGCCTGCAAAGCCGAAAATATTTACCCCCTGACCCTTTACAGAAAACATTTCCAGACCTCGGTTTTGTGGCTTAGGCCCGGTGAGTGGCATCTATCATGTCCATCTATAGGCCACTGGCTACAACTCAGTCTGATGACCCCAAACTAGCTGCAAGGGAGTCTGGGAAATGCAGAGGAGCACCTGGATATTGGCACTCAGTGACTAACCCCACCATACCTATCTCTCTGGTTCATTAAGAAAATGGTATAAAATAATGCCTGGAAAGGTTTTCTCAGAGGGTCTGGCACATCGTAACTCTTCCATAATGACACCATGACCCCTCAGGTCTCAGGGATGTGCTAAGTGGCTGGGAGGCAGGATTGTGTGAGAAGGCCCCTCCTGTCCTTGAGGAGAAAGAAGAACTGGGCTGCTCAGGCCTCCTGGTGCTAGGACATGAGCTGAACGCCTGGTTCCTTCTGATCTGGATTTGGGGCTCTGGATATTTCCATGTGGGCAGATGGGGCAGGTATCAGGAAGAACTCAGGGATGCTTCTCTGGGCCCTAAACCCTTATAAGATGTCCTAACTAGATTTTTTTCCTGCTGGAAAAGCAGGGGGCTGCTTGCATGTACCAGATTCGGCCCTCAGGGTGTTGCCCAGTCTCAGTGTAACATGACTGGACATTTGTGATTGACTTCTGCATGCCTCCACCTTCCCCAACCTTAATAACATTTAAAAAAACAGCAAGTTTGGAAAATTAAAAACAACAACAACCCACTTTCTATATATCACAGTATATGAAAGATATATAACATTGAACATATGTTATTAATGATATTTTTACTTTGGAAAGTAACTATAATAAAACATATTTAAAGCATCGATTAAAGGTTAATTAGTAGTTAAGCTTAATATTTTAAAGTTAATTCACTAATGGGAGGACGATTATTCACTAATAATAATGAGGTAATTCCCGTTTTAGATTCAAGTTTGCTAAGTTTCCCCCTTTCTGCGTTTGATTTTCATAAGAGTTGAGATCCCTAACGTATAGAAACGTGACATTGAAATCACATCGCAGCATTGTTAAGACTTCTTTTTTCAATGATGGAAGATTTCTTTTTGTATTAAAAATCTAGAACTACTCATTAAAAGAGATGCCTGACTATTTCATTTCGAGGCCATAGTCTGGAAATAAAAGTTGATTCTTCTTGTAAAAGAAAGCCCAAATCAGCCATAGCAGCACCCCAATCCTGACTGCATTTGCACGGTGCCTCACAGAGCCTGTAAGAGCACTCATACTCATCAGCCTAAGCGTCGGCTCACCATTCAGCAGCGAGTCACCCTCTGAGGAGACCCATCTGCTGTCCTGCCCCGGAATCCTCAGAAGGAGGAGACGTTCTTATCTAACCCAGCCAGGACCCCTCTGCCTGGTGACTGAAAGCTGACCTACTCTGCAACTCACTGCTCCCAACTCCCCTCAAGGATGATGCTTTCCTGATGGTTGATGGACTTCAATGCAGCAATGTCTCCCCTCAGCCTGAGAAAGACGGTCGGCCTGTAGCAACCTTGATGCTCCGTCCAGATCCCTTCGGGACCCACTTTACTGTTTCACTGCCTGTCCCACCTCCTGCCTTAGCTTTGGCTGTGTTTCCAATGACCAGCACTTGTGTCTCTTCTCTCTTCTTTAGAGAATTGCCTTTAGGCTACTGGCTTCGCTTAGCCCCGTGAACAGAAAGCCAGCACTTTCCTGGGAGTCTTCAGTATACAGCCCCACCCTCTCCTCCACCCATTCTCCTGATGCAGCGCTCTTGCCTTGGGTCAGGACCAGAGGACCCCCTGCAGAATTAGGCTGAGTCTCCCCTCGGTGGGACTTGTGTCTGCAGCCACACCCTTGTATGGCTTCCTCCCCTTCCCTGACCTGCTTCTCCCAGTCTTTTACTGGTCTTTCCTGGGAACACGTCTTGTACCCAAATCCTTATCTCAAGGTCCGTTTGTGTGAACCTAAGATGTGAACATCGATAGAAGGTTAGTGCTGCTTCTGTGAAGAGTTTGGGTTATTTGAGAAGCAGGTACCCAGCCCTGGGGATGTTCAGGGCTCAATTTCCAATCATGGAAAAATTTAGACAATAGAGCCTTATTTTAGTGTCAGACAGACCTGTGTTGCTGTCCCAGCTCTGTCACTTACGTGCTTCCTGTGGCCTTGGGCAGTTTGCTTAACCTCTCTGGGTCAGAGTTTTCTCGTTTGCAATAGAGATAATGGTGATATTTACTCGTGGGGTGGTTATGAGGCTGAAGAAAACATGCATGTCAAGTGCTTGGCAGGGTGCTGGTACGTGACAAGTACCCAGTGACTGTCAGCTGTGACTATTGTTTGGCTCAAGCTGTTACAGTTTTTGCCTCGAGTCTATCTCAGACTTGTAATCGGGATACGAGCATCATCGGCTCCCCCAGTGGCCAGTTTCCATTTCTAGATGGCGAGTCTATAGTTTGGGAGCTAGAATTCCCTTCCTTCCTCAGCAACAGAAAAAATATGTAAGCAGTATTGTCTACATTTAGGCCTTCTGTCAGTGAGTACAGATTGTGATGACACAATGTGGCAAGTGTTAGAGTCAACGTATGCACCCAGGGTTTGCCAAGTGAGGTACGTACTGAGCCATCCCTGTTGTGTAGAACTCATCTTTAGTTTCTTTGGTGACCAGACTGATGGGTGTCAGGGGAAGAGGGCGCTGACAAAGATACAACAGCATACGGCCACGTCCCACTTCCGGAGAAAACAGCAGTTTCTTGTGACTTCAAGAATGTGATGCAATGCTCTTTTCCAAGGTGGCTTCTGGCCCCTGCGTGTCCTTGGTGGTGTGTGCGTGGCTCCCTCTTATGGCAGATAAAGCTGTTGGGGAGGGAGGGGAAGCCCTGTGGGCTGAGGCCTCAGGCTTGAGGGTTATCTGTCTGCAGTGTGGAGTTGGCTTGGGGTTTCCAGGGCTGCTGGGCCATCTTGGGGTGAGCAGAGCCTCTGAGTGGCTTGTGGTCCTTGTTGGGGGATCTGATGGATCTTTAGTTCCTCTTCCCAGAGTTAACACAAGCCAGATTCACACAGATATAATGTCCCTGGCATTTGGGATAACACAGAGCCTGGTATTAGGGCTCTGTGTGTCTGCCCTCTTCTCATTTACATTTTGGGGCCCTATTTGGTTTTGCCTTTCTTCCCTTTAGGGTGGCATTTATGGTGCTCATGACAGTGGAACTCCATCGTGGAGAGTGATGGTGAGACACAGGGATAGTGAGTTCCCGTGTCTGCTATCAGCTGTCCTGGTGGCGACAGCCTGGGTGATGAGAATAAGCGTATGTGCTTCCCTAGTCCGAAGCCTGGGACCAAACAAATCATGGCTAGAGGAAGGACGATAGGGGAGGAGAGGAAGGAGACGGGGAGGGAAGAGGAGAGAATCTGGGAAGGAGGAAGAGGGAAGAAGAAGAGGATGGAGGAGGGGAGGAAGGAGACCTTAGAGGAAGTGGGGGAGGGGAAGGTGGGAGGCCAGGGGCAGAGGGAGCAAGGGTCCCTGACTGGGGGGCATTCAGGACAGGGTGACATGTGAGTGATGCCCAGTGACTTAAGCGAGAAGAAGTTGGCAGCCTGAATGGGAGGGAGACAGAAAGCAGGGCTTTTCAATATGAGCATTCATGTCGTGGTGACAGCAGTCATTTATCATGCCCTGAATGGGAGTATAGGGTCCAGTGCTGCCGCCAAAGGCCTCTGGTTAAAGTTTTACCTGAGTGTGAAAGGGGCTGGGGCCTGGCCAAAGGCGGCCCTTCTGAGACTGCGGGGGTGGCTCCTGGGGCCCATCCATTTGGAGCAGAAAGACTCTGGCACCAGAGGAGGGGCCACGGGACGGGACGTTTCCGGGTATAGGGACCCCTCCAGGCATCTCAGGCAAGCAACACACAGGGGCCTGGGAAGGCCTGCTTCAGGCACTGAATTAGCAGTCTATCCCCAAATCAAACTTGTGAGCCTCCCAAGGGGGCATGGGATGGGGCACGTCAGGGGCACATTTTGGCAAGTAATGTCACTAGTGCGCAGCTCAAGTTTTAAAAAAATACAGTGGTTAGTACTTACCATATGTCAGCCACTATATACGTATATATTTAATTAGGGTGACAATCCCCATTTACTGTCTGGGGACTCAGGGCTTTCCTGAGATGCAGGACTTTCAGTGCTAAATCTGGGATAATTCTGGCCAAAACAGGACAGTTAGTCACCCTAATATTAATTCATTTGATCTTACAGTTGCTCTAGGAAAGCGACTACACTTACCTCCATTTACAAATAGGGATACAGGCAGGGAGAACGAAATAATGTGCCTGAGGTCACAAAGCCAGGGTGTGAGAGAGCCATAAGCAGTCTGGTTTCCAATCTGAGCTCCTGGCCACTCCGTTTTGCTGCCTGGAACCTGGAAAAAACACCAATGTGGTGAACAGGTTTTCTGAACTGAGAA
This sequence comes from Rhinolophus sinicus, assembly GCF_057876585.1. Taxonomy (NCBI): domain Eukaryota; kingdom Metazoa; phylum Chordata; class Mammalia; order Chiroptera; family Rhinolophidae; genus Rhinolophus; species Rhinolophus sinicus. Next base: position 15,676,498 of record NC_142513.1, read on the forward strand.
CCAGGATGATGTGGTCTGATGTGTTTACTGGTGTTTAGTCTCGGTCTGTCTGGTTCACAGAGGGGCCTGCCATGGGGAAGCCAGTTTGTCCTTAAGGTGTGCAGTGCTTCTGTTCAGGGACGTAGCTGTTGACCCTGGGGTCCTTCCCCAAACTCCCAGGCCCATGAGGACCAGAGGGAGAGGACAGCAAGGGGACACACATGCTGGAACTTGAAACCCCAGAAGGTGAGAGGGACCCACTTGGTCCCCAGGCCAGAGGGAAGTTTTCCTCTGAGTTGTTTTCATCCATTTGTTTCATGCTAGGAGCCAGCCTCCTCTGTGGCTCTGAGGAAGGGTCTGGATTAATCTTTATTAATGAGTTATTAATAAAGGGCTCAGAGAGCTGGGGAATGGGGGGAGCAGCCCAGGATGCTTTTCCATCAGGCGCTACGCCCTAGTCATGAGCAGGTATCTGGGTGATGGTGGACGGGTGAGGGCAGTGGGTAAAGGTAGTGTTCCTGGGCCAGCACCACTCGGGCCTGCTTTCCATCCTGGGCCATGGGACAGCTTGGCCGTCCCTATGCCAGGCTCCTTCCAGACAGAGGCTGCTGATTGGATCCTGTGAGTCAGGCTGCTGAGAGGCCATTTGGGAGAAAAGTGAAATCTCCCCAGATTCTCACTTTTGGGAGAACTTGGGCTCTCTCTCCGGTGGGCTGTGCTGCTGGAGATTATGCAAGTTCACACCCTGCTCTGTGGGCTGAGGTCTTAGTCCTGGGAAAACAGTTTTGTGTGTGTGTGTGTGTGTGTGTGTGTGTGTGTGTGTGTGTGTGTTGGGGGGTAGGTGGCGAGGGGGCTGGAGCACTTCTCATTTTGGCTAAGAGAACAGCACAGTTAGGATCATGGAACCATTAGCAGGTTCTCTGCTGCTCCCCTCCAAAAGCCCAGCCACCGAGGCCTGGCTGGCCCAGGCTTCCACCCTAAACTGTGACTTCTGTCTCCTGTCCTCCCATCTCAGCTCCTGCCCAAAGCCTGGCTCATTGGCCCAGACCAGCCCCAGCTCTGACCCCTCCCCTCTCTGTGCGATGGTAGGACTTGGCTGAGTTAAGTAGTCACGTTTGGAGACTCAGGACACCACATTGTAACATCCCAGAGTTGACTAATGGGGAATGAGTGATGGGAACGCAGAGGTCTTGGGTGGCAGAGAGAAAGGCCACCAGGAGGAAGCGTGAACCTTCTCAAGGACCAGGTGTTGGGGGATTCAGAGAAACGTGATGGGAGAGGCCGTGTGGAGAGGCAGTAAGCGGAAACGGGGGGCCGATGCTGCTCACCACTTCTCTCTCTCCCATCCATTCAATACTGCAAAGCAGATTCACTGATCCCTACTGTGTGCTTGTCCTGTGGTAGGCTCAGGCCATACAGGAGAAAATACGACGTGGTCCCTGCCCTACGGGGCTTGTATTCCTAGGCAGGAGACAGACATGAATCAAGTAAGTTTCATGTTATGGCTAGTATTGCGAAGTATGAGCCAATAAATGGGAAACTGGGATAGTGAACGACAGGGGGTGTCTGGTAAGGGCTCTCGGAGGAGGTGACGTGTGAAGTGGAGCCTGCAGGATGGATCGGGGCCAGCCAGGGAGGAGTAAAGGCAGTGTCCAGGCAGAGGGCACAGCATATGCCAAGCCCCTGAGCGTGTCAGTGTTTGAAGAACCAAAAGACGGCTTGTGAGGTGAGAGCCCGGTGAGCGGCATGTGGCCTGAAAGGGAAATGTACACGGAGACCAGATCCTTTGAAGCCTCCAGGGCCGAGCCGAGCAAATGGGTTGAGGGACTGATTCTTCTACTAGAACAAGGCCCGTGAGACTATTACTAGATCTCAGTGTTAGGATGAAACAGTAGGTGCCCAATAAGTGTGTGTGCCGGAGACTGAGTGGAGGCATTCTGGGGGAGCCAGGTCAGAAATGAGGACTGAAGACATGGAAACAACCAAAGTGTCCTTGGATAGATGAATGGATAAAGAAGTTGTGGTATATATACACAATGGAATACTATTCGGCGGTAAGAAAAGATGAAATAGGACCATTTGTGACAACACGGATGGATCTTGAGAGTATGATGCTAAGCAAAATAAGTCAGAAAAAGCAGAGAACCATATGATTTCACCGATATGTGGTATATAAACCAAAAACAAGAGAACAAGACAAACAAATGAGAAACAAAAACTCATAGACACAGACATTAGTTTAGTGGTTACCAGAGGGTAAGGGGGGTGGGGGGTGGGAGATGAGGGTAAAGGGGATCAAATATATGGTGATGGAAGGAGAACTGACTCTGGGTGGTGAACACACAATGGGATTTATAGATGATGTAATACAGAATTGTTCACCTGAAACCTATGTAACTTTACTAACAATTGTCACCCGAATAAACTTCAATTTAAAAAAAAAGAAAGAAAAGAGAAGTGAGGGCTTGTGAGATGTGAAAATGGCTGTCTCGGTGGGTGGGGGCAGAGGCAGCCGTTGCACCAGCTGAGTCCCCTTGGCGCTGCCCCTGCCATTCTCCCCACCCCGTCCTGTCCCTCCGCTTGTCTTTATTGCCTCGGAGGAGCTGCATGGGGAGCCTGCGAGGGGCCTGCATTTGTGCCCTGCTCAGGGACATTAGGTGAACAGAGTCCCTCTCGGTTTTTCATGTCATTAATTGGTGATCTTCAGACTCTGAAATAGCATTTTCCCTCTCCCATCCCTTATTTCATTAGCCTCAGTTCAATACACATCAGTGCCGCACAAGGCAGCCTGCTTGGATATATTAGGAATTATTTAAATGAGATGGGGATGTATGAGTAGTTAAAAACACAGTCTTCTATTCTGCCCTAATTATGTATCAAATTACGTTACAATTATTCCCAAATAGAAACTTGCTGAGAACCTCAAAAGGGAAGGTTCTGGGAGCGTCAGGAGAAGAGTGAAACAGGGCAGAGTGGGGGCGACGGACCCTAGGTCCTAACCAGGTTCTGAAACCCAGGCAGTGTGTGTGTGTCTGTCTGTCTGTATCTCAGCCTGTTATCACCTCCATTGCTGTGCTCTGTCCGTTTTAGGTATTACTGGCTCAGGCCTTGGCAGCCGTGAGTGAGCAGAAAAGTGTCCGGCCTCTGTGCCATGTGATCTGCTAAGAGTCTACCCTTCCCCAGCTGTGTGATCTAGGAGAACTCATGTAACCTCCTGGAGCCGCCGTTTCCTTCTCTGTAAAGTGGAGGTGACAGTAGCAGCTATATTCTATGGCCCCTGGCACGTAAGAGACTCCTGGGAAATGGGATAAGCTACCATTTGTATAGTTGCCTGCTAACCAATCGGGTCCATCGTCGGATTCTCTAAGGAGTGAGAGCCTCTGAGGCGGCCCTCCCCTTCTGGCTCTCGCTTCCTCTGCCTAGCTGGTCAGGTTGAGCTAAGGCTGGGGTTGCCATGACTCAGGGCTCAGGCCTCAGCAAGCCTCCAGCTTCAGGCCTTCCCTGGAAGACTTGACAAGCACAGAGCACCCACTCTGCATGGGCACTTTGCAGATGCCTCTTACGCAAAGCTCACTCAGTCCTGGGAGGGAGGGATGGACCTGCCCAAGGGGTTTCAGCTCACTCAGGGGTGCTTCTGGGACCACATGCCCCAGGAGGTGAGAGGGACCCGCTTGGTCCCCAGGCCAGCAGGCAGGTTTCCTCTGAGTTATTTTGATCCATTTCTTTCATGCTAGGAGCCAGCCTCCTCTGCGGCTCTGAGGAAGGGTCTGGATTCATCTTTATTAATCAGTGATTAATAATTATTAATCATCATGAGGCTGCTGATGTTGCAGGGCTCTGAGTTTGGCTGCTTCCTTTCCTCTTCTCCTAGGCCTGCCACCCACAGCCCCTCGTATTTCAGGTCTGGGGGTGGGGGAGGAGTGGGGGTATTCCCATCAGAGGAGCCCTTCTTCCTCATTCTGGTTATTAGGCAAGTGGGGTTGTCCAGAGCTGTCAAAGCAATTTCAGCTAAGACTGCAAAGCATGCTGGGACCTTGTTGAATTGTGTCCCCCAAAAGATGTTGAAGCCCTAATCCCTAGTACGTGTGGATTTGACCTTACTTGGAAATCAGGTCTTTGTAGATAATCAAGTTAAAATAAGATAATTGGGGGTAGGCCCTAATCCAGTAAGACTCTGTCTTTCTAAAAGGGAGGAAATTGGACACAGAAACAGATATGCACAAATGGAAGACAGTGAGAAGGGAAACAGAACGCCACGTGAAGTTGAAGGCAGAGGTCGGGGTGATGCTTCTATAAGCCAAGGTACACTGAAGGTTGCCAGCAAACCGCCAGAACCTTGGGACGAATCATGGGACAGCGCTCCGGAGGGAAACTGCTGATACCTGCATCATGGACTTTAGGAATCTGAAACAATGCATGTCTGTTGTTTAAGCCCCTCAGTTTGTGGTAGCCCTACGTAATGAATACAGAGCTCAGTGGTGGGATGCGGGCAGGGTAGAGGGAGTGGAGAGCTGCCTGGGTGGCAGCCCGGAGCCTCGTCTTCCCAAGGGGCCAAAAGGTGGGAAAAGGCCTAGTGGGAGCCAACTTGGCAGCTATCTTTGTGGATGGGTGAATGTGGTTTTGTGGCAGCCAGAGTCCCTGAATAGAAATGACATGTCTTCCTAAGCAGATGGCCGCCTGAGGAGTTCTTTTTGTGTCTGGACCAGGCATACAGCCAATGGTTGAGAGGAGAGGGAGCCAATTCCAGTCTATGGGGGAGGACCTGGGTTTTATGGTGGACTTTGGAGCAGATGTCTTGGGCTCACCAGTGTCCATCTCTTGTGTTTATCAAGAACTTACCAAGTGTCGCTGGGAATGTTCTGGCACTGTGCCCAGTGCCACTTGGTTCTGACTAGTTCTTGTCAATTGTATGTATGAGAAGTGATGGGAACCACCTCTGGTCCCGGGTAGTTAAGAGGGAGTGTCCCCGCTCCACGATTCCTCTCCTTCCCTGCCTGCTGCCTGAATGAAGGGACTCAGAGGGTGGAGCCTTGGCACGAAAGGGCCTGGGTCCTGGAGTCCTTGCTGGGAGGATAAGTGCCCTGGAGGAGGCCCTGGAGAGGGCAGGGTGGGGGGTTGAGCCCAGCACATGGTGCTTGGCATAAAAGGTATGTGGCAGCCTGGTCACTATTTATATCTGTTTTCCTTCTGGGGTACAACTCCCAGCTCTAGTGGTCAGGTCACCTTGAGTGACACTCTCTGTCCCAAATAAGAAACCTCTTCCCAATGAGATCTGTCCTCCAAGCACCAGGATTTCCCAGGAGAAGCTGGGGTCCCCACGTTTGACCTTGGAGACGCTTTGATTTGCAAGATTGCTTATTTCCATTTTAAAGGAAGCATTTCTAATTAAGGTAACCAAAGCCCATGTGCTGTTATTGTTTTTTTTTTTTTTTGGATGCAACTTCCTTTTTTTTTGGTAAGACAATTTGTGCTAATTAGATGTAAAAATAATTTCTGAGAAAATTATATAATTTACATGCAATTTACAAAGTAGACCTTTGATATTGTTTGTGCTGCTGCTTTGCTGTGAAATTAGGAAACAGCATAAATACTGGACCTGAACATGTGCTCAGGAAAGGAGGCCTTTTGGGTGCACTAGTTCTCACGGTAGAAGCCTGTGGTCCCCAGAGACAGCCCAGGCAGTGCCAGCTGACACCAGCCATGCCCCACTGGTGCTGGATTTCAGTTTCAGGACAGTTCACGTATGACTTGCTCTGTGTCTCAGCTCTGATGTGATTCAGGAGCACACAGGTGTGAAGAAGGCCTCTTGGGTGATGCTTTAGGGGCAAAGGAGAGAGGTGTTCGGCTGGTACACAGACGCCTCCGTCCTGGGTGACGTTTGGATGAGTGACTTGGATGAGGGCTTTTGGTCAGTTGATCATACATACTAATAGATCACAGGAAACTGAGACGGATAGTCAAAGGGTCGGAAGATGGTCAGGATCTGACTTCAAACCTAACAGGAGGGATCTAACAGGTTTCTCTAGAGCAATCACTCATTAGGTACACAGTGGGAGAAGATGAGACATAGCCACAGCCCTACCAGTCGAGGTCCCATCAGGAGACAGAACCCACCCAGGTATTTTAACAGAAAGTACTTTGTAGACAGAACAGTTGGTCATCAGAAAGCTGAAAGGGTAACAGGAGAATGCTAAGGTATCAGGAGGAGAAACTGCAGGATGCAGCCATCTAGGGCTGAGAGAGCACAGGGAAGAGGTTGAGATGATTAAAAGTTAGAAGCTGAGAGGAGGCGCACAGGGAGCTGGGACTCAGACCTCCAAGGAGGCAGTGCCAGCTGGCAAGTGCTGGTGTCTCTGAGGGGACGTGATGGGGCCAGTGCTGCAAGTGTTGGAAAAAAGGACGAACAGGATGCAGTTTCTGTTACTGGGAAGAAATGCCGCTGCCAGGGTGAAGGAGTGTGCTGGGGCAGTGCCACTAAGAACAAGGACTAAAACACAGAGAAAACTTGAAGGAGCATATTCGTTCTTCCTCCTCCAGCCTTGTGGCCTTCCTCTAGGGCCCCTATTGTCAGAGTCAAATGTGGACCTTTCTGACCAAGGAGAAATATAGTTTGCAGGGTCCCAGCTTTAGTATCAAACTCAGAATATATAGTTTTGAAAATGATAGACAATAGCTTAATAACTGACACAACATAAGGCAACAAAAGTTTAATGTAGCTATAGGCTGCGTTATTAGAAGTATAGAGCCTAGATTGAAGGAGGTGATAACACCTTTTACCCTGAACTGGTCAGACCCATATGTTCAGGGTGTGTAGTACAATTTAAGCAGGATCTAGGCCTCCTAAAGCCCACCTAGAGAAGAGGGCTTAACCTGGGGAGGAGATTTACCAAGGCAATATCAGGGACACATGTGAGAGGAATTCCGGTCGATAGAGGAAGTGAATGCCATCTTCACACCCCGAAGCTGACTTGATCTAGATGGTTCCAGGTGGGTAACAATAGGGGGTGCCCCCAGAAAGGCAGGTTCCAGCTTGGGATAAAGACTTTGTTTTCTTTAAAAAAGAAAAGTAAAACATTTTCCCCTCTAATTGTAGAAGCAGTACCTGTTATTGCAGAGCACTTGGAACATACAAGTTATCGAGATGGCAGTTGGGGAGCAGGGAGAGAGACATTCTCCGAGTTACGGGGCAAATGAGCTAGACCCTTCTATTCTGTGAGTAGAGGGCACTCAAAACATTTGCCAGGAGCTCTGTATTCCTGGCCGGTTTATGTTCTCCAAGCACCCTCTGCTTCTTAGACCCCTGCCCGCCTTGCCCTGAGATGAAGCTTGTCTGCCATCAGTTTCCCCCTCGGGCCCGGCCCTCAGGAATTCAGCTTGTAGCCCACGCGTGTATCAAGGCATTTCTCCAAAGTCAGATTATTTCCTAAGAGGAATTTCGGTACCAGCTCTTAAGATAATTACATTTTTCCACCTTGTTGCATATAGAAAAGTTTAAAGAAGCAAATAAAAATCATTTGTAATTATACCTACCCAAGATGACTACTGTTAACATTTTGGCCTTTTCCCCATATGCACGTATATTCATTTTTAAGAGAATTGGGATCACAATGAAAACATAGTTTTGTATCTTGTTTCCCCTTCCCCCCTCACATATTCAAAGGCCAATATGTGTTTTTACAAAATCTTTACAATAGTGCCCAATGTTGGGCTCTTTGGCTGTATCATAACTTGTTATGGGATATTTTGCTTTAACTGATTTTTTTTTCCTTTTATGACCAGTTTTATTGTTGATGCATTTATACATAAATCTTTGGACACATCGTTGATAATTTCCTCTGGATAGAATCTCAAAGGTGGATGACTGGTTCAAGTGATATAAACCTTTATAATTTTATGAAGTGATAAAACACCTTTTATTATGGAAAAATTTCAAATATACACAAGAGGGAATAGTATAACGGACACCCCTGTATTATCCAGCTTCCACAATTACTGGCATTCTGACAATCTTGTTTTATCTATCCTTACCCACTTTTTTTTTTTTTTTTGAAAAATTTAAAGCAAGTCTCAGACGTATTATTTCCCCTGTAAAACTTAAGTTTTACTTCTCAAATAGGCAAACTACCTTCTTAAATCGTAACCAGAATGCCATTCACACACACCTAAAAAAAAGTGAACAATAAATTCCTAAATATCATCTAATATCTTGCTAGGTCCAGTTTTCTCCAATTATTTCAGATGTCTTATCACAATCAACTCATTTGAGTGAGGATCCGAACTAAAGTCCACATTTTGCATTTGGTTGGTACATCTTGTAAATCTCTCTTAGTTGATACCTCCATTCCCTCCTTTAGAAACTATGTTCGTTGTGTATTGAAGAATCCGGAATAAAGAATTTTACAGGTCTCTGGGGGTTAGCTCAGTTGGTTAGAGCGTGGTGCTAATACCACTAAGGTTGCCAGTTTGATCCCCACATGGGCCACTGTGAGCTGCGCTGGCCTTAAAAAAAAAAAAAAAAAAAAAAAAAGAAAACAAAAGAAAAAGAATTTTACAGTTTTCTATATCTCCTAGATAACCGATTTCCAGGAGGGTTGTAACAATTTGTGCTGCCCCCAGCCATGTGAGCGAGTGTACTTCTCATCCTCAGCATTGAATACCATTAAAATTTTTAAAAATCAATTTGATAGGTGAAAGATGACATCGTATGGCTGCTTTAACTTGCATTTCTATGATTATGAGCATAATCGAACATCTTTAATCATATGCATATTAGCTGTTTGTATTTCTTCTTTGGTGAATTATCTCCTGCAACCTTTTGCTCCTTTTAAAAAGTGGTATTGATTATCATGCTCAAGTCTATAACATAGAGAATTTAAAATTTTTATGTAGTCATTGTATTTTCCTTTGTGAATCTTTCCATTGCTCTTACACTTAGAAAATTCTTTCCCTGCCCCCAAATTCCATTCACCTATATTTTTTTTCTAGTTTTCTTGTTTGAGTTTTACTGAGATTTAAAATTCATCTGAGATCTCAGATACGGGGGGTGCCCCAAAAATGTATACACATGACTTGTATTCATCTTTCGCTATTGGTATGTATCGAGTATTACAATTTTAATGCCGTTTTTTCTTTTCTTAAAATGTGTCTACTTTTTTTGGCTCCCTCTGTAGTTAGACCATTGATCTAGTACCATGATGGAATGATCCTTTATTTCTTTACTAGTTTGTGATGGGCCTTTATCATGCTCTAATTTCATTTACACGCACACCACACCCACGCTGGTCTGTTCAAGAACTTGCAGTTACCAGCTTTCCATGGCCTCGAGTGGTGGCAAGTGTCCCATTGTGGGAGGTGTGCAAGTAGGGACAGGTCAAGCATCAGATCAGGTGGGGCTCTGTGTCCCTGGCATTCTAGGGCGTTCCTATTTCCCTGTCCCGGAAGGCCTGTGCCTCCCACCGCTGCCCCTCATCAGCTCTGGGAGGCAGTGACAGTTTCCCTTCCCTTCCCCTTCTTTTCCTGCTCCTCCTGCCTCCAGGCCAGACCTGCAGACTCCTATTTCTGTCAGTGCTCAGGGAGTGTGGAGCCTGGCCCTCATCAGAGAGGCCTGGTCCTAAGGACGTGGAGGCGTCTTGGCTGGTGGCCTGCAGCTCACTCTGTGGACCCCCTCGGTGACTGGTATCTGGGCTCAGCTCTGCAGAGAAGGGGCATTTATCCACTTTCCCAGAAAGTCTTTGTCCTCATCGCATTTTCCCCAATTAGTAATTACCACTAGTTTTGTTGTTTGCATCTCCACTGGACTAGGAACCTCCAAGGAGAGGCCTGTATTCTTATGTCTGGCACAGCTCCTAGGAGGTGAAGGAATGAATGATCATCCTTTGGAACTCGAGGGTGAGGTCTACGGAGACTTAATAATCTAAGCAACAACGAGAGGCTGTCCTCTGACCACAACAAAAGCTCTTTTGGGAACAAAGGGACAGAGTATCTGAAACTGAGGGCCATCCCAGAAAATCCAGAACAGCTGGTTATCACAGAGAAGGCTGTCTTCTGAATCTCAGGTCTGTATGGAGCCGTGAAAGTCACCCATTTTGACCCTGAGATGACATCTGACCTCTAGAGCTGATTATTTCTCTTCTCCATGAGCACATTCCCGACAAAATGGGGCCGGGAGACATTTGCATCCAAACCACCAAGCTCTTTAAATGCTGGGGCCCAGAGGCCCGATGGGTTTATTAGATTATCATTGCGGAAGTTAATAAAGAATTAATTTCTCTTCATGTGACATCCAAAGGCAGTTATTTCAGGAGCCTGTCCATTTACACAAAGCCAAGTATTTGTCAAGTGTCAGAGGCAATTCCCAGGTCCCAGCCCCCCCTCAATAATTCTGGATTAGGGACAGCCTGAAATGACATTACACAAATTTTCTTTCAAGATGCATTGAGCTCTGGGGACCACTCAGGAATTTCAGGTTCCTGAAGGTTATACTGTCAGCAAAAGGGCTTGGGGGTGGTGTGGTGGGGGTGGGGGAGCTGGAGCAACTGCAGCTTTCCAGCTGGGCCAGCTCTGGAGGGGGGGAAGCTTGTGGGGGGGATGACAGGGAGGACATAGTCGGCCATTAGTCTGTGGGGGTTCATCTGCCTCCTGAAAACAACATGCTGCCATTTGTATTGCGCCCAGCTTGATGGTTTTTCCTTGTTCTTTGCTGAGGCCCAGGGAGGGGCTGTGGTCTGATGGACAACAGGACTGGCCCATGTCACTTTGTGGCAATAAATTAGGGAGGGTCAGGACATCATCAATATTGGCTTGGAGTTAAGTGCTGGGAAAGCAGGGCACTGTAGGGATAGACTCACTACTACTAGACCCTAAAAGCAAGTGGTCGAATAGCCTGGTGTCCCTCAGAGGCACAAGTTGCTGTGGTTGAGCTGGTGGGAAGGGGGCCTGAGCCTGGTCCAGGCCGGGTGCCCTGGAGCGGCATCAGGCAGCTGCACGTGCCAGACTGAACTCTTCATGTCTGACTTGTGTCTCCCGTACCACCTGCCCCATGTCTGATGCTCCAGCCAGGTGGAACTTCCTCTTTCTCCAAGAGTACCAGGCCCCTTCAGCCTTCTGTGCTGTTCTTTTTCTTTGCGATGCCGCCCCCTTCCTTCCACATGTGCTGTTTAAGATCTAGCTCAGATGTTACCTCCTCTGTGAACGCCTTCCTGACTACCGTAGGAAGAGTCAAAATCTCTTGCCAGGGCCACAGTTACATACGCAGCACCTTTGTGCAATTTAAGGAGCTAACTCCCCTTCCCCCACCCGTTCCCTGGTGATCACATCCTTTGACAAATGGAAAGTGTCTATGTGTCAATTAGGAAAAGGTGTTCTTCCCCCCACAGCCATTGTCCTCACAAGGGCTCACTCATGGTTAGAGGAGTGTGGGCTAAATTTCAGCCCTAGTGACCTCCTTAGCTGGCTATTTTTGGGTAGTACGCAACCTGGACAACCACACGTGGCAGCCCTGCTCCTTCCTCTGAGAGCCTCCAATCCCCTGTGCATAACTATGTGACTGTGTGTATTGATTTCTCATTGCTTCTGTAACAAATTACCACCCACTAAGTGGCTTCAAATGACGCAAGTTTCTTATCCTAAAATTCTGGAGGTCAGAAGTTTGAGATGGGTCCCACTGAGCTAAAATGAAGGTGTCTGCAGGGATGTGTTTCTTGTGCAGGATCGAGGGGCAAGTCTGTTTCCTTGCTTTTGCCAGCATCTGGAGGCCTCCTGTATTCCTTGGCGTGTGGTCCTGTCCTCTATCTTCAAAGTGAGCGGTGTAGCACTTCATCTCTCTCTCACTCTGACCACTGCTTTTGTCAACGCATCTCCTTTTCTTTCTTTTATTGAAATAATTTTTTAGTTTTCAATTTTGGTTGACATTCGGTATTCTGTTAGTTTCAGGTGTACACCATGGTGATTAGATATTTATATAATTTACAAAGTGATCCCCCCAATAAGTCCAGGACCCATTTGGTACCATATATAGTTATTATGATATTATTGACTATATTGCCTGTGCTGTACTTTCCATCCCTGTGACACTTTTGTAACTAGCAAGTTGTACGTCTTAATCCCTTCTCCCTTTTCACCAGGCCCCTCACACCTCCTTTTCTGATTCTGACTCTCCTGCCTCCCTCTTTCACTTAGAAGGAGGTTGGTTATTCTGTTGGGCCCATTGGCATAATGCAGAATAGGCTCCCATCTGAAGATCCTAAGCATATTTGCAAAAAAGAAAAAAAAAATGTCCTGGTTGTCATGTGAAGCAACATAGCCACAGGTTTCAGGGATTGGGACATGGGTCTCTGTGGGGGCCATTATCTTTCCTGCTCTACCGTGTGATCTCTTTGTGTCAAAATGGTTGCTTCCACTAACTGTAAAATCAGTGAGAGCAGAATCACCATGCTACTCAGTGCTCTTCTTAGGGCCCATCACAAGTCTGGCACAGAATATGTGTTCAAAGGAGGCTGGTTGATGAAATGCATAAGGGCATAGACCCACAGGGCCTCCCATGGGAGACAGAGGCGGAGGAGACACTTGCCCACAGCTTTTCTCCAAGACTTGCTGACAGATCTGCCTGGTTTCCTCAACAGGAGCAGTCTTGCTCTGCAGGGGACCATTGGCAATATCTGGATACAGTTTTGCTTCCCAGAGATGCTGCTAAACATCCTACAATGCACGTGGGCGTTAAAGACTTAGGTAGCCCCCAAAGTTTACAGTGCTGAGGTTGAGACATCCCGGTTTACACCAGGACCCAGTGGCTGGACAACCCAGGAGGCAGCTGTGTGCTGGGACCCGCACTAGATATATGAAGGTGTCACGTACCTTATTGCTCAACAGCTTGGGTTTATCCAACTCCAATTTGTAGACAAGAAAACAGACCACTGGAGGTGCAGCAGCTTGCCCAGGTTTTACAGTTGGGCCCTGGTGAGGTCAGGTTTTGAAATCAGGTGCCCCTGAGCCACACAATGGGCAGATAGAATGACATGAGCGAAGAGGCACCTCCTTCTGTGCCTACTGGGCCTGCCCCGCTTTCCTCCTCCCTCGATCCCTCTCTGATCTCTCCTTCTCTGCTGTCCTGATCATGCTGCTTTCCAGAACCCTGCTTCCCTGTACCGTTGGTGTCCCCAGATTCTGTGTAACTTATGTCCTCTTTCTGCTCTCCCTCAGTGTCTCAGTTGCCCTCCCTGTGGGACAGCTCTCGAACCTTTTTGCTTTAGCAAAACCCTCTGTGCTGAGCTCCAGTCCCACCTTTTGCTCCTTTGTGTGGACTTACCTGCTCTCCGTATCAGCACAGGCCAGCTCTGGTCATGCCACCAGCACTCAGAAGCCCTCTGAGGCACCGAGGACCATCACCCTAGCCCAGCACTCAGGCCCTGCTCCGGCCAAACCAAAATGCTTGCCGTTCTGCAAACCCACTTTGCACTCCCTCGCTCTCTTCTCTTGGCCCAATCTCTTCCCTGCACCCTGGACACCATCCCTTGTGTTGCTCAACTTTGTTCTCCTGGTGCCCTGAGGAGTGACACGGACTCGCATCCAGCCCGCAGGTCCGTGTGTGGTTTGGGGAGAAGGAGGAGGTTGATTAAATACTAATTTTGTTTATTTCCTCTGTAAGCCAGGGTTTACAGAACACTACAATGTCACAGGCATGGGGTTGGATGAGCAAATCGCCTTAGTCGTAAAGCTTGCAGCCTCCAGGGCGGATGGGCATGGAACAGCTGTTTTTGTCATCCACGATTAAGTTTCCGTTGTGGTGAGGGTTGTGAGGCAATGTTCTGGGGTGGGAGTGGGGGGCTTGTGGCAGTCTGGCAGCACAGCTTCCCCGAGGAGGTGATATTTGGGCAGGGCCTGCTGGACGTTGTCTGTACGCAGTGGCAGCTGAAGATGCAAGCTCCCGGAATGCTGAAGGAGGGGCCCTCTGCTGAGAGGGCAGCACAGCCGGGGGCGGTATAAATCAAGGAGACCTCTGCCAGGCCCCTGGGTGCTGTGGAAAGGTTACCCCGAGCTGTGGTCCCTGGCCAGACTTGCTCAGATGCCATTAATCCTACTTCCAGGAAAGACATCAGGCGGGGCGGGGGCCGGGGGTAACAAAGGGCCCAATAGCCAGGACGGAAGGCTATGAGGATGGGGCTGGCTAGACTGAAGAAGAACCGAGGAAAACCAGGAGTGGCTCTGTCATTGTCATGCCAGCCCCAGCTCGACTTCTTACTGGAGTGTGCCCTGCTTACCCAGGCGTCTAGCTGCTCACCCTTCTACTTGGAAACACCCACCGCAGTTTGTAATGGAACATTTGCTTGTGTGATTGACTCAGGCCCGCTTCCCCTGCTATCTTTTCACTTCGGGGGCAGACACAGCTCTTCACTGTACCCCAGCACCCGTGCTGGGCCTGGTGGGTGCTCTGTACACATCTGCTATGTGAATCGGGATCAGGAGGGTTGCCTCTCTTGTGGTTCAAAGAGGGATTTTTATGGGCTGAATTATTCCCCTTCCGCCCCCCAAGTCCTAACCTCCAGGACCTCAGAGGTGATGAAGTTAAGATGAGGTCATGAGGGTGGGCCCGAATCCAGTATGACTGGTGTCTTTATAAAAAGGGGACATTTGGACACAGACACGCGCACACTGAGAACGCTACGTGAAGACTGGAGTTCTGCTGCCACCCGCCAAGGAACTACCAGAGTCTTGGAGAGAGGCTTGGAACACATCCTTCCCTTGTGCCTTCGGAGGGAGCGTGGCCCTGCTGACACCTTGATCGCGGACGTCTAGCTTTCAGAACTAGGGGACAATAATCTGTTGTTTAAGTTGCTCTGGTTGTGGTACTTCATTCACTGTGGCAGCCTGGTGAATTCCTCATGCACCTCTGGGAATCCTGTGTCCAGGGATGTGGCATGTGTGCCTGGCTCAGGGTGGCAGAGGCTGTATGTGAGATGGAGGCTGAGCCTCTGCCCTGGGGAAGCCGAGAAGTCTCGTTCCTTCTGCCAAGCTTCTGCCAGGCTCACGGTCCCAGCCAAGGCAGGGTAAGGCAGGGCTATAGTACTCTCTCATTCCTAGAGTCTGGATTTGCAAATCAAAGGGCCTATTCCAGGCAGGGCCCTGGGCCACAGGGGGCTAAAGTGACAGTGTCATTCTCTAAGCCCCTGGTAGGCCTTGCATGGATGGATTTCAGGCTCCAGGGAGGTGGCCAGGAAGGGAATCTCTGCTAGCAGACAGCAGCCAGGTGCATGTGAAAGGGGTCCGCCCAGGGCCTTTAGTTCCCTGAATGGTGGCTGAGGCCCCCACAGACAGACATCCTGGAACAGGTTAACCTTTAACCAGACGTCTCAGGGCCTTAGCTGCTGGGCCTGGGCTCCTGCCGGCCCATGAGCAGGCCTGCTTTTCTGCTCTTGTCTCTAGCAAACCAGAGTCTCTGATGAATTGCCTGCATACCCCCGCCCTGAGTCCTGCCACCATGTTGAGTGCTGGTGTCCCCAGCAAAGATGAATGGGCCCCACTAATGAGCCTGAGGTGGTGGCGCTGTGACCCCTGACCCCACGCACTCAGAGCCAGCGGCCTGGGGAATGGCTGCCCCAAGCCTGCTTAATGTGCTGGGCTGGCCTCTGAAAGGAAAACACATTTATTGCTACTTAGAGAAAATTGATCTAATTGGGCTGGAAGCATTCTGCTGATGGAACATGGAATTTTTATTAGGGGGGTGACTCAAGTTCAGCCAAGGTATCCCAGCTGGGAGGAGGCAAGAGCGTGTTTCTAGGGATTTCACCTCAAAACCTCTTTCCAGCTGATACCGGCTATCTGGGGAGGCCTGGCGTGGACTTCCAGCTGTGCTGCCTGCAGACAGCATCCTGGAAGCTTCTCCCAGGCCCGATGCCTTCACTGCCAAATGAAAAACATAATTATAATATTCTTGCAGACTTGTTGTGAGAGGGAAATGAGATTATGCATGCATCAGGGCGGTGGTACTGCCCTTAGCAGGAGACTGGGTTCAACTGGGACCTGTCTGAGCCAAGACTGCTTGTGGTTTCAGTCTCTTTGGCCAAATCCCGTGTAATTCAGTAACAAACCAGCCAAAGCCTTGTTGGCTGCAACCGAAGTGACTCATTTGAGAGCTATTTTTAGACAGGGCTTTGGTCTCTGAAATGTGGGGGCCACAGCCTCGATAGCCTCAGGATCGCCTCCGAGTTTCTCCCCCATCTCTTACTGCAGACAAGTCTTTTGAATATCTCCTCCGTTTTTCTCAACTTACCTGGACACCCTTACCACTGTTTTGGCCTCAGCACAGGCTGTCATGTTGCTGACCTGTCCTTCCAAGGGCCACTGTACCCGTCTCCTCCCTGGCCTCCCATCTTGTCCCACTCCGGTCAGGCCTCCACGCTCACCCTCCAAACCAGTCCATCCGGTGCACCAGTGCCTTCTGTGCAACTGGGTCTTTCTAAAACACAGTTTGGGTCAGGTCATTCCCAGCTTAAAACCCCTCCATGGTTCCCTGTTGCCTCCAGGGTAACATCCAAATGCCTTAGCTTACACCTGAGGCTCCTCAGCAGGGCAACCATATCAAACTTTATATCATCTAAATTGAGACAGTTTTATCTAGGACACATAGGAAATTGCACGAGATGCCTGGTCAGCAGACATAGGTCAGGACCATCCTGAGCAGACTGGGGTATACGGTCACTCTGTCCGTCACGACGTGTCCCCTGCCCCACCTCTAGCCACTTACGGTGCTTCCTGTGCTTCCAGAAAAGCCCCCAGATAGGAACTCACTCCACCCACCTATGCCAGAGCACATGCTGTCCCCTCGACCTGGAATGAAGGCCCTCTCTCTCCATTTTGGCCTGTGTGCTTGCAGCCCTGGCTTAGCTGTCATTTCTGCAGCTTTTCCTGAGTCCCATCCACAGTGAAAGTTGTTCCCTTGTGTATTAGTCATCGATTGTAGCATAATAAATACCCCCAAATGCAGTGGCTTAAAACAACAAACACTTACTGTCTGACAGTTTTTGTGGCTCAGGAGTTTGGGAGTAGCTTGACTGGGAGTGGCGGAGGGTCTCTCACGCCTTTGCACCAACCATGTCTGTTGGGACACTCACCTGCCAGTGCTGGCTGTTGGCAGGAGGACTCAGTTCCTCCCCACATGAGTGTCCTCTGGTGGCAGCTGGCTTCCCCTAGAATGAGTCATCGAACAGAGCCAGGAGGAAGCTGCCGTGCTCTGGGGGCCTGCCTGGTGCCTCTTGACTTCCGGTATCCCACCTGCTTAAAGGGCCGGCCCTGTCCTGCCTCGTCCTGCCCTTTCTTCTTGGAAGTCAGACATCACGTACCATCATTTCTGCTTGAGTCTGTTGGTTAGAAGCAAGTCATTAAATGCAGCCCATTCTCAAGGGGAGGGAAATTAGTTCCCTCCTCCTAAATGGAAGTGTATCGCAGAATTTATGGGCCCATTTTAAAATCCCCACACCTTGGTGAATCAGAGAGTTCCTCAGAGGGCAGTCCTCAGGACTCCTGCATCTGAGTCACCTGGGACATGGAAACCAATGTAGGTTCCCAGGTTTCACCTCATCTGATTGAACAGGAATCTGAGGGTGGTGGGGAGGGGGTACAAATCCCCCTAAGATTTGGGAACCCCTGCTTTCAGAGAACAGTGGTTAGAAGCATGAAGTCCAATTCTCTGGGCGTGAATCCTTGTTTGGCCATTTCTTAGATGTAACGTTACACAAGTTCCTTGAGCTCTCTGTGTCTCAGTTTCCTCATCTGGAAAATGGGGCCAATAAAGTACCTTTCTCACTGTTGCTCTGAGGTCTAAATGAGTTAAATTTGTATAGTGCTTAGCTCATTGCCTAGCAACTGGTAAGTGATAGACATAGAATGAACAAAACAAATGCCTGGAAAGTAATTCATTTTAATAATCTGTTTACCTTCCTAGTTCCCATATTAGGTAGAAGCTTCCAGAACGCATATCCCTGGCCCTCCACCATCGGCCCCCTGTGTGTTTGTGGATCAACTCTTAGTGGTTCCCAACTGTGGCAACCTTTTAGAATCACCTGATCGTTTAAAAAATCAGAAAGTATCAAAGCCCAGTCAACTACCAGCCACGAGAATCATAGTCTTTAGGTATGGTCTCTCCAGGAGATTCTGAGGTGCAGCCAGGGTTGCGAAGGACCAGAATCAACAAGTGAAATAGGGGCTCCATTGCATGAGCTTAAAATAAGGCTTTGGTTTAGATGAGACTCTTCCAACACAGAGTGATTGGGTGAGGGCTGCTCGACAGAGCGATGGGCGCTAAGGGTTGTCCAAACTCACGCTGGGAATCAGTGGCTGATGAAGAATTTCTGTCTGTCTCCCCAGAGTTACCGGGAAGCTGCCACCTGAGTGCTAACCAGTGGGATTTCCGACCCACTTACGGGGATAACGAACTAGTCACTATAGGTGTTAGGTGGTGGGAATAGGGTCCTATAGTTTTAATTGTGTTCCAGAGGCCTTGTTCTGTCCCAGTGCAGCTGCCACTTGTGTGTGGCTGGAGGTATCAGACCGGTCCCCTGGGCTTGGTGAAAGAGTCATGACAGTCAGGCACTTGGAGACTCTCTGTAGGCTGTAAGGGGAACCACAGAGGCAAGGAGTTATGTTGCTATTGCTATTATTAGTGAAAGTGAGAATGATTGGTAATCAGTAATTAGGATGTGCTGTGCTCTGCGTGGCCCTGGCTCCCTCCTCCCAGCATGCTGAGCGCGCAGGGGGCAGGCCATCCCCTGGATTGCTGCGTGGCCCAAGATGCAGCCCTGAGGTGCTCAACACCTTCCCCCGCACAGGACTTTATCATCTTCCAACACCCTCTCTATTGACTTATTTATTACGTCCCCAGGTGAATGTAGAAAGTGAGCTCCATAAAGAGAGGACTCTTATTTTGTTCACTTCGAGCAGCACCAGCACATCAGACACATTCATTAAATCTTTGCCAATAAATGAGCATTTATTTAGTACCTATTGTATACCAAGCACCATAGGCACTGGGCTAGGCCCTAGGAAGAGAGCAGAGAACAAGGCAGGCGAGGCCTCTGCCTTCACAGGGCTCCCAGGATTGTGTGTGAGATGGGCAATGAATGTGACAAGCAAATCAAGATAATTATCAGTGGTTATTTCCAGCATGAAGGAGGATGAAAGGAAGACGTGTGATGGAGAACACAGGGAGACTAACTTAGTTAAGGAGCACAGCAGTTTCCTAGAGCTGCTAGACAAAGTATCACAAACCCTGTGACTTAAAACAACAGAAATGTATTCTCTCAGTTCTAGAAGCTAAAAGGCTGAAATCAAGGCATGCTGTCTTCGAAGGTTCTAGGGGAGAATCCTTCCTTGCCTCTTCCAGCGTCTGCTGGTCCCAGGCCTTCCTTGGTTTGTGGCCACGTCACTCCAATCTCTGACTCCATCTTCACATGGCATCCTTCTCTGGGTCCAAATTTCCCTGTTGTTATTATAAGAAGCCACTGGATGAGGGCCCACCCCATCCATTTTAACTTGATTACGCCTTCAAAGACCCTATATCCAATTGAGGTCGCAGTCCCAGACTCCGGGGGTTAGGACTTGAACCTATCTATTTGGGGGACACAATTCAACCCACAACATGGGTGGGGGGTGGAGGGTCAGGGAAGCGCTCTCCAGGGAGTTGGCACTTAAGGTGATACCAATACTTGACAGTGGGCCGGCTCCAGGGAAAGGAGGCTAAGAGCGGAGGAAAAGTGCTCAGACAGGAGTCCCCGTGGGAGCCAAGTTATGCAGCAGGAAGAGTGGCGCAGGGTCATGCATCCTAGTGACAACCGCTGTGGGCCTCCAGCTGTCAGCCCAGAGCCTGGCTCGACCAGGGCAGGGCTGAGGGGTGGGTAGGTTCTCATGGACCCCTAGCTTGGCCATGGTCCTTAGGGCAAAATCCAACACTGGCTTCTCCTTCCCATCCCCAGCCTACAGAGGTGGGAGGAAGATGTGTGACGGACTCCCATGTCATATCTAGCTGAGTAGCTTTGAGCAAGTCACTGAATCCCTTTGAGACTCAGTTTCCTCACCTGTAAAATGGAAGGAAACCCAGCCACTACACAAGGTTGTTGGGGGGGATTAAAGGAGATCACAGAGGTAAAATGCCAGGCCTGGTATTTAGTAGGTTCTCAATCGCGTTAACTTCCTACCCTCCTGATCCTGGTAAGTGATAGAAATAGAATGGTATTTCCCTCGGCCCCCAGGCCCTGGGACCCCCTCAGCCACCCTGCCCCTAATGGGCACTGCAGCCCAAAGCAGGACTGACACGTGGGAGTGTGCCTTTGGTCAGAGTTTTGGGATGGAAAACTCACTTCCTGGCCCCACCCTCATGCCTTGGTGCTTGTAAAATGCCTTTCACTTCTTCTGGGGCCCCTGCTCTCACCTGAGATCACACTATTCCAACCACCAACACCCAAGTGCAACATCGATAGCTAGAGGTCACCAAGGAAAGAAAGAAAAGGAGAAGGGAAGCTGGAAAAGAACGCAAACATGACTGAGAAGTTCTCTGTCCATGGTGGAACGTGGTGGTCAGTATGCACATTCTCTCAGGAGCTAGTGTTTCCACTAAGGAGTGAGCTGAGATGAAAGGGCGACTTTATCTTCAGGATGGCATCACTTGGGCAGCTTTGCTGGGCTGGTAGGGAGAGCTGACCACATTGCACTGTGGTTAGCATCTCATGATTGTGTCCCCATGGGGTGCAGGAGCTGGATCCTAGGGGTTCGTGCTGTGTCCCCAGCACAGGGCCTGGCCCTGAGCAGGCAGGTGCTCAATGGAAGAATAAACAGATGCCCAAACTTCCATCCTGTGTTCTCTGGTAGAGTCAGCCAAGGCGTTGCCTTAGTTTCGGTCTCTGCAGAAGCAGCCCTGACACAAGGATTTGAGTGCAGGCAGTTTGTTTGGGAGGCAATCTCAGGGTGCACGAGTAAGGGAGAGGGGACACGAGACAGAGAGGAAAAGGAAGGCCATAGGGCTGTGTTATTGAGCAGGTGACTGCTGTGGGCAGCAAGAGCCCAATCCTACTGGGGACCTCTGGGAGATGGGCAGAACACGCACCCCTGAGCTAGCCCACATCAGGGGCGAGGAAGCTGGGCCTTTTATGCACCAATGCCTGGTCTGTCATCGGTGGAAGTTCGCCCCAGGGGCATTTGCTCCCTGGCACTTGTAGTTCACCGTATGCCAGCTGTGCAGGCTACTGCAGCCAGAGGGAGCCTCTGGCAGAGATGTAGGTGGGGCGGGGAGTAACTGCAGGTGGTGGGCAAAACAGAAGTGCACGTGGCAGAGAGATGGGCGGGCGCTATGAAGGCTCCTAGGCTTGGGTGGCAGGTGACTCTTAAGTCTTTGGATGAGGGGCACTGCTTCCCCCTCATTCTTAGACAGCCCCTTACCCCCAAGGGTGGAGGACCTTCCCAAGGCTCACCTGGGCCTCAGCTGCAAGAGTCCCTGGCATGGATCCTTGTCACTTTCCCAGTCCAACCTGTGTCTGGCCCCATGCCCTGGTGAGAGGAGAGGGGGGAGGGACGGCGTCAGGGTGTCAGGCGGGCAGACGTTGGCTCTCCCCCAGACCGGACGGAGCTGACTGGAGTGCTGAAGTGAGGATGAAAAACGAGCAGCCTGGTGTGCATTAAATATTTAATATTCTCTCCCTGGGAGGTGTCAGGGAAAGGACCCTATAATAAATACCGCACGGGACAATTCCATCACACAGCTCGTCAGTTAATGGCCTCGTTTGCTCTGACAGAAGCTTTACAGATGCCAGGTCTGTGGTGTGTTTTAGGCATGTGCCTCCCTCAGGCCTTGGTTGGACCTGGGAAGGCAGGGGACAGGCTGGGGCGGAGGACCCTCCAGGGGCCAGGTTTTACCCTAACATGTACAGAATTAGTGGAGTTAGGGTTGTGCAGAAGAAAGATTCATCTAACAAACATACGACACTTGGCGCCTGCCAGGGTCTGCTGTAAGTGTTCCATGGGTAGCAACTATTTAGTCCTCACTGCTACTATATTATGATGATTGTTTCCATTTTATAGATAGGGAAACTGAGATGCAGAGGGTGTGCTGAAGAGCTCATCCAAAGCCACACTGCTTGTGAATGGAAAAGGCAGGATTTGAAGCCAGGCAGGCTGGCTCCAGAGTCTGTGCCATGCTGCCAGGGCTCTGGAGCCAGAGAGCTGTGTGGTGGGATCTGGGCTCCATCACTTCCCAGCTGTGTGGTCCTGGACACTGCGGCCTAAGCCCACTGGGCTTCAGTTGTTGTGTGGTCAAAACTGGGACAATACTAGTCTCGTCTCATCGAAGTTGTGCGAATTGTATGAGGAATTACACGTAAAGCTTTAATGATCACATTGATAAAATTTAGCTCTTGTCACTGCTTGAACCTGAACGCTGTCATTTACTGGCTGTGTGACCTCCTGGCAAGGGACTTGACCTCTCTGAGCCTGTCTGTTTCCTTATCCGTAAATGGAATTAAAAGTCCCCTCTCCCAGGGATACTGTGAGTGCCCTTTGATCCCTGAGCCTTGCGGTAAGCTGTCAATACGTGCTTCCATTAGTCAGGCCTGAGTCAGGAGTACTGTGGCCACCCATAGGTTCTCAGCTCTGTGCCCCTTCGCTTGTACCAAACTGCCCTGTGCTACCTGGTGGGCCGTTTGCATCCCCTGAATTACAACTGAACTGCTGTGGTTGAGGAAGGGGCAGCCTGACTCAGGCTCCTTGCAGGGAGAGAATTCACAGCCTCGCGTGTTCAAATAAACATGCTAGAGTCCTGGACAGCCTACAGTCCCAGGCAACATTCTGGGGACTCTGGGTGGCCCAGGGCCGCTGTGCTGACTCCAGCCATTGTTCTGTTTGTGACCTCGGCTCTGGGCACAGACCCTTAGGTCTACTGCCTCTGTGGCCTAGGGTGAAAGTGTGGGATGGAAAAGGCAGGCACCTGGTCTACAGCTAAGCCCAGGATGCCGTCCTTCTCCTAATGGCACGGATTCTCTGGATGGCAATGTGCCAAAGGTTGTTCCAAAGGTCACAGGCTCTGGGGGGCTGTCCCTCATCCCAGGGGTGTCATCCACAGCCTTTTTTATACCTCAGGAGCCTGGGGCTGCTGGTGAAGACAGGGAGGGAAGGAGGGAGCAGGAGGAGGGGAGAGTGCACGGTCAGCAGCAGCGTTATGGATGGCTGCGTGAATGTGAGGTGAAAGGGAGCTCCGGGCTGTTCCCCACAGCCCCCTGCTCTGCCTGACTGGGAGCAGCCAAGATGAGCTCCACTAATTTATATTAATTCAAGACCATTAATGATGAGCTATCGTCTCTTGTCTCTGTTCTCTCTCCTCTCCCTTTCCTAGTGGGAAGACAATGCTCAGATTCAAGTGCTGAGTTTTGCTGGCCCCCAGTTCCTTGCGGATTAAGCTCCGGATGGGAGTCCAAATCAGGCAGCCCCTGACTCCCACCCCATCCCTCATGTGCACCCCAAGAAACGAGTCCCTAGGGTTCTTTTCTCCTCTAAGTTTGACCAACTCTTTAATGAAGATGAGAGCCTCCAAACTGTTGTGAAAAGTCGAATGCTGCTGTCGGGGCGGGGGACGGGTTGGTGCAAGGCTTCCAAGGGACTCAGGTGGATTTCCAGCAACCACACTGTCCTGCCTGCAGGACCGCCTCCTTCCTTCTTCTTACTTGGGCCTGAAACTGCCTCCTGCTGCTCTGCTCTTTGGACTGTCTGCCCACAGCTTGTATTCCTGACCTAACTGGAATTTCGCAGTGGGCCTATGAAGCAGAGACAGAGCAGAGGGAATTGTCCTCATTTTTCAGGGGCAGGAAGTGAGGCCCAAAGGAAAACACCAGGCTGAGCCTAGGAACCGAGACTCTCACACTCAAGCTCACTGCCTCTCGAAGCCACCGGGGGAGTATTGGGACTACAGCAGTCCCATTTCATCCCCAGGGGATACGTTTCAAGGTCCCCAGTGGATACCTAACACTCTACATGGTACTGAGCCCTACATATGCTATGTTTTTTTCCTATCCGTTCACACCTTATCCCTTAAAGGGAGCACTTTACAGCTTCCCTTAGGCATGTCCGAATTGCCAGCATCACTGCTCTTGTACTTTGGGCCCATTATTAAGTAAAATAAGAGTGACTGGCACACAAGCACTGCCGTACCTTAACAGTGGATCTGATAACCCAGCCGGCTACTAAGTGACTAGTGAGCAGGGAGCGGGTCCTGCTTGGAGCTGCTGGACAAAAGGATCCAGGACAAAGCGGGAAGGTGCAAGACTTCATCGCTCCTCAGAATGGCATGTGATTTCAAACTTATGACTTGCTTATTTCTGGCATTTTCCTTTTAATACTTTTAGATGGTGACTGACTGCAGGTAACCAAAACAGTGGGACGTGAAAAGGCAGATGGGGAAGGACTGCTGTGATTACCTGACAGTTGTTCAGTTCCCATAGGACCTGGGACAAGGCCAGGCCACAGAGCTGCCTGTCCCCACCCAGGTCTGGGTGTGGCAGGTACCTTGTTTGTAGGGAGTGTCCAGAGGCTGTGGATAGAGGTATGATAGTTGTCCGGGGGCAGGCCAGATGATGGGTGTGCAGGGGCAGGGCCCAGCGGGCTGCAGACGCCAGTAGGGGATGTGCGTTGAGAGCCCCGACCAGCGTAACTCCTTTGGCAGCCCTTCCCTTTCAGGTCTCAGTCTTCCTATCTGGACACTGGGAACCGTCTGGGAGACCTCTGTGGGGTCTGGGTGGGGTCTCCCCGGCTGTCTGAGTCTCAGTCCCCAGACCCAGCTGGTTGAAGAACAGGGAGGTTGCAGAGCCTCCCCCCCCCCCATGCACCCTCAGCCCCCAGCTCCCTCAGGCCTCCCTTGAACAGAGGGGGCTGAATTCTACTGCTTTTGCCATTTTTGCTCCTGGTTGATGACATTAAACTCAGGGGTGGCTGAAACACTCACACACAAACCCACACAAATGATTTCCCCCGACATTAACATATTTCCTTTTGAAACCCTGTGAGGCTTTTCTCCAAAGTAATGGATTTCCCCCACCCCCCACCCCCTTGTCTGGGCCAAATGTATTTAAATCTGGTCAGGAGATTTCTATCAGCTCAGCAGGGCTTCCCTCCTGTTTCCTGGGTAAACCAGCATTCTTTTTTATTCTCCCCTTCAGATCTCTAGGTAAAAGGGAGGCTTTCTATGTGAAAGTTTTACTGGGACAGACAGACCGACTCAATATTGCTGGGAGTCTTTGATAGCCAGGAGCACAAGCTCTGACTTCAGGGGGCTCAGAAACGTCATCAGCTGAGGAGGGGGAAGAGGACAGGATCCTGCTGGAACAGCCCTTTGAAATCCCCTAAATGATGTTTCATGTGCTGGCGCCTTTTCAGCCCAAGCCATACCTTTGGCATCAAAAGCACCTTTTGAAAAAAAAAAAAAATTAGCTATTTTTTAAGGCATAGAAGGAGTAAATTTAATATTAAGTCCCAATGGTAGAAATCTTTGAAAAGGCATTTTTGGACTTGGGAATCGTTTAATACTCCTCCTGATCTAGCAGCACAGGCTCCCCCGCCTCCCCCTCCCCCTTTAATTCTTAATCTTCCTCTTTCCAAATACTGGGCCTTTGTGATGGCAGGTCAGGGCCTGGCATCCCATCGGGATGCAGCGACTTCTAGCAAATGGAGCACATTTCATTCTACCCAGACCCCCCAGCTTTTAAAGCACTAGCCAACCTCTGAGATTTTCTTCTAGCTTTTAAAGTGCCAGTTTAGGTGCGAAGAAGAGATACTGAAGGAATTGCTAGTGCTGGAAGCTGGAGCCACAGCCTGGCTCCCCGTGGTGAGAGCACCTACCACCCAAGGGCCTGCAACCTAGAGGGACTAGAGTGAGGGAGAGATGGAGAACCAGCCCAAGTGGATCCTGGACCACCCACAGCCCAGGGGCTCACCCAGCTCAGCCGTCCTGGCTCTCCTAGACCAGACGGGAAGTGACTTGCCAAGCCCTGATTCTTGAGGGGAGCTCCTCTGAACCCACACAAGGGTTTCCGACCTGCCTTGGGGAGCCCCTTTCCCTACACCTTCCCCAGACCAAGGCAGCCAGGACCACGGACAGCTCTGGTGTGTCCCGGTCTGGTTGCAAGGACACTTTGCACCCTGGCCTCTCTCTCAGAGTGTTAAAGGGGCTTTGTTGGACTAAAGTGAGCTTACCTTTTGGGATAGGACATCATGTTTTTCCACACAGGATCCAGAATTGAGGCAGATGGTTTCTGAGGGAATCCTAGGGGTTGTGAGGAATGAGAAAGGAAAATGTGCAGAAGGACTCCTAGGTTTCCTGCCTGGTGGCAAAGGGACACTACTGTGGGAACAGGGAGGTGGAGGTGGGTATGTTCAGTGTGGGGAGAGGGCAGTTGGGGGTATTCCTGGGTGAGCAGAGCTGTGTGGGAGACCATTGAGGCCGCCATTGTATCTCATTTAAATCATTCTGACTGTCCCATCTCCAATAGCCCATCCCTTGCATGGTTAGCTGATTGAACTTTCTCAAGTGCAATTCTCATATCACTCCCCTCCTTAAGACCTTCCATGGCTCCCCATTTTCCTCAGAATAAAAGACAATCTCCTCATCCTGGCAAATGAGAGACCTTTGAAGATCTGGCTGATCAACCAGCCCCATTCCATTTCCTGACTGTTTCAGGCCTGCTGTGCCCCTCGCATGTGCCGTTCCTCGTCATGCCTCCATGTGTCTGCCCTGCGGTCCTCTCAGCCCAGAGCCTCTACCCCTCTCTCCTCCGGCAAATATCTGCTCTTTGGTCAAGACCCAGCTCAAGGGTCACTGCGTGGTGAAGCTCCCCCAACCCCCCCATCCCTCAGGCATTGTGTTTCCAGCGCTGGGCTAAGATATCCCAACAGCATTCGTTTCTTGCATGTGGCTGTTTGTATTATACCCGTCTCTCCCCAGTGCCTGGGAGCTCTCTAAAGATAGAGCTGAGTCTTATTACTCTTTGTGTCCTTATTACCTAGAAATCCAGCCCAAATTCCCTCCTCCAAGCGTCAGTAAATGCTATCATCCCCATCTTACAGGGGAAGAAACTAAAGCACAGAGACCTTAAGTAACTTGCTTAAGATCGCACGGCGAGTAAGTGGAAGACCCCCAAGAAAGAGAGATCGGTAGGAGAAAAGGCGTGTCTTGCAGCTCCAAGACCGTTTTTGAAGCGAGAGCTTTCAGAGATGATCACGTGGGAGCTCTTCCAAGCAAAGCCTCCTTCCCTTGGACATTTTCTCCAATAGGGTGGCTGCCCCAGATTCCTTGAGTGTGGTCACCTGGGCCCAGGGCATTCCAGGTGTGTTGGCTGGTGCAGTTGGGCAACCTGAGACTGTAGAGGGGAGAAGAACCTGCAGACAAGAAGAAATGGGGGAGTGTACTCAGCACTCTCTGGGTCCTGAAAATACTGCCCATGCCTAGTTTTGAGAAGGTGTGGCAGCTCCAGGCCACGGCTTCTACTGATTCAGCCCCCTCCCAAGGCATTAGCCCTTTATGACTTCATATTAATCTGCAGGCACTTATTGCTCTGCAAGGCTGTTTTGACAAAAGTTCATTATCAAGACTGCTAAATGCTTTTAAAGCATTGATTGGGGGAATTATTACATCACTGGGGTAGACACTGTGTTTGAAGATGGATGGTGTTGCTCAGACCATCTGAAATTTTCCTTCTTTTAATTGGATCGATCCCCAGAATAAACGTAGTTTAATTGAATTTTGAGGAAAATTGAGCAGTTGTTTGTGAGTCTCTGTCGATAGGCATTATTTCAATTACACGGTGATAAGTGAGCGGGGGTGGGGTGGTGGTGGTGGGACGGTGTCGGCAGGATTGAACTCTGCTGTATGCCGGACTGGATGAAAATTTCCCTGAAGTGAATCCCACCTCTGGTCCTGCTCCTTCAGTAAATATTAGTGAATGTCAACTTTGTGCCCCAGTCCAGCTCTCTGTGGATTCCTTCCTAGGGGGTCAGAAGCCTCATTTGTGCCTGTATCCAGATTCTGACTCAGTCACTCACTGGTGATGTGGCTTTGGGCAAGTTACGTGCATATTCTAAGCCTCAGCTTCCCCACCTGTGAAATAGAACTATGACGGCCCCCATTTCTTGGGGTTGATACAAACATGCATTTAGATTATGCAGTTACTATTCCTTAGTGGTATCTGGAAGGCTGTGCGAATCTAGCGCCATTCCAGAAAGGAAAGCAACTGTGAACGTATAGAGATGTCAGAGAATGGGAAAAACCTTACCGTTATCATTGACCTGTGTTTTAATCTCTACAGTTTTAATTTATCGCGGAGTTCTTTCTCTCCCTTTTTCTCTGTCTCCTCTCTCTTTCTTGGGCATGCTCTCTCAGGCTTACCTCCTTGTCTATTTTAACACCTTTCCCTCAGTGCCCCCACCCTGACTTATTTAATTGCATAGTACAGGGTGCTGTACAGTGTATACTACGAGAACCTAAAAGTCCAGCACATCAGGAAAAACACCTGTGAAGAGGCAACATTTCATCTGAGACCCAGAGAATGAACAGGGTGAGTGAGCAAAAGCTCTCTCTCTCTCTCTCTCTCTCTCTCTCTCTCTCTCTCTCTCTCTCTCGTTCTCTCTCTCTCTCTGTCGTGTTCTAGGCAGAGGTGACAGCACGTACAAAGGCCCTGAGGTGGAATGTGAGATGTATGAGGAGCTGCCAGCAGACCAGTGTGGCTCCAGTGTGGTAAGAAAGGGAGGGGCCAGGTCAGTGAAAGACCACATGTGACAAAGTGAGAAGCCTGGGCTCCAACCCAGCCCCATTGAGCTCTAAATCCACACTCACCCCATTACTACGTGTCATCTGATCAGTTCTTCTTCCGTCTTTTTGGAAATCCCAGACAGATCAAAGCTAAGGGACTCTGTGTCCCCTGCTGCCAGCGTCTGGGAGGGCAGCAGTGGGCTTCGTTGAGGTAAGCGGAGAATCTTTAGATTCTTCACCATGGAGCATTTCTAAACCATCAAACCTTTCTCTCTGAACACTGTACCTCTCTTCCAGCTTCACCAAGATTCAGAACTGGTAATCAAAGTCTGGGCCAGGGGAGCCTCCACTGGGGGCAGTTTGTCCCCGTGGGAACATTTGCCAGTGTCTGGACACACTTTTGATTGTTATCACTGGAGGGGAGGGCTACTGGCATCTAGTAGGCAGAGGTCAAGCATGCTGCTACGCATCCTTCAGTGCTGTACTGGGCAATATCTGAGCCAAAGAATCATCAACTCAAAATGTCAGTAGTGTGGAGGTTGGAAACTCGGCCCTGGACAATGCTGGACAGTGGCCATCGGCCCTTTACCGCTCACAGCTGCTGAGCGGAGAAGTCAGAGGGCCTCTATTTTGCCAGCCATAGCAGGCTTCTTGCTAAAGATACTCCCTGTTGCTGGCTGGCTTGGGCTCCCTAGACCCCCACCTTGTCCTGTCCTTGGAGAGAATTTCCTTCACTGCTTTCCTCTACATCCCAGTATTCAGCTGTACTTGACTTTAAGTAACACTTCTGCTCTTGTTAGGAGCTTGAAGACGCCATGTCTTTAATCTCCTTTCCGGGGTTCAAGTTCTTCGTGGCTGTATTCCTCAACCCCCATCCTCTCATCAGAGCTAAGTACTTGGATAACACACACCCTGTGTGATGTGGCGTAATTTGGATATTTTTCTCACTTGTCACTAATTGCAAACAATAAAATAAAACATCAGATTGCTGCCAAGACTGCATTGCCATTGAAATCAAGTCCATTTCCATTTAAACAAGTTTGAAAAACACACTCATTGAAAACAAATGTGTTCCCTGCACATGAATTCAGATGATGACAAATGTTTCTTTCTTTCTTGCTTTTTTTTTTTTTTTTTTAATTTCCCGGAGTACATCTTTCTCCTCATTGGGAATTGTGAACTTCTTACAAGTGCCTTTGTAACCTCTGGAGTCAGCTTGAGGCCTGACTCTGTTTCCCCGGTCACTCTCCTGGGGATGGGGTCCAGAAGAGGGCAGATTTTAGGCGCTGCAGCCTCCCTGGCAAGAGGGTTGAGTGAATGTACCACCACAGATGAGCCACTGCCATGTCCAAAGCCATGGCTCTGTGCTGACCACAGAATACAGGCTGATGTTCTCCTGATGACACTTGAGGCCTGTCCTCATGGGGCTCCTGTCTACCCATTGAGCTTTCGGCCTCTTCTTTGCCCCCCTAAACTTTCCACGTTTCCCTGAACACCATATATCTTTGCAGAGATTATTTCCTCTACCAGAAGTGCCCTTGCAGTTCATGCCTGTAAGGTGGTCACCTCCTTCTGGATCCGACTCAGAGATTTGGCTTCCTCTTCGGGGATGCCCCATTCTCTGTATTCTCAAAGTGCCACGTCCACCCCTCTATTGGAACATGTTCCACAGGGTATCCTGAATGCGTATTTACTCAGATAACCCGAATAAAACCAAGCCCCCATGTGGTCCAGTCTCAGCATGGCGTCACACCCAAAGAATCACGTATTACAAGTCAGAGCAATTTAAAGCAATTTAAATCTTTTCTTGGTGTGGCTTAAACAATGTCAGAGAGGATCCAAATCACAGTTCATAGCAACATTTAACATTCTCTTTCCTTACTCGTAACTCTGGCTTTTATCTTCATCCTCCTTCCACAGCAGCCGTCATAATTACCTCCCTACTGAAATTCTTTCTAAGCTCAACCACTCATGACTCTTGATTTCCTGGTTACTCCTCTTCTATCTTAAGTCCTTCTTTTCTCCTTAGTGGGTTTTCCTTACTTCCCCCCCCCCCCCCCAAATGAGAGTAAAAAGGTCCCAGGGAAATGACTGGCAGACTCAGAATCTCCCTGATGTAGTAGGAGAGAAAGAGGGTCAGAATGGCCAAAGATAAGCTTCTCTGCAGCAGCCTGGAGGTGGGGAGGTGCCTGTTTGTCGCTGCTGCTGGACTTCAAGGCCGGATCTGCATTACATTCATCTGGGTCTCGAGCCCTGTGCTGAGGGCTTCTTACCAAATAGTCCCTCAGTGTTTGTTCCCACAACTCCCCTCCCCCAGGAAAACTGAAGCATCAAATTGGGCAGGTGAGAAAGGATTCAGGCTCAGCCCAAACCCTTTGGATTGCATATTGGGGGACTTGGGACACGTGTGTACGGTGACACCAGTTCTTGTCACCACCCACGAGGGCCTGCATTCTGATGGCGTGTGTTTTCTTTCATTTATTTCTTTCTTTTCCATGGCTCACCCTTGTGTTTATTTTTCATCTGTGAATGGATAAGTTATTTTTACATGTTCTCTGCCTTTTGCAAC
Organism: Rhinolophus sinicus; assembly: GCF_057876585.1. NCBI lineage: Eukaryota > Metazoa > Chordata > Mammalia > Chiroptera > Rhinolophidae > Rhinolophus > Rhinolophus sinicus. Next base: position 15,707,811 of record NC_142513.1, read on the forward strand.
AGATTTTTAATTATCCATTTTCAATTGTTTTAACGTGAACATATGAGCAGCTACCGAAAAGTGCAGATAAAGGCACCACGTTTCCAATTGTCTGTCACAATATTTGCTTTTTGCGAAACGTTCCGGGGATGTGGCCTCCTGCATCTATATCTTGTAGGCTGTTTTGGAATTTCTTCCAACGGCATGTCCAGTGTTGTGAACGCCAAGAGAGGATTTGGAGCCTGTACAGTCGTTGTTGTTGTTTTTTTGGGGGGTGGGGGTGGGTGGGGTCCCTGGCCAAGCTGTGTGTATGGCAGGAATGGAGGTGGGATTGAGTTTAGGTAGAGGGCATCCAACATCCAATGACTGGTGTCCAAGGGGTGGGCTGGAGATTCGTTCATTAATTCATTAAACGATTCTTACATATATACTCTGTGCTTGGAAGCCCAGATCAGGCCTAGGAGTTTATGCAGTGACTGTCTAAGCCTGGAAACAAGTACTGACTAGGGGCTTTGGGACATGGCCAACTCGGGTTTGCATGGGAGTCTGGCGGTGTGCAAAAAGGCTGGCGTATACACAGGATGGAGTTCTGAGGCCTAGACTTGTGCATGGAGTGAGGGGAGGTCTTTAGACCTTCCGCTCTATCCCAATGAGAGAGGAGTATTCCATATCCCCAGACAGGATTTTAGGTATGCGATGGATTTCATGGTGGTTAGGCAAATATTTCTTACTTCTCTTCCTTCCTCCCTCCCTCCTTCCCATGTCCGTGGGAGGAGTGTACTTATTTGTTCCATTGAATTGGACTTTGCCATATGTCTTGCTTTGGATTCATGAAGGGTGGAATGCACTTCTTTATTCCTAGACTTTGGGCTTGGCTATGTGACTTTGGTCAGTGGAATATCAGCAGAACCCAGTATCTGGCCTGGAACCCAGCCCAGCCAATTGTAGCATAGAGCAGCCAGATCCCAGATGATCTGTAGACTGTAAGTGAAACATAAATGATTATTATTGTATGCTGCTGAGACTTTGAGGTTGTTTGTTACACAGCAGTAGCTGGCTGATACAAGGGTCTGGCTGGCACAGCAGGCTCCTTGAAAACATATACCAAAAGGCTTTGCAATGATTTTAAACCAATGCCTCTTTGATAAATACACAAATCTCCTACTCCTCACCGACTCTAGGTTAGAGATGAAGACATACTCCCAAGGGACCGCACTCTCTTATTCCTTATGAGCGTGGCTGTCTTCTGGACATCTTCACTGGCCAAGATGTTTTTATCAAGCTTTATTTCTTATAGTTTGTGCTATGAAAGGAATAGATGGGATTTTAAATTTCCAAGAAATCCAATAATATTAGGAGACTGAGGATACTTCTGAAAAGAGGCATGTCCCCTGACCTGAACTCCTTGAAGACAGGCTGAGCCCAGGAATGGGCTGGAGGGCAGCTCTACCCCAAGTTGACCACTGCAGGCCGGGGTGTTTGTGGTCCAGTCTACTTCTTCCAGCAGGGGCCTGTGCATTCAGAGGTAGGGTCTAACTACAAGGTCTGGCTTGATATTTGGAGTCAAATAAGAGCCCAGCATCCGAGAGATAGACTGACTCCCAAATAGCTCAGAACCACACTTGATTATGCCACCTCCTGTTTGGGCTTCCTGTGGCCTCTTTTTATTCCCAGGACCCACCATGGTGGGCATCTATAGTCCTTATACCTGGACATGTATAAGGACTACAGGTCTTCTCAGGTACCCCAGAGACCTGAGCATGACCTCAGAGGCATAGGCAGAGTCCTTCCTCCCACAGCTCAGAAGTGTCCATACTCTTGTGGTTCCTAAGGACTAAATACGCTGAAATATCTGAGGTCAGCTTCCTCCAGGAAGCCCTCCCTTAACCTCCCTGATGGGACATATCTCTCTGTTTTATACTTCTTTAGCACCTTTCAATCTTAATACTTGTTTGGGAGATTGTTCAATATAAATGTAGTATAATAATTAAAATATTATAACATATAATAGAATCTACTCATGAAATCTGGTCCATCTCTCCTATATTACAAACTGCATGAGGGTAGGGGCTAGGTCTCTCTATGCTTGCTGTTTTATTCCCAGCACCTGGCATCGTAGTTTGCCTACAGAACATAATCAACAAATATTTGATGAATAAATCAATCTTTAGTTTGGTGGTATGTGTCTTACCAGTTTTACCCTCACTGACAAAGTCTCAGGATGATCACCGTGGGACAACAATGACAACCACGGCCACAACAAGTGCTATGTATTGAGCTCTGGCTACGCACTGGGCGCTGAGCAAAGCCCTTTTTAGACTTTGCTCATTGAATGTTCACAACAGCCCCAGGAAGTGGGTTTTATCACTCCTATTTTAGAGACGAAGGAATTGAGGCCGAGAGAAGTTCAGTCACTTACCCATCGTTACACAGCCAGGATGTGGGGAGGCCAGGCTGAGAACACTTGGGATGCTGTATCAGGTTCCTATTGCTGCTGTAACAAATTACTTACTGGCTTAAAACAAACACAGATTTATTGTTTTACAGTTGCAGAGACCAGAAGTCCAAAATGGGTTTCACTGGGCTAATATCAGGGTGTCGGCAGGGCTGTGTTCCTTCTGGAGGCTCTAGGGGAGAACCCGTTTCCTGGCCTCTTCCAGCTTTCTGAGGCTGCTTACATTCCTTAGCTTGTGGCCCCACCTCTATCTTCAAAGCCAACCATTTTACATCTTCAACTCTCTCTCTCTCTCTCTCCCCACCCCCCACCCCCGCCGCCACACACACACACACACACACACACACACACACACACTGCTGCCTCCCTCTTACAAGGACCTTGTGATTCCACTAGGTCCACCAGGATAATCCAGGATAATATCCTCATCTCAAAATCCTTAATCATATCTGCAAAGTCCCTTTTGTCATGCAAGGTTTCTGGGATTAGAATGTGGACATCTTTGGGCAGCCCATTATTCTGCTGACCACAGATTCTTCTGTGTTACTTTCCTTGTTCAGGTGCCTCAAACAAATCCCAAAGGGCCCTCCCTCTCTCTGTCTGGGTCCATAAGACGTAAGTCTCAGAGCAGAAATCCTTGAACCTGCTGCTAGGATGGTGTAGAGGTCACAGGGCCACCCTCACCCCTTTCTTGGGAACAGAGGGGTGGTGGCAGCGAACCAAAAGGCAGCGAACCCTGCCTTTCGACATCAGCCCAGCGCTGAGACCCCAGCCCTGGGATGACGGATTCCTCTTTATGCCAAGCTGATCTTCAAGGTAACATCTGATATTTGCTGGCTGGCCCCGCCGGGCTGTAAGTCTTCACGTGTATTTTAGGACAATTAAAATGATGTGTTAGCAAGCAGTGTGTTTCCGCACGATGAGGAGTCTCTAGCGTTGTGGCTAGCTGAGCAGCTGGGTCCCTTGATCCATCAGAGGCAGCCAATGCCAGCCCCCAAGCTCATGGCTGATCTCCCGCGCAGGATGAATTAACATGGCAGATATAATTTTCCTGGGTCAACGTGCTTCACCCTGCAGATCTGTCTCTGTTCAAGCTCGGAGAAGGCTGACTGCACTCACCTGCTTGCCTGGTCTTGGAGACCTTGTCTGGGCCTGTCTGGTTATCCCCCCTCCTTCGCCCTCCCCCACCACACACATACACTCAGCCTCTATTTATAGCTGAGTGGCCCTCTTTCTATCTAGTCTAATCACCAAGGGGAGGGGAACACAATCAACTTGGGTGTAAAATTCTAAAGTCCTTTGGAAGATGCAATTGGAACATAATCCTGTCTGTTAACATTTCCCAGTTAATTATCATCGGCTGTATTTTTGGCATTAGGGCTGAGCTGGTGGGAGGGGGGTTGAGAGGGATGGAGGGTGGCATCTTTGTCACAATACCAGTTTTAGGAGTCGTTTATCTTGTCTTTTAGACTAATTATCCCAAACTCACCACTAGGCTGTCACACTTACATGCTCCAATAAATGTAGTTTTAAATCAGCCGCTGACTTTGCAGCAGGGGTAGCGGCATCCCTGGCTTGTGTCTAACTAGGGCCATCCATCTGTAATCATGGCACTGAGGGGAGGTGGCACTATTCGGGCCTCCATGAATGATCACGCTTATTTATATGCAAATACATTTGACAAATCAATAATGTATGATTTAGCTGTATGCAGGCTGGCAATCACAGGTGGGGGTTCCACCAAGGGTCTGTTTGGCATTTCCTTCCCCACTGCCACCCACTTTCAAGGTTTCCAAGTTCAAGATTTCTTTGTCCAGATTAAGGAACTTGCCCTTGTGAGGGACTTTGTCCCTATCTCAGGCTCTGCCCCAGTTAGGACTTTGTCCCTTTCTTAAACTTAGCGCATTATTAATTCATCAAATATTTATTGAGCATCTACTATTGTAGTTATGTCTCTCTATATCTACATCTATTTCTATTTGTATATAAAAAAGCCCTTGTATACCATTTACTACGTTCCAGCACTGGTCTTAAGTGCTTTGCATATACTGTCATTTAATCCTGCTAATGAAATAGATTCTATTCTTGGCTCCATATTACAGAGGGAAAAACTGAGGCCATATATTGTCCAAAGCCTATACAGCTAGAGAGTATCATTCTGGAATTCAAACCCAGGCAATTTGGCCCATATTCTCCACTTTTATCTGCTGGGCTTTGTTGTCAAGTGCTGTGCTAGCACTGGGGCCACAGCAGGAGACAAGGCAGACAGTCCCTGATGTCATGGAACTTTCATTCTGGTGGATAAGAGTAAGAGCAAAAATGAAATATCAAATTCTATGAAAGAACAACAAAGCCCATCAACGTACATGACTAAGATTCACGTGTTGTGATAATTGCTTATGGAGGAAAATGACAGAATGAAGAGAATAACGGAGTCAGGAAGCCCACCTAGTTGAGCACAGTGCTGTCGAAGTCCGGTCAGTCCAAATGGAGGGTGTTAGTCTGTCTTTGCCCACTCGTGGGGGCTTCTGATCTGGTGGGGGAGCCTGGCAGTAAGATATTCAGGAGCAGAATGTTAGGTAGTGTTTAAAAGCTGGGGAGGAGGTTGATGGTAGGGAGAGGTAAAGGGGGCATTTAGGGCCCAGAGAGAAGACCTTTGACACAGGTGAAGGGCTCCTTCACTCCACAGGGATTTACTGAGTAGATAATATGTGCCAGATGCCTTTTCTCAATTAACATCCACAGCAACCTTATGAAGCATGGGCTACAATTATCCCCACTTTACAGATGAGAAAACTGAGGCCCACTGAAGGTAAGTGACTTTGCCAAGATCGCCTAGCCAGTAAGTGAGTTGGGAGGCTGGCATTTGAGACAGAACCTCTGTCCAGTTCTCCAGTTCTAACCCTAACTCTAACTTTAACCCTAAACTGAATCCTCTAGAGTATGCCACATCCTGGGGCTCTTTCTCCATCTCTCCAGAGCAGCTTCCCAAACCCACCCAGACTCACCCACCCACCATTTCTTGAATACAGCAGACTTGGGACCCACCCCATCCAGAGGGGAGTCTTAAACCCCTTAAAATCTCCCCAGGGCCCTCAGGATGAAGCCTGGCATTCAGTGCCCTCTCTGGGCTCCAGCCAAACTGAACTTCATGTTTTAGTTCCCTGGGTTCCCCACACCCCTGGCCGTGGGCCATTGCACAGGGTATTCCCTCTGCTGAATGCTTTACCTCTTTTTCTTTGCTGAGACAACTGTCTTTCAAGTCTCTTATCAGTTGTCATTTCCTCTAGGAAGCCTTACTGTATTCCCGTGTACCAGACTGGCTGCCCCTCTTTACGTTTCTATTAATACTTGCCCCAAGTGGTAACCATCATCCTCCAAGATGGCCGCCAACTGTCTCCGCCCCCTGGTGCCCATGTGTTTGTGTAGTGCCCTCCCACATGGTATCAGGGTTTATCCATGTGACCAACAGAATACGGTGGAATAATGTTTTGCAATTTCTGAAGGTGGGTCCTAAAAACACTTCCTGTTTCATCTTGCTGTCTTGGATTGCTCACTCCAGGAAAAGCCAGCTGCCATGTTGTGAGGGCACTCAAGCAGCTTCTGGAGAGTTCAGTGTGGTGAGGAACTGGTGCCAACAGCCAGCACCATTTTTCCATACACGAGTGAGTTTCCTTGAATCAGATCCTTTAGCCCCAATTAAATCTTCAAATGACTGCAGCGCCAGCCAACGTCTTGACTACAATCTCATGAGAAAGTCCGAGCAAAAAATACTACCCAGCTAAACCACTTCCAAATTCCTGACCTACAGAAACTGTGATTGAAAATAAATGCTTATGGTTTTAGGCCACTAAGTTTTGGGGGTAATTTGTTAAGCAGTAACAGATAGCTAATACCTCTGATGAATATAATTTTCCATTTTGTTTTCTGTCTTTTATACACCGTGAGTTCCATGAAGACAGAGACTGTGTATCTTTTTCACAGTTGTGTCCTCAGCACTTAGCAAGGAGCCTGGCCCATAGCGGAGAATTGTAATATAATTGGTCAGTGAATGACTACCGAGGTGGGAGTTCCCAGAGGCATTTCAGGGTGGGTAGGGTCTAGGCTGGGCTTCCCAAGTCATCTCTCAGGAGAGAGCCTTCCTGGATGGACCTGGCCGTTTCCCACCCTCTGCTTACTTCTGTGCCATCCACGTGGTTTGGGAAGTCAGTGTGTGGTGGCTTGAACAAGCTCCCTTCTTGGTAGAAGTTTCCAGGAACCAGAAGGGAGAGGCAGGGAGCAGATATTTTGCTAACTTGAAAAAGCAGTGGTGGGCTGTGTCCAGATGACAGTGGGCTCATCAATTCCAGTTAGTGGCTCCCCTCCTGGCTCGGGAGATGGTTCTTGCCTCGTCTCCTGGTCTATTAATGCCAGCTCTCCCTGGTACAGGCGGCCAGGCCCAGCTCTGGGCTGGGGACACTCGCTTCCTGGGGGGCGCTCACAGCCATGAAATATTTAGTGCCAGGGACTTCCCCTCTCATATTTCTTCATATTCAGAGTGGCCACTCAATTGATATGTAAATAAAGCGCACCCGCACCGAGCCTGTCCTGCACTGCATTATTTAAGCCGAAAACCCATGCCTCATCTGTCATGGGGCCCATTGGCGGGACCCCGCTGGGCGCCAGGCAGTAAAGCCCGCAAGAGCCTCATCAGAAGCAGCGGGTGGTCTAGTGGAAGTTCATTTATGCATGAAATATTCAGCCAGCACCAGTGCCAGCCTTAAACATCAGTAATTGGGGGGTTTCTATTGCTCCTAACTAGTGCCTCTAAATTATTGCAAAAGACTGGCCAATTTTCAAATTACATATATTTGTCATGCTCTTATACCTTTCCTGAACTAACTGCAATGGCCCCTGTGTTGTAGCTGCTTGCACACTTACCGTGGTGAGCCGTGCCCAGTGGAGCTCTGCTCTGCAGAGCAGAAGCAAGTGGAGGCTGCAGCAGCCCAGCGAGCCCTGCTGTCCGTCTGCCTAACTCTCCTGATGGTGGGCAGCGCCCCTAACTCTGGTCCCCTTTAGTGGGGCCTTCTTCGTGTTTAGGCCAGGCGTGTAAGGCCCTGGGGTGCCTCAGGGCTCTCCTGAGAAGGGGTGGGGCCAGTGTCTGCCGTTGTGGGGACTTGCCGAGTTCTGTGAGGTCAAGCTCTCCTCCAACATGTGTTGAGCATCTTCTCTGTCCCAGGCCCCGTGTGACATCCAACAATGAGCTGAAGGACAGGTCGCCCCAGCCTTTAAGGAGGTCACAGTTCATAGCTCACCATCCCATTTAGGTTACTAAAGGATCATTGAGCACTGTCTTATGTTGGCCTCTGCCTGCCCTCCGAGGTGGGCCCTGAGATGAGAATGCAAATGCAGCTCATTTGTTTGGGAGGGGATCCTGGCAACCAGTGGTGGGAGTGGAGGTGAGACAGGGAAGAGAGCGAGTTAATACAGGAAGTGTTCATGAGCTGGGTGAGTGGGGTTCAGTCCCACGGGGGACCCCTGAGAGACGGCACAGAGTACATCTCAGAGTTATTCCACCCGAGGGGCGAGGGAGCTGGGGTACTTATCCAACAATGCCTGTCAGTCCTTTGGAGGGACATTTCAGAGAGATGCCCCCGGCTGTGGCTTGGGAGGGGCACAGATAAGCCAGTTTCCTGTCATCCACCCTAGGGTAGCCCCTGGGAACTGGCAGTATCTTATAACCAGCTGGCAAGGGAGTTTCTCATTTTTCTCTCTGAGTCTGGCGCAGCTCTCACGTGTGCAGGGACAGAGGAGGAGGTCCCTGGGGAGCTGCCCGGGGGCTGCTGACCTTTTGGACAAAGTGGTCTCGCCCTTAGTTGAATAGCGGAGCATTGGCAAGAGTGGAAGGGGCACTCATCATCTCATGACCCTTTTTGAATCATTTCTAATTATCTCAAGAATGCCTTCTCACCCAGCTGGCACCTCTCAGCCTTCAGTGCTCAGTAAAGTATCACCTCCTCAGAGAAGCCTTCCCTGACCACCTAGCTAAGTAGAACACCACCCCCTTATTTTTTGTCATGGTCTGCATTGTTTCATCCACAGCACTTGCCACCATCTCTAAGGATCTCACTACTTACCTGCTTTCTTGCTGTCAGTCCCCTCCCACTAGTGGGTGAGTTCCAGGAGGGTGTGACTAGCTCTTCTCCATTCCCTCTTCTTCTCCCAGGAACTCGCCCAGTGTCTGGCTCACAGAGGGTCCTCAGTAATGCTGTGGAGTGAGGGACCAAGTGGACGAAGGCTGTGAGATAGGTACTATATGATTCCTCCTGTCACAGATGGGGAAAATGAGGCCAAGACATTCTGAGGGAATTGTTCAAGGGGTGGAATTAGGCCTGGAACCCAGGTCCTGGCCCCAGTGCCCTCCAGCAATAACTCCCCTTCCGCCCTTTTTCTAAACTGTTGGCATCCCCCCAATTTTCAACATTAGCATCCCCTTGAACCATACCTGGGGAACCTTGAGGCCAAATTCAGCCTTGAGATTCCAAGAGCTGAAATGCCCATGCATGGGGCGGACAGGAAAGGGTGGGTTGAAATTGCATACTCCCAGTCGTCATGTTGGCAGGCCCAGGGAGAGGCTGGCATGCCTGCCAGCTCTGTTTCCTGCCCCTTCAGGGACACGGTGTCAGGCGTTGACTCCCAAGGCTTGGCTGCCAAAAGAATTTCTGATCCTGAGGAGAAGGAAGTATCTAAACATCCAAGAAACACTTCAGGGCCGAGACCCTTTTCTGATAAGCTCCTCAGAGGCATATCTGTGCTGGTAGTAACCATTTCCATATTGCCCTTTGTAACGGACTGGACTCTTTTTTTTAATCTCTCTTTTGAAAAGTGATGCAGATAAGTCTCCGTGGGATCAGGCCCTTTTTAAAAACTTTAAAAATTTTGATACAATCTCAGATTTATAGGAAAGTTACAAAAATAATTCAAATAATTGCTATATACCCTTTACCCAGATTCCCTGAAAGTCAGCATTCTACCACATTTATTTCATCAGTGTGTGTGTGTGCGTGTATAACATTTTCTTCCTAAACTGTTTGACAGTAAGTTGTGGACATAATGTCCCTTTGCTTTTAATATATCAGTGCGTATTTTCTAAAAACCAGGAAATACTCATATAGCCATAACTGCAATCGAATTTTCAAAATCAGGAAATTAGCATTCATACAGTATTGTCATCTAATCTACAAACTCTACTCTCCCCATTCATCATTTCAGGAGCCACCTCCCAAGTAAACTACTTGCATTTAAGTTCTTGTCTTAAATTCTGCTTTTGGGGGAATTCAAACTAAGGCAGCAGCCTATTGGGACTTTGAAAATGTCTGCTATGTCCCTTGTTTCTTTACTCACTCTTCCTGGACCTAGCTTCCAGCCCCAGGCTCATCGACTCTGCCCCTCAGACCCTTTTTCCTTCATCCTCTGGATGCATGGACAGACAGGGGTGCCACACCCCAAGTGAGGCCTGACCCTTGAATCTCCAGATTGCCACTGGACTTCACACCTCCTCTCTAACCTGGGACTTCACCCCTCCCCTCTAACCTGGGACATCACCCCTCGTCTCTAACCCTGGACATCACCCCTCCTCTCTAACCTTGGACTTCACCCCTCCTCTCTAACCTTGGACTTCATCCCTCCTCTCTAACCGTGGACTTCACCCCTCCTCTCTAACCCTGGACGTCACCCCTCCTCTCTAACCTTGGACTTCACCCCTCTCCTCTAACCTTGGACGTCACCCCTCCCCTCAAACCTTGGACATCACCCCTCGTCTCTAACCATGGACATCACCCCTCCTCTCTAACCGTGGACATCACCCCTCCTCTCTAACTTTGCAGCCACTACCGTGGCTCAGGACTCATCTTCTCCTGAAAGGACTGTTGAAAGAGTCCCAGCTGCCTCCTGCCCTGATTCCCTCTCCTTCAATCCATTTGCACAAGGCTTCTCAGTAAAACAATATGCAGTTCTATTTTTATGTTTCTAATCTGCTTAAAGCACTTTTTGACCTACAGGATGAAGCCTCGTTCTGCAGCCTGGCTCACCAAGTTCTGCCAAACTTCTTCAGTCTTTCCCATCTCTTTGCTTGTTCTGTCCAGGATTCCCACGTTCCTATAGTTCCCAAACACACCAGTCTGTCTCACGTTCCATGTCTTTCCATGTGCTGTCTCTCTGCCATGCAAGTGTATCTACCTCAGTGGATTTGGAAAATTCCTATGGATCTTCAAGTTTCATCCCAAGCATCACTGCCTCTTGGAAGCCCCTGACCATGTCCGCCCTTGCTTATTTCTAGCATAACATGTATTGCCCCGAATTGAAACTGCTCGTTCCTTTATCTGGACTGGAGCTCCTTAGCGGCAGGCTTGGTCTCACTCACACCGCATCCCCTAAGCCTAACACAGTGCTTGGCTCAGATGAGCACCTGGGAAATGTTTCTGTGGGGTGAATGAGAAGGACAGTCTTTTTGATCCAGCTCAAAGATTTGGACTCCTTTTATTCAAACCGCGTGCCTAAGTTTTATGCTCATTGGTTTGCTAAGAGATCTGGGGGCCGGCAGGGTCTCAGTCACATTGGTCTGTTTGGACAGCAGCATTGGTTGTCATTTTCCTCCTCCCATATCTCCCCAATCTCCACATTTGCTTCCTTTTCGACTGTCCTCGCCCCAACCATGGATGCCTACTTCTCCTGGATTCCTGAGCTTCTCAAACAAACTTGCCATTAATGCTTGCCTGATGCAAATGTCGAATGGTCCTATGTGGATGCTATTAAAATAATGAATGCAGAAGGGGATAGATGAACAAGGCTGGGAATCGATCTCGGACCCCCGATGAGATCATTAAGAACTGGGGGAAGGGCTGGAAGCGTCACTCGCACAGGTTGAGATTTCACCACTGCCTCTTCCTCCTCCATCAGCTCCTTTCCCCCTTCCCATCACCCCTTTGATTTATGAGCTGGAAGCTTCTCCCTCATCCATCCATTACCTTCAATGCAGCACTATCTCACCATGGAAAATCTATTCGAGTAAAATGGAATTTTTATCTTTGCCTGGGAATTAATGTATTTTGTACAAGATATTTTAATCACGCTTTCCTTATGGCAAGTATTATTGCATAAAAAAATATCTGCTCCAAAGACTCAACCAGGTGCAATGGAGAGCATGTATCTTGGCTCCTTGATGGAGGACACTTGGCAAGGAGTCTAGACTGGTCATTCCTGAGGGCTAGATATTGTGGGGAGAAGAGGAGGCTGCACGGAGGGGGTTTTGGCTGGATGATGGAGAGGGGCATGGAGAGCTCCTCAAACTCTTTAAGAACAATCTTTTATTATTGTCCATATGTTCTTCTTGGAGTCAAGTTCTCACATCCTTGTAAAAATAAAGAAGACTGTAAGTCTGATGATATGATTCCATTAAAAAGAGGTTGAGGGGCGGCCAAGACGGCTCAGTTGGTTAGAGCGCGAGCTCTGAATAATAGAGTTGCCAGTTCGATTCCCACATGGGCCAGCGAGCTGCGCCCTCCACAACTAGCTTGAAGGACAATGACTTGGAGCTGATGGGCCCTGGAGAAGCACACGGTTCCCCAATATTCCCAATATAATTAAAAAAAAGAAAAAAAGAGGTTGAGGAGGAGCATGATCTGGGGATAAGGGCCACAACTGCATAGGTCTAAATCGTAGCTGTACCATTTTCTAGAAGTATGGGGATGACTACCTGAGCTGCAGGAAAATGGCAATGACCTTAGTCACTACTTCCCTGCTGCACTATGAAGATCAAGAGAAAACATGCATGAAATTTCACAGCTCATGTCTGGCACATAGTAAGTCCTCAATAAATGCTAGTCTCCTTTTACCTCATTCTTTCCTGCCTCATTTGGATCCGGAAAAACATTAGGTCAAGTTTTAATCACTGTATCACAGCCAGGCACATGGTAGGTGCTCTGTAAATATATGTTGAGTGAAAGAATAATCTACTTTTTGGATCACTGACAAACTCAGCTCTTTCTTTGGCTTATAGAGATAAAACTTCTGCCAAACAGGCTTTCCAAGTGGGCTATAGATTTGCTATTCTCTCCACAGCCTACCTGGATTTTATTTTTCTATGCAGTCATTGTTTATTATGTCACTTTATTTAAATTTAATTCTTTTATTATATAATATGATATTTTCTATTTAAAATTACTTGTTTGCTCATTGCCTGCTTCTTCCACTGGATTATAAGCTTTGCAATAGCCCGTGTCTTTCTCACGTACCATTGTCTTCCCAGGACTTGGCACATAGTAGGTGCTTAATAAAATATTTGTTGAATATATTTATAAATAAGTGAAAAAATAAATGAAGCTGCTTTTTTTCTTTTTTTTTTTAATTGAAGTTTATTGGGGTAACAATTGTTAGTAAAGTTACATAGATTTCAGGTGTACAATTCTATAATACATCATCTGTATATCACATTGTGTGTTCACCATCCAGAGTCAGTTCTCCTGCCATCACCAAATATTTGATCCCCTTTACCCTCATCTACCACCCCACCCCCCTTACCCACAAACTATTGTCTGTGTCTATGAGTTTTTGTTTCTTCATTTGTTTGTCTTGTTCTTTTGTTGTTTTCAGTTTTATATACCACATATCAGTGAAACCATATGGTTCTGTATTTTTTCTGTGTGACTTATTTCGCTTAGCATGATAATCTCAAGATCCATCCATGTTGTCGCAAATGGCATTATTTCACCTTTTCTTATGGCAGAATTGTATTCCATTGTGTATATATACCACAACTTCTTTATCCAATCATCTGTTGAAGGACACTTTGGTTATTTCCATGTCTTGGCCACCTTAAATAAAGCTGCAATGAACATTGGAGCACATATGTCTTTATGGATAAATGGTTTCAGATTTTTTTGGGTAGATACCCAGGAGAGGGATTGCTAGGTCATATGGTGATTCTATTCTTAATTAATTTATTTTAGTTTATTTATTTTGATTATTTTTAAATTAATTTCAGGAGAAGACTTTATTAGCACAAGACAATGTAACAGTTAGACATTTATCATTTATATCCCTCACAAAGTGATAACCTCTCTCCCCCAATCTACTACCCCTCTGACATCACATACAGCATTACATTTCCACTGTGTCTATTCCTAATGCTGTACTCTACTTCTTGTAACCATATATATGTGTGTGTGTGTATATATATATATATATATATATATATATAAAATTATTGTTGACATTCATTATTGTTCAGCTTCAGCTTCAGGTGTACAGTGCAGTGATCAGGCATCTACGTCATCCCTGAAGTGGTCTCCCTAATAAGACAAGTGTCTATCAGATACCCTACAAAATCTTTACAACATTATTGATTACATTCCCCAAATTGACTTTCGTATCCCCGTGGCAGTCTTGTGGTTACTGACTGTGCTTTCTAATCCCCTCACCTTCCCCCTTATCCCCTCAGTTTTTCCTCTGTTTTCCTCAAACAGTTCTCTGAGACTGTTTCTGATTAGTTCGTTCATTTATTCTTTTCTTTAGATTCCACATATAAGTGAGATCATATGGTATTTGTCTTTCTCTGTCTGACTTATTTCACTTAGCATAATGTACTCTAGGTCCCTCCATATCATTGCAAATGGTAAGATTTCATTCTTCTTTATAGCTGCGTAATACTCCATTGTATAAATGTACCACAGTTTATTAATCCAGTCGTCTGCCGATGGGCATTTCGGTTGTTTCCATGCCTTGGCACATTGTGTATAGTGCTGCAAAAAAATAGGGGTGCATACATTTTTTTGAATTAGAGTTTTGGATTTCTCTGGATAGATACCTAGGAGTGGAATTGCTGCATCATAAGGTATCCCAGTTTTTTGAGATACCTCCATACTGATTTCCATAGTGGCTGCACCAATCTGCAATCCCACCAACAGTGCACAAGGGTTCCCTTTTCTCCACATCCTCACCAGCACTTGTTTGTTGATTTATTGATGATAGCCATTCTGACCGGGGTGATATTCTTAATTTTTTGAGGAACCTCCACACTGCCTTCCATAGCAGTTGCACCAATCTGCATTCGAAATTGCTTTTTTTCTTTGTTGATCCCTGCTTGATGGTATAGGTGCCAGGGAAACAATACTGGGTCAGTCCATTTGCAGAATAGCTTGTACAAAGGACTTAAAACTACAGTCAGAGAAGGTGGGGTGGCTGTGGGAGTCACTAGTGGAAAGAGGTGTCCTACGGTCCAATGTAAGATCTCTGAACATTGCAAAAAAAATGCTCTTTGTCTCTTCTTTGATCTGGGAGGGGAGGAGGGTGGTTTGGTTTGCAAAACACAGTGGGAGTGGGAGGAGGGAAGGGAAAGGGGTGACCTCTGGTAGCAAGGTAGGAGAGGGTGTTGCAGAGGCCTTCCTCAGAGGGGTAGCCTACATACCCGCTTTGGGAGGATGGGCCAGAAGGGGTGCTCCTCTCCCATCTGCCCCTGGTCTGATGGTTGAAGGGGGGGGGGCATGTGCTGCTTCGTCTCTCCTCCCTCCACTCACTAGAGCTGGTAGACTGGGGTGGCAGCCAAGGCTAAGGTGTGGCAAGGAGCCCGCTCTCAGATGGGCATAACTTGCAGAATCACAAAAGCTTGCCTCAGAGGCTCTCATTGGCTCACAGGGAGGGGTACAGGTTCTCGTGGCTGATGGGTTCAAGGGGGAAGTATCAGCTGTTCTGACTTCATCTCGCAGTGTGAATTGCTTCGGTAAACAGCTCTGGCCTGGCTGTTAAGGAGGAAAGGGCTGCAGGAGGCATGATGGGGTGCATTCGTTTATTCATCCATTCAAGGCCTCAATTAATTAATTCACTCAATTAATTTTTTTTGAGCACCTCCTCTGTGCCAGATACTATGTCAGGCCAAAGAGTTCAGTAATGCAACAGACATGCTATCTGCCAATATGAAGCTTATAGTCTAATGAAATAAAAACACTTGTAAGATAAATGCACGAATAAATATGTCATCACAATTGTGACCTGCTAGGAAGGGAAATTTCAGAGATATATATATATATATATATATATATATATATATATATATATATATATATATATATATATATATATTATATATATATCTATATCTATATCTATATCTATATCTATCTATCTATCTATCTATCTATCTATCTATCTATCTATCTATCTATATATATATATCAGTTCTCTATTGTCACAAAATTCTGTGTAACAAACCATCCCCAAACTTGGTGTCTTAAAACAGGGAGTATTTGTTTAGCTCAGGAATCTTCAGGTCAGCCTGTTAGGGCTGGTCGTGGCTCCATCACTCGTATGGCTGGTGGTTGGCTGTGGGCTGGCTGATTTGCATGGCTTCAGTTGGGATGACTGGGGTGGTTCATTTCTGTCACACATCTCATCTCCATATAGGGCACATTCTCACGATGAAGGTGGATGAGCAAGAGGTACATGAAAACATACAATGCTTCTTGAGGCCTCGGCTCGGTTCCAGGACATCATTACTCACGTCTGCTTCATCCTGTTGGCCAAAGCAAGTCCCAGGGCCAACCTAGATGTCCGTGGTGGGGAAACAGACTCCACCTCTGTGTCGAGAGAGGCTGCAGAGTCCTAGGCTGTGGATGAAGGGAGGAAGGGGGTGGTGAAGCCCTGATGCAATCGATCTATTGTAGCACATCCTGATCTAGTAAAATAGGGCACTTGATTTAAATCCGGTGGTCACAGGAGGCCCCTCTGAGGATGTGCCATTTCAGCTGAGCTATGCAGGATAAGTAGAAGTCAGCCAAGTGAAGAGAGAAGAAGGACATTGCAGGCTGAGAGCATGCGCTCTCTGTGCCCTGAGGTGGGCATGAACCGGACAGAATCAAGAAACTAGAAGTAGGGCCGCATGGCTGGAACCCGGTGAGGAAGGCTTTGGGTTGAGGTGAGGTCGAACGGGATGACCGAGGCCAGCCAAAGCTTGCTCTGGAGCTGCCCTGCCAGGAGCAGGTGCTCTCCGTGAACAGTAATCGTAATAGCGAATCACAAGAGCTCTAATTACTGAGCATCTACCATGAGCCGAGCCTGGCTGGGTGGATGGAGGATGAGACACTGTCCTTATCCTCAAAGGACTCACAGAGAAGTAGGGACGTGGCAGGTCACATGAGTGAGTGACTGTGTATGTGTGACGAAGGAAAGTGCAAAGAAAATATGGGGTCCTGCAGAGGAAGCAGTCGCCTTGGTGGGTGGGGCCCTGGGGAGGGGAACTGGGTCAGAAAGATGAACAGGTGTGTTGGTGCCGAAGACTAATGGCCTTCTGAATGGCGGCAAGTGTCTGAGTAGCCCCTGTGTGTGGGAGTGGCCTGAGGGGCAGTGTGGCTGGAGTGTGAGGGTGGGAGTTGGAGCTGAAAAGGGGACAGGCCAGGTTTTCAAAGGATGTTGGGCCGGCTGTGGGGTTTGGGCTTTATGTTGGGGACAGGGGAGCCCTGGCTGTGTCTGAGGGGTGGGACAGGATGGAGTTTGGGTTTTATGTCAGAACCACTCTGTTGTGTGTGTGCGTGGGGACGTACGTGTGTGTGGAAGCCAGAACTGCAGCAGGAGTCCAGACAGGCCTGGAAAAGAGCCGGGCAGCAGCAGTGTTGTGAGAGATGCCGTCTGGGGATGGGGAGCAGTAAGTTCGCTCAGACCCTGAGGGATCCACAGAGGAGATTGTGTCTGGGGCAGTGGGAGGTGGTCACGGAGGCTGGAGGGGTTCCCGGGCGACCTCCGGAACAATACGAGTGGGCAGAGCCTTTCTCATGCTTGATGTGTCCTCTCTGGCCTCAGCCTCAGAGAGCGGAGGCCCCGAGGGCCAGCAGGGGTCCTGTCCAGTACGGGACAGTATGGGAGTGAGAAGGAGGTGGTTGGAGGGCCAGTGGGAAGGAGGAAAGGGGAGCAGTGGAAGCACCCCCAAGGCCGGTCATTTCTGCATAGTGTCTGGGACAAGGAGGGCCTGGAGCAGTTGAATAGACTTTGGTTCCAATCCCACAGAATGACCTTGGGCCAGTCAGTTCACCTCTCTGACCCTGAGTTTCCTCATCTCCAAAATGGGTCCTCAAAATAGTATTCCCCTTATTCAGAGCTTGTGTGGAGCGGTCAATGGAATAGAGCCCGTGGAGTTCTCAGCATAGTTAGGCCGGTGGGTCCCAGTGGGGTTGCTGTATTGCACGTCTGCGGGAGGATGGGGGTGGGGGGGGCATCTGTGACATGGAAAACAAAGAGAATGCTGCCTTCTTCTGACTGATGCGATAAAACAGTAAGGATGGGAGACAAGGACAGTTGTTGGTCATTTGGGCCAGGTGACTCGGTGGTACTCAGCCTTACGGGGGTGGCTTGGCATTTGGAGGGATGCCGGCCTGTCCCCACACTACTCTCCCATTCCCATAGGAGCTGCCCATCTGTCAGGGGCTCAGGCTGTCAGGCAGGCCACTGAGGGGGCCTGCAGGCGAGGGACGCTTCCCCTGACAGGGGAGTCCTTCACTGTCAGCAGCCTCGCCTCCGTGGGTTAATAAAGCCATCCATCACCTTTCTCCATGCCAGGTATCTAAATGCCTGCTTAATACCACCCTGGGGGTGGGAGTAGGCACACAGAAGTTCCTGTTTGCCGTTTGACTCTCTGCAGAGGAAAATATTGGAGTGGGACCAGGTGTCGGCTACCTAGAGCTGCCCACACTGCTCTGGCCCACACACCTGCCTTTGACACAGGGTCCCGGATGCGCAGAGAGTGTCACTGAGTGACTCATGCCTGACTGCTCAAGGAAAAACACTTGAGAGGCACTAGCGGTGCTGTGATGTTTGTGGGAACTTAATGCGTTTGGGCTCCTGGAGGGAAGGTGAGGGGACGTGGGTTGATGAGCACCAATCAAATGACAGGCTTTTGTTTACTGGGCGCTTACTCTGTGCACTTTGCCTGCATTATACCAGGAGCTAGGTGCAGTTACTGTCCCCATTGTGCAGATGGCAGACTGAGCTCCAGAGAAGTGAGCTGTGCATGATTACACAGCCAGAAAGCACAGAGCTGGAATTTGAACCCAGGTCCGTCTAACTCTGGAGTCCCACTGTTAACTGCAGTACTTTGCTGGCTTCAGGGCCGGGTGCTTTTTCACAGTTCTAAAATCCTCCCAATAACTCTGTGAATCAGTGTTATTCTCCCCATTTTATGTATGAAGAGAAGGAAGTTCAGAGGGGCGATGGAAGCAGTGCAAGGTCACACAGCCAGAAAGCTGAGAGAGCTGGGATTCAATCCAAGTCTGTTTGATTCCAAACTAGTGTGTGTGTGTGTGTGTGTGTGTGTTTCTCTCCCCAGCAGACCCGTGTGTTTTCAAACCTTTGTAGCCACAGACCCTCCTTTTTCTAAAAAAGGAAAAAAAAGAAGAAATCTGATGTGGGATCCCTATATAAAGAGCAGGTGAAAGAGGGTGCACCCCTGGAACAAATCATCCCCAAACGTAGTGACTTAAAACCCAGTAACCATGTATGAGGTTTCACGTTTTTTTGTGAGTCAGGAATTTACACTGGGCACAGTGGGGCTAGATTGTTTCTGTTTCCTGATGTCTGTTGGAAGGCTTAAGGACTGGGGCTGGACTCGGAAGGGGCATTCACTCACTACTCTGGCAGCTGATCCTGGCTTTTGATTTGGGGCCTTATTTCCTCCCCATATAGTCTCTCTCCGTGAGCTAGTTTGGGCTTCCTCACAGCATGGAGGTTGGGTTCCAATGTCAGGCACCTGAAGACAGTGAGAGGCAGGCAGAAGCTGCACTACCTCTTATGATCTAGCCCAGGAAGTCATGCAGCATCACGTCCCATCTGGGTTCAAGGGGAGGAGGAAGTCTGGAAGAGCATGTGGGACTGGAGATATTGCTGGGGCTATTTTTGGAAAATACCATCTGCCACAGAGCCAGAACCAGGAGCTAGCTCACTGACCCCCTTCTTCCTTCCTTAGCCCCTGAGCAACCCAGGGATCCCAAAAAGTAATTAGAAAACTGCCCCATAATGTGTGGCCTGCCACACAGGTGGCATTTTGAAGACCAATCAATTCATTAGTCAACAGTCAATCACTTCTTAACTTGCTAGGCATTATTGAGGCAGAATTCAGCCTCGTCACTAAGCTCAGTAGGCGCTATGTAGTTCATTCTTCATTCATTCATTCATTCATTCATTCATTCATTCATTCATTCATATATCAAGGTGGGCACGTTACAGCCTTTAGGGAACTTGTGGTCAGGCGGAAGAGACACCTGCCAACTCATTCTAGGGAAAATGCTGAATAACTTATGGCTGCTCTCTCAGTGGAGCCTGAGCAGGAATGAACATACCTGGGGGCCCCAGAAATGCCCAGGACCTTCTCCTTGGGTTAGCCTCTGTATTCTGGCCCTCCAGATTTCCCTCTCTATGGCCCCCAGGACCTCTCTTGCATTGTTGTGGGGGTGGTGGCTTCCGCTGTGCCTGCCCTCTGGTATTGCCCCCTCCTGGCCAGCTCAACAATAGCCCCTGACTCTAGTTCCCCTCAGGAGACCTCCGATTCCAATCCACCCACTTCCCTCTCACTGGCTTTTTGACCAGCGGCTGTATTAGTTGAGATAATTCCGTCAGTGCACGCTTTTCTGTACCCAGAATGTGCCTGGTAAATTTGTTAAAGAATACCCCACGCTAACACATCATTGCTCTCCCAAAGTCATCTATCTTTTACTTTGGATTAATTCTCTTTTTCCCTCTCTCTTCACCTCCTCCATAAATCCTGGTGCACTTAATTAATTTCAGTTCCACTATAAGGTCCATAATACAGAATTGTTCAAGCAAACACAAAATTAATTATTCTATTTACAGCCTTCTCATTGAGAGGAGCATTTCATCTTTCATAATTACATTTTGGAACGTCCAATTATGAATTCAGGCTCCTGCTGTTTTGCATACAGGGACAGTCCCTGAGTGTCCTCGAGGTAGAGGAGTCAGGCTGGTGGCCTCTTGTGCCTTCTGCCACTGACCCAGGCATTGTTGGTTCAGCCCCTGAAGGACCTTTTAGGGAGACATTGAGGCAGGCGCAGGACGGCAAGGTGTAGAAGGGAGTGGCGCCCAGAGATGGGGTGAAGGGAAGGAAGAGGAGGAAAAGTGGGGGTGTGCCAATTTAATTGGGATCTCGTCCTAGCAAGAGACTTCAAATGGGAGCAAACAGATCTCTTCATCTTGCCAGGTTGGCAGGGAAGATTCTCGGCTTTTTGACAAGTCAGTGAACCAGGCACATGAGAGCCAGTTCATGCCTGGCTTTTGCCCTGCTCTCAGGCATGGACCCTAGAGGCCTGGCTTTCCCTCCTTCTCTCTGCCTTTTGGCCACAGGAGACCACTTTCGCGGCATGAGTTCACCAAACCATCAGGCTCTTGTTCAGACACTCCTAGCAGAGTGGGAGGACCACTCTCCCTGCTCCCCGAGGGCTGTGCTCTGCTTCTCAGATGGGCTGGGAAGGACACTTGCTCTCTGTTGAGGGCTCTGCTCTGGGTACCCCGGGGCTGGTCCCCGAGGGCAATTCCTTGGCTGTATTATGGTGCTTGGCCTGTTGGAGTTTTAAGGTACTGCAAGAGCCCCTGTTTAAAGGTTTTATAAGCTATATCAGTTTCCAAGTGACCCGTACGTAGATGAAATTAAGCATATCTGTTTAAAAGCAAGTCAAATAACTCCATTTAACATTTTTGAAAAGTAAGGTGAAATTTTTGGAGTAGGGTATGTTCCGCTGGTCCTCACTAGGGAATAGTGAGGGGATAGGCTCCCTGCCTCCCATCCCATCCCCCAGGCCTCCCTTCACAGAGAATGGGGTTGACTTCAGTGTAAGTGGAGTGTTTTTCTTTTCTTTAAAAAAATAATTCTATCGAGTTCCTGCTAAATGGTAGGCATCACGCTGGAAATTGTGCTGGGTACTTTGCATAAGTTGCTCATTTAACCCGCACAGCCACCCTGTGACTTTCAGAGGTGAATTCCTGGCATGTGGGAGCCTCACCTGGGACAGGTGTGTGCAGGTGACCATGAAGAGACTGGAGTTCCAGGCCTGAGTGGACTGTGAAATCTCAGGGAAATAATTTACACCAGGAAGGCAATGTTAGAACTAGACCCTGGGCTCAGACTGACTGTGTTTGAATCCCAGTACTTTATTTCTTAGGCAACTTACGTAACTTCTCTGTGCCTCCGTTTCCTCATGTGTTAAATTGGGATAATATTACCCATTGGGCTGTTATGGTTTCTATGAGACCATGCATGTAAAACCCTGGCTCAGATTGTGAAGGTTCTCACTAAGAGGCCATGTTTTGGTTTATCCATCTGTGGAATAAGTAAAGTTTGAGTAGAAGGGGACAGTGATGTCTTTTGGAAATGACTGCTCTGTCATAGTTCACAAAGGCCAATGCCTGGGGTGCGCTAGGACTTCAGGGGTGGGGCAGGAGTTAACGTAGAGGGATGTGAAAGGCCCTGAGTGTCTGCTGCACCTTCCACCTATATTTCTGTCATGTTGCTCCCTGATTAAACCCCTCTAACAGTTTCCCGGTTCACTTAGAATAAAAATACACCCTTTATATTGACATGTGAGGCCCACCCAGCTCCTGTCTCCACCTGCTCTTGAAACTTATTACTTCCCACTTCCCTCTCCTCTCTATGCTCCAGCCACGTGAGTCTGCTCCTTGTTCTCCCTGCTGATTTCTTTCCTGCCTCAGGGCCTTTGCACTGGCCGACCCGCCCCGCTCCCCGCACCCCATTCTTCCCACTGCTCTTATGTAGCATGACTGGTTTAGTTCAAGTGTCCTCTCTTCAGAGAACCTTCTCTGGTCACCCTCCCTGTAAAGTAGCCCTTTGCCCAACATTCCTCATCACATCACCTATTAATTGTCCTCATAGCCCGTGTAACTATCTGAAAGATCTCGATTGTTTTCTCGTTTATGGTCTGTCTCCAAATCGCTAGAATATAAAGCTGCATGACGGGAGGAGTCATGACTGTCTTCTCCATTCTTTATCCCCAGATTCAGGGGCGATGCACAATAAATATTTTCTAAGTGAACACTTTACCTCCATCCCCAATGTCACCACAGCAAGCTTGGGGAAAATGAAGACTTGGGAATGTCTTGGTTTGCGATTAGCTGTAGAGGAAATGGGCGAGGCTTAATTTTTCTTTTCAATCAGTTCCCTGATCTTGAGGAGGCTCCCTCCCACCTGCCAGACCCTGAAGATGTGGGGGGGAGAGCCATTGATTTATCTCATAAGTGAGTTTTTTCTGGACCTGCCCACACTGAATAATTACTTGCTTTTGTGGGCCGAGAATGCCTTTCTGCCGTTCCACCTGGTAGGTTTGTTTTGTTTGTTAATTAGCTATTAATTGCAAGGGCTCCTGGGGACTGGAGGTGAAGGGGAGGCCCCAGCATTGGGCTGGCGGGTCTGGGGCAAGTGAGACTGCTGCCTGGAATGAGGATGACCTCACTGGGCACTGGGCTAACTCATTTCGAATGCGGTCATGTCCAGAGAGTCAGTGAGTTCCTGGGATGATGAGGGATTTTGTTAATTAAGTCCCGTAAACACTACAGCTTCATTTCTAGCAGTGGGGCTGCAGCTGGTGGGTGGGAGCTGCTAGCAGCTGTGACAGAGGTTGTCCTTGAAGGAATGGGCCGTAGATGGTGGGACGTCTGAGAGAGCAGGGTGGGCGTTCAAAGGCAGAAAGTTCATCCTGGGTGCGTTTTTTTCTCCTTCCTCCTTTTTTCCCTTTACTCTCTGTAGGCCAGGCCTTGTTGGTGGGAATATCCCAATTGGGTGAAAAGTTAAGGCCTGTATGTTATTTGAAGGGAATTGCAGGGAGAGCACCCCTGTCCCTGCAAAAGCCCATGCTGGAACCTTCCATTTTGTTTTCCCTCTTCCTCTATTTCACCTCTCCCTGGACCTCACTTCCGTCATCTCTTCCATCTCTAAGGCCTACACAGTGGGTCTCTGAAGAAGCCTCTGCCCACGTCTCTCCATCTTCTCCAGCAGCCCGCCTTAGCCCACCACCATCTCTCTTCTGGAACACCTCGATTATCATCTTTCGGGTGTCCTTGTTGCGGCTCTTGGCCCCGTAATTGTTTCTCTACACAGCACCCTGCATGATCTTTCTGAAGTGAACATCTGCTTGTGTCCTTCCCTTGCCTAAAATTCTCCATGGCTTTCAGTTTCCTTCAGATAAAGACAAAGTCCTTTCTTAGGTCGATAAGACCCGGCGGAGCCCATAGCCCCATTTCTTCCCACTCTCAGTGCATACGTTTGGGACCAATTTCTTTCTTCTGCATTTTGTTATTTTTGGAACTAATAAGATTAAACAAAAAAACACTTCAGGTCTTTGAACAAGATGTCCTTCTCTTGAGGAACGCTTTCCACGGTCCCCATTAGCTCTCCTCCAATGCCTTTGTTTGGCTCACTCCCTACCTCAGAGTCCCTTTGTCAGGTCAGGGGCACCTCCCTGGGCCCCCTGGAGTGGCTGACAGCATGGAGGCCTTGACTGAATTAGAATGCTCACACTGTGTGTGCTAATGTTTGTCGTCAGACTGTTGTTCGTCCAGGGCCTGGGCCCGTGGCTGTCTGCACAGGGCCTGCCACCTAGTTGACGTTCCACACATATTTGTCGAGTGGCATTAATTCAACATCGAATTGCTCTGATGGAAAGAGGGCAGTGGGGTGCAAAGGTGGGGAGTGGTTGTTTCCCTGGAGGGCTGTGAGGAAAGGCTTCAGAGAGAAGGAGCTGAGTCCTGAAAGAAATGGTAGCAGGGATGACTGGTTCTAAATAACAAGGGGACACCTAGAGTACCGATTTCTCAGCAGAGTGAGGGGCATTGGGAGCATGTGGCGGCAAAGTCACAGCACTGGGGCAGGGGCAGGCTAGGTGGGTGGCCCAAGTAGGGAGGAACCATGTGAGGCTCATGCCAGACCTGTAAGCCAGGGATGGCCAGGCCTTGGGGAGCTGCCCCTCCCACCCCCAACCGCTGGATTCCCTAATGCATGCTACCTTCACCGAGGACACACCTTGTCACTCACTCCTGGGTTGGATTGCCTGTTTTCTGAATCTTGTCTTTCTCTTTCCTGGTGTATATTCTCATTTCGGTGGAACACCTTCACTAGTTATGGCTTACAAAAAGATACATGAGAAGTAAAAAACTAAAGACTTATCATATCTGAAAATGTCCCTATTTTATTCTCACATTTGATGAATATTTGGCTGCGAGTAAATTGTTTGTGTAGAATTCATTTTCTTTCATAATTTTGAAGCAAGTCTTTGGTAACCAGCTTCCAAACATACGTCCCGCCCCCCTCCCCCCTCTAGTAATTCTCCACTCTTGGTATTCATGCCCTGAAGAGTTCCTTCCCACATTTAATAAGGATGCCCTGTGTAACCATTGGGATACTATAGAAAGGATAGTCATCAGTGACATGTAGCTTCTGCCTTGCTCTCAGGATCACTCTTTCTGAGAGAAGCTAGCTGCTGTGTCATGAGGACACTCAAGCAGCCTTTTGGACAGATCCACATGATGAGACACTGAGGCCTCTGGCCAACAGCCAATATCAACTTGCCTGCCATGTGAGTGAGCGAGGCATCTTGGAAGTAGATCCACCAGCCCCAGTCAAACCTTCAGATGACCTGCAACTCTGGCCAACATTTTGGCTAGAACCTCATAAAAGACCCTGAGCCCAAACCCCCCAGCCAATCACTCCTGAATTCCTGATCCACAGAAACTGTGAAATACAAATGTTTATTGTTGCTTTAAGCTGTTAAGTTTTGGGTTACTTTGTTATGCGCAATAGAGAACTGTTCCATTGTCTTCTAGTTGTTGCGAAATCCTAGGCATTTCTGATTTCTGATACTTTATTTGATCTATTTTGTGTTTTTTTCTCTCTGCAAGCTTATAGGATCTTCTCTTTGTATCCAGAGTCCTGACCCTTTCCTAATATTTCGTTATAACATGCCTGGTGTGAGACTGTTTTCATCCTTTCTATAAACACATTCAGTGGAAACTCATATTCTTCAGTTCTCAGAAATTCTCTTGGATAATTTTAGTAACTTTCTGCCTCTATTGTCTCTGCTTTCTCTTTCTAGAATTCTTATCATTTGGAGTATGGACATCTTTGATTCTTTAATTTTCTCATCTTTTCTCTCCCATTTTACACTTTGTATTTTTTCTCTATTTTCTGGTGAATATCCCCCCTCTTTATAGTCTAACTCTTCTTTTGAGTGTTTTTTTTTTTTTTAAACAGATACATTTTAAATTTCTAACATGTGTCCTTTTTATGTGTCCTGAATGTTTCTTTCCATATCTGCATTTGTTTGATGCAATCTTTTTTCTTATCTCTCTGAAGGTATTATATATACACAATTTTTTATTACAGCTTTGTTGAGATATAATTCACACCACATACAATTCATCCATGTAACTATACAATTCAGGGGGCTTTAGTATATTCACAGAGTTGTGCAATCATCACCACAGGCAATTTTAGAACATTTTCATCACCGTTGAAAGGAACTCCGTATCGGTTACTCATCACCCCTCAATCCTCTCGTCCCTACTCAGGCTTAGGCAATCACTAATCTACTTTCTGTCTCTGTATTTGTCTGTTCTGGACACTTCATATAAGTGGGATAACATATATATTTTCGAATAGCATATTTTCTGATTTCTCCTAGTTGCTTGTCCCCCATTGGCTTTGGTCTCTATCTTCCATCTCTGGGGCCTTTCTCATGTACCTGTTGATCCTTGGTTGTCAATTCTCATTGAAGAAAGGGGCACTAACTAGCTGATTGGACACTTTGAGTGTGTGGGTGGGACTCGTTGATCCGAGCTTTCCCATTGGGTGACCTGTGGCTTATTTGGTAGCGCTATCTCAGAGGTCATCATTTTTAGGTCTCTCTTTTTTGGGATGGCTAGATTCCTAGAGAAGATTTTTTTTCAGTCTCCGACCTGGAGGAAAAGTTTTGGCTGTCAGTGTTTTGAGGGCCAAGTGGGAAAACCGCATGGGGAGGTCTCAATGTCTAATGTGTATAAGTTCACTTGATTCCCCTATTGCCAGTAAGGAACCCTGCTGTCAGCAGTGCCTGGTGTCCTTATTGTGGAGCTCCTTTGTCTTACACTCTCTGGAGAAAAATTCTCCACTCATCTGCGGAGATAGAGCAGGGGCAATTTGTTCTCTGGGAAAAAGGAGGGGAGAAGATCTAGGGATCTGACTGCTTCTTAAAAATATTTTAAACCAACTTTATTTATATTTATTCAACAAACATTTATATAACCACTACTATGGTCCAGATGCTTTATTCATGTTTAAAATTTTATTGTAAAAATACTTCACACGAGCTCTACCCTTTTGACAGATTTTAAAGTGTACAATACAGTATTGTTATCTGTAGGTACAGTGTTGTATAGAAGATCTCTAGAACTTACTCATCTTGTAGAACTGAAATTTTATACTCATTGATTAACAGTTTCCCATTTCCCCCGCCTTCCAGCCCCTGGCAACCACTGTTGTGTTCTCTGCTTCAATGAATTTGACTATTTTAGATACCTCATATAAGCGGGATCATGCACTATTTGTCTTTCTGTGCCTGGCTCATTTCATTTCACTCAGCATACTGTTCTCAAGGTTCATCCGTGTTGCTGCATATCACAAGTTTTCCTTGTCTTTTTAAGGTTGAATAATATTCCATTGTACGTATATACTACATTAAAAAATCCATTTGTCCATCGATGGATGCTTAGGTTGTTTCCATGTCATGGCTGTTGTGAATAATGCTGTAATGAACATGGGAGGGCAGAGATCTCTTCGAGATCCTGACTGCAGTTCCTTTGGATAAATACCCCGAAGCGGAATTGCTGGATCCTATGGTAGTTCTATTTTTAAGTTTTTGAGACACCTCCATATTGCTTTCCGTAGCGGCTGAACCATTTTGCATTTCTAGCCAGGTACTTTCTAAGCTTTTTATAGATTCTCCTTTTATATCTTCTTTCACTCCCCACTTACAGTAGTATTTGATGCCTTCAATTCCTGAGCCTTTTGGAAATCGCAAGGTGAATCAGGTTGGTTCTCAGCTTTCCCCACTGCTGGCTTCGGATCCAGTTTTCTCGGGTGTGTTAGTGTAGGTCCTTCCAGAAGTAGACACCAAGCTGGGCTTAAAACTGCAAGAGATTTATTGGGGCAACACCTCTGAGAGGGAGGATCCTGGAGGCATCTGGGAGAGCCCTTAGACCATGATGCAGGTCTAACCACTTTGGAGGAGAGAGGGAAAGAAGGAAGGTTGGGTAGAAAAAGGCACTAGAATCTAAAGAACAAGATAAACAAAATAGAAACAAACTCATAGACACAGAGAACATTTTGATGGTTGCCAGATGGGAGGCGGGTTGGGGGTGAGCGAAAAAGGTGAAGGGATTAAGAAGTACAAATTGGTTGTTACACAGCCGTCATGGGTAGGGATACATAAGGAATCTAGTCAATAATATTGTACTAACTATGTACGGTATCAGATGGGTACTAGATTTATCAGAGTGACAGGTGGGAGGGGTTGGGAGACAGGGTGAAAAAGGTGAAGGCATTAAGTAGCACAGATTGGTAGTTACAAAGTAGTCATGGAGATATAAAGTAAAGCATAGGGATTATAGTCAATAATATGGTAATAACTATGCATAGTGCCAGGTGGGTACTAGTCAGGGGAATCACTTCTTAAATTATAAATGTCTAACCACTCTGCTGTACACCTGAAATTAATATAAAATAATATTGAATGTCAAAATAAATGAAGTAGAAAAAAGAAAAAGACAAAAGCAGAAGAATGCTGTGCAGTTCCAAGAAAGTTTCAGCAAAGCCAGTGGGGAGTTCTTGAGCCTAAACCAGCTGTCAAAGGCGCCTCATGTCTCCCAGAAATAGACCTGCCTTAGGATCTTCGCTGTGCTTAGCCAGCGGCTGGGAGAGAATGTGGTGATGGATTCAGGGCATAGCTGCTGGGGCAGCTGATCAATAATGACCCTGAAGTTGGAGATCTGAAAGGTGCATTCTCAAGGCTGGCACATAGCCATGTGAGGGCTGCTAATTCCCCCCCGACCCCCCAGTAAAATAACAGCAAAGGGATTTTCTTAAAAGGTGGTACACCTGAAATCTATGTAATTTTACTAACAATTGTCACCCCAATAAATTTAATAAAATAAAATTAAAAAAAAAAAAAAAAAAAAAAGGTGCGACACCAAGGATGGAGAGAATAGGAATGACAATAGCAACAAAGTTTCGGAAGTCGGATATATGCTTTTAACCTGTCATATTTACCCAGAATTCCTTCCAGATAATTTATTTCCAGTCCTCCTTGTTCTCTCATAGATGCAATCAAGACGACAAACTTCTGCTACGTGGGCTCCCTGCACCCCGCCACCGTGGTTAATATGGTTCTGTTTGTGACAAATACAGCCAGTTAGTGGCAATGGCGTGGAACAGCCTATAGCATCTCATGTTTATATCTGAGTGTGGTGTTGTATAAATGGAATCCTCATGACAGGAGCTATTGTACATGTGCACAGAATGGCTGACCAGAACTGGTGGGTCATTTCTGTTCTGTTCAACAAATATTCCCTGAGCCCTACCAAGTGCCTGGAGCTTGGAATATAGAACGCATCAGAGAGGTGCGTCCTGACTATAATCACACAGGACAGTAAGTGCTACAATGAGGTGGCACAGGGTGCTGTGGCAGAATAAACGATGGGCACCTAACTTAGTCTCTCGGGTTCATGGAAGACTTTTTGGAGGAGGTAGCTCGGTCTCAGTGGAAAAGTACGAATAAGCCAGGAGCTGCCGGGAAGGATATTTTAAACAGAGGAAACAACAGTGAAGAGGCCTAGTGTGAAATGCCAGCGTGCACTCCGGAAGCTCTGAGCAGTTCAGTGTTATTAGAGCGTAGAGTGTCAGGAATAGGGGGAGGTGTGGCAGACTGACCCCAAGGACTGTGGAGGTATTTAGGAGTAGAGGGCTTATTCGGAAGGTGATAGCTTATCCGTTCATTCCTGGGAGTTTGGGCGGCACCCTGAGCCTGTCGTTATCCCAGTCCCCAGTACCCCAGGTTTTTCTGGAGCTCTCGCAGATGCACGCGGTTATCGGTCTTGGCTGACTGTGGACATCTTCCCGCGATGGTGCTGCCCTAACATTTCACCCTGTCAGACGAAGCTTGTGCCACCTCGCCTCGTCGCCCCTCCCTAATTAGAGAGCCCAGAAACATTATCCTTTTGCTGGTATCATCTCACTCTGAGGCCCCCACCTCTGAGCTTGCTAAATTGCACTCTACACTTTCTACCTTGCAGGAAGCAGGCGGCTGGGACCCCCTGCCGACCCCAGCTTCTGCTGTCTGGCTTTGAGGAGAGGGTGCCTGCTTAGAGTTTCCCAAGTACCTGGGGAGTCACCTGCTTACAAGAGGGGTGTTGAGAAGGGAAGTGTGATGGGAGTCAGACAGGCATGGTGCTAATCCTGGCGGAGGCGCTTACCTGCTGGGTGACCTTGGGCAAATTCGTTCTTTCACGAGCAAGCATGGGCTGACGCCCTCTCTGTGCACAGCTATATGCCGGGTTCGGGGGAAACAAGATACTCGAGAGACAGATACTCCCCTAGAGACAGACAGACCAGGGGAGGGAGGTGCTGTGTGAGCCAAGGAAGACCCAAGCCCTGCCCTTACTTGAGAAGGTGAACATTATCATGATTCTACAGTAGAGAAATCTGGGGCTTGAAGAGGTCACATGACTCACCTAAAGTCCCTGTAGCTCTGTCCTGTACAACTACCACCGTTTCCAAGGTTTGCCCAATAATGTCCTTGTGACAGCAGCAGCAGCCCCAGACCCACTTTCTACTGCCATTGCCCAATTCCTTCTGCTTGTGGAAGGACTGGAAGTTTCCGTGAGCCTGGAGGGATGGAGAATGCCCCAGACCTTAAAGTGGAGCCACTCGGCATGGGCCGGGAGGCTGTGTTGGTGGCCTGAGATAATTCTAGCCCCTTTTCTTCACCCACAGGACAGTGGCTCCCATGTCCCTGGGCCCTGGGCAGATGTACCCACAGTTAAGGTCTTTTGGTGGGGACCATTAGGGCTTCTCTTCTTGGCATATCTGACCAGGAGGGCTGGGCGTGTGTGCTGGGCTGTCAGGAAGAGTTATCTCCAGACAGCCCCTCGGCCTGCCTGCTTTCTCCTCCACGTTCCCCTCCTAATTCATTTTCCGCCTTTAATGTACTGTTGTGGAGCTTCCTCTCCCATTAGGGCCTGTAATGTGCACCGATTCCCTTCAGCTTGACTGCCCTTAATAGGCAGCGTAAATAGAATTTAGTGTGGCGTGCACTAACATCTCTATCCATTGTCCGGAGATTAAATACTTGCCACCGATGGTTCATGCATCATCAGCCCCGAGCCCAGTTTCATAGCTCCCAACCAAAGGAGGATATTAAATTAATTTGCAGGTTGCTTTAGCAAAACCTAACAAAAAAAAAAACCTCCAAGGGAGAAGAAAGGGGGCGGGGCTGATGCATCTGCCCACCATCCATCATGGGCTGGGGGTGGGAGTTGTTAGACTCCAGGGATGGGGTTTTTGTCTGTCTGGGGCTGGGTCTTTCTGAGGACCAACATGATTGTCCGTCTACTTCCGTCATGGTTCCCAAACCTTGGTCCATGGCCAGCCCTTCTTTCAGCTTTGGAATCTGGTCTGAGGTGTGGGTGAGAGATGGAGAAAGGGACGCGGGAGCTGTGGGGCCTGAGTAGAGAATGCAGGGGCTGCTTCCTCCTTCTTGCGGGTGTAACCAGAGCACGACATGTGAAATGCGCCCGTGGTCTTGGTTAGGGAAATCCCCGCAATCTTCCTGTGGGATGGCAGGGATAGAGGTCCGCGCAGGCCCTGTCTGGGGTCCGGCTGGGGCATTTACCCGCTTTGTGCATTGGATGGTGGTTTGTGTCATGGGCCAAGTCACAAGAGGCAACAGACCTGCAAACAGACAATGATGATTCAGGATCCCTGTCCTATTGGCTCTCTCTACCTTGAAGCAATGCTCAGGGCAGGAGGAGGCAGGTAGGAGCGTTTGACTCACCTCGGCATAGTTGGAATTGAAGTTCTAGTCAGTGAACGGACCAAACAGGGTAACCACTCTTCCAACAGGAATGGTGGGTGGATACATGACAAGCATGTCACCTCCTCCACATCGGTGCCCTGGCAGACATCACTAATCAATTAAGCCACTTCCCCAGAGAGGGACAAAAGCCTTAGGATCCTTTGCAGCACAGCACACGAAGGCAGCTATCACTAATGGACTGGAGTTGGCACAGAAGTTTTGAATGGACTTTTGAGTTGGAAACAATTGTGTTTAACCTGGGGTGTCCCTGGCAGACTGGGCATAGCCACCCAGCATGACCTGAGCTTGGCCCATGTGGCCATTTTTCCTGATAGGAACTGATAGAACCGGCCAATTATTTGTTTAACTCCAAGCCAAGCTCTCATTTCCACTCAGGGTTGAGCAGGCACGGAAGGTATGTGGAGCCTTCTCTTTTCTTAGGTCTTAGCAGATGCTTCCGGTCCACGGTCCTGACTTTTCCTGCATCACAGGAACGTGGTGGGTCCCTGTGGCTTTGGAGGCGAGGGAGCGGTCCTGAGTGGCAGCACAAGACTCCACTGCGGGCTTTCAGTTGCTCCCTGATGAAACCCTCCACCACTGGCCTCCATCACGGTGGTTTATTAATAGCTTTTTACACGATCATTTGGACTAATTGAAAATGGGAGCAATGCTAATATGCCCCTTACATTTCATTCTTTTTTATTTAAAAAAGATGCTAAAAGCATTTATTGAGTAGTTTCTGGGCAAAAGAAATAAAAAGGTCTCCCCTCTGGCCATTGCAATGGTGTGATATCCTGCCATCACCCCACGCAGGGGCTGCTCGTGTTCATTAGTGTGATTTAAGGGATCCAGGTGACCCCGTTATAAAGCCATCAGTGGGAGTTTCTTGGAGACATCCATGGTGTTGTGAGCTCTGCCTGGTCCTGAAGGCAGAGAATGGGTGGGACAGGATGAAGGCTCTTTGGCTGATGTCCCTTCACTGTGCCCCTGTGTGGTCTGGGTGTGATTGTGGTATGGGCGCCACTATGGGAATAAATGGACTCCCCCCGCCCCATTCTTCTGTTTTTCTGGTTAGGATTTAAAGTCCTGGGAGGGTGAGGTCTGATTAGCATGGTTTGGAGGTGGGGTGCTGGTTATCCTCTATTTGCCCATCCCTCTCCCATGTCCTATCTCTGCCCTTCTCTGGGTCCCAAAAGGCTGACCTCCCCACTTGCTATGGGCCTCCATTGGGTTTGGCTAATGGGGGCATTGGCAGGAGATCAGAGGGTGGAAGAAGAGAGTGATTTGGTTCTTTCTTCTGCACTCCCTTCCTGCTCTGGTGTTTCATTAGCTCTAGCAGTCTCTGTCCCTGTGGGACTCTGTGTCCTGCTGGACAGCCCCCTCCATGGTCCCAGCTCTCCCTTCAGCCCCAAGGGTGGGAGCAGTGTCCCACTGCTGCCTCTGCAAGCAGTCCCCTTCATCAGAGCTATGGCTCTGATTCCAGTTGTCACAGTGGAAGATGATCACAGTCCCCTGAAAGGTGATCCTGGTATCATTATCCAAGGAAAGGAGAATGAACGCTGGCTGGTCCCCAAATCGTCAACTGTCCTTCATATCCCGGCCCCACTCTGGGCCATAGGCTGAGCCACGAATTTGGCTTCTTCCCTTCGGATGGGTGGCTTGGGGACTGGTTTTTGGCTTAATCTGCCTCTGGCCATCTGGGTACTGACTCTGCTCAAAGAGTCCTCAGCCCACTCCTGGTTCTCTGATCCTATCCCCAGCCTGGGGTTGTGTGCCTGTGGTTCCAGCGGGGGTGGCTCTGGCTCCCCTCAGTCACCTCCAGAGCCATCTCACAAAACCTTCACCTCCATATACAACACCCTCTTAGAACGCTCCTGAGATGGCCTGACCCAGCTGTTCTTCCGTTGAGTACACCAGAATAAGTACTGGTGGCCACAGGCTGTTTCCAAAATCATGTCTGCCCTCAAAGAATCAATGTTTGCCCTTACCAGGGCTTCCTGCACAGCTCTGAAGGCCACAGGCAGTACTGTCAGAATACGTGCAGGGCCTTCCAAGGGATCCCTTTGAGGCCAGCACTGGGATATGGATGAACTGGTGGCTGTTAACCAAGTAGCTACTGCTCATGGGTTGTGTGCACATGTACTTGAAAGTACACATGTGTGCATGTGTGTGTGTATGTGTGCATGAGTGTTCTGGACAAGAACCCTTGTGGGGAGGGGAGAACTCACCAAAGGAAAGCTCTCTGGACTCATCTTGGAGGGGAGGGAAGGCCCCAGGACCCACTGTCCTAGGTCTTACCTCATCCTGGCTGGGGGGCAGTTAAGGACAAGCTGAGGACCCTGCCAGAGCAGCAAGAGACTGGGTCAAGTCAACAAGCATCCACCTAGGGCCGTGCCAGGCGCTGTGCTGGGCTCGGGACGTGAAATGTTGACTTGGAGACTGGCTCCTTCTAACTTGGCAGTGACTTGGAGGTCTTCTTGGATCCTCAGCATCTTTATCCGTAATAGGACTAATGTCGTCTGGGAGTCCTGAGATTCCATGGTCCTGGGAGTCAGGAAGAAGCCTGGGTTTCCCAACCTTGGCACTACTGGGATTTTGGGTTGTATAATTTTTTTGTTGTGGATTGTCCTGTGCACTATGGGCTATTCAGCAGCATCACTGGCCTCTACCTACTAGATGCCAGAGGACCCTACCCCCCTAATTCTGGTCACCAGAAATGTTTCTAGACCTTGCCCAATGTCTCTTAGAGGGTAGAATTGTCCTGGCTCAGAACCACTGGTGTGGAATGCTGATTGATGCTCACATGTGCCTGGCCAAGCGTTTCCCCAGGGTCCTCTTAATGAACAGACTTGGACTCAATCACGGCTCTTATAATCCTGGTTCCGAGGCATGGGGCCTGCGCTTGCACCAGCCTCGCTTCGTGAGGCAGTGGAACCTTCTCCGCAAGCCTTCCCTGTTCCAGGAACTGAGGTCTCATTTATTCAATAATCAGAGAAGTTCTTGACCTGATAGCTGGAGACCCAGTCTTGTAGGTTGAGACAGGGACCCAAGGGCATGGGGGGAGGGACACGGTCGCGGGGGGGGGGGGGGGGGGGGAGGGGAGGGGAACTGGGTCTTTGGAGCGGTCACCTCTTCATGTGCCCTTGGGCAAGTATCTCAGTTTTCTCATCTTCAAAAGGGGGAGATAATGGTAACCTGCCTCCTAGGAATCTTAGATCAGTCAGGATTCTGGAAGGACATAAATGGCACACTCAAAAGGATTCCTCAAAATGTACTGCTGAAGGGGCTATTTACATGGTGAGGCCATCTGTGCTAGTGAGAGCAGAAAACAATTGCCCTCCTATCTTACCAGGTTGAAGGGGCAGGGAGGGAAAGTGAGAGTCTTGGAACCCCTCCTCCTTCCCCCATCTAGGTCTGTAGTATAGAAAAAGTCAGCCATGGCTAGAATCACCACGTCCCCTGTAATCTCTTACAAGTGCTTCCTATGGCCAGAAACCAGCCCACAGCTGGAGGTCAAGGGAGTCCGGGTGACGCAGCAGGTAGAGATCAGCTTCCCGGGGGCACCGGAAGTGTGCAAGAAGGTCCGAGCTTAGATCGGGGCAGTGGGTGGGGGTGGCGAGCAGCCAGCACAGTTGTTAGGAAAATGAGCGTGTGGATCTCTGCGAAGTACCCAGGGGCTCCAGTGTGCAGCCCAGAACGTCTGCTAAATGATCTCCGCTAGACTCAAGGGCTACAATCCATTAAATCAGCTTCTGTAGCCCCTCCTGGGACCTAGGGCAGGGCTCTCTGGGAAGATCCCAGGTTTGTCCTTTTGGAGCTGGGAAGACTAGACTGCTGTGCCCCCCCCCCCCCCCCCCGGAAGATGTTAGCCCAGGCTGCTCCCTGCCCCCCACTCCCAGACACATCAGTGGAAGCTCACCCTGGGCCTCTCAACCCTAGCCAGACACAGCCTTCTGGCTTCACCATGCATTCCTCAGCCTTGCGCTTGTCACCTGCCTCCCCTGGTTCCCTTTGGCTGGGAGGCCTCTAAACCCTCTCTTGGGGAGAAGGTGGCAGGGTCTCTGTCCTGCCCTCAGAGTCCCCAGGGCACTGGAGTTTTCATGACACACTGGTGTGGTTCTCCTTCGCTTTTGTGAGTTGCTTTTGGGATGGTGAGCCCCAAACGGGCTCCCGTGGGGCCTGTGCTCCTAGCTGCCTAGCTGCCCCATCAAGGGACCCCGAGGTTCAGAGGGGGTGACACAGAAGGAGAGGCAGAGGGAGCCAAGGAGGCCACGTTGCAGGAGCTTTCATGCTTTGTTCATCATGGCTGTCGCTGTGGGCTGCCTTACGGGTGGACGTTGAGCTGCCCTCAGTCCCGGGGCCCATCCATCGGAAGGGATCGGGGGTGCTGTGAGGGGTGCTGTGGGGTGGGCCTGGGTTCAGCTCCTCAGGGTTTCCAGCCCTCTCCCCAACCCACACCTACCCCATTCATGGCTCCAGGGAGCCCTGGACGCCCTCCCAGGTCCAGCTAGTCCTGACTCCACCTAGGGCTGCCAGATAAAATACAGGGCGGCTACTGAAACTCAGATTTCACATAAACCGTGACACATTGTGTAGCGTAAGTATGTCCCAGCTGTTGTGTGAGACATAATTAAGCTGAACAATGGCTTGTTGTTTAACTTCTAAAATTCACATTTAACTCGGTATCCTGCGTTCTTTTCTTTTATGTTTTTGGTTTGTTTGTTTGCTAAATCTGGTAACCCTGCCCCTGCACTATCTCTGGCCTACACCTCCTCTCTCCATGGCCCCCAGAAATAGGGGTTTCACTGCAGCCTCCCCTTCCTTCATGGTTCTCTCACAAGTGAGGTCCAGGATCCGAGTTTGAAGAGCTCTGAGATGGGGCCATTTCAGACCCATGAAGCCCCCCGTCCTGGTGGGTTGAGTCCTGGCTCTTATTGACCTTTGTCTGGGTTAGGGGTGATGGAGGTGCATGGAATGCGGCTGGACACCCCACATGCTGTGGAGCTATGACAGCACAACTGACCCTCCTGCTGCAGCCTGCGCGGGAGATGTGCCCACATGCAGATGTTGTGCTCAGCATTTGACTTGCCTTATTTCATTCTACTCTCCCACGGCTCTGTAAGGCTGGTGCCAGTAGTATCTTTGTGTAAATTAGGAAACGAAGGCACAGAGAGGGTAAGGGCTGGCCCAGGGTCACACAGCAGATCCGTGGTAGAGCTGGGTTTGAATTCAGGTCCGACTCCAGGACTGGGCTCTCAGCTGCTGGACCTCACTGCCTCCCTTTCCAGGTCCTGGCCTTGTGGCTTCTGAGGGTGTCATCAGGCCTGGGGTCATTGTGTGGAGGGAGCTGCAGCTCAGGAAGGAAGCTGGCTTGGGAACATTTTCCACCCCCCACCCCCACCCCGTGCAGCTGTGTAATGAGCCCACATCTGTTACCACCACATGTTGCTCAGCGCTACGCAGATGTAAAGTCTCAATTTTTCTAATTAGCAGCAACACGAAGTCTATCTTAATTTTCTCCTCCCCTCCCTCTAATAAACGTGATATTAACAAGGTTACACGTCTGCGTTTTGCTGGGTGTAATTGAATCAGGTTGCAGATTTGATTAGTGGGGGTGGGGTACCGGGGTCTGGTCAGGCTGAGGGGCTGGGGGAAGGAAGGGGCCAGGTCCCAGGGATGGACAGGCCTCAGGATGGATAGAAAGAAGAAGAAACAAGAAAGTGAGAGGAGAGAAAAGAGAGGGAGAAAGATGGAAGGAAATAGACAAGTAGAGGATGAGATAGAGACAAAGACAGAGAGGCAAAGATGGTTTTAGTAGATAGAGACAGAGGAAAAGACAGAATAATAGAGAGAGGGAGGGAGAAGAGAGAGAGAAAGAGACTAAGGGAGAGAGAGAAAGGGGGGAAGGCAGAGTGGGTGAGAGACAGACACCGTGAGTTGGTGGGGTGAAGACAGAGGGAGAGGAAGAGAGAGAGAGAGAAAGACACACACATGTCACAGGAATGAGCAATAGACAAAGAAACAGGAAGACAAACAGGAAGACAGAAGGGTCACAAGCAGAACGGAGAGGCAGTCAATGCCCGCCCCCTGCTCAGACCTTTCTGCAGAGCTACCTGGACAGAGCCCCACCCAGAGGCTCTGCGAATGCCTGGGTCAAGGTGGGACAGGCAGCCACTGAACCACCCCACCCCTGTGCAGCCTGTAGGCCTGAGTTCTGGTCCTGACTCTGGGTGACCAAGGGTCAGTCAGCTCCCCTCTCCGGGTCTCACTCTCTCCGTCTGTAAAAAGGCGTTTCTAAGTCCCACTCCCTGTGCTGAAAGTCTAAGGTTTTCTAGAGGCCGCCTAACCCCAAACCCAACCCACCGCACTTCAACTGGGAAACCTTGGAGGGGTAAATGGCAAAGGTTCTGTCACTTGCAAAAGCTTCATGATTCGTGACTGCCGCTGAGATGATACCTGGCAGCATCCCTTGCCAAGAGGCACCCTGGACAGAATGCGGGGTGTGTGTGCGTGCGCATGTGTGTATGTGTATGTGTGTGTGTGTGTGTGTGTGTGTGTGTGTGTGTGTGTGTGTGACTGTAGTGGGACTCTCTTGCCTCCAGTGGGCCTCTAAGCCCTCTACCCTGTGTGACGCCCATTTCAGCAACTGTGTTCCCACGGGTACCCCCACACTTTCAGTGCCTTTCAACTGGAGAAACCCAAGGCTCTGGTCCTCCAAGGCTCAGTGCCCTGTCCCTGTCCACCATCTACCATCCTCTCATGTTTCTGCAGCCTGGATCACGACTGGACCCAGAGCAGTGCATGT
Source organism: Rhinolophus sinicus (assembly GCF_057876585.1). Classification (NCBI taxonomy): domain Eukaryota; kingdom Metazoa; phylum Chordata; class Mammalia; order Chiroptera; family Rhinolophidae; genus Rhinolophus; species Rhinolophus sinicus. Next base: position 15,746,188 of record NC_142513.1, read on the forward strand.
CCTTTCACACCTCTGCACGTTTGCTCCCTGCAGTTCCTTCAGCCTGGAATGCCCTTCCCTGCCTTGTCCCCCTTGCTCTGTTACACCTTAACTTACGTGTCATTTCCGACCTGGGACCTACCCTGGTGGACTGAGGAACTGGCTTCTTCCTGAGTGTGATCACACACTTCTGGCCTCGTTTTCTAGTGTCAGGTATATATCGATGCATTTATGGGACCATCTCACTCACTGTTTCTACCATTGTACCTGGCTGGCACCTGGTGGGTGCTTGGTGTGTGTGTGTGTCTGTGTGAAACTGTGATCAGATGTGTGTGCACACAAGTGACGGTGTGAGCAGGAGGAGGGCCATGGTGGCTGCAGCAGTGTGGCAGTGCTGCATTCCTGCTGTGACAATTTCTCCCGCTGATGACTCAGTCCCCAGGGCCTTCAGAGGTGCTGAGCGGCTTCTGTCAAGGGGCAGTGGCTTTTCCCCCCTCGCTTAAATGAGATATGAATAATTGATTTGCCTCCTGAATAATTAATCAGATATTCAATAAGGAAAGTAATTGTTTGGCACATCCCCCATGGATGGCCTGGCTCAGTCGCTGCCCCACTCAGGCTAGGAGGCTGGCGGGGGTTATGGGCCCATAAGGAGCCCAGTGCCAGCTGGGGGAGGTCACCTTGTCTAACACTCTGGCACTGCCGTCTGGTTCACCGTCCCCTGGGAGGCCACTGCCTACCTCCATATGCCAGCCAAGACTTGGGTCTACAGTCTGTCTTGCCCAAGTTGTCTGTTTATCATGGCTCCTTCACCGCCCATCCCAGCTCTTCATCTGGTGCTGGCACCCCATGGACACCATCCCTTCCAAAGGATGCTCTGGCCCAGGGGCCAGCAGAGGGGCTGTGGGTAGGCTGCATGTCCCCACGGGCACCCCTCTTTTCCTCTTCACACTAGTGCAAACCTGGGTGGTGTCACCCACTCTCTGTGCTGCAGGGCTAGGCTCCTTAAAGGAATCACCCCTAAATGGGGGCACAAAAGTAGGTAACTAAGTATGGCTGTGTACTGAGCCCAGGAAAACCCCGAGAAGTGCCTCTCTCGCGGGCCTCCTTGGGCTTGCCTCTCTTCCAGAGAGCCCTCTTCTTCTAGGACCCTGTGTGACTTCCCACCACTTTTCAGGGACCCCCCCACCGCCCTCTATCTATAGGACCCATCCCTCTCCCCAGGAGTATATTTACCGTAGTCTGTTTCAAGGAACAGCTCCTTTGGGGGCTTTAGCCCAGAATGACGGCCTTGGATGCTGAACAATTTGGGGTGTCTTGAGGCCCCAGTTTTGTCCTCAGCAGGGTAGGGTGTCCTAGTGGAGTCCCCTTGTGATTGTACTTCTGTGTGTTAGGCCAAACAGACGTACACGTCACACATACCACACAAACACACACACAGACACAAATGGAGCCCAGCAGCTCCAATTTGCCTTCCTTGGCTCACTGCTCTCTGCGTTTCTGTGTTTCCTTCAGTGTAGGGTTGCCGAGGCCACTGGTGTCACCTGTGAAACCTCTGCATGTCCCCCAGCAAGTGCCTGGTTTGTGACTGCTCGCTCACCCTTGCTGTGCCAACACACAGATGGCGAGTCAGGGCACTGACGGTGGGTGACTGGGGCTGGGCATGGGGTTCAGGCTGGGGATGGAGGGGCAGCTGGGAATCCACACATAGACCCCAGGCCCATGTCTGGGTCTGCAACGGAGTGGCCAGAGGTTCTGCATTTATTTATCTGACAGTTGTTTACTGAGCACCTTCTGTGCGCCAGGGACTGTTTAAGACACTAGGGATACAGGCGTGAGCAAGAAGAGGAAACTCCGGCCTCTCGTTCAGTGAAGGAGGTGATGACGAGAGAAAAGCATATAGTATATTAGACAGTGGTCATTGCTAAAGAGAACAAAGAAAGGGGCGAAGGGGATATTGAGTGTTGGGGCAGCGGTAATATTTTAGATAGTGTTTTAGGGCAGCCATGGGCCAGGCAGAGGAATAACGACCCCATTAGGTATTTCTAACCCTCTGGTTCAAAACCCTCTAGCGGGTTTAACTAGGGAATCGGTTACACTGTGGGGTGAGGTGAGACACTCAACAGGGAGTTGAGGTCACCTGGAGATTAGCAACCGGGGGAAGCCACCATCCCCAAAACCTGGAGAGGTACATCTTGGTTGACAGCCATCTCCAGACGTGGCTTTCAGCATCCAGGTCTGCAGGGGACTTCCATCCTGGGAGCAGCTTTAGGATGCCCCCAGCTTCTGCTCAAAGGCCCCAGCGATGTGCCCTGCCATAAATCACCTCAGTGTCTTTATTAGGGAAATGTGGAGTGAGATGCTAACCTCTCAAGGTGCCTGTGCAACGAAAACGGCACCATGTTACCACTGGGAGAGCTCTGCATATGTAATGAGGGATTTGTCCTCTCCGCAGCCATCGAGAATATCCTGGAGTAAACTAAAAATCAACCTTCAGGGTGTGTGTGTCATACGTATGCCACCGAGTGGGCTCCAACTCCTGGTGACCCTATGAATGTGTGATGTCCCCAGTGTCCTGTCCTCAACAGCCTTGCTCAGCTCCTGTGGACTCACGCCTGTGGCTTCTTAAATGGAGTCAGTCCATCTCCTGTTTGGGCTTCCTCTCTGCCTGCTGCCTTCTGTTTCCCCCAGCATTATTGTCTTTGCCAAAGAACCTGCCTTCTCATCATGTGCCCGAAGTAGGACAGCTTCAGTTTTGACATTTTTGCCTCCAGCAATGTTTCAGGCTTAATTTACTCTAGGACCTACTTGTTCATCTTTCGGATGCTCCAGGGTGTCCATAGGGCCTTCCTCCAGCCCCACATTTCAAATGAGTCCATTTTTTTTCCTGTCAGCCCTCTTCACTGTCCACCTTTTGCATCGGTACTTAGTAATTGGGAACACGAGGGTGCGGACGATCTTAGCCTCGGTCTCTAACGACACATCTTTGCTCTGGGTCATCGTCCCTGACTCTCCCATTGCTCCTCTTAGTCAGCCTTCTCGTGATTTCTTGGCTGCAGTCTCCATTTGAACTGATGCCTGAACCAAGGTAAACAACCTTCAGGGTACCCCCGTAAAGTAGGACAGGTGTCCCCAAACCTGCCAATGTGGGGCATTCCTAGACAAAGGATCTTCCTTGGTATAAACTTAGTGAATGACTCAGGGAACATTCAACTCCAATTCTCGATTCACCTGGCTCTTTCCATGGGAGATGGCAGCCTGTACACCTGAACAGAGAAGTGGTTTTCTGAGGCACTTGGTTTTTCTAAAAGAGAAGAATGGGGGTGGGCAGTCAGGCCGGCTTGCAGATGCTGAGCTCAGAGCCTAGAGAAGATGCTACTGATGTCCTGCCTTGTATCTCCTGGGCCTCCCAGAGGCCACCTGCAGCTGCGGACAGTTCCCTTTGTCTCTTAGGCTCTATGCTTTCTTTTTCCATGCCTGAGGGTTCTCTCTGGTACCTGCTTAGCCTCCATCAGGAGCCATTTTAAAGTGTGGGGGAGATAACACCCCAGGCGCAATCCTCAACCTGCTCTTACTCTAGTGCGGTGACTCTGAGGCATGTTCCACATGGTTTCTAGAGGCCCTGGTGGGACTGCACCCTGGTTTCCCACAGCAGTAACTTGCTCAGTGATATGTCAGTGGTGGGTTTTTCTCCCTCACTTTTGCTTTCTTGGTTCCCCTCCCTGATAAACAACCTCTTTTCCAAGTCTTTGTCTTAGAGACTCTGTTTAGGGGAACCCAAGCTAAGACAGGCCTTATCTGAAGGATAGAGGGGGTCTTGAGCTTGCCCCCTCCTTGACTCCATCTCTTTGTGTTATTTTTGAATGTCCAGATGGCAATTGTTCTGCTTCTGACCCAGGAACCATCTCAATGCCCCAGAGAGTAGGACGTTTTTGCATTCAAGCTTTTCGTCCCCATCAGTAGAACAAAATTCCTTGTCTAGATCTTGAGCATGCATGTTTGGTTTGAAAGATATGGTCCACGTAGCGAAAGCGAAGTCTGCATTCTTTGAGATGGCAGTTCTCACAGCCTTTTTCTCGTCCAAGTATCAGCAGAAACAGTTTTCTTCTCAGTGTTCCAAGTTCTTAGGGTCTTTTAAAACCCTTGCAATTGTTTAGACCACCCATGCCTGGCTGCCTAGTTGTCCCCTCTGATTCTAGTTGGAATCTCCTGGAAAGGCTCTCATTGTTCGCATCTGTGGATGGCTCTACCCTGCATTGCTCGCCGTGGGGCTGCCTCTTTGTTAGGACTGCTGCATGTGCCTTGCAAGCTGCACAACTCCAGAGAGTAGCATTTACACAGATTGTAACACGAATGATAACCCCTAGACTTGCACAGTGTATAACCTGAACAACTGTACACAGTGGCCCTGCTCTTGAAAACAGCAGGCTGCCTTCCTGAGCTCTCTGGCTACCGTCTCTACCTGCTCCTGGATTCCTGTTCTGCCACAGGTCCTGGCAATAGAGTTACCTGCATTCTGATGGATGGATTTGGTCAGAATTCCTCCCACCAGCCTTGGGGTCTAAAGCATTTGCTGTTAGTAAGCACAGGAAGTGGGAAGATCCGAGGAATCAGGGACTGCAGAGTGATCAGGAAGGACCTCGAGAAGGCATCCTCAGACCCTAGATCCTGAGGTCAGGGAATGCTTCCTTTAGGACTGACCTTTCTGGGGTCTCTCCCCTGCCTGAATGCAGCCCCAGACCCTTGGACCCTTTCTGGGGTCTGGGCTCATTCCTGGCTCGCTGACTCTCCTTGGAGCCCAGAGGGCCTTGATGCAGACTTGCTACCTGGCCTTTTCCAAATCCGAAGGTCCTTGGGAAGATTTAGAGGAAACCTGGTTGCTGGAACACTCCGGAAGTGAAAGATGCAGGGGAAGGAGGGTGGCAGTATTTAAATAAGAGGCAGGAACTGCCACCAGGACCTAAGCTCTGAGTTATTTATGCGCGTTCAGAAATGGCTTCATGAATCCAGGCGCAATCCAATGATTTGTCAATGAAGGCCTCCTCGCGCCCCCTGCCCCCGCCCCTGCCTCTGATAACATTTACAGTAAATCTATTGCACTGACCATTAAATCCGAGGCCGCCTCGAGCGATCGCTTCAATGGGGTGCTGACAGAGAGTTAATAATGACGCAGACGCTAACCTGTTTATTGATTTGCTTTTTGTTCCCTTCATCTTCGCTCACTCCTCCTTTCTCTCGCAGGAGAAATCTTGGAATTAGTAATCAGGTGACAGCCTCGCCCCACTCTTGTTCCAGCCATGTCATCCTGCTAAAACTCTCTGAGATAAATTACTCCTACCTCCGCAGCCCCTGCCAGCCATTCACTCTCCAGTTACTCAGCACAAGAGGCCGCATCTGTCACTGGAGCCAGCAGACAGAAAAAAAACATTAACACAGACATGAAAAGCTTTTAACTTTGACAAGAGGAGCGCAGCAAAGTTTTATATTTAGCCCCTCCAGCAAAGGCCGCAGTCAATCCATTAGGGTGGCTTGTCAGCGTGGGGCCGAGGTGGCCGAGGGCTGGGACCATGGGGCTGGGTGGGCAGGGGCGTCGCCAGTGCTGGCCTGAGAAGCGTGGGCATGGGCCCAGGGTGTCTCCTCTTCTGCCATCGGGATAGTTAAGTCATTAGATGCTTTGGAAAGGACCCAAATGGGGGCCTCTGTTTCTGGGTTAAAACAGAGACTTGAATTTCCATTTTAAGGTTCGGCGGAGCAAAAAGCTGACCCCGTTTTTGTGGTCGTGGTGTTGTCAATATCCACAACTAACATGGACCTTTATGGAAGCCTGAGAAAAATAGCAAAGAAAGGTTTGTTTCACATGAGGTAAAATTTACAAATAAAAAAAGGAAGAATCATTCATTTTTTCACTGACGGCCGATCATTTTAGGCTGAGAGTGGTCCCTGACTTCTCCCCTCCCCTCCCCTGCTCCCTCTCTTTCCCTCTCCCTCTCCACTCCCTCCTCTTCCTCTTTCTTATTTTTCCTTCTTCCTTTCCCCCCACGCCCACCCCCGTACCACACCTAGCTCTCTGAAACTTAGTCCTTGCTGGCTCTTGCCGCTTCTAACCTTCTCCTGAATCCATCTTTTTCTCTTCCTTGAGAAAGGATTTCAGAAGTAAAGACATTATGTATTTCTCAGCATTTTTCAGGAGTGGCTGGAATGGCTTTGTGGAAGAGACAGAACTCGAATTTGCCTTGGTGGAAATAAAGAGTTCCTCTGAGCAGCATTTGGGTGTGGCACGGGGACTGGGTGAGATGGAGGTTCTGGGTTGAGTCCCTGCCATGGGCCCAGGTGGGAGCAGTGCCCTGGGTGTGTTTGAGGAGGAGGATGTGGCCAAGTAGGGCAGCGGGCTCCGGGGGGTGGGGAGTGGTCCAAGCAGGGACTTGTGAGGGGAACAGGCCATGGACATGGCTTTGAATGATGTGTTAGTCTGGGCTTGTCCCAAAGCAGCTCTTGACAGAAGGATTCCCGTGCAAGGGGTCACTGTGGGAAGAAGCACTGGCTGTGAGTTGTGAGTGAGCTAGGGAAGGGCAGGAAGCCAATACAGGGTGTGTTAACAAGCCAGTTGCTGCTTTGGGTAACTGGGGCACGACCCTTCCAGAAGACCATGTGGAACACACCTCCAAGTGGCCCCCGCCGCCACAGGGAGGGGGGACGCTGGGGCATTTAGCCACCGACTCCCCTCCATCACTGCTGCCCTGCCTGCCGGGGGCCCGGAGACCTCAGTCAGCTCCTGGAGCCTGAGAAGATTCTCTGGGAGAGCATCTCAAGTGCTTGCAGGAAGAAATCTTCTATGTTTAAAGACATGGATCGTGTGCCAACAACACCTGCTACGAACTCACATCCATCCGAAAATATGTCCTCAATTCATCCGCCAGGTGAACCCCTGCAAAGTTTGGAGCAGGAGGTCGTTGCTATGGGGAGTTTCTTGGGAGGAAGTTGCAGCAGCGTGAGAAATTGTGTGCTGCCGTTTGTTTTTCTCTTCCAGGGGCTGGGATTCTTTTTATCTTGTAGTGTCTGTTTAACAGGGTCTGGCTCATAGTAGGGGCTCAAAACATGTTGACCACTACCTCGTCGTTGCCATTATTTTTATGCTCATCTCCTTTCTCTGTGAGTGGAAGAGCGTGTGGAGGGCAGAGAGGGGATGGCGGTCTGTTTTTACTTCCAGAGCTGGGCATGGGGCTGTGTTTGGGAGTGTTCAGGGGGGGTTTGTCAAAGGAATGAAGGAAGAAGAAACCTCCAGGACTTCCCGGAGGACTTGGCAACTGGGTTTCGCTGGCAGATCCTGTGGATCGTCACCTGGGGATATAAAAAGGAAGATGTCTCAGACCAAGGGGAGCTGAGGGTCCTTCCTCAGGCTGTGCGGGGACATTGGTGAGGACCCAGGGGAAGGGTGAATGACCTGAGTGGAGGGGAGGCAAAGGTGAGCTGGACACGACACATGCCTCTGGTAGGCACCAGAGCCCGGCCCCAGCTTGAGGTGAAGTCCTGGGGGCAGGAGGCCCGCTGTGGACAGATGGTATTCAGCAGCACCTCCTCCCCGCCCATCTTCCTGATTCCCCACCCCCTTTCATCCAGCCCAGAGTCCCAACCGGGCCTTGGAGGGGAACTTCTGGGAGGTTCTGGGTCAGCTCCTGCGGGAGCCCTGCATTTTTAACATTGGCTCAAGGATTCCAAGTTTGGAGACAGGACCTCCCTCCCCAAGGCAGCAATTCTCTTCCACCCTGTTCAGTTGCCTCCTTCTCAGCAGCTGCTCAAACTCCCTGGGGGTTCTGGAGATGAGAGGAAGGAGCCAGAGGAAAAGCTTCCCCTTTCTTAAAGCTCAGGCAAACATGGAGGTGGGGTTTCAGTCTCCAGACACGTTATCCCCTGTCATAGCCTTCCCTGTGGGGTCCAAACCTAGCTGGGTTTCTGGAAGGGACGTGGCTCTCTGGGAAAGGGTCTGTCCCGGCTGGGAACAGCTTCCCTGGGGCAGGGCAGTGAGGAGCCCAGCAATGTGAGCGTGAGGCTGCGGAGGCGTCTGGCGACTCCGGAGGCTGGGGTATCATTTCACCAGCGGCAGACGAGGTGAGTCCTTGGCTGCCGGACAGGGTGTAATAGCTCCTGCTCTTTGTATGGCGATAAAGGCCGAGAGAAATCAAGCCGGTGCAGATCTGTGTCTCCTGGAGCAGCCACAGTTGCTGAATCTGCTGTTTCTGAGAAAGTGAAATTTCAGTCCCTCCACTTCCCTACCAGCTGGGCTGTCAGGGCGCGCAGAGAGGGCGCCAGCCAACCTCCCAGGCCGCCTTGGAGAAAATGGGTGTTTTTGTGGAGGTAAAACCCGAATCTCCACTGACACAGCCAGTCTGGTGACAGGGTCTAGACACACCTGGACCTCGGTGTGAGGGAAGCTGCAGACAACCTCCCCGTGTGCCCATCCTCTGGCTTGGCTGCATTGGGAGCAAAGGGCCAGAAGGAGCATAGGCCATGCCCTGCCCTCAAGGTCAACGAGGCTGCTGCCCCCTCCCTGTCCTCCCACCTTGATTCTAAAGAGGCGACCAGATTTGCATGGGGAAGGGTCAAGAGGCAGAGAAAATGGGCTGGAGCCCTGGAAAGGAGTGGGCAGGGGAGACAAGAAAAACAGTCCACTCGGGTGACATATCGAAGAAGCTTTTGATGAACTTTGGAGAGTCCGGTGTTGACAGGAAACCCTAGGGCCTTACCAGAGCCTGCGGAGTGCCTCTGCCATCCCACTTCCATGTTCTCCTAGGCTCCCAGCTTTCCCTGCAGTCAGGTGGGCTGTCGTCTCATTCATGACAGTGTTGTGCTGCCCTGCAAACGCCCATGTCCCTCTCCTCGCTCTCTCTCTTCATCTGCTGGCTGGGTGGAGGGGACTCTGGGAGTCTAGGGAAGGCCAGAGATACAGATGGCGGGTCTCTCAGCCTTAAGTCACCCCCTGGAGGAGACCTGTTACTCACATCACTCTGTTGCAATTCATTTATTTGTTCACTCATTCTCTCATGCATCCAACGTCACCAAGTACCTTCTCGGTGCCAGGACCTGGGGGCCACAGTCTTTGCGCTTAGATGTAACTGGAGTGTGTGTGTGTGTTTGTAAAACTGGGTGCAGAGAGAAAGAGAGAGAGAGGGAGAGAGAGGAGGCAGGGATTGGGTGTTGTGGAAATGGGAAGGAGCCTTGGAGGGAATGGTCAAGACTGTGGATTTTATTCCATAGAAGAGGCTCCAGGCAGCTCCCTAGCCCCTTTCACCAGAGACGACAGAGAGAAGGGGCAGCCTATGAACTAGGAAGAGGGCTCTCACTAGAGAATGCAACAGTGTTGTCACCTTGATCTTGGACTTCCAGCATCCAGATCTGTAAGAAATAAATTTTTGTTGCTTTTAAGCCACACAGTCCATGGTATTTTCTTAAAGCCGCCCGAATGGACTGAGACATCTCTGCTTTGGTACAAAAGTGTTGTGGAGGAGGAGGGAAATAGAATGACGGGAGAGAATGCTGTAGAAATGGGAGAACCCAGCTGATCTGGGGAGGCTTAGAAGAGCTGGGTATATGGTTGGGGGAGAACACGCTCCGTACTTGAAAGGAGCAGGGGAGCATGGATGGGCAGGGAGGCTAGGGCCGAGGCAGCAGCAGAGGTGGGCAGTGGTGTGAATCTCAACCTCCCTCCCACCCGGGATCCTGTAGGAAGGGAAGGCGCCTGGGGGTCTGGCTCCCCACAATGTGAGTGGAGTCTAGACAGTGTTAAAGAAAATGTCCTCTGGGATCCAAATTTTCTCTAACTTTCAGCCCGGGGAGGTGAGGATGGCAGGGTTTGCTCCGTCCCTGCACCTGCAGTGACCAGCTTGTCCCAGTTTGCTTGGGGCGTCTGCAGTTTTAGCACCGAAAGTCCCCCTCCCAGGACCCCTCATCCCGGGCACACTAGAATAACTGGTCACACTATGTACAGCTGTGTGTGGGACTAGATGTGGAGAAGACACCAAATTTCGCCAGAAGTCCAGAAAGATCCCAGATGTTGTGAATCTTAGCAGAAAACCAGAGAGACAGATGACAGAGGGCTGATGGTGGTGTCGTCTAAAGTACAGAGCGTTGTTTTTCAGGATTCTCCCACCTTTACCTCACGTGATCCCAACAAGCTTTTAGTTATAAAAGTATTATATATGTACAAGTAAATATTTAAGTACACATGTGTAAATGTTATGTCTGCTTATTAAGTATTGGAGAATCTACATATATAGGCTTCATTACCTAGAGATTTATATTTGCATGTCTTTTCCCTCCACCATACCATCAAAACTGCCTCAACAATGGCATATAAGTTGTCTAAAACTGGCAAGGAAAATTGGTTTCAACTTAGGAGCCACCCATGGTTGATTAGTAGAGGCTCCCGCTGATGCTGTGTGGAGATGGTTGAAGGCCACCTCTGGGCTCCATGATCTGAGAGCTGTAGTTGATTAGTGCTGTCTGTCATGAGTGCGGGAGAAAGAAGTGACAGTAGGTTTACCACGCATTGGTATTCCTGGGCTAATGACAGAGCACCCTTACATTTTCGTTGCTCTCTCTTATCTCTTTAGCCAGCTTCTTTCCACAATGCACTGTGCCTTCTGGTCAGATTTTTATAATTCCTGATCTCGTTCAGAAGTGTGGGTTTCTATTTTCCCTGAAGGACTTTATCCCAAAGTCATGATCCTCTGCTTTCCTACTTTCCTTTCTCCTAGAAATGAGCACCCGCCATCTCCATCTCCTTTATGGTAGTTACAGCGTCTTAACTCATCTTTTCCTCATGATCTTGGCTGGTTGGCTTCAATAGACTCTTAAATTGTGTATACATTTTTTGGCACCCTCTGCATACGTGTATGTTACATTCAAGTTATAAAACATAGTGATAAAACAAACACCTATGGACTCACATCCAACTTAAAAACTAGACCTAAAGATATTTCTTCGTCTTGTTTTCTCCCTAACACCTCAAAAAAGGAGCCGACCTACCCAAATGTGGTCAATTTCTTTTGCCCTGTAAAATTTTTTCTGCATCCTCTTAAAGAATTTAAAACCCACGCTTCCCAAGACCACCATGTTTAGCATTTGAGTTCAACTCTTAGCAAAGCATGATTAGAAAGGGGGACATTTTCTACTTTGGATACGACAGTTGCTGTTTGGACTTGCTCTGTCATTGTGCCAGCTCTGCCTTGGTGATTCAAGAGGCTCACGTTGGGCAGGGATTCCAGCCAACAGGTGACTTTCCTCCCCGTGTTGGAGGCTTCCAGCCCACTTCCCTATTCCTGGAATGGAGCAAAGTTTCTCAACTGAAGTCAGAAGACCAGAGGAGCAACTGAAGAGTAGTGTCATATGAGGAAGGCTTGTGTTTAGGGCTTTTGTGATGAGCCAGTTTGGATGGGAGCCAGATGGGTATGGAGCTTATATCACGTCCTGTTGCCTTTCCCTCCAAAATGTGGTCCAGATCCATCAAGTGCTTTCCACCGTCCATGGCAAAGCCAACTTCATCTCTTGCCTTGATGACTGCAGTGGTTTCCCAATGAGCCGTTCACTACGCAGAAGCCAGAATCACCTCTTTCGAAAGTAAATCCGATCTTGTCACTCTGTTGCTCACATCCCTCCTATGGCTCCCCGTCGCCCTCAGCCCCAAATGCAAACTTCTTCCATTGACAAGGCTCTGCATGATTGGGCCTCTGCTTCTCTCCCCAGCCTTATCCCAAGTTCCTCTTCTCTTCCTGCGTTCCATTCTCGCCTCTGTGGTTACTTTTCAGAGCCAGACACACTGAGCTCTTCACTGCCATGACAACTTGGCACATCTTTTCTGTGTGCCTAGGATTTTGAGTGCTTCCCATTGTTTTCCTGTAGTTTTCACATCTGGCCCTTTCTCATCCTGCAGGTCTGATCCTGTTATCTTCTCCAATACTTCAGCTAAGTTCCTGCCATCACAACGCTGTGTTCCTCCTCACCACGTCTTTCTCAACTTATAATCACATATGTTTTTGTCTGTCTGTCTTATAGTAGCTACCTTTCCCCCCAGACTACAAGCTCCACGAGGGCGGAGACTGTGTTTGCTTCCACTACTCCTTGCATCTAGCAGTCCCTCAATAAGTGATTGGCAGCAGAAAGATGTATATTTTAACGGCCAATCTGGTTTCAGAGTGTGATAAACAAACGTATGCACGGGAGAAAGAAAAGCATTCATTCACTCATTCATTCACACACTTAAATATTTATTGTCTGCCATTGTGCTAGGATCTAAGCGGTATGCTCAGGGTACAGAGGAAAATCAGATATTGTGTTCCTGCTTTTCAGAGGCTCACAGCAGTGCAATGGGGGCTTAATGGAGGAATGTAAAAGGTGCAGGGGGAGCATGGGAGAAAGAGCACTTAAGGCTACTAGGAGAGTCAAGGAAGGTTTCACAGGATTCATTCATGAGTTAGGTTTTGAGGGATGAATAGGAGTTTGCCATTTGGGCAGGTTGAGAGAAGTGTTCTATGTAATTTGGAGTGAAAATGTGTGGTGATATGAGAAAACATGGAGTGTTTTGGTGAAATAAAAGTAGTTCAGTACTGCTGGGGTTTAACATGTGAAGAAAGTGATAGGAGGTGAAGCTAGAGAGAGAAGCAGGAGTGGCTCACAAAGGGTTTTGCGTTTTGTGCGACTGGAATATTAAAGGGTATTGAATTGGGGGATTAATGTGATCATATCTCTGTGTTAGAAAGATCACTTTGGCAGCTTTATTAATGAGGTAATTTGAAGGGTAAGGGGAAAGGGGAGATTGAATTTTAGGAGACCACTGAAGAAGCTTTCAAATTGCTTTCCTGCCTAAAGTTGCTTTCCTGCCTAAAGCAGACCTTACTAACAGAATCCTACACTCTTGGCCCCTGACCCTAGATTCAGAATCTTTCTCAACACAGCCCTCCAGGCAGGGACAGCCATTCAGTAGGACTTAGTTCATTAGATGTATGCTCTTCTTGGACTAGATAATAATGGGGACCCTTTCCAGTTCTGATATTATGGATGAAAAAACGTATGTTAACTCAACCAGGAGTGTTTTCATTCTGACATGGGATAATGACTTAATTCAGGAATGTGTAGCTCTAATGGTAAAATTCCCGGCGCTGGAAGCAGTGAGAGGAGATATTTTGAAGGATCCTGTCAGCATCTTGTCAAAAGGCTTACTTTTTATGGTGTTGACTTAATTTGTGCAGAGCATTATTTCTTTGCCCCCTGTATACACAGGAGGTCCACTTACCAATTTTCTTAAGGAAACTGGTTTCAGGGAGACAGATAAGGAGACAATTTATTATTTTTTATTTTTTTAATTAAATTTATTGAGGTGACAATTGTTAGTAAAATTACATAGATTTCAGGTGTACAATTCTGTATTACATCATCTATAAATCCCATTGTGTGTTCATCACCCAGAGTCAGTTCTCCTTCCATCACCATATATTCGATGACAATTTCTGCAGGGGAGGAAAGTATGGCTCTTAGAGTCAGCCAGACTTCGCTTCATATCCCTGGCTTCAGGAAGGAAGCGAACCTTTCCTGAGCACCAACTCTGTGCCCGTCCTGGGCTAGCACTTTCAGATGCATTTTACCGATGGGGAAACTGAGGCGCCCAGAAATTAATTCGCATCTTTCACGCCGTGGAGCTTTGAATAAGTTACTTCACCTCTCTAATTTTCCTGTTGCTTGTTTGTAAAATGTGGCTGATCAAGCCTGCCTCCTGTCATCATTCCAAGGATGACAGGCGACAGGCATTGCAAAAGCACCGAGTCGCCAGTCGACGCTCCCCACAGCCAGCTCTTTCCTCCCTTTCTTTGGCAGAAAGGCTAGCTGCGCTTTCAGCAAAGAGAGCATCGCTTTAATGTCCTCAGAGAGAAACACATCTTTGGTCCCGGCTTTGAAATCCCTGGTGCCCACAACTTAATAGACTTACAATTGGTTAATTTTCTCTTGACTTTGATCAGCAATGGGTCGCATCTGGCACCTGCTGGCCTGGCCCTGGGGGGTGGGGGCGGGGGAGCTGCAAGATGCCTGGCCTGGTCTCCATAACCAGAAATTCAATAACTTTTTCATATAAATTGTCCGTAAGAGAAAACTTCTTGTTTTCGGCAGTTGTCGCTGTTTCAGCACTTTTCTGTACAAGATGAAAAACTTTTGCATTGAGCAAAATACAGATTTATGGTCAATAAAGTGAAGTTTAACAGTTTATAGGGGCCATACTTTCTTTCTTAAAAACTGATATTAAAAGCCATTTTTCCTAGTCTTTGTAAAAATGGCTCCTCTATCAATCAGGGTCCCCGTTTGTTTAAATGATGGGAGAATTAGGAAAAACTCTCTCATCAGAGGGCCTTCACACATACGCCCGTCATCCTCTCCTGCCCTAGAGCTTCAGAGAGAACGAGGGTGATTTCTTGAAACTGAAGATGGTCAAGCTGCAAATCAGAAGTTTCTTGGAGCCAGAAGTGAGTTGATCGTCAAATGGGGTTTGAAGAGTGGATGAGTGTAGGCCATTCCTCTTGGATCCAAGATCTGTCCAGTTCTACTCATTTATTCAGCAAATGTTCACCGAGCACTTACTGTGTGTTAGAGCCTGAGCCGGGCTCTGGGATGACAAAGACACATCATATCAGCTTCCTGCCCTCAAGGTGCCAACTGTTGAGGAATTGAGTCAAGCAAAACAGACAGCGGCAGTGGAGTCAGGAATGGGTGTTACAGGAAGATTGAGGAAGGACACCTCGCCCAGACTGAGGGCATCTGTGAAGACTTCCTGGAGGAGATGGTGCCTGAACTCAGTCCTGAAAACAAGTGAAGTGGCCGGGAGAGAAGCACAGCTCAGGAAGAAGGGGAAGCAGGATGGGGTAAGAGCAAGTCTCCCTTCCAGGATCATCTTCCTCTGGGGTGGATAGAGAGAAGGGGTTTTTCTCGCGGCTGCTCCTGAACCCCCCATCAGTTTGCAGCTCCCTGCCCAGTGCCCCCCCCCCCAGCTGCTCCCAGTGCCACCTGCGCATCCCCCCGAGTCCTCGGAGGTCTGGCCCCATCAGTGTGGGAGGCTGCTCCTCAGATGATCGTGACAGGTAGACCATACTTCCCTTTCCTGCCTCCACCTCCCCATTCCCACCACGGGAGGCTATTAGAGTGTGACAGACATTATTGCAGAGTCGATGGGACCTGATGGAAATGACAGTGCAGGAGAAAATATTCAAAACTCTGTAAGGTATGACTGTTCAGAAGGTCCCGGGAGGAATGCCAACAATGAAAGGAACTCAGAAGGGGTTTCTGAGCCTTGCTCCCTTCTGTTCTTCCTTCTCTCTTGAAGGAAGAGCCATTCGCTTTAATCCTCGCTGCAGCCCCGGATCTGCTACTCCCCAAGTTCAGGCATCCCCATCCCTCCGATCTGGGAGGGTTGTTCCCCGTTCCCCTAATGCAATCTGCACCCATACCCACCTGACACTCATCTACCTGAACAAGCAGTTCTCAGAGACAGCACTGGCTAGGTTTTTCCTTATCGTGGAACACTTTGCACAGCCTCCCAGCTCACAGTGGGGACAGTCCTTGGCATTTTTTTGCAGAACGCCGCAGAACTCTTGGTTCTTCTGTGTGTAGTCGGCTCATTACCAATACCTGAAAAATGAAGGCCCCACTCGTGGCTGCCTCTTAACTACCTCTTGAAAACAGAGGCTAAACTCTGAAATGGTCATTTTCTTTACTTAAGTCGGTTGAAATTCGAGATACGGCATGTTCCCTGAGCTAAGAAAACTCCTGGGCGTTGGGGCGATGGGAGGGTATCTTTACATCTCAAGGGGCCAGAGCAACTCTGTCTAATGAAACAGAATGCAGATCGCATGAGGAATTTAAAAATTTCTAGTAGCCACATTTAAAACGTGGAAAGAAACAGGTGAAGCTAATTAATTAACCAAGTATTAATGTTAATTAACCAAAACATTATCATCTGAACATGTAATCAATACAAACTTATCAGTGAGATATTTTATGTTTCTCCTTTTTCATGCTAAGTGTTCAAAATCTGGTGTATATTTTACACATATCGCACATCTCACTTTGGGTTAGGGACATGCCAAAGTGCCCAATAGCTACCTGTGGCTAATGGCTACTGCATTGGACAGCACAAGTGGAGAGTGTAAATGCATGTGTAAGGGGAGCGGAGGGAGGGGGAGGTGAGAAAGAGAGAGAGAATCTAGAGCTGAGGCTTCAGAGAAATATAGGAGCCGTAAGAGACCAGGAAGTATTGTCTGTGGGGAGGCATGCAGACTTTATCCTGGTGACAAGGGAGGGGTTATGTAGAAGGGTTTAAAGTAGAAGAGTTATGATCAGATTCACGTTTTAGAAAGATCCCCTGTATGTACAAAGAAGGTATTGGAGGGGGCAGAAAGTCTGGAAGCATGAAGACTTAACTAGGAGAATTGCCTCCTGGAGATAAGGGGGGGAGGGGGCTTAAAGTAAGGTGAAGTAATGGGCATGGAGAGAGGTGGATGGACTCTAGACTTAGGAAGGAGGTAGAACCCACAGCATCTGTTGGACGTGGGGGTGCGACGGGGGGCCAGGAGTCTGTGTCCTGTCCTGTCTGAGTGGATGAGTGCTGTGCCATTTACTGAAACATGGAACAGGACACCCAGGTTGGGGGGTGGAAGATGAGGCCATTGGAATATGTGGGTTTGCGTGTCCTGTGGACGTCCAAGCAGAGGTGTCCATGAGGGAAATGAACCTGTGGGTCTGGAACTCAGGAGAGAGGTGTGGGCTGCAGGGGAGCTTGCGGGCTCCCTGATTGTGGGGGCGCCCATCCATGCCTCTGACTGAAGTGGCCCTAGTTGAGGTTTCTAGCTCCTCAGCCTGCCTGGACGACATTACACTTACAGGGTTTAGCACGGAGCTCTGCACACACTGGGTGCAAACACCGTGTTTCCCCGAAAATAAGACCTAGTCAGATAATCAGCTCTAATGCGTCTTTTGGAGCAAAAATTAATATGAGACCCGGTATTATGTTATATTGTCGTGCGGGAGACCCTGCTCGCTGCACCATTTGTCGTGCGGGGCGGCCTGCAGGGTCTCAGCTCCCGCTCCCCACATAAGAACACAGGACATGGTGAGGCCAAAAAGGAACACCCACGGAGCCATAGGTAGGGGAGTCATACCACTATATTCTCGCTGGCGGCTGGGTTGGAGACACAGGAAGCAGGAGCCACACTGTTCGCAACCCTCACTGCATGGCTTGCAGGCTCAGCCACCATCTTCTTGCCAGCCCCCATTTCCTGCTAGTGTAGCCACAGCAGTTATATTAGTGGCCCATGGCTCACTGGTTACAGCTGACGGCCAACTAGCCACAGCTGATGGCCATCCAATCACAGTTGATGGCCATTTACTACCTGAGCCAGCACCTTTCTATGTGAGGCCGAGAGCCTGGAAACTGCACTCCTGGCTCTGTCCCCACATATATTATATTATATTATATTATATTATATTATATTATATTATATTATATTATATTATATTATATTATATTATATTATATTATATTATATTATATTATATTATATTAATTATATTATATTAATTATATTATATTTATTATATTATATTTATTATATTATATTATATTATATTATATATTTATTATAGTATAGTATAGTATATTATATTATATTATATTATACTATACTATACTATACTATATTATACTATACTATACTATATTATATAGGACCGGGTCTTATAGTAAAATAAGGCCAGGTCTTATATTAAGTTTTGCTGCAAAAGACACATTGGAGCTGATGGACCAGCTAGGTCTTATTTTCGGGGAAACACAGTGTGAGCCATCAGGAGAGCATGCTGGTTTTGTAGGGTTCCTCCTGCTCAGGCGCCTGCCTTCTAGACTTTTGCTGTCACCCAGGTTTTGGCCATTTGGCAAAGATCCAAGACAGATGGTTGTTTTGGGGGGACTGGGGCTTGAAATTGAGCGACCCAAGCTGAGCCTGCTTCTGTCTTGAAAACCAGCAGCTCATTGGTCCACCCATCTTTCACACCTGCCTCGTGGCCCACAGCTGATTCTTTCTCACCTCAGGACAGTCTGTGGCTTCCACCCAGTTTTCGTTCTCATTACTCTTAAATGCTTCACTTGGTTGGTGTTGGCAATGCTCTGCCATTCTGTTCAGGATGGAAGGACCGATTCCCCCACTGCTGGGGAAGTGGTCTGCTGACAGTTCTCAGCTGTCAACCCTCTTCAGGAATTACCTTGGCTGAAGGAGCCACATCGTTTAAGGTCATACCCCTTCCCCGGGCAGCCCACCTCCAGTGACTGGTCAGTGCAGGGTATAAAGGCACAGCTTCTTTACCGCAACTCCGAATAGCTCTGAAGGGTTGTCCTAGCATCAGAACTGCCTTGGGGGCAGCTGAGGCCCCAAAATAAGGTGCATTGCATCCCATTGCTCTCTCTGCCCACTCTTGTTACCTTCTGTTCCCCATGGACATTGGTGCCAAGAGCACTTCCTAATAAACCTCCTGAACGCTCATGTCCAACTCTGTCTGCCTCCCGGGAACTCAGCCTGTGACACCTGGCTTTGTTGGTAGTTTCAGCCATGAAATCACAGGTCAGATGGTGTGCAGTCTCAGCCTCTCTCTCTCTCTCTCTCTCTCTCTCTCTCTCTCTCTCTCCCTCCCTCCCCCACCCCCTTCACACACACACACACACACACACACACACACACACACACACACACACACAATCTCAGGCATTGACTTAATTGGCCACCAGGTTTCATCTCCTGACGTCCTGTCAAACTGCTTTAGTTTAAATATGTTAACTTAAAAATAAAAAGACCTTTCAAAGTGAGAGGTAACAAGCATTGCTTAAGATCAATGATAATAGTTATTTAGGCAGAAGCCCAAACAGTGTACTGATTAGGAGACAAAGGCAGTGGGTATTTATGGGAAAGGGAAGGGGAACAATTACATCAGTAGAAGGAAGGTATTTCCATTGGTGCAGGTAACATAACATAGTGACGCCAATTCTAAACAATGTTTTTAATCTTCAGTCGGTAGTCATCAATCCAGTAGTCATAATATCTGCTTTCTTGTTATCTTTGCAAACAGCTCTTTGGGGCACAGTGTTGCCCTAGGCCCAGTCCGAAGGGTATTTTGCCCTGTTTTAACCTTCCAGAGGTTTGAGACATAAGACGTGCAAGGCAGTTCTCTGGGATGGTAGCTCCCGCTCCATTTTAAAGTGGCTCTGTTTCTATTAATTGGACCATATCCTCAGCATTGGTCTCCCCATTTGTTACAGCTCCTTTAGGGCACACCGAGCCAGTGAGGTGGAGAGGGCATTTGAGGGCTGTGTCCCTGTCGTTCCTCGAGACAGGCCTTGGAGGGTGGGCTACGATTTCTGCAAGAATCTCCAATCGGAAGAGCCTAAGTCGTAGCTCACGTCCCCACCGAACAATGAGGCTTGATGAACGGGGTGTGATGTGCAATTGCTGATGAATATCTAGCTGATTCCTTAGGACTCTCAATATGTCAGAGCAAAGCTGTGTTGTCCCAGGAGGGCTCCAGAGGGGCTCTGAATTTCCCAACTTCCTGGCCTCAAAATTGATGTGTACAAAGGAAAAAGGAGAAGCGAAACCCGCAAAGCAATATTTCCCAAGGCAAAGCCTGACATGATGACTGTCTCTTGAAGCACTTGTACACACACACACACACACACACACACACGCACGCACGCACACACACACGTTTTTTTCTCAACTGCATCTTCTAACTGACAAAGCTCTTTCTTGCCAAAAGCAACCGTTATAAAATTATGACTTGCGCATATCTAATGTCCGCGTTCAACAAGAAAACAGAAATGCCACCTTATTTTGTGGTTACAGCTGCACAATTCACATCCAGCAAGACTGATCGTATTAAGGTTATGCAACGATCCAATTGCAGAGACAAGCCGTGAGTAGTAACTCCAAATGTCAGCCGGCGCTGCAGTCAGTGAGTCCTGATGACCTCCTGGCAGTGTTTGGGCCCCACTATCCGCGGTGGCATCGTCTAAATCTCCATTTCAGCTGAAGCAATCTCCCCACTAACTGATCTATGACAAACAGGCCCATAACAGCCAAGCTGTTTGGGTTGCAGATACATACTTAACAAAACATGGCTCTTTGGGCTGTTTCCAGCTCTTTGCCACAAAGTTTCTCCTTTCCCCAGGAGGAAACAGCCCCCACTCACTTCCCTTCCCTCATCTTGTTGTCGGGAGGTTGCAGATGACTGGACAAGGAATTTGTGAAATCTTCCCCAAATGAACTCCTACTCAGATCTCCAATTTTGGTTCCAAGTTCACTTTTTTGGAGAGGCTGCCTCTCCAGATCTACCCGTGACACACAAAATCCCTGTGCTTTTTCTTTGTAGCATTTAGAATAGTTTGCAACTGTACCTGCAAATCCTGTGGGCTCCAGCTTCAAGTTGTGTGCACTCTGCAACCACTTTTCACTACCTCCATCACCTGGGCTCCAGCCACCATCACCTTTCCTCCAGATTATTGCATCTCTCTCCTCACTGGCCTCCTACTTCTGCACGCTTATCCTCCATACCTCCCTATCTGTCCTCAAGTTAGCAGACAAAGTGCTTTTTACATGTCAGACAGATACTTTCTTCCCTCTATTCAAACCCCTGTTACGTTCCCCAGCTCACTCAGAGTAAAAGCCAAAGTCCTTGTGATGACTTTATAAGGCCCGACGTGATCTTGCAGAGTCATCTCTGTGATCTCATCTTCTATCGCTTTCTAACCTTCTTACTCTACTCCAGCCATACTAGTCTCCTTGCTCTTTCTTGAACACAGCAGGAACACTCTTACCTCAGGGCCTTTGCACTTCCGGTTTCCTTTGCCTGGACGCATCTTCTCTCAGATGATCTACGTACATGATTTTCTTTTTCTCCTGTGGGTCACAGTGAAAACGTCACTTCATCAGAGATGCCTTCCCTGACTATCTTATCCAAATGGCAAACCCTCCCCACCCTGGAATTCCCTATCCCCCTTTACTCTGCTTTATCTTTTGCTCTGGCTTGTATTACCCGCTAACATTTATTTGACTTACTAATCTCATGAAGGGTCTTTCATCCTCTCTATAGTCTAGAGCAGCACCGTCCAACAGAACTTGCTGCAATGGTGGAAATGTCCTGTATCTGTGCTGTGCAATATGGCCGCCCACCACTAACACATGTGGTTATGGAACGCTTGAGATGTGGCTAGTGAGACTGAGGAACTGCATTTTGTGTTGGGTTTAATTTTAATTAAATGTTAGTAGTCACATATGGCCAGTGGCCACCATGTTGAATAGCACAGGCCTAGGCTGTCTGCTTCATGATGGCGGTAGTCTTCTGAAAGGGCAATTTTGAAGTATGGTCATAAGCCCTAGAAATTCTCACTCCCTTTGACCCAGTAATCTTGCTTTCAGAAACTTATCCTAAGGAGTAGTTATTTGTAGAAAAATGTTCACTGCACAGTTATGGATAATAGTGAAAAACTGGAAATAATATACATGTCCAGCAATAGGGGATTGAACAAATCAAATATGGTGCCCATGTAATGGAAACTGTGCAACTATTAAATTAATATACATTAATAATGACATGGATAAAATGTGACATAGTGGTAAATGACAAAAGAAAATAAAACCGTTTCTGTGTCGTAATTTTAATTTTAGGGAAAATTGATATGTTTTATATATCGTGCTTAGAAAAAGAATAGAAGAAAATCTGCTGGTGGAATTACATGTGACTTATTTTCTTTGATGTGTTTTTTTGATATTCCAAATCTTCTACGAATGAATATGCATCACTTAATTGTCAGAAAAATAAAGTGAATGTATTCCTTTTTCAAAAATTGGTCTCTTCCTATACTCCTGATTTGATTTTGCCATTTATAGGTATAGAATTTGGGAACAAAGCTGCTTTGGGCCCTTTGCCCTCATTTTCAGTGATTTTCAGTGATTTACAGTCCGCCCCTGGATGCTACTGAGTGCTGATTTTCTCATTTAAGAGATTCTGTTTCTTTGGTCCTTCATTCCTTTAGGGAGCATTGGATGACCATGAAATGGTTCTAATTCGTCCGTCTCCTCCTATAATGTGGCCCTCTGGGAGGTTTGTGTGCCCCAGGGCCCCCGTAGTGGTCAGTGATCACAGAAGCTTTTGACTTTGGTCTTGTCATCTGCTCAGGATTTCAGCACCATGTCTCTTCTTCCGCGCTTTGGTAACTTTGTTCTGGCCAGAAGCATCCTCTCCCACCCAAGTCCTAACGGCTCCTCTGGGCCTATTGAAGCTTTTGGAAAAGTCCTTCTGCGTGTGCTTATGGCAGCGCCATTCCTCAGCCTGGAAATCTGCGTGGTCTGGCCCCTGCTCACCTCTCCAGCTTCATCTCTCACCTCTCTCCACTTGGGGGTCTCTCAATGCCTGCCTTTCTGCCTTTGCACAACTGGTCCCCTCTACCTGGAATGGTTTCTCTCCATTGATTGACTGCCTCTTTCCTCCTCGTGCATTGGCATCTACACTAACTCTTTCTTCCTCTGGTAGGAAGACTGAGGACAATTTTGTGTCTAGAGTTTCTTTGTTGTTCAGTGCAATTCAGTAAAGCATGTATGTGTCTCACGCACAGTGCTAGCTTTTGGTGATCTGAGGAGAGGGAACAAGCATTTGCTAAATTCCTGCAACATGCTGGGCACTTTCCATATGGCTCTCAGTGTATCAGAACAGACAGGTAAAGGGTCATCACAATGTAACAAATGTCCTAACTGACAGTGTAGACAAGATACTATGGGAACAGTGATTCTACTGGGGTGGGATGAGCAATGGAGAGTTTTAGGGAGAAGGTCCGTTCAAGTTAGGTCTTAGAAGAGAAATGATTTTCACTGTAAAGCAGCTGCCTAGCTGTATTACAGTAGACCAAGCTCTCTGTCTCTCCGAGCCTCAGTGACCTTACTTCTAAGATGAACATAATAACGGGTCTTGGCCGTCTCTTGAGGCCGTTTTACTGATTGCCTGAGGGAGGGTCAGAAGTGCGTGGAGTTAATGCCCTAGGGGAGACCCGCAGCCAGTGATGGATGGGAGCTGGGGTGTCAGTACCCGGCTGCCTTGTTCCTTAGGTGGAATAACTTAGAAATGCTTGTTCTGCACTGGCCCCAGGGTTCCCGCAGCGTGGTCAACTATGCTCCCTTGCTGCTTTCCCTCCCCTTTTTGTCTCGCTGCTCCTTCCCTGATGGAGCTTCCTGGATCACCTTCTAAATGCACTACTTGCTGTTGAATCCTTGTCTCAGGGTCTGCTTCTGGGTGACTCCAACCAGGACACCTGGGTTCCCATGGAGACGTGAGGCATCATTCCCCAGTGTGTCCCTCCGATGTCTCCTGTCCTCTCATACTTCCTCCCTCTTCCTCCAACCATACAGTGTTTGCATGCAGGCTTTGGTTCATGGTTATGACAAAACAAGCTTTCGGAGCATAAAACCCATAGACAATAGGAACCTGGAGAATACCTAGGCTCAGCAAAACGCAGAGAAAGGGTGGGTTTGATTTTATAGTGTGTGTGGGAGCGATTCTCAAGGGGCTGTCACCTAACGCCAATCCATCACCTCGGGAGGTTTCCAGCCCAGAGGCATTTGAAGTCCGCTGCGATAGGGGCGGGTGGGAGGGTTGGGGGGTATGACGGGAGCCAGGTCTGCTGGTCCTTTGTCATTTCCCCCAGTCACTTCAGGCTGAGATGAAAGAAAAGTTTGTGCTTCTGGCCCTGCCCTTCCCAGAACCCTCCTCCCTCCCAGGCCAGGATCCCCTCCTGGGTGGGACCTTAGTGACAAGGGGCCCAATCTGGCTCTCACTCTTTGGGGGGGAATTGCCAGCTCAGCTGTCCCCTTCAGCTCATCCCACGCAGCCACCAGTTCCCACAGCCTGGCCTGCTCTCTGGGCCTGGATCTTAGGAGTTAGTTAGAATCAGAAAACAGGCACTGAGTATCTCCATGACGCCCAGGCTCCAGTGGGAGCGCTGGCATGTGACACAGTATCTCCATGGCATGTGACCGCTTCAGATGAGGAAACTGAGGTTGGAAAAGAGGCTTTAGAGGTCCTGGCTGGCAAAGCTAGCCCCCAGAAGCAGCATCCCTCAGCCAGGGGAGAGCTGGCAGGCCAAACCCGGCATCACCTTCCAGCTTCTGCTTATCGAAACCTCATTTGCAAGGTGGCAGCAGAATGTGTGGTGCTCCCACCAGCACCAACATCTGGGTCAGGGGCGGGGGTAGGGTGGGGTCTTCATTAAAATGCAGTGACTCCATTGGCACCAAAATAAACGTGACATTTATCCGAAACTGCTAAATCTATTCAGCGCTTGCTTCCTTCGGAAGTGCAGGGTTCGTGCCGTGGGCCTGGAGAGAAAAGGTCTTTTGCTTGTGAGAAAAATGGGGTGGTAAGATGGGAAAGAGGAAAAAAGAGGGAAGGCTGGAAAAGGCAGGCCAAGAGGGGGTAAGTCGCAGCTTCAGGCCACTCTCTCAAATGCTCATGAACCCTCTCCCAAGGGAAGGTACCTATTTTAAGGCAAAAATCAGTCATGTTGAGATGGTTATCCAGTAAGGAGTAGGTTTCTGTCTCCTGATAAGGAAGTAAAACAAAAGTAATCCCCCCAAACCTAAACCAGATTCAATTAAACTTAATGGAGCCCCCAGCATGTTGCTGGCACTTTTATGTAGATTGTTATTTCTCACAAGAATCTGGTAAATTCTGTTTCATCCCCATTCCACAGATGGAGAAACAGAGGCACAGAGAGGATAAGTAAGCCACTCAAGACCACTCAGCTAGTGTGTGGAAGCTTGTGACCCAAGCTCTGCCAAACCACAAGGGAACCACGGTGATCTCTTTCATGTGGTTTGGAGGTGAGAGCATTTGAAAGAAAGGAGACTGAGATTTACCACTTGGCTTTGGAAAGTCTCTGCTTTTCCTGGGGCCTCATTTCCCCATTTGTAAACATGGTCCCTAGAATCCCCCTGGTTCTGATCACCTTGTATATGTATTCGTGTGCTCTTGGTCATCCACCATGGAAAAATCCCAAGACCTCTGGTCTGGACTCAGATCTCTGGAGGGTAATGGGAAACCAGTGATTGGGTACTTATCAGGTGGAAGCAACATAGGGTGGTGGCACTCTGGCTACCTGGGTTCGAATCCCAGCTTTGCTGCTTACCAGCTGTGTGTCTTTGGGCAAGTTACTTAACCTTTCTGAGCTCATACCGACATCTTATTTTTGTTGTCGTGAGAATTATGAATAATAATTACAGCAAACATTTGTCAAGAGGTTATTAAGTGTCAGGCACTGTGTGTTAAGGGCTTCACATGCATGATCTCATTTAATCTTCCTAACTACTCTGTGAGAAAGTTACTTTCACTCTTCCCACTTTAGAGATGAGTAAACTGAGACTTAGACTCTATGATTTTAAATGTGCTCTATCATGATTCCTGGAAAACAGTAGAAACTCAAAAAGTCTTTATTCCTTGCTCCTTCCTGGTCTAATGAGTTGGTTATAATTCCCAAGGGTTTCCCAAACAGGCAGAACCAGGAGAGTAGCCAGGAAATGTGAATAAAGAAAATAAAGTAACTTCATCTCAGGGACAAAGTTGTTTATTTTTCTTTTTAAAGAACTGATACACTGCCAGACCTGGAGTTAGCTAAAGCTGTTATTTTGAAGGGACTCTTTCTCAGAGTCCTCCTGGAACCTTTTGGGAAACTCTTTTCCTGGGCCAGTGGGGGCCTTGGGTGGATAGATGAGGCAAGAGTTTGCCCAAAGAAGAGTTACCTGGTCTCATGAGCCTCGTAAAGCTGGGCCTTAATCAGGCACCACAGAGGCAGACAGTTCATGCAGGGAAGTTGATTGCTCCTGTTAGAACCTGAACCACCAATATTTGTGGGCAGCTTCATGCCTGGCACTGTGCTGCTTAGATGACCTCATTATCTTCTGAGCCGTGGGCATTCCTTGCCCCGTTTCTCAGAGGAGGAAACTGAGGCTGGATCACACCATCAGCAGTGGGCAGAGACATAAGAATGCAGTTGATGATCTTGTTCTCTGCATCCTGCTGTCTTTTCTCCCTGTCCAGTTTCCTTTCTTACTCTAAATAGTTAACCGTAAGGAGATTAAAAACCAGTGCTCAGTGCAATTATCACAGAACAGTTAATACATAATTGCATATTTTTGTAAACAAGCTTAGAGGCTTTTTCAGTGACCTCTCCGTGGCTTTGTGGTTTTGCAGATAAATTCTCTTCCCTTTTATACTCTGATTTTAATTGGGCACAATAGCTCTGCCACTATTGCTCTCACAGCCCTCAGCGCTGTTTCTGGGGCGTGTGTGCGTGCGCACGCGAGCTGCACAAGTGCACCTGGCTCTGTGTGTGTGTGTGTGTGTGTGTGTGTGTGTGTCCATGTGCTTCTCTGTGGCCACAGGGGAGTTCATGACGCAGACTCCTGATGGATTTTGCTATAATTCCTGGATAAGGACTGGGGTGCCCTTAAATGTAAGAGCTCATATCGGCAGTCGGCAGGAGTAAAGCCTCTGGAGTTTTCAGACCCTGAGAATGTGAAGATCTCATTCATTCATTCATTCATTCATTCCACAATTATTTACTGAGGCCCTTTACTGTGCCAAGTTTCCTGGAGAAATAGCCCTGAACGAGGCAGATTCAGTCACAGACTGGCCAGGAAGTGTTTTCAAACTGCATTTAATATTTCAACAAGCTGCCATCAGGCCACCCAAGTCACCTAAAACACTGAGCTTTGCCCTGGGGGCGGAAATGATACCAGTGTGTTGGGGTCACCCTGCTGGCCCGAGAACTTTGGAGGTTATGACTAGTTAAAACTGGAAATGAACGAATTATTAAAATATTTCGGGTGTTATTAGAGAAACTCTTTTGAAATATGGGTACCTTGGAGAGGGGCTTCAGTGGGTCCAGTTGTTTCCCAGAGGGGATCCTGGTTGTCACTACTTCCCCTCATTCCCTGTCTCCTCACTATATGCTTTCCTGCAGGTCTCGGGGGGCTGGGTCACCCCAATGTCCCTGCTGCTGCTGTTAGCATAGGCAGTGAGGGGCAGGGGAATTCAGAAGCCTGTACTGCGGTCCAATTCTGCTGCCGGCTCTGGCAGCCTTTGCTGCCGCCCTGGATCGCTGGGCCCTGCCCTCCCAGGTTGCTGGATCCGGGCCACGCTGACTGAAGTCACTGCCTGCTTTTCTGCACTTCCATTTGGGGCCTCTGCTATGTTGCAAAAGAGATCCTCAGTTGGGAGCTCTTTGGAGTGGGCACCCCCTTGTAGCCTCTGTCCCCCCAGCCCTGTCTGTCCTCCTGCAAACTCTTCAGTCACTGTGGCAGGGGGAGGCCTCTCTCACAGCTCTGCCTCTAATTTGCTAAATGCTGAAGCAAGCGAAAACCCTCTCCAGGAGCCCATGGCTGCAGAGTGCTGGGTGAAAAATCGAAGACTTGAGGTGGGGGTGGGGGCGGAGTTGGGCCAGGTGTCTCAGGTATTAAGAGATCAGGATGAGGTGGGGCACTGGGTCTGTCAGCTGCCTCCTTGAAGACTGGGGACTTGGCTGGACTTGACAAGACCTGTCTCAGGATTCAGTGCAATGAAGCCGGGTGTGAGCTCTGGATCTGGGATCTACAGGCTGGTGTTAAGAATCCCAGCTCTGACACCCACTGGTCCTCGTGTCTCAATTTAGTCTTCTGTAAAGAGGATGTTACCCTCTACCTACCCCACAGGATCATGGATGTGAACTTTGGGGAATGAACTGTAAAGGGCCGTGTACACGTGAAGGATTGTGATCATGGTGATGTGGTAGATAGGAGAGTTCTGAAGTCAGACTTCCTGGACTAAAATCCTGGTTCCACCGCTAGCCTGCTGTGTGTCTTTGTGCAAGTGATTATGCTCTCTGTGCCACCATTTCTTACCTGTGCAAGAGGGATAATAGTTCCTACTCCATAGGAACTGCGAGGATGAAGAGACTTGAGTTAATTCATGTAAAGTGCTTCACACAGTGCCTGGTACATAGTACTTACTAAATGATGATGATGATGGGCGACAGTGACAAGAGGAGGTGTGTGGACCCTGCCATTGTCTTCCTTCACGACGAAGGGCACTCCACCATTCCAGATCTTCTTGAGTGTTTGACCTTCACCTGGCTCTGACCACGTGGGCAGCTCATTGTGAAGTGGATGCTGAGTCTGGCCCATGGGGTGGGGGTGCGAGGCAGGCCCCGGCTGGTAGGTGTGGGGAGAAGCTGCCCTTGTGGGGTCTGTTTTTCCTGGGTCCACTTGCAGGTCAGTGGTGGTGGTGGGTGCTGAGTCTGTGACCTGTGCCCAGACCCTCAGATGAGTCACTTTGCCTTTCAGAGCAGGCACGGAGCCCCCAGCACAGTGACCAGGCTGGGATAATTGGGATGTCACAGAGCCAAAGGGACGAAATAGGCACAATAGAGAATTCTTCTGCCTACTTGACAATAAAGAGCAGATCTGAGCTGACATCTGGGGAAGCATTCAAAGTGCTTTTGATTATGAAGTGTTTTAAGTGGCAGAGAAAAAGGGCCTCTGGGGCCCACAAAGCCAACACTCGCTAGGTGGTGTGCCCTGATTTCCATGGGGCCTCATTTCCTGAGGAAGTGCCCCCAAGCTCTGCCTCCGGCCAAGGAGTGGCTGCCAGATTCCCAGGCCTGAGTGGTGTGGACAGGACAGAAGGAAGGGGCTGGGTGGGGGTCCTGGAAGGAGGAGGGGGGACATGCCTGGAGTTCCAGGGCCCCTGTGCTCTGACCTGCTCTTGTTCTGGGCAGGCTTTCTGGAGTATCTCATCATTTCCTTGGGTGTAGACACCTGCAACTCCCTAAAATCAATGGACAGTAATGAGAGCCATGCACTTAGTAGGAACTGTGTCCCAGGTTCTTAATTGCCAGATGGCTCATCCCTCAGCCTCTTGCCAGTTTGGTTTGAGTCATCAGAAGGTACTGATTACCCTCAGGTAGAGGCCAAAATTCTGCACCTGCCAAGCTGGGGGCTTAGCTGTGGTTGGAGTGGCCACCCTAAGTCCCTTTGCTTCCCTTTCCTCTCCCCCTCAGGCCTGCAGCTCTCCATCCCAACCTCTCTTCTCCATGAAGCCCTGTTCGGCCTCTGTGTCCTTCCCCTTCTGAGGTCTCTCCCTGTCTAGGGGCTCTCTGCCCTCTGCTGTCTCTGACTTCACGCTGTTAGCCCTGTTTCTCCAGGGGTCAATTCCTACCAGCTCCTCCCTTGGGTTCTCTGGAGGGACAGGAGGCGCTCGGTCTGTTGGGATCAGCAGAAGCCTCGGACTCCCTCCACGAAACACCAGCTGTGGTTCCTGTCTCCCTCCTTCGAGGCCTCTAGTTGTCTCCTGCCAATTCCTGAGTCCCCGGCTCATGCAGGTTTCCTGAGAAAGTTGGTGTTGGGGTGGTCCTAGCTGGAAGGCTGGGTGGTAGCTGGGCCGGATTCCCATGGGAAAGCATATGCGTGTGCCTGTATGTGTCTGTGTGTTGTCAGCCTGTGGTGAAAGAGTCCCCCACCTCAAATGGGCTCCTCTGCTGGCTCAGCCTCCCCAGCCACAGACCACCTGGGTTGCCCCACGTGGAGACGCTGGGACCTCAGAGCTAAGTGAAGAGGAAGGCTGTGGTCCATGGCAGGACATGGGGGCGAAAACCACGCATTTCCTGGAGTGCCCTTTCCTGGCTCCCAGCTTGGCCCAGGACTCTGGGAAGCGATGAGAATCAGCGAGCTCCAGCTCTTCCACGGGGCAGGGAGAGCAGGACGTGGTCCTGGATGGCTGCCCTGGCTGGATGTCCTCTGGCCAGTTACCTCACCGCTCTGAGGCTCCTGCCTTCAGCTCCTGCCTTCAGCTCCTGCCTTCAGCTCCTGCCTTCAGTGATAGTAAAAGTACTGGAAATATGAGGAGGCAAAGGTGTGGCACCAGGTGGGTGCATAGGAAGGGGCAGCATCCCATTTGTCACCTCACTCTTCTTCCCTTGTTTTCTCCTTCCCTCCTGCCTCCCATCAAATCATTATTAAGAACCTCCCAGGCCTTCCCCTGATACACACCGTGTGGGGAAAGTGTGCATCCCTGCCTTTATGCCGTCTCAGTTAGCAAAATACAACCATCACCACAACATAATAATAATAATAACAACACAGACTTTCAGGCCTCACCACAGAGCCACTGAACCAGAACCTGCATGTAAGTAAGATCACTGGGTGATCCAACTGTGCATTAAAGTTCTGGTCTAGGGAACTAGTTCTAGTTCTAGGTTCAACCTGGCTCCACTGCTGAGCTGCTGGGTGATTTGGGGCAATTAAGTTCCCTGGGTCTTGATTTCCTAATCTGTACAATGAAGAGAATAATAAAAATTTGCCCCCTGGGGTTGTGGTGAGGGTGAAATAAGATAATGTCCCTGAAAAGGCATGTTGGGCACACGGGAAGCACCCTGTCAACATGGTGAATGTGACCATGGTTGAATGTGACCAGGTTGTCTGGGTCTTAGATCCTTTGGCCTGTGGATTTGTTCTGATATTTAAATGAGAAAGGCTGAGTCTTCACTCATACACAGCAGAAATCCCAGGAGTGAAGTTCATGGGCCCAGGAGCCAGACATCCTGGGTTCAACTCCAGCCTCTGCTTTTTGCTAATTGGGTGACCTTAGGTAACTTCTCCGAGCCTTTGTTTGCCCACCTGAGCAATGGGCAGCTATGAGGATTAACTGAGCTGGTACAGGCACCGGGAGTACCAACACCTAGCAAGTGCTTGGTAACGTGTTTTCTAACCTGGAACTAGCACATTGTCATTTCCAACACATTCTGTTGATCAAAATAAGTCCCAAGACCAGCCCAGATTCAAGGAGAGGGAAAGTAGATGCCTCTTCCTGATTGGGCGGGGGGTGGGCAGCAGGTGTGTATAGGGCTGGGAGGATGGCTGGCAGACGAATGGCCACGTCGGAATTCTGCCACCAGTTTTTGAACTAAAAGTCTCTCCCTTCCTAGCGGAGTGTCTACTGTTGTTAGTAGCAGGATGTGTTGTAGTGTCTGGGTTACAGTAGAGGGGGCTATCAGAGAAGGCAGAAGTGGCTGACTCTATCTGGGGACGCAAAGGAAGTTTCCACTGCGTAAGTAAAACGGGAAGCAAATGTGGCTGGGAAGTGGGGGGTGAGAAAAGAATCCAGGCAGAGGGAGCAGTAGGAGCAAAGGCCCAGAGGCAGGAAATTATTCACATCTACAGGAATAAAAAGGCCACCTGTGCAGACCTGCTGGGCTTTCCAGGTGTCCGCAGGCCTGAGACTCCAAGGACGATCTGGGTAGATGTGGCTCTGTAGGAGCGTGTAGCGTGCCTACCCCCATCACTGCACCCTAGCTCAGGCAGAGAGAGCGAGGCCTGAGGCCTCCCCACCCAGGGGTGTCCAATGGGTGTGGGGGGGGTCTCAGACGTGGTGGGGCGAGACCAGCTGACTCTGGTGCTCAAGTCTGAGCCATCACTCTTGAACTGTTCAGGGCCAAGGCAGCTTCATTTTCAGTGGTGTTCTCCCCACTTTCATTTGAGAGACCAATTACAGAGCGTTTTGCACCACAATTACTGGCGTTAAAACCTCTCAGTTCCATCTGATGAATTTCATTAGTAATTGAACAGAGGAAGCCATCACACAGGAGATTGTCCAACTGAATCTGCCCACGCGCTGAACTGTGAATTCCAGCCCTCTGGAAGTGGCCACAGGGGGGGTCCAGGCGGGGGCTGCCAGCTTCCCTCCCACAAGGGTCTTGCCCAGGTCCATGCGAGTGACCAGTTACGCATGGAAGGGTGATGGGTGATGCCTCCACCTAAGGAGAGTTAACTCTTAGGATCTGGCATGGACATGGGGCTGGGAGGGGCCTTCAAGGTTTGAGAACCTGTATCCTCGGATGTTTCAGAGCTGGGAGCTAGACTAGATTCATGCTTTCATTTATTATTTATTGAAGACATACTGCTAAAGCATTTACTGTGTGCTGACCACTCTTCTAAGTACATTGCAAATACTAACTTCTTTAATCCTCATAGCAACTCCAGAGTTAGGCATATTATTATTATTCCCATCTGATGGATGAGGAAACTGAGGCTCAGGGAGGTTAATTAAATTGCTCAAGGTCACACAGCTAGTAAGTGGTTGAGCAGTGCTCCAGAGTTTCTCTTCTCGGTTTCTTACTCTTCCGCGGTATCCTCCCTTGTTGTTTAGTAAAGCCTTCTAAGAATTCCTAAGTATTTTGGGGGAGCTGAAGGAAGGGGTCTGGCCACTCCAGACTGGAGTGACAAAGGAGAGTGGGCCACAGAGCCTGGGAGCCTGCTCTGTGGTAGGAGGAGGGCTCCAAGTGAAATCCCTAAAGAGGGCGAGAGACTCAGGGGACAGAGTCAGGTCTGAGTGCTCCAGAGTCACTCTTCACCGGCGGTCTGTGTCCACACAAACCACTGAGTTCGGGTTCCGTTTTGAGCAAAGGCGCCATATGCCCTCACCCGGTGCCACGTCTGGCTGCCCATCCCTCCAGCAGGTGCTCTGCTAAATAATCTCTGCCTCCATAGATCCCGATTCCTTTGCAGCTTTTGAGTCAGGTTAATCTGGGCGCCCACTCTGCCTTGGGCCTTTGCAGGTGAGGAAACTGAAGCTCAACCAGGAAATGCCATTTGCCCAGGAGCATGTGGCCAGTGTGTCAGGCTGAGTCAGGCTTCCAACTCAGCTCCGTCTGACTCCCAAATCGCAGCTCTATCCATTGCACCCCACTGCCTGTCCATCAGACAAAAGCGAACTATTCACACACCATGGGGGATGGGCCCCAAGACACTGTCTGTGTGCGCCTCCCTGACTTGTAATGGGAGTTTTCTGTTTGTCCTACTGTTGCCCCTCGACTGGAAGATCTGTTAGGGTCTGGACTGGGTCTGAGTTACCTTTCAATCCACCCCGGGGCTTGGCCCACTGGCAGCTTTTGGTAAATGTCTGTTGGTGGGTCATTGGGACGAGGAGCTGGAATCTGCAAACCATCACTGGAGACAACTCCCTTTTCCTTGAACTGGGAATTTCTGCTGAAACCTTACGGGAGGGTTTGAGTTCCTTACAGAACCTGTTGAGTGGCCTATGCTGGTCTCCGCCTCCATAACTGCGCTGGGTACCCCTTCTGAGGTCAGTGGAGTGGTGGCTGAGTTGGTTTGGGTAGGAAGCAGCAGGGGGTCCTTTCCAGGAAGATCACTGTTACTTAAAGATGGTACTCCCATAATCCCACTTCTCTTTCTGGTAACTAGCGGGCCAGCCTCAGGTCAGTGGTCCTCCTTACGCTTTGCCCCCCGACACGGGCAGGGGCTGGACCAGGGTCAGTGGCATAGGGCGGTGAGGTTCCAAGGCTCTGAGGTCTAGCAGAGGAGGAATAAATGCACATACCAGAGGACAGAAGGGCTCCTGATGTCTTCACATCCGTGGTTCTCAAACTTTAATAGCATTTGAGTCACCTGGAAAGCTTATTTAAACAGAGATTTCTGGGCCTTGTCCTCAGACACTCTGATTTAGGAGGTGTGGGTAGGGCCTGAGAATTTGCATTTCTCACAGCCTCCCAGGGGATGCAGATGCTGCTGGTCCAGAGACCAGACTTTTCACTTTGACCTGGAAGATGACTTTGAACATTTCTACCTTGACTCCTCCCTTCTGGGGGTATTCCCAGCTGGCACTGGACTGTGCTCCTATCCCACCACCAGCTTGGGGTCGAAGGGGTACAACCAGGGCAGGTATCTCAGGCAGGAGCACTAAGCCCATAAGGACTTTGCAGAAAGGACCCTGAGGCAGGGCAAGGATGGCCATGGAGGCAACCGTCATGCTCAGCACTGAGAAGTGACCACATCAGAGACGGGGGCCCCACAGAGAGCTCTAGAAAACCCTTCTGATGCCAAGGTGGGAGGCTGTGTGAAGCGGTGGAAAGAGGACATACTTGGAACGCTCATTCATGGTCTTGCTGTGTGTGTGTGTGCATGTGTGCGTGTGTGTGTGTGTGTGTGTGCGTGCGTGCGAGCGAGAGAGAGAGAGAGAGAGAGAGAGAGAGAGAGAGAGAGAGAGAGATTTTGAGCAAATTACTTCCCTCTCTGCCTCAGTTTCTTTACTAGTAAAGTGGGGCTAATAATACTTTCCATGTCAGGATATAATTGAGATTGTAAATGAGAGAAATCCTAGCTAGATGTTGCCGTTAAGGCAGGTTCTCTCTC
Source organism: Rhinolophus sinicus (assembly GCF_057876585.1). Lineage (NCBI taxonomy): Eukaryota > Metazoa > Chordata > Mammalia > Chiroptera > Rhinolophidae > Rhinolophus > Rhinolophus sinicus. Next base: position 15,780,468 of record NC_142513.1, read on the forward strand.
CATTTTCTTCTCCCATCCCAGAGATTTCATTAGGTAGGGTTAGCTTGGCTCCCCTCTCCTTTCCAGCTTCTCTGCCCGTCCTCTCCAGCCACTGGACCATCAGCCTACATTATCATAAAAAAGAGGCTGGATTTTAATTTGTAGAATGTTTCTTTCTTCTTCTTCTTCTTCTTTTTTTCTTTTTTTTTTTTTTTTTTTTTTTTTTAAAGAAAAGCCTAATTAGGAAGCCCGTTAAATGCCTGCAATTCCAATATAATTCTATTAAATTCTCCCTGTAAAGTTAATGTTACAGACTTTTTAACAGATGTTTTAATTAGGCATTGTTATTAAAGAGAATACTGTAGAAATTAAAACCAGACCCTAAATGGGGGGAGAAAGGCAGTTTTCTTGTGCTGGGTAAATGGTGGCAGCCGCCCAGCAAAGAGCTATTGGCAGCAGGTCATGAAAAACACGCACAAAAGGAGACAAAATGCATGGTGCGATCCGCAGTACTCAGCAAGCAAGAGGGAAAAATGCACATGCCTGGTCCACTCGGCCAGCACCACCTCTGGCCCAGCTAGTGCAGAAAACAGGGGGAGTTGGGAGACGCCAAGGCTCGCTGGCCTGAATTGACAGGTTTTTGGGGTCTCTTACTATTGGGGTCATCCCATTTAGGTCCATCTCACATGACCTTTATGGCAGCCATGACTCTTACCCATTTTACAGATAAGGAAACTGAGGCTCAGAGACATCTGGTCATCTGTCCAGGTGACACAGAAGGGCGCTTGGGTGTCCTCCTGAGTTGGATTCTCAGAAATGGAACTCCGGTTTCCTGCTGTGTGGTGCCAGCTCATTCTGCCAACAGCAGTGTAATCTAGTGGTTACATAATATATGGCATGAGCTTGGGAGACAGAAAGACCCGAATTTAAGTCCAGGCTTTGCTACTCACTGGCTGTGTGTCTGTAGGCTGTTTATTTCATCTCTCTGAGCCTCAATTTCCTCCTTTATAAAATGGGGGAAATAATAGGACCTAATAACTCCTGGAGTTAAAATGAGATGTTGCAAATTAGGTCCTAAGCGCAGGGCATGGCAAATGGCAAGCGCTCAGGGAGTCATAAGAGAAGTGATAAGGGCTTTCAGCTAGTAAGTGTCAGGACTGGGACTCCAATCTCGGTGGCCCAGAGTCTGTCCTTTCCCTGATACTATGCTGCCCCATACCTATTGGCTGTGTCCTATTACCTGGAAAGTAATCTTACCTTTGATGCCAGCCAAGCAAGGGGTCCTCTGGACAGTGTGGCTGGCTCAGGTAAACCACCCTGCTACGGCGGATAGGAGTCACTGGTTGCCATGGAAACCCCAAGTGAACCATCCAGCATCCTCAGATATAGGCCACAGAGCTCCGCACTGCTCCTCTAAGGAGGAAAGGAGGAGGGAGGTTGGAGGGACCTGGATTCAAATCCTGCCTCCTTTGGTGGCCATAGTGAAGCCACTGGCACGTTGGCTTCTGCCACCCCACTCCTCAGTCTGCATCTTGCTATCTCCTCTCCTGGCATCGAGCCAAGGGCTTGGTGACAGCACTCCCAGGAGGCATTGAGGTGACTGACACACCTTCTGGGTACACCCAGTGACATGCTCAGATTTACCTTTTCTAGGGGGTAGTTTTCCTGTCCATCCTCCAAGGTTGTCAGCCTGAGATTATTCAAATAATGTTTATTTCGGTCCTGTGACCCATATAGATCTGTCACGAGCACTTTCTTGAGAGATTGAAAGAGAGAAGCAACTGAAAGGGGACCCACCATGTGGGTCTTCTCCCTTGGGCCCCCCTCCCAAGAGAGCTCGGCTGATTCTCACTGGTGTCCACTGGAGCTGACACAAATTGCCCTCCCCTCTCACAGCCTATCATCACCATTCCCATTACCCTTCTGAGTCAAAGGGGAGGCCCCATGGGTGACTCTTGCTTAGTTAATGGCCATTCTTGGGGTTGTCACCATGAGAGCCCTGAGGTACTAGAGACATACAGCCCGGCACTTAGTAGGTGCTTAATATCTGCCGGATGTTGAAGGATGATTTAATCTTTCCAACTCCAGGCCTCCTGGGCCTTTGTTTCAAGGACATAGAGCAGTTCTTCTTGGTCACCTCTCTTTGTAGGTGGGAGAGTGCTGTGGAAAAGCATGGCCTCTGAAGTCAGCCAGCCTGGTCCCAAATTCCAGTTCTACCCCTTACTAAGTAGCTGTGTGGGCCTGAGCAAGTCGCTTAGCCTCTGAGTCTCAGTTTCCTCATCTGTAAAGTGGGGGTGATAATAAAGTATCCAGGTCCTAGGATACTTATAAGTACAGTATAGGACAGTGTTCCTGAAAGCATCTGATGCATAGACAATTGTTATAAAAGGAGATGGGCAGGCAGTTAAAATATGTGTGTACATACTCTCTCTCTCTCTCTCTCTCTCTCTCTCTCTCTCTCTCTCTCTCTCTCTCTCTCTCTCTCTCTCTCATACAATACATAGAAAATGTTCACAATTACCCCAAAACTGGTCACACAAATTACCTCTAGACCTGATCGTTTCTACTTTTCTGTCCAGTTTGAATAGTTTTTGAACCTTGGGCTTGTATTTTTTCCATTAATAAACGAAAATCAACAATAAAGCCAATACTGAAATCTGTCGTGGTTTGGAGAGCTCTGGTGGGTGGGAGTCAGCTGATTTGCAAGCAGCAGTGTAGTTGGTTAGCCTATGGTGGGCCACCCCTCCAGCCAGGGTACGTGACCCAGCTTTGGGCCCCGAGCACCTGGGTTTGAACCCTGACTCTGTGACTTCTCAGCCACGTGACTTCAGGTGATGACCTTGAGCCTCATTTTCCTTGTCCATAAGTGGGAATAACAGAAGCTTCTTGCAGGGCTGTTGCAGGGGACATGAGAATGGGCGTGAGGCATTAGGACAAGGCTATCTGCCACACAAGTACCAATTCGGATGGCTCTTGGGTTTTCCTGTAGCTGTCTCTGCCCCAGGAGGCTGGAATCACCCCTGAGGTCAGGTGAGATCACCTAGAAGTGACTCTGGGTCACTAAACCCGACAGACATTGGCCAATATTTATCTTACTAGACATCTCAGCCACATCACACTGCTGACCTCTCTTTGCTCCTCAGACACCTATTTCTTCCCTTAGCTTTTGTGCCCCGTACTATCCATGTGAGAAGAGAAGGAGTCGGGGGCTAGGCTGGCATGCGCGGACCCCATGTGGCTGGTGTGGGGGTGTGGGAGCTTCCGTTACCTCGAGAACCTGCAAGTGTAAATCATGCAGAATCATCTGCATGCCCGTCAAAAAAGATCTTGTTGAATAAGTCTTTGTACATCTGTTCCCAGAACCCCATGCAGCCGTTACATATGAGGGAGTCAGACCATGTCTTCTAGACAGGTGAACACTCCACAACAGATTAAGTAGGAAATGAACAATTCGAGAATAAATTGTATAGTGTGATCTCATTTCTATGAAGAAAATAAGACAAGAAAAAGTCCTTGGAGGAGCAGGAAAGACAGGCTGACCTCATGAACTTGGGGTCACAAGGGGAGCGGGTCGAAGGTGCGCCTGGGCCTTATCCAGAGGTTCCAGTTCTGGAGGTCGGGGACGGAATCTGGGGTTCTGCTTCTTAAACCAGCTCCCCAGATGATTCACATGCAGGTGTCTAGGGACCATTTTTCGAGGGACACTAGTATAGTGGATATTTCGAGGACTTAGTGCCAGGGAGACCTAAACCCAACTCCATCGTATCAGCTGTGTGACCTCTACCTCGCTGGACTCCACTTTCCTATCTGTAAAATGTCCTTGTTTAATACCAGCACGATGGAATGTCTTCTAAGTGCAAGGCATAATGCAAGCCCTTTGCATCACCCCATTTGGTCTTTAGTCATCAGGGTAGGAACTATTATTTTCAGACTCTGGAAGCCTCACTCAGGACCACCTCTGCCCTTGTTTCTAACTGTGATGCTGCGTTGAAGTGAAATGAAGTGTCTAAAGTGTGCCTAGCACAGTGCTGGGCTCATCGCAGGTGGTCAATAAGCACTCACTGCCCCCAACCCCACCCATTGCCCCAGCGTCGGGTGAGTTAGGAGCTGTTGAGGATCTGGGAATGGGCCTTGCAGGGCCTGGCGGGGCTCAGAGCCCAGGGGTGGACATTAGTCCATCAGTGAAAATTCATGGAGGCTTGCTCATACAGTTGGAGGTACACTCCGAGAAGGGAGCAAGGTGTGCATTCTGTGCTGGTTTTGTTGGGATCATTGTCTGAGTGAATAAAGAGATAGGGGAGGAGCCTTCCAGATGGGAAGCCCTATAAAGGAAGGGTTGGCAGGGAGCTGGGCTGACTCCGCTAGAGACACTCAGGGTGCATGATTCTCGTGGACTCTTCAGAAGTCATTCTCCCTCCTTGTGGAGCCTTCTTAGTCCCATTAAGCTTCTTTCTGGGAGACACTGGCACCAACTTTGTGGATAAATGGAGTTAGGTTATTGACACAGAGGCAAAGCTAATTCACTTTATCGACAATAAAGCAAACCATACCAAAAAGAGCAGAGGGAAAATAAATGAACAAATGAGGTTTATTGTTTTACTTTATCATTTTATAAAGTAAAGTTTTCACTTTCTCACCCATAGCCTTTCCCAGCTGAGTTTTACATGCTCTAAGTCCCATGGATGAGCCAGTGTTAAATATCTTCTATGGTTCTGTTAAGAACGTCAAGGTCGAAAGTCCAGGGTTGGCTTTTCTTTGAGCAGTAAGAATAGTCCTTTCACTCATCTGACAAATATTTATTGGGTGTTTACTGTGAGTGACAATGTTTTGAGTACTAGAGATACATCAGTGAACACAACAGACAGAAGTCCCTGCTCTCACGGAGCTTACATTCTAATGAGAGAAGAGAGAGAAAAAAGTCCTCAACACAAGAAACCAACCAGAATAACATTGAGAGAAACTGGGTTCAATATATGAGAACTCTCTGTACTATCTTTGCTACTTTTCTGTAAATCTAAAATTAACTCGAAAAACAACGTGTATATATTACTACATGATAAGTGCTATGAAGAACAATAAATCAGGAAAGGAAATTAGAGAATGCTCGGCGGCAGGAGGGAGAGTTACAGTTTTTAAAACTCTGGTCTTTTTTGAAAAAGTGACATTTGAACAAAGATTTGAAGGAGGAAAAAGAGCAAGCCACAGGCCATGGGGGCATCTGGGGGAAAAAATGTACCAGTTAGAGAAGATGATAGGTGCAAAGTCTCCGTGGTACCAGCCTCCAAGACAGCCCCCAGTAACCCCTGTATTCACACCTGTGTGTGGTCCTCTCCCACATCGAATAGGGCTGACCTTGTGACTAGTAAGAGTTTGAAGAAATACTACTTCCATGGTTGGGTCATGAAAGAGATTGCGGTTTTGGCCTTGACCTTCCTTAGCTCACTTGTCTAACAGAAAGCCAGCCACCATGTTTTAAGGACACTCAAGCAGCCCTGCAGCGAGGTCAACCTGGGGAGGAACTGAAGTCCCCTGCTGGCAGCCACAACTAACTTGACGAGCTATAAGTAAGTCATTGGACGTAGATCCTCCAGACCTTAGAGGACTATGGCCCCGCTGGCACCTTGACTACCATCTCATAAGAGACGCTGAGGCAGAACCACCTAGCTAAGCTGCTCCCAGATTCCTGATCCACAGGAACTCTGTGAGAGTAAAAAAAAGAAATTACTGTTTTAAATGGCTGCAAATTGGGTTGATTTGTTACACAGCAATAAAGAGCCACTACAGGTCTTGAGGTAGGACCATGCCTGGTTGCTCGAGGAACAGTAAGTGGGTGATGCAGTTGGAGAGGCAGGTGTACGTTGGAGAACAGAAGGAGACATGGGTAGAGGGCCTGAGTCAGTCATCCTCCTGAAGAAAAAGTTTCCTCTCTGTGGGTGTTATTATTATATTTTTCAGCGATTAGCCTCTCTTGAGTGTTTCTCAGGCCCAGACCTTGGGAAAGAGTTTGTAATGTCCGTTTTCTTCACTCCTCTGGTCTTCTGAGATGGATGTAAATCTCTGTTTCCCAGGAAGTCTGTGGTGGTGTCATCCTTCCTGAAGTGGTTTCAGTGAGACCTCATGCTGAAACTGGGCCAATGTCTCTTTGGGCATTTTTTTTTTTTTAAAGGCCAGGTTTATTTTGGTAGAGAACTAACACAAATTTGAACAAAAGAAAAAGGGAGAAAGAGAATTTGATTAATGAAAAACGAGTTGTTCAGGGAAGAGTTCATAGAGGAGGTGAGATTTGAGGGAGGCTGAAAAGATGATTAAGGGTAGTTAGGAAAAGATCGTGGGTACAGGGCAGGAAACAGACATATCAGAGATGAGGGGGTATCAGGAGGCCCACCGCTCTCTGGGAAATTGACTCTGCTGGTGTGGAGACTGGGGGATAGAAGAATGGAGTGGAGAGTTAGAAGGTGCCGGAAAGGGAGTTGGGTGGGCAGGACTGTGAGGCCAAATTGTGTCCTTCAGGTCAGAGTTTCTCCCGCTGGGGAGCTTCCAGTCCTTCAGAGGTGAGCTTCAAGTGGTGGCCCATCTGAGTCCCGTTTTGGTTGTAAGAGTCATAAAATCCATTGCAAGTTGGAGTTAGGAAAAAGGGAATTGATAAATTTACATAAGTAAAAAGACCGTGGTCTGATATAATCAAGACCTGTTTGTGCTCTTTCTTTTTCCCTATCTTCTGCCATGTTGGCAACATCCTCCCTTAGGCTCTCTTCTTGCAAGATGGTGACCAGCCTTTTTCTAGGGTTGAATCTAGCCAAAAAGAGTAACTGTATTTGTCCCAGCATACCCAGACAAATTCTTGATATTTACCTTGATTGATGGTTCAACTCATGCAGGTCATGTGCCCACTCCTAGAGCAATCACTGCCACCACTAGATGTAGCACTTTGGCCAAACCTAGGTCATATGCCACCTTTGTCAGAACCCATAGACTGAGAAGGGGGGTAGGGTGGTTGCTCAGATGGAAATCAGGGGCTGATGCTACTGGTGGGTGGATGGGTCATGTGACAAGATGCAAAAGGGCATATTTAGTAGAATAGTCAAGAATGTTGCTTCAGAAGTAGATAAGAAAGCACGGTCAGGGCACTAAGTCTATTCAAAGTGACATGTGGTACTGACAAGTGTCCCATTAAACAGCCAGAGGGTGGTATGTGCCTTTGTAGGTTCTATGAAATATTGTTACACTGTAGCCATTATTATTGATCTGTTTCATGCTATTTTGAGTCTTTTCACCTCCTTGTATTCGTTAGGGTAATACTAGTTGCTATAACAGATAAGTTCTAAAATATTGTTGGCTTACAATAATTTTCCCTCAAGTCCCGAGTGTGAGTTCTTGATAGGCAGTGCTAGGCTCTGTTCCACAGAGTCATTCATGGATCGAAGCACCTTCCATTCTGTGACTCACCATCAACTTGTGTCCTCATCTTTTCTTCCAGCTAGCAGATAGGAAAAGAGAAGGTGGAGGGGAGGCACCTGCTTCTTCAACACCTCTGCCTGGAGGGGAGATGTGCATCCCTTCCATAGTCACATGGTCCCATTTCAGTGTAAGAGGAACTGGAAAATGTCATCCTAGCTAGGCAACCATGGTCCAGCAGCTCCACGTGGTGGAATGGGAGCATGCGACTTTGGTGGGCAGCTTGCCAGCCTTGCCACATCCTCCAAATTTGCTGCCCACTGATGGGTTTTAGGTACAGGAGTGATACATTAGGTCAATCTGTGCTCCAGGGACATGAAGGAGATGGTGTGAAATGATGTGAAGGTGGCAGTGAATTGGAAATGGAGGAGGAGGGTTTGTGAAAACCTTAGTCAAGCCAGGTGCCTGTTGTTCCCACTTCTGTCCCATTTTTAAATGGTACAATACCCTGAGGTGCCTTACATTTATATTCCCATGATGTATTGAGGAATCACCACATGCCTTTTTGAAATAGTACCTATTGACCACTTAGCGATGCTGTGAAGCAGGTATTATTATTAATATCACCTGTGATTTAAAAAAAAATAAGAAAATTCAAGTTCATGGAAGGGAAGTGACTTGTCCAAAGTGTGTTGGTCTTTGGGTGGGTTGTCGCTGACGCTGCTGATCTGTATTTGGTCATTTTGGGAGGACTCTATGGTGTCAGGCATGCATTTGCCCTGTGTCATGGTGCCCTCTTGCTTAGGGAAAAAAGAGATCTGAGTATCCAGTGGTGATAGGGCCTGGTTGGCAGGTGGATTAGATAGCCCTCTGTACCTGCACCTTCCCCAGCGGCAAAGCTGCAAGCACTGCCCTTTCTGTCCCCTGCCTATCCCGTTGACTCACCTCCAAGTCCCTAACAAAGAGGCTCTCTCTGTGAGTCCCCTCATCAGCTCCTGGCCTTGGTGGGGAGGGGGGCCACAGACGTGCTCCCCAGGCTGGAGGAGCCGGTTCTGCTGACTGGGCACATGGGGCCCACGCACCGGGACCTGGGGAGATTGAGAGGAGAAAGTGGCTGAGCACAGCTCTGTGAGGCCTGGTGATTTATGAGGAGCAGCTTCCGCGGGCCATCTGGACCAGGAACTTCAGGAAGCACATCCTGTGTGGAAGCGCAGGCAGCGTGGGAGCCCTGCCAGGGAGGAGGAGGGCTGTGAGGGAGTGGGAGGAGGGAGGGGACGGGGAGGCAGGGATGGGGCACACAGAGCCCGGGTGGCGAAATCAGGCAGATGCAGGCTCTTCCCCTGCAGAAACTTTGGGCAGGACCCACTCGGGGCCTCAGTTTCATCAACTTGAAAATGGAATGAAGTCATACCCGCTGTGCTGTTTAGTTTAAATGGACTGTTGCGTTTAAAGGTAGCCAACCCAAGGCCTTGAAGGAAGAAAGCTGATATACAGCAGCTCCCATGTGCCAAGCATTCAGTGAGGTGCTGGAGTACCACGATTCTCCAAGATTTTGCAGGCTAGTGGGAGAGGTAGATTATTTTGTAAGGTGTGAAATATTTACAGTGACCTCTGGGAGAACAGAGGTGAGAACAACTCACTCTGCCTGGAGGTGAAATTTGGGCGTGACCTTGAAGTTCTCAGTGGCCAGTGAAGAGGTGGCAAAGGGAACCGCCTGAGCAAAGGCAGGCCACACTAAGGTCAAATGTTGGTTCATTCATTTACAACTCCAGTCCAGACTGATGCACTGAGCCCCAAAGCCATATATATCCAACTCTTCTTGACTTCACATCTCTCTTTGGATGTCTGATGGACACCTCAAACTTTGCATGGCCAGGGCAGAGCGAGTGGTGCCCCCACTCTCTGTCTGGAACACACTGCTCCCAGACCTTCACATGACAGGCTCCTTCTTGCCATCAGGTCTCAGATGAAATGACACCTCCACCTATGGGGCTTCTTAAAGATACAGATACCAGGGCTCCGTCCCCTGAGATTCTCCAAAGGCAGGTCTAGCGGTCGGTCTCAGGAGTCCGTTTCTAACAAGATGTCCACAGTCGATATCAGTGCTGATGTTCCTTGGACACATTTTCTGAGAAATACTCCTTTCCCAGGAGTGCTGGGAAAGACATGAAGGGCCTAAGTCTGTTGGGGTTCAAGGAAGGCTTCCAGAAGAGGCAGCCGCTGAGCCAAGGCTTGAAGAATGTGGAGAAGGTTGTCAGGCAGACAAGACTATATGCTGTGGGGGTTCTCCACTAACTCTATGAGCTTCCAAGTGACTTTCCCCAGATCCCTCACCCCATTCAGCCCAGGCCCTGCTGGCACTGCCTCCCACTAAGAGATCTGACAGCCTTATATATGACCACTCTCCTAGCTTCTTGAGACAACCAATTCCACAGGAAGTCTTCAAAAGCTTTTTCTCACTAAATGATCTTTTTTAGTGTCTGTCACCCAGAGTTGTAGAGATTTTATATCATCTATGAAATCCTATTAAGATTTTATTTCCTTATTTTGCTTTTATGATGACTGGGATTTCCTTCCTGAGAGAAGGCCTCAGGAAGTGGGCGTGCCTCGGTGGGAGTCAGGCCCTGGGGAGGGTGGGCTCCTGGGGCAGCTTCAGCCTAAGCAGCAGCACAGGCATTCTGCACGGGAAGCATCCTTCAAGGTCCCATTTTCCAGGAAGGTATCTTCTCTAGAGCATCTTATGACACAGGAGAGGCAGCCATGGGGCTGTGTAGGCAGAAGAACTGACCTAGGAATCGCAGGATTTGGGTAAAGACATCGTACTTCTTGAAGGGCTGGCCTTTTGGGATGCTACGTATTTAGGTGACTTGAGGTGAGCCATTTGCCTTCTCTGAACCTTATTTGTACATGTGTGTACATCTGTTGTGGTGAAGATAAGTTGTGATCAGTGCTTTGTAGACAGGAGCTGTGTAAAGACTGCGTATCGACTCTCTACTCAAACAGGTCCAGTGTGGGGAACACATTACTTTGAAAAATAGGATGTTGAGATCTGGTTGGTGCTGGATGCCATTAGCCAGCCTACTGGTGATCTCTTCTGACTTCAGGTCATCTAAGATACGAACCTCAAACCTTGGCAGGCTCATCGAAGCCACTGACATCATATTGACCAGGAAAGAATTGAGGATGGAGGCCTACCACCTCTGCTGGGGACTTCCTTTTAGGCCACTGGTTCTCCACCCTGGCTGCTTAAGAGCATCATCTGGGATGATAGTCTAACCTACCCGAGGCTCAGGCCTGATCCCAGATTCATTAACCACAAATCGTCAAGCGCAGAAGCAGGGCATCAGTGTGGTTACTGAAGTTCTCTGGGTGATTCTAATTATGCAACCAGGGAGAGAGTCTCGTTTTAAGTACATTCAGTCAGCCGTGCCTCCACCACTAACACCAGCTCGTATTTTCCCTCTTGTCCACCAGGGCAGCTCAAAAGCATTTGTCGAAGGGATGCTTGCTTCATTCCAGACATGAGATGTGGAAGCCACATTTATCTATGTCACCCCAGGTTGAAGTGAACTCTGGGATCTCATTAACAAAACTCACCCATGTTTTACTGGCTCTGGCCCCACGTCAGTGGTCCTCTGAAAAGTCCTCCCAAATTTTGGGGGGAAGGTGGTCCCTTTATGGTTAGGAATAGGTCTCAATTCCCCACGTAACAGGGTTTGCTAACTTCTTTCCCTTCTGCTCCTCCTTCCTTGCTGATACTTGCTGCCCACGAACCACGGTAGGGCATATCACCTCTGCTCGTACTCCCTGCAAGGATGCAAATGCCCATATCCAGTGCGCACTACCCAGATATTGCCACCATTCCTTGGCATCCCCACTGAGAAAGGGAGAAGTCTAACCTTTCCTTCTTGGGGTCACACTTTGTCACATGGGTCCCACAGTAGGGCTGCTGGTGCCCTAGGTCTCAGCAAGTCCCTTTTGAGTTCAGCCTCACCAGCTGCTTCCTGAAGCTTCTCCTTAGAGGACTTGGGCATGACTTCCTGGTCTAGATCCGGTACCTGAACAGCCCATCACGGCCTCTCTAGTGTATGTTTTTGCTCCTTTCATTTCAAACCAAAAAGACTTAACTGATTCCAATCCAAATGGACTTGTACAGATCACCTCTTGGCTGGTCTACCCCAAAATTTGCATTATGAGCCTAGTCTACTCAGGAAACCCAAGTCCAACTCAACCCTGGATGTGGACTCAACTTAGGTCAATGCAGGGACTGCAAATTCCAAGTCTGTTTCATTCCCCTGGTCTCTCAATTTAGCTCCACCATCTGAGAAAATAATAATATTAACAGCTGCTATTTATTAAGTGCTTAGCCTGGGCTGGCATGATGCTAAGTGCTTTACATGGTTTTTCCCATTTAATTCTTGCAAAAATCTTGTAGAGTCAGTTTTTATGAGCCAGTTTACAGATTTGGAAACAAAGGTCAGGAAGGTTAAATAAATTTCTAATTGTCATGTAGTTCGAGGAGCTGAGATTTGAATCCTGATCTGTGTAACTCAGATGCCCCAACTCACGGTCTGGCTGGGCTCTTCCTACAGAATTCATGTGGATTCCTGGTGTTCCTTTCTCTAGGGCTCATGGATCATGAAAAAAAAGCAGATCTTCAGACTTAGGAGGGGTGCAGGATTAATGATTCTATTTCCATGTCTTTGGTTATACATTTGCCCATCTCTCGTCTTTTAGTTTCCTACATTCTCCATACTCCCTCAAGAGTCCAGTTAGACCAAGGACTCTGTGTTGAATGTCAGAATGTCAGAATGTCAGAGCCAGCAGTGCCCTTAGAGACAGATGACCAAGTCCAGCCCCTTCACCATACCCAGGAAATGGACTTTTCTAAGGTCACACAGTGAGTCCATAGCAAGCTGGGTCCAGGACCCAGGTCTTTCCCTATAGCCTTGGACTCACTGTGTAACCTTGCATAAGTCACTCCTCTCTGAAAAATGAAACGGACAGATACCCAAAGAAGCTGTCCAAGCATAGAGCTAAGCGTTTTGGCAGTGGAGCCCTTTGATGAAAGGGGAACTGAACTGGAAATCTACTCTGATTGCTCAAAGCCAAGGTGGACTGCTAAATTAGGGTGTGGATTTGGAAGATACATTCTTCCCCGTCCTCTTTCCCTGCCTTGGGTACTTCTGAGAATGCTAGATACTTGCTGGTGCCAGGTATAAAATCGGGGCTTAAATGGTTTGGTGCATTGAAAGAGATTTTGATTGAGCTCAATCTAGTCATCATGCTGACTGATCCTCTTCAGAGGAAGAGTCCTCCATCCAATGGTGTTAGTAAATGGATAACAACATTCTCTCTGGGGGGAAAAATATGGCCCTGATTACAGCCTTGGCCCATTTCCATGGTGTAAACGTTCTTATGATGTCCATTTTCAAGTTACCAACGTAATGTTAACCAACTCGCAAATGTCCTGAAAATTTAACATTTGGCTCTTGTGAGCTGGTACAAGTTGACTCCAGCACAGTGTTGCTTTCAAGTCTTCAAGTTCTTTGCTAGATTTGGATTATTAAATTTGGAATTTGGATTATTAAACAGGCTTCCATTGCCATGGGTATATGATGAAACAAATGGTGGGTAGGGGTGTGCAGGTAACTTGAACGTCTCATTTGATAGGTCTTTTCCTGTGATACCACTACCTGTTTCATATCTTGATGAAAATGTTGTAATTTCTACCCTGTTATAGAATAAACAGAAGTGTGATTTGTGGTTCACAATCTATGAAGCTGATTTCACATAATTTTGACAGTTCTATCACATTTCTCACCATTTTTTTACCCCTCCTGGGATGGCAGAGTGTCATGTTGGGATACTGTATTGGGAAGTGTTTTCCTCCAAATTTTTCTGTCCAGCTACCTTCCTCTTTCTGGGTTTACACTTGCCTAAATTTAAGGCTTCGCCATACACACCTTATAAATATTCCCTGTCCCCAGCCTGGTAAACCTGGTTGAAGATGGGATTCTGGTTCTAAATCTCTCCTTGGCACATATTCTCAGGCATGAATGAAGAATCAGTGATTCAGTTTGAAGAGAGAAACTGCAGACAGATGCATTGTTTTCACATCTGGATACTTAGAGGTATAGCTGCATTTGGCCACCAACACTTTTTGCACTTGTGGGGGGGGGGGGGAAGGGATCAGTTCCTTTACTGTGCTGGTGTTTTTGTCTTTATGGGGGAGGATGCTTAGGTCCATTCTCGGAGGTGCCAGGCAGACTCCAGGGGTGGGATGTATGTTTTCTTAAATCTGGGTGAGCTAGCACAGCGGGCACCCCTGCATCTTTGGTCGGCTTCTCACACCACTGATGGTTCGTGAGAGAAAGCACAAACCCATTTTTATCCCAATGATTACAGTGGCACGTCTGCTGGGGTTAGGTAAACCCATTCCCTGGATGGCACTGAGCCAGAAAATTAGCAATGATCAATGAAAGGGGAAGGATGATGAAATAAAAGTGGAGTCTCAATTATGCTCTAAATGAGCAAGGCAATGTTAAGTTTTTAACAGAGGAGGGGCTGGGGACGGGAGGAAGGAAAAAACGATTACTTGGAAGAATTCAGCGCCCTAGTCTGGACTTAGCCATTGATTTCCTATTCCAGTTCCATAGACGGACCATAAAGGCCTATAGAGTGCACATCACCATCTGCATAAAGGAAATGTAAGTTGCTCTGCTCTGCTTTTCTGTCCACCAACATTGAATCCTGGGTGGGTCCCAGGGAACAAATGTCTGTGGGCATTAGGTTAGGGATTCAAACTTAGCAGCTGCTGGGAAGTTGGATTTGTGGTTTCAGGGCACAGGATGTTTCAGTGTGAACCATGGTTAAAGTTGCTTTTGTAAAATTACAAAAGTAATGTGTTGTGTTTGTATATGAAATGGAAGGCTGAAATGTTCCTGTGAAACCTCAATGATCTTTTCAAAGAAAACACAACTTTTTTACCCCCCCAAACTCTGCTAAAAAGCAAAACAATTGATGTTGAATTTGGTGATTTGCCCTGAAAAATGCTGTGATTGGGACAGCCTGTAGCAGTCATTTAGAATGGAAACCAAATGCTTTCTTCCATATATATCCATAACGTAAGACTTATCCCCCATCTGGCAAAACCGCTTTCTGTTGAAATGTTGAGAGTGGAATTGCATTAATAAGTAGACATCAAGTGAAATTTACTATTTATACATTTTCAATGGTGTCTATACACCGAGTTGCATGTAGGGCTTGTATCAATAAACATCTCTACCTGCGGGTTTTCAAGACAGATTAACTGAGAAGAGCCATTATGGGATAAAAGAAGAGGGCATGCTGGGAGAAAAGTGAAATCAAACATTCACCCGTGCAAACACTTCCTTCCTGGATACTATTCAGATTTTAATTTCTTTTTTTTAATAAATATAAAATAAAATACAAGATGTCAGTGCTGTTTGGAGATAGCCCACATCTGTACTGAAATGAGACAATTTCCCCAAGTGCAGCTGTCCGTGGGGCATTTATTTAATTCATATTGGTTTTGGACCACAGCCTGTAATGAGGAAAGATATGGGCAGAGGCAGGAGATGGCAGTTGGAAGTCTGTACCTTTTTGAACATGAAAGTACAAAAGGGCCGTGCCTGTATTTAGGTTTTAGTGAAAATTCAATAACTGTAGCCGCAGACACTTTGCTCCGGAACACTAATAAAGAGAGGAGAGCTCATAAAGGGTCTGAATTCGAGCTTCTCGTGTGATGGAAGGCTGGCGCAGTGCCAAGGTGCAGCTGCCCCGATGTGGAACGATGTCCTGGTATGTTTTTGCACGCGGGCCAGTTGAGCACTAGGCTGATTTTAAGGCATCTTCTAACGGCATGTGAGCCCCAACGTTCTACAAACATCAAACAGGCTCTGCTGCAATGGAATTCAGAGAGGGGCTTCAGGAATGCTCGAATTTCCTGCTGGCAAATGTCCTGACAAACAGACAGACCAGAGTTAAAAACGGGAGGGTCCTTCCTCAAACCAGACCATGCTCAGCCAGATCTTTTTGTCATGGTGCAAGGCAGTGGTGTGAGAATTTTATTGATGAGCTCGTGTTTGAGTCAAAGGCCCAGAGGCCTGGAGGAAAGAGCCACCACCAACTAGCAAGGAGCTGTGGGATGGGAAGCTATGGGATTGGCCTCTGGAAAATTGAGGACTCTCCCTGAACTGTCTAATTTCATCCTCGGCACCGCCAGCCACTGTCGCTTCCTCCCATTTTTGGATGCTCACTTGTCCAAGGTCTCACCTTGGCAAGTGGCAGAACCAGGATTCGAATCCAGGCTAAAGTCATGGACGGCCTGATCTTAGCCCAGCCAGGCCCTCTGGGGCTCTGATCCTCCAGCCTCAGGAGGACATCAGAATTCTGGAAAGAGAAATTAGGGGTCAGGTCCAACCTAGTGACTTGCTTTGGTCGTGGGTTTGACCATGTTTTCCGAGAGTTGTTTGAGAACCATCTTGAAATCACCCCTCAGCTTTCTCTGCTGCATGCTGGATGCTCTCAGCTTACACCAGGGTTGATGCTTCAGAGATGGGTTTGCCCACATTTGCAGAAGGCTGCCTGAGAACCATCTGTTCCAGAAGCTCAGCCCTCTCCTCATCACGCAGGAGATTCTCAACCTGCACTAGCTTAGCCTGAGGTCTGAATGCTCACCAGTGTGGTTCTAATTAGTACTGATTATTGCTCCAGTGCCAGGCATGGTACATGGCCCATTACATCCAGGTTACTAGAGGTGACAACTCCAGGAGGTAACTGCATCATTAGTCTCACGTTGTAGATAAAGATAGCGATTTGGTCCCAGGTCTGTCTGAATTCCTGGCTCATGTATTTAATGCTGACCAGGGAGGCTGTGAGTTGGGTCCTTTCTGGGGGAATGTGGAGGAAGGTCTTGGCATTTTTGCCAGACTCATCCATCTCTTTGAGCTGAGACACACCTATGCAAGACCAGGCAGCCTGCTCCCAGGAGGCGCCACCTGCACCCAGCTCTTCCTCTCAGCCCACTCTTGCATCTCCAGGCTCTGCTCTGGGCCCTTTTTGTCGGCCTGAGTTACCTTCTCCTTCCCTGTGGAGTCCTGGAGCCTTTCACCCAGTAGAGCTGACCTGCCAGTGATAAATACCATTTAATTATAGAACAAGCTTTTCTGCTATTTCTCTCAGCACGGCTTCTATTGCCCAAGATTAAACTTCATTCCAATACCACTGAATTACCTTTTTAAACCTATTATTTCAATGTGATTAACTTCACTTCTTTTCATTTAGCTGTAAGCAAAATCTTGTTTACAAGGCAGAAAAAAGTCTTTGCCTTAATATCGGCAATAATAATACAAACGAACATTGCAAGAAAATAATTTATGTGAAAAACAGGAAAAAATGGCATTGATACATGAGGCTCCTCTTCAATTAATAAAAAGGAGGAAATATTTAAAAACAATTTATCAAAGAAATATATACCGTTCATACATCATGCATTTGCAAAGAATGTACTAATATTCATTCCACAAATAGCCACGTGACCTCAGAATTCTAATTCTTTTGTGTGTGATGGAATCTGACTTGTGGTTGAAACCCAGAGCTGGGTTTGGTTAACGAAGTGCCAGGACAGGCAAGGTTACTGCTGATGGACAAAGAACTTGTGCTTGCTAGATACCTGCCATGCATTACACCAAGTTCTGTCTTTCGAATGCGTCCAAAATGCATTGGAGGTTTTTAGAGAAGGTTGTTGTTAATTGCAAGCCTGGGTGGGCAACCTAAATCCTAGGATCATTTTTAGAGCACACCTCCACCATTTCATTTCATCTGTGGCTCTTTTTTTTCAGGACTAAAGTCCAAAGCACTAAAAAAAAAAAAAAAAAAAAAAAAAAAAGTAATTGTATTAAGAATTGCAAAAGGGAGAATTGTTTGGTGATTTTTTAAAAAATTGTTTTTGTTTGAAGCAAATCCTGGCAGACTGTTTCCCAAAAGTTGTCAAGGCCGGGTGGCCGCTGGGAAGTAGTGGCATCTGTCACTGCAGTTATGCAAATCTTCTCTCTCATTGGGGCCAGAGTGTGGAGAGGGGACACACGGCTGCGTGTTGGCAAAACAGATACCGTATGCTGCTACCCGCATTTCTCTCTATTTATTTTGACCATTTTCTTTTATGGCCTTCCACAAGGCACATTTCCCAGGGAGTTCCTTTACAAGGCGAGGCAGGGAAATTAGCATTTACATCATATTTAACAGTTTACAATGAGTTCTTCTGCCCACACATAAAACAACGTGCTTTTGTAAGGGAAACATTGATATCAGAATGAATATTTCCACATATGGTGTCCGGCTGCGTTTAGCTGATGTTTAGACTCCTTGATGGTTCAAGAGGAAAAACGGAGAGCTGGCAAAAGATTTTTTAGCTCCAGCCAGGGTGCCCAGACCGGTGTGCCAGGCCACCGGTTGCCGCCAGGAGAAGGCAGATCAGATGTACAGATCCCGGGCTCGGGCAGCAGCGGACAACTACTCTGCAGCCCCCCCAAAAAAAGGTTCTGTGTCCTTGTTGCCCAATCTTGGCAGGGAGCAGATTTTCTTGACATCTTCCTTCTTCCCTCCCCTTTCCCCCTTTCCTTCACCTGTTTGATTAAGCACATTTGCTGAGCACCTACATCAGTCTAGCTCTGCTTTGGGGGCTGGCATGGCAGAGGAGACTCAGACACCCTAAAATGATCTAATCCTTAGAGATTTTGTAGGCATCTACTATACACTCAGACATGCTCAACCCTTCTGACCAACTTTTCCCTGTAACGTATATCATGTTGAAATCATTTAGGAACTTCCAATGATGGTGATTGGCTAGGAGAAGGGGTAACGGACCCTGATCCGGGTAGAGTACAGCCTGGCTCTCGCCATGGCTACCGGATCCTCTGCTTTCCCGGCAAGCTTTCTGTCTTGTTCTACCCGGAAATGGATGAATGATGATTGTCAGGAACTTTATTTACATATTCTCATCTCATCCTCAAAACAAGTCATATTTTAGGAGAGAAAACGGGCAGAAACAGATGTGGTCCCTGGCCATGCAGGCACTGGTCCTGTTCCACGTTGGGATTTGCAGGACTGGAGCCATGGGGGCTCTTCTGAGAGTTGTCCAGTGTGTCTGGGGATATTGCCAATTCAGAGGGGGACTGGTCAGAGGGGTGGCCATTGGCAAAGCAGCAGAGCAGACTGACCAGCCACCCCAGGATGCCCATCAATGGGGGCCAGGAACTGGTGAACCCAGGGAGAGCATGTTTCTTCCAGGGTGGGGGGGCAGAGGCTCCAAAAAGCTGGGGGAAGTGCCAGAAATCATCAGGGAAGGCTGACAGATGTGTTTTCAGCATCTGCCTCATTCCTGGTGCTTGGCAGATGGGGTGTGGGGACCAGGCAGCTGAAAACTTGGATCAGTTTCAAATAGCTCCATTTCCCAGGCTGAAAGCAGAGCATTTCCGGAGGGCAGCCACGGAGGAGCCAGCAGCCCCAGGGTGCCCCCAGACAGAGTATGTTCTCCTGGAACCATGCACAAAGCCTGGTTTTGTTGGCTCAGGGAATTGTGGGCATTCTCTGCCATGAAATTCCTTATTTCTGCACCTGCATTTGTAGCTCTGCATTTCACCTTTGGTGCCTTCAGACACTTGATAACCTTGAGATATGCCCACTTGCCAGATGGGACTGTCAAGCAGAAGGTTCATTTGACCTTCTAGAGCTGTGCTGCCTCGTATAGAGTAGCCACGAGCCACACGTGGCTATTGAGCACTAAAAATATGACTAGTCCGAACAGAGATACATTGTAAGTGTAGAATACCCGCTGCATGTCAAAAAAAGTGTAAAATAGTTCAATAATATTTTTTATATTGGTTACATGTTGAAACAATAATTAATTTGGATTTCTTGGGTTAAATAGGATATATTGGGGGGTGTCAAAAAAATGTGTACAAATAGACACTTTGGTCAACGTTGCTCAAGCAGTAGTTCGCCATAATCAAAGTGTTTGGACGCTGATGGTAACCGCTTTGAGCACCTCTTGTAATTGCAGAAGTCAAACGTGACTTGTATTCATCTTCTGTTATCAGTATATATTATTACAATTTTAATACAGTTTTCCTTTCTTAAAATGTGCATACGTTTTTTTGGCACCTTCTGTATTATTAAAATTAATTCCACCTGTTTCTTTTCACTTAAAAAAAATGTGGCTAGTAGGAAATTGGAAATGATATATGGTACTTACATTCCATGTTTTTTGGACAGTGCTCTCTTAGAGGCAGGCTTGTAGAATCATTCTCAGTGACATTATGCCTTGTCCCCAGCAAAATCTGCCCAGTAGCCCTTATTGCTGAGGACCACCAGGTTCTGGATGCATGAGCCATCTTTTCCTCTCTTGACCAGAATGTAACTCAAATTGGGTCCTCAGAGACCCAGACCAGCTGTTTCTGAAGAGCAGTGGCTGCAGATGCTGTTTTGGTTACTCCGAGCAGTTTCTGCTGATTTGCTGTCACCAGCATCTAGACACAGCTCCTGTGCTAGGACCTAAGGCTTGTAGTTTCTCCCTCTGGGCCCAAAGACAGGCTCCAGAGGGGCCTCTTGGGGCATCCAGTGGCCTTTCTTCCTGCTCTCTATGGTGGCTGAGCTTGTCCCTGGCTAACCCACAGAGCCAGACCCTCTCCTGCCTTGTACCTTCTCTACCTGGACAGGCTGGCAAGCTCCAAGCAGGAGCCCCTGAAACCTTGGGGAGCAGGCAGGACTTCTTGCTGTAACCACCTCTATCCCGGGTCACTCCATCTTCAGCCTCAGTCCCACACAGGGCACTTTTTCAGCTGAGGCAACAGGAGATATTTATCCCGAGGGATAGGGGATGTGGGGAGGGGCTGCTATCTCTTTGCTCTGATTCTTAGCCAAGGCCACCCTGAAGCCCACTCAGCAAAGCCACCTTAGCCCTTTGCTCAGAGATACATCCTCTTTGGACCCTGCCAAGGGCAGCTCAAATCCCCTGTCTTCCCAGGCTTTGTTTTGGGGGTGGGTGAGGTTGTGCTGCATCTGTATTCCTCCCTCATTGAGTAGATATTTATTGAGCACCAGCTGTGACAGGCACCATGCTGAGCGCTGGCGATATAGTTGGAAACAAAAGCACTCACCGCCTTGGCCCCCAGAGCTCAGTCTAGCAGGGGAGGTGAGCTCATCAAGAAATCACAGAGGACACCTCTTAAGAGCTACTTGGCAAAGGATGCCAGAAACAGACCTGGTCTTTGGTGGAGGGAGCTAGGGTCAGAGAAGGCTTCTCTGAGGACGGAATATTTGAGCTGAAATAGTTGTATTTCGAGAGCTTTGCTTTTGTCCCCATCCAGCTCCTATTAAAGAGCTGGGCTCCAGCTCCCAGCAGAGGGTCCTGAGGATCAGGTAAGCCTGGAAAACATGTATCAGTGTGGCCTGAGGCAGAATTATCTGGAAATTTTTAATGAGAAGAAGTGATCCAGAACATCAGCAGTCCCAGCATGAGGTCTTAAGAGTGGACCAGGCTGCAAATGGGAGAGGGAGACTGGACTGTAACCTATGGTGGGGTGAGGCAAGAGGTTCAAGGTTAAGGGGGTAAAGGGTGACGCCTCCCTCCCGTGTAAGATTCCCACTGCTGTGCAGCAGTGACTTCATGGATATGTGCAGGTGCACGTTGTGTAGTTGGTGTTTTGATGGACCTTATGTTTCACTGGATCTCGGAAAAGTATCAAATGATAGAGTGCCCTTGATGGGACACCCCATGTTGGAAAGAGTCCTGAACCGGGAGCCCTGGTTCCAGCTCTGATTTTGCCCCCTGGCCCACTGTGTGACCTTGGGTGAGCCCCTTGCTCTCTCTGGAATGTAGCCTCCTCATCTGTAAAATGAGGGGGCTGCACTGGGTGACCTCCCAGCCCACATGCACATCTCAGACTCCAGGACCCTGGGAGTCAATGACGTGCTTGACTGAGCCGTTCCCAGCTGTAGCTGAGAGGTCAAGGTTCAAGCCTGTTATGAAGCTGCCACTCAGATGCTGCCACTTCTGATATTAATTTCTTTTCTCCCCATGAGGCATGGAGGGCTTTATGAAAGACTCCAAGAATTGCCTCTGGCTTTGGGGCTAGAAGCTGGCCCTGAAAGTAAACGGACCTAAAACCCTAAAGCGCCCCCACCCCCAGGCTTTCGGTGAATTGACCCAGATCATCTCTTCAATGAGCAATCTGTGGCTGAACTCAAGAGAACAGGGAGCTGGTGACAAACTTTCATTCTGATTGTCCTCAAAGCCATGCTCTGCTCCATTTGAATCCTGACTGCGCTGGCTTTCAGAGCAGAGAAAGCCCTGATTTCATCAGAAGTGCAAGGTCATGGACGTGGGGTTGATCAGTTGTGAGTTGGAATCCTGCAAATCAGTGAGTGATTCCAGGCTGCCTCTGTGAGCCCCAGTTTCTTCAACCAAAAAGTGGGGAAAATGCAGTCACCCACCCTCACTAGTATAAGGAGGGTTAGAATGAGCTCACATTACATTACATTATATGTAAGCACCTGGTAAAATGGAAAGCTATGTGTAGATTAGTATTATAAAATAATAACAATAATAAATATATGCCTTCCAGATGGAAAAAAAAGTAGAGCTTAGACATGTTATTGCTAATAAAGGTATCCTTCACGTGCACAGTGCTTTAACTTCGAAAATACCTCTCTATGTTCATTATCTGGTTTTATTCTCACTGAGATTTAGGAGGCAGGTATCATTACTCCTGTGTTTCCTCTGGCTCATAAAGGAGAAATGGAATGCCCGAGGTCATAGCTACCTAGAGGGACGTAAACCCTGATCGGATTGCCGCTAAGTGGAGACTTTTCCCACCATGTTACACTGTTTGGACTGGACACACAACTCTCAGATCCTTCCTCCCTAGCAACTCTTGGGATAACCACTGTCTCTTTACTGGTAGACATTGGCCACTCAGCACGGTGACCGTTTAGCTAGGAGGGACTTTGAGAGTGGGCATGCACCCCTTTCCTTTTGTGTGGCTGGCAGGACGGGAGTGGGCTTTGAAGAGCTCGGCGGGTGACCCGTGGGCCAGACAGCAAAAGCTTCAGTCTTAGGTAAGTGGGGACTAGACTCAGGGTGAGCTCATAGGTGGGCACGGACAGGGGCTGGCAGCCTGCAAAGGCAAGAAACGCTAGGGAACAAAGTCAACCGCTGGCTTCATGGACTCCTCAAGCAGGCCCAGTTCTGTCCTACGGATACTCTGATACTTGCTCAGCCTTCTCCTACCACACCCCTGCCGGGGTCCACACACGAATTCCTGCTCAAACTTCTTTCCTGCCCATAAGACCTCATAATCAAGGCCTGGAAAAGCTGTTTGGGTGTCCACCAGCTACATCAGTCAGCACCAAAGTTTTGGATTCCTTTCCAGCTAAAAACGAAAATGCCTTTTCCGGGGAAAATAAATAAATAAATAAATAAGCAAGCCAGCCCCCAGAAACAACACCTTATCAGAATAATGAAATTAAATTATAACAGGGCTGTCAGTGACACCATATCTGAGGGTGACAAGATGTAATCTCAGTAAAAACATCAGATCTGTCTGTTTATAGATCTAATAAATTATGTTAGAATTGTGCTCTTATAAATCCGGGCTGTCGAGGAAACCCAACAACTAATTCATCAGTCGCTCGTCGAGAGGTCTGCGTCTCTGTTCCAATTGCTCACCATGCAGATAACAAGGAGCCTTACAGACCGGCTGGTTAAATGTCATTTGTTTCAGAGCTGTAACACGGCACGGATCATTGCTCACACATAGTCACCCAATTATATTAACCTGTGCAGCAATACGGTGTAATGACATGACATTAAGGCAGCCACTTCAGAGGGGTGCCCACTTCCCTCCGCTCCTTGCAGAGGACAACCCAGCCAAGGCTTCTCCCCAGCAGCTCCCTTGTCATTTAACATGTAAAACAAAAGCTCTTGAATAGAAGGAGCAGGGAGTCACTTCTCTCTGGCAGCCTCTGAAATCTGAAATAGTCTAGGCTTTATCCACTGTCAGTTCTGAGGTGCTGGCTGGCTGAGTTTTTCATATAGCCGCTCAATTTTCCCAAAGGACAGGTTTCTCTTCTCCCCTCCCCTCTCCGAAACTCACAATTTCTTGTCTTCCAGTGCAATTCTGGGATTGTCCCTAAAACATGGAACAAACACTGACATGCACTGAAGAGGGGTGAGAGGTGCAGCGAGAGATCCTTATTTACAGAGGTCAGTAACAAGGCAGAGTCTTTCTGGACGATTATGGCATTTGGGGGTATCTAGTGTCCTTTGTCTTGTCAGAGGTACAAGGGGAAGCTGAATAGATCGAGTTGATTCCAGTGCTTTCTGTTTCTCTGTCTCGGCACTATTGACATGTGGGGCTGGATAATTCTTTGCTGTGGGGGTGCCGTTTCTCTGCATCGCTGAATCTTTAGCAGCATTCCAGCTCTCTAGATGCTAGTAGCATCCCCTACAGATGTCTCCAGGCTTTGCCAAATGTCCCCTGGGAGGCCAAATCGTCCCCCGGTTGAGAGTTATTGATCTAAGGCAAGACTTCTACTCTATAAACATTTAGCACATATTCACAGAGCACCATATCTGTGCTGGGTTTGGGGCCCTTTAAGCTGCTCTGGCTCTTTCTTGATAACGGAGAGGCCTGCCTATGAACTCCCAAAGTCTCTGTCCTTCTCAGACAGAGAGGTGGTTCTGCCTCCCAGGCTTTTCAGGTTTGAATCCAGCTTCTCTGCTTAATAGCAGTGAAACCACTCAGCCTTGGTTGCTTCATCTGTGCAATGGGGTATTATAATAACACCAGCCTCACTGGGCTGTTGCGAGGAATACATGATTTACGCAGGTAAAGTACTGAAGGCCTGCACACAGGAAACCCGTGCCACTTGGTGTTAATTTTCATTAAGCCCATTCATGAGGGATCCTGGGGGTAAGTTATTGGCTCTGACCTCAGGGACAGAGCCTGATCAGGGGTCAAGGCCAGGCAAAGCAGGTGCCCCTGAGCAGAGCTTCCATCGGAGCAAAGAAAATCAAGAAAGCAGCTCATGAGGATGGACTAGGCATAACCTGAGGGGCTCATCGGTTACCACTGCTGGCCGCTTTCAAACAAACAAGTACATAGCATGTTCTTATGTGCCAGATGCTGCTGTTAACTGCTTTTCAAATATTATATCACTTACTCCTCACAATACCCCGATGAGAGAGGGAGATTATGTCATTACCTCCATTTTACAGGTGGGAAGATTGAGGCACAGAATCTTTCTTCTTTCCTTTCTTCGTCTCTTCCTCCCTTTCTTATAACTTGTCCAATGTCATTCATTTAATAAGTGGTAGAGCTGAGATTTGAATCTCAGCAGTCTGGTTCTGGACTCCCCACTCTCAATCATTACATTCTGCTGCTAACTCCAGCTCCCCTCACCAACAGGGATACGAGACTCCTTGCTCTGCTCAGGCTTATTGTGGGGAATAAGGCAAGGCCGGAGGTCTGGAGAGGCCGGGCAGAGAGCTGCCTTTCTCCCATGCTGAGCTTGTTTTCCTGTTTCTAAGTTGGTCACACTTGCTTTGTCTTCTCCATCTTTCCATTGAAATGCTTATGAAAACACACAGACACCACCGTGTTTAGCAGCACTCGAATCCTGGACTATTAGATCAGTGATATGTACATAATTTCTAACAGCTAAATCTGAGATAAGGTCTTGAGGCAGAAAGTGGGGCCACAGGGGGGAAAAGCGGGAGGCAGCCTCAATTTCCCCAGCTCAGTTCCATGGGAATTGTGTTCTGAGGAGTTCAGAGTCCTCCCTCACCCACCCCAGCAATACTCTCCCACCAGTACTGTAATGCCGCTGGGGTGGAAGTGCCTAAGGGTAGATGATGGATATCCTGGGATGTGATGTTTGTTTTGGGAGGGATTGACCCTGGGACACACATAGGGGTTCAGGTATTGGAGTTTGAATTTACGCTTTACACAGATTCTTCAGGAATATGTGACCTTTTCGTTGTAACATGACCCGGTGGCTGGCTTATGAGACAGCCTCACTCTCTACAAGCCATCAGATTCACAGTAAATCTGAGACTGAAAAACACTGGAAAGTTGGAGAGAGAATTAGAGGATGTCATATGAGCCAGCTCTCTGGCATACATTTTGGGTCCAAGCATTCAAATAGCAGCCAGATGGACGGTGAAGAGGAACCAAAGAAATCTCATTTTGTTTACCAGAAAAATCTTATGACTGACACAGACTTTACCTCCCTCCCTCCTCCCTCCCTCTCTGATCAAGGATGAATGCGAGTAAATAGAAAAAAAAAAAAAAGAAACCCTGAGAAAATCACCACAAAACAAAGAACGTAGTACTCACAATGCACAGAAAACTTACTTTTGAAAAAGACTGATTATAGTAAACTGAAGAACATTTTAGAACATATCTAAATTTGTCTTTTCAGCAAAATTCAGGGAAACGTGCAATTTATGATACAGGAAATGAAAAATGAGCCGATGATACACCAATATAAGATTTGAAGGGAGCAAGTGGAGAGGAGTTAGAAATGAAATAAAAGATAAACTCCAAAAGGACTAAATATAAAGAAACAAAATTAACATCAACATTAGATGCAGCACAGAGCTGAACTGGCAATGCAGAGAAAATAGAGTCAATCATCACTTAATCTCTATTTGCCTCGGTGTTATTATTGTCTGTTCAATGGAGATTAACAGTGGCACCTGCTTCAGGGAGTTTATTTGAGCAGTAAATGAAATAAAAACATATAAAGCACTTGGAATAATATCTGGGATGAGGCATGTCTTTAATAAATATTAGCCATTATCTTTACAATTACAAACCTAATATAAAAAACTAATATGATCACAAAATAAACGGTTTTAACTGTGAATTTGAACTAATAACAGGTGAGGCAGACGTTGGCCTTGAAATCAGAAATCTTGGATAAATTTGAAAAGCTCCAGCACAATGTAAGAGAAAAAAAGCAAAGCTATTAAATATATAAAAGACAGAAAATGGGACTTCAACATAGAGATCATTGCTTTTCCCAAAGAAGAGATCCCTGGGTATATTCTTTCATACATATGAAATACTTTAAAATATTTCCAAAAATTTTTCCAACATAAAAACAAAATTTCAGAAGAGATGAGAACAACAGATGAAGTAACAACTGCAGACGAACTAGAAGAAAACTTTTCTCAACCCTCAGAAAAATCTAAGCATTTGAATGGGATTCCATAGACAATTTAATTTGGAAAACTTTGCTTCTATCTCCCTCTTGGAGAGTAGAAATGCCCAGTGCATGTTTTCCTTGGAACCCCAGCTTGGTAAAGACTGACCTGTACATATCCAGGTTTGCTAGAACCTAGCTGATCTGGCTCTTCGTTGCAACTTTAATCGTGTCAGTTTCTTCTCGTCCGCTTACTCATCCTCCTCCAGTCACAGTGTCCTTCCTCTTATTCCTTGGATATACCATGCGTGCTCTCAGTTCAAGGTCTCGCCATATGTGGTTCCCTGTCTGGAATGCTCTTGGCCAGATAGCCACGTGACCAGCTCCCTCACTCCCTTCAGGTTTTTACTCAAATGTCACCTTACTAAAAGGTTCCCTGTGACCCTATTGAAATTGTCATATCCAACTCCCTATACCCTTCCTCAGATTTATCCTCCTCCTAGCATGTGTCATCATCAGAAATCCTCTGTTTTTTATTTATTCATTTTATTTATCATCTGTCTCTTCACTAGAATGTCAGCTCCATGAAGGCAGATTTTTGATTCTGTTCCATTGCCTGCTGTGTCTAGATCAGTATGCTTTACGTACAGTAGGTACTCAACAAATATTTGTTGAATACATGAATTAGTAAACGAGTGAACCCAGGCATACAGGAAGAAAAACAGCTTTCCTATGAAAGACAAAGATTAGATTGTTTTCAGACTTTGCCACAATTCTGAAAACTACAGGACAATGGGACAATATCTGTGGAATTTTGAGAGGAGAAAAAGTATGACTCAAAAACACACTGTTCTCAGCCAAGTTGTTCATTTCTGAAGGCAACAGAAAAATGTATATGCAAAGTGTACCATTTATGAGCCCATCCTGAAATACAAAAACAAAGCAAATAAAATCCTTGAAGGTATACTCCACATCAAAGTTGGAGACACAGCAGTGGGTAAATCAAGACATAAAGTCAAAGTAGTGAATATTAAAACAGGCTAAACATAGAACTGAGTCTATTATAACTGAGTCTATTATGTTATTTTAATAACCATAAATATGGTTACTGAGCAGTGCAATTATCTAAAAACAATTATTGGAAAAGATGAGCATAATATAAATAAAATTAATAATCTGGGTCTAAAAATTCTAGGTTATATCAATAAAAACATGAAAGTGGGTTAGGAAGGAATTGGGGGTAAATTTTAAAATGCTTATTTACTCCTCTCATAGAAGAGGAGTCCACAAAAATGATTTAATTTATTGCATTGATGAACAAATACAGTTGCAAGTACAGTTTTTACAAGGAAAAGATAATCACTTAGAGGACTATAAGAAAGTTTTATAATCTTCAATTCACCAGAGGAGAAATAAAGTACAAATTTTATGGGAATATTTTTGTATGTTATTACTAGTGCTTTTTTATATTTTGAAAGTTTTTCAATATTTAGGAATTAGGCATATTGCTGACGGAAAACATAACTAATGGCAAAAACAAACAAACAAACAAACAAACAAAAAAACCCCACAAAGAACAGAAAGTATAAAATAGCAATGTAGTAAGACCTAGAATTCTGGGTCTTTAAATCGAATAAACTTTAATACAAACTATAAAGACATTTAGACTGGATTAAAGCAAGCAAGTAAACAACAGAAAGCAAGATTTAAGCCTAACTCAAAATGACACAGAAAGACAAGATAGAATTTAATGTAAAAAGCATTAAGCTAAAATAATTTTATTTTAATAAGGAAGCAGTCAATAATAAGAAAAATAATAGTTATGAGTCTTGAGGTGCCAAATAACATAATATTAAAATTCATAAAATGAACACTGTTAGTAATACAAAGGAAAGTGATGAAACACACTAGTGGCAGAGACATTTAATATACCTCTCTCTGTCTTTGACAGATCATGTAGATAAAATATAAGTGAGGATCCTGATGAATTGAGCAATATGTATTTTTTTTTGTCTACATCTATCACATCAAGGGCTTCCTTGATACTTGGAGATTTAGATAAAAAATTTCCAGTTCCTACTTCCACGTCGTAGGACTGTCAGATGGTCCCTAACTAAAAGCTACTAACCTCTCCTCCTCCTGCTCCTCTTGCCTTTCTTTCCTATGATCTTTACACAGGTTTCCATGAAAAATCCACCTAAGCGATATTTCTGGGTTTAGTAACTCTATAGAATATTTATTTTGGTGTGTGCGGCATGGCTCATTGTTCAGTGCTCTGCCCATCCCTCCACCTGCTACTTTCATTTTCTTTTCCACAAGCTCATACCCCCATAAATGTTAGGATCCTTGGAAATAGATCTGGTCCCTCTGGCAGCAGCCCCTATGAATCCAAATTGCTTCCCTTACCTTCCTTAGAATTCTGATAAATAAAACCTTTTCATGTCTTTAGAAAATTATTATTATTGATAACGTAATTGCCTTCAGATTTTTTAAATGTGAATTCCTCTATGTAAAACATTTTTGAGCATACAGTTTCAATATAAATATATTTTAAAATTATGTAGACATACCACTGTACTAAGATATTGAACTCTGTGCTCTTTAGACTAATAGTCTCTATCCTTTTTACTTACACATCTCTGTGTTTAAAACCTTTTCAAGCATATACTTCCAATGTGTGCATATTGTTAATAATATTTTTCTACAGTGCTAATATAATATAGAAACATACATAAAAATAGAGGTTAAAAGGGACAAGATAAAAATAAATACTAAATATGGGTTCTAATATGTTCTTCCTTAGATAATCCTGTCCTCCTTTGTGATTCACATCCTAATGGAGAGACTATGTGCTAGAGAAAAAGCTTCTTTTCAAGAACTCTTGATATAGTAAGACAAATTGATCATATATCAGTAATTTGAATGAAAAACATCAGTAATTTCCCTAAAATAAAATTTGCGTAAGTCAAATTCTCTGAATACGATATAATAAAAGTAGGAAACAATAAGAAAAGAAGAGGTTAGAGGGAAAATATTTAATTAATAGAAAGGAAAACAAAACCTTAGAGAGAACCTAAAATAGCAGTCTGGGTATATTTAGATGAAAAGAATGAGGACTTTATTTAGCAAACTTAAGGAATATGGTTAAAGCTGTCCTCAAAGGTAAATGCATTTACTTAAGTGAATTCACTGTTAAAATAAGAAAGAATACAAAAATCTGAAAAGCATTTTATTAAAGAAATTAGGGGAAAATGTGCGTTTTGGGAAAATAGGTACAAAGTAATATTTAAGGGCAAAAGCAGAAACTAGTAATTTAGAAAGTAAAGATACTGTAAAATTGACAACTAAACCCAAGAGAAGTCCCATAGATGCCAATAAAATCTCTTTCATAACTAATAAGAACTCAAAATATATGTATAAAGCATTAGAAGTGAAAAAGGTATTTAACATCATAAAGATAGTCTTTAAGACTGATAAACCAATAACCAAACACAGGTGGTTTTATAGGTACATCTTTTCTTATTTATAATATAATTTTTTAATTTCATAATAAATTGTTTCAGAGCATAAAAAGAAAAGCAAAATTAGCTTTTTCATGCCAAAATCATATAAAGATAGGACTCTCAAGACCAATCTTACTTTCGAATGTAGTTATCAAAAAATATGAAATGCCAAGTCTAATATTAAGAAATAATACACTGTGATCATGTAAGATTTATTTTAACTTAAAATTAGGAAATCTATACTAAACAAATTAAATTTCTACCTGTCTATTACTGTGTTATGTGAAAATGCCTGGGTGCATTCTTCCTGAAGGTGAAGAGTATGTTTGAGATTGTCTACCCTAATATTGTCTGTCTCTGTGATATATGACAGATACACTTTCATATTCTCAGGGACTGAGAATCCTGAGATAACCACAGAGAAGTTAGCAGTCGTCCTTCAGGGGAGCTGAGCACAATGAGAGAGGCTCATGGTATTCGTATTTAGCCATTATAACACAGAAGAAGCCGTGGCTTCATATGTGAGTCCCCATTGAAAGCCACAAAAGCAAACATTCCAAATTATTGGCATTGATTTGTAACGAAACTACTCACAGGGCAACTCCTTATAGTGTGCTACAGGGGGAGAAGCAGCAGGGACTTGTTTATTTAACAATGGCCAGTGATTTTCTAAAGTAATGTCAGTGGAGCCAAGAAGTCAATTATTATAATGTAAGAACCGGTCAAATGTAAAACAAAACAAAACAAAACATAAAAGCCAATATTACTATCTTGATGAAGATTATGGAATAATTTGGTAAGATTCAATGTCTTATTTCTAATTTAAAAATATCTTAGTTAACATCAGTTTAAAGACTCTTTATTCAACAGAATTTTGGCCTTAAACTCATATGAGTCAATCCATATATAATGGTGAAGCACAAAAGGCATTTTTATTGAAATCAAGACTAAGATAAGAATGCACCTCTACCAGTAAAAGCCAGAAACATGTCCCTAATTGTGACAAGCATAAATGTCTCCAGACATTGCCAAATATGCCTAAGGGGCAAAATTGTCTCCAGTTGAGAATCACTGTTCTAGAAGTTCTAGTAAATGCAATGAGACAATGTAATTTTTAAATATAAACGGTAACTATTGAAAGAGAATTGTCATTACTTGCAGAAGAAAACTTAGGAAAACTTAAGAGAATTAACTAGAATATTTATTGGGAGTAATAAAAAAAAGTATTCATTAAGGTGGCTGGATATGGAATAAATGTACAAAAAAAAAGATCCAAAATTCCAACAGCAACCAGATAGAAAATATAATGCATGAAAATATTTCATTCCAGGCACAACAATAATAGAAAATATTGAGTAATAAACTCACCATAATATGTATTGGAATACCTATGAAGGAAACATACAATTTTATTTAAGAGAGTGTTCTTGGACTCACTTCTAGAGTGATCCTTTAAAATTGAAAACATGTTATTTATTGATTAACACTGTCAATGGCTTCCCATTGCCTTCGAGATAAAGACCTAAGCCTGTGACATGCCCACTCTGGTCCTTGCTGATCCATGCGCATTTATTCTTGCTCACTCTCTGGGCTTCAGGACAACCAGGATATTTGAATACAATATCACATCCAGATTTGCTCTTCTTCAGCCTGTACACCCCTAAACATTCATCTTATATAACATAGTTTTCAGTCCCTTGACCACTTGCATTATTCTTCTCCATATAGTCCATTAGCCAAACAAACTCTCTCTTTAAAGTGTGGGGTCTAGAATTGAGTGCAGTACCCTAAGTATGGTCTGACCAGAGTATAGTATTGTACCCTCCCTTGTCTTAATATTTTACTTATATATTCAATAACTTTTCTGGAATGCAGATGGACCTGCATTTAATTCCTGGCTCTACCTATGTTAGCAAGATACATAACCTCTTTGAGCCTCAGTTTCCCTTTTCAGAAGACAGGAATAACAGTGGTTTCTCACAGTGCTGTTAATAGTAGTACATAGTGCTTGTTCTTTTGCCATTTTGTGTTCCAGGTAGTCATGTCCTAAGTCTCCCAGTATCCTTTCCCCTTCATCCCATGGCCACTGTCCCCATGGTGTCTTTGCTGAGCTGCTGCTGAAGCTGACTTGTTGGATCCCATGCCTCCATCTGTTCCCTTCAAGTTCTCTTTGCAGAGCAATCTTTGTAAAACATGGGTTATATATGACTCCTCTTTCAGTACCTTTGATGGCTCCCCACTGACTCCCAAAAGTTCAAACTTTGTATCTGTAGTTGGGCAGTGTGTACCTTTGCAGAATCATCTCCTACTCTTTCCCTCAGGGCCTCCCACACCCCAGTCTGGCTCAGAACCTACATGGCTTGTTAAGACATGGCCTGAGAGAGGAGCTATTTCTACAAGGGCCATCCTGCTAACTGCCCTCCTGTAGGAGGATTTTTTAACCAAGAGAGAAAAGATCATAACTGAATGTCTTGCTTTGGAGAGGCACCAAACTGCTTCTTACCAGAGAGAGGGGCCAAGGTTAATGCTGATGGATTGGCTGGGAACCATACGGATTCCAGGAGGATTTCTCTCCCAGAGCCAGAGAACCAGCCCTGGGGCTCTGGAAGCCCCTTTTCTGAACAACAGCCTCCCCCAACCCAACACCTCATTGGTCATGGCCACTTCCATTTCACGGTCAATTGGCCATAATTTCAATTATGTAGGAAGCTTTTATTTTACATGCAAATTCCAAAATGACTCAGAAATCTGTGGAGAGGCCTAGGTATAAAGGGCCAGGAGTTTAAACTTGGGAGGTGGGAGTATCCCCACATTCTACATAACTATTCCTACTGGCACAGCACACTCAGAGGTTGTTTGTGAGCAATGATTATTGAGAAAACATGGGCAGTAAAGTGTCTGGAACATAGCAGATACTAAATATTATGTCATCTAACTTTCTTTATTTTTTTGTTAGCTATTCAGTTTGCTAAATATACATCTAAGACATTACATGTATATCTTAAAACACCTTCTTATCAATACAGTCACAAATAAAAAAAATATTTTTTTTTGTCAGGCTAAGAATCTTGAGTTTTGATTTGGAAATCAAGGCCCTGATTCAAGGGAGAGGGTTTTAGCCTCAGATGGGATGAGCTCCTTCCTCCTGGTCTCTGCCTTTAACTTCAGCTGACAAAGCAAACATGAGGCAGAGTGGCTGCAAAGCAGGCGGGCCAAGGTTTGGCCCCCTGAGGAACTCAAATGAATGGCATTTGAGGACCTAGGGATGAGAGAGAGGTTCTCAACCTTGCACATTAGAATCACCCAGGCAACTTTTAAAAGCCCTGATTCCCTGAATGAGAACTTCTGGGGGTGGAGCCCGGGCTTCAGGGACTTTTCAAGCTCCCTAGGGACTCTGGTGTTCAGCAGAGGTGGAGAACAAACATCCTTCTCTCCCCTGAGAAGGATTCTATGAATGCTGGTGTGATGCTATCTGCAATGAGAAGGAAGTGACCTCACATAAACTGAGCACCCACTGTGCTTCAGACACTGTGCTGGGCAACTTTCCTTACACTGAAACTTCATAACAATGCCGTGAGGTATTAGCATCGCCATTTCCAGGTGAGGAATCAGCAGCTCACAGAGCAAAGTGACTCGCCCAGTGTCACTTAAACCCAAGGAAGTGGTGGGGTCAGGAGATAAAGCAGGTCTTTGTGGCTCCCAAGCCTGTCGGCTTTCAGTGTCATCAAGGTACATGTACTAGGAGAACGGACCCAACCAGGCCATGCCCGGGGTGGATTTTCGGCTATCACTTCCCTGTCCTAAACTGATTGGAACAGTGTTTATGCTTTTTCCTGTCCCCAGAAAAAAAAGCATGTGATGAAATAAGGGCTGAGATACAGGAAGTAGATATGCATTCTCATTCCTGATATTACTGAATCTTCTACAATAACATGAGGACTCCACACATCTGCATTACGTGCAATTCTGCGTGACACTAACATGCACAGACACTTTCACTCACATCCAGGCTCAAACACACACACATTTGCACTGGGCATTAAATAAATACTTATGGGGAGTAGTCTGTATATGCCAGGCGCTGGACGTGTGTACCTTATGCCTGACTGTATAGGGAGATGGTTTATTAAAGAAGAAGTTACATGTATCAGCTCTGAAGATAGAGGACCTGGATCTTGAGCCCAGTTTCCCAGCTGTGTAAACTTAGCCAAATCAGTTAGGCTGAAATTTTTTTCTTTTCCTGCCCTTACAAGAATTTATATACACACATCTCTCCAGGTGTAGAGCTAAAAGAGAGAGCTGGGGGGCAGCTTGCAGGCCAGTGTCCTCAGAGTCTCTCTCTGAAGTTGGCTGAGGCTCCATGGCGGCAGCTGTGTCTGTCCTGATCTCTCTCATGCGGAGGTGTCAGCTTCCACGGGGATCAGGTATCAAGCCAGGACTGGCCAAGGCCAGCCAGAGGAGACCTGGAGGCGAGGGGTGTCATGCGGGTGTGTAGCAGGTGCGGGCATAAGCTCCAGTTGCCCCCACCTTGACTCTCTCTGATGCCTTGAGCAGTGGGGGCAGGTGTGGGCATCCTTTCTCCCTCCTGGAATTTGCCTGGCTGCCCCGAGGGTTGAGGTCTTGCCTGCACCTTCTCAGACAGACAGATGGACATCCAGGGAGGTAGCTCAGTGCTGGGGTAGAGAGCATGGGCTCTGGCCTTGGATTCATCGGGGTGACTCTTAGCCTGCGCTATGCTTAGCTCACGGCCTGGTGCACAATTACAGATCTCAGATGTCGACTGAATCGACTCCTTTATTTCAATACTCAGGCTTGGTCATTTTTCTTGCTTTAGTCTTTTAAAAAGAAACACACTGATCTAGAGCATGTTTGGGCCTATCAGACAGCCATTTCCTCCTTGATGTCACTTTATCAAGGCCCGACAGTGTAGACAAAGTGTGCCAGGTTGAACAGAGGGACTTAGACACTTTGCCCAGAGTCCCCAGACACCCTTAGGGAACCACTTAGGCAGAACAGCTACACCAGCATGGGCCAAGGAGTCAGTGGACCTGAATTTGAGTCTGGATTCCACCGCTGTACAAACCTGGGGAAGTTACTTAACCAAAGTGAGCCTCACCTTCCTCCCCTCTGCTTTGAGAAATGGTTTCAGATAAAGTGTGTTGTAAACCATTGATTTTTAAGGTGTCTAGTTCTTTCTGACACCCAAAACAAGGTCAAATTCTCCTGTTAGAGACGTTCACAAAATAATGTCCTTTCCCCGTAAGCCTCATCCCTGTATCATTGTATATTTATTTGTGAGATGATTTGAACTACTGCTCTTGAATATGGGCTTTGTGGAACAAGAACTTTGTCTAACTTGCTCATTGCTGTAAGTCCAGGTTAGCCCAGAGTCTGGCACATAATAGGTGTGCTGCAAACATTTGCTGAAGGATGAACTCAGCAGTGGCCAAGCTCATGCAGTCACACTCAGTGATTTAAAAAGTGGTCTGCACCAAGAGTTCCTGGGGTATCATGTCCACAGACATTCCAGTAAATTGACCCATTTCACAGATTAGGTAACAAGCCTCCTTGCCTCCCGACTGAGCTGCCTCAGAAGGAGGAAGTTAGTCTTCCTTCTACCCTGGAAGGGAGGCCCATTCACATGGGGCTTGGAAGGGAGGTGGGAAAATCAGGGCTTGGAGAAACTGTGTGTGGACTCCTGTCTCCTCAGCAGGGCCATTGAACCAACAGGGTGCTGCAGGGACAGCATTGTGTCCAGGGACAGAGCCTGGGGCTAAGAGTCAGGAAGCAGAGTCCTATAGATGTAGCCGCAGGGCCACAGGTGAAAATCTGGACATCTCAGATGACATCACCCAATTCTCATAAGGATGAAATGAGATCATGCCGTTTGAGCATCAAGTAACAGTAGCAATGGATTAGAACACATTGAATAGAAGAACAATCTCTGAGTCCACAAGGTCGGAAAAAAATAAATGAATACATAAATAGATGGGGAGAAGGGAAAGCTCTTTTCATGGTGTTCTTACAGCAGAATGCTACCTGGGAAATGTACAAGACATGATGGATTTAGAAAAATCACCATTTACCCATCATTCCATTAGTAACTGATTTAGGCAAGAATCATTGATAGAGAGTAAACCACGTGAGTGCAGGGGTATTTACATATCTCAAAGTATCTCTCCACACATGACTTACGGGTAACAAAGGGAAAATAATATCTTTACAGTGGAGAAAGCCCTGTCACCACGTTAACCACGTGATTGAGGTCAATACGTCACCAATAATGGGACAGATACGACACCAGGAGAAGGACACATCACTTCTGTGTTATTTCAGCCCAGAATTCACAACCTGAATCTAACCATGAGGCAACAGACTAAGGGCCCTTCTACAAAATAACTGGCCTGACCTCTTCAAAAAATTTCAAGGTCATGAAAGACAAAGAGAGGCGATCCTAAATGGAAGGAGTTTGGAGAGACATGACAAGTAAATACGATATGTGATCCTGAACCAGACTCTGAAATGAAGAAAATAAATGACTGTCAAGGGCATTAATGGGAGAACTGGCAAAATTTGAATATGGACCAGAAACTAGATAATAGTATTGCATCTATTAATTTCCTGATCTTGGCCGTTGTGCTGTGGTTATGTCAGAGAATGTCCTTGTTCTTAGGAAATACACCCTTGAAGTCTTCAGGAGACAGGGGGAAGTGAGATAATGTGTCGGAGGCCTTGGCTCCAGGCATAAGTGGAGGCTGGATACAAAGCTCTTTTCTTGGGTGTTCCCAGGAAACATTCTCCTGGCTGGAGGAACTCAGTCATGTGACTTGTGCTGCCATGTCCTGTGGATGGATATGAGCTGTCTAGAATTTGCCCTCAGGGCTACAGCACCCACCTGACTGGGAAATGGGGGTTCTGGTCCATCCCAGTCCCCAGGTCTTCCCTCCCCTACGCCATCAGCTCCCCATCACTCAGAGAATGTGCTTCTGTTTATGTATTATCTACGCTCCCAGTCAAATCCCGCTAGAAAATACATCGAAACAAAATTAACGTGACAGGGAAATGGATATTTGAATGAAGCTTCTGCTTAAAGCAATAATTTATCATGTTCCATCGTACATCTCCACAAAACCAGGATCACGGGTGGTTTAGCTGAAATGAGGGAATTCATTACTCCCCGAAATGTCTCTGGGACTCATTTCACAGGGGTTAGGGATTGTGGGGGAATGAACGAGGGAACAGATATCGACCAAACCCCCCAAACCTGTCGGACGCTATCAGGCTTTTTCCACGCACAGACCCATTAAACCCTCCGATACCCTGAGATAATTACCAGTGCCTGACTTCACAAATGAGGACACTGGGACTCTGGGAGCCTGAGGGCCAAGCCTGAGTTCACCCAGCTAGGAAGTGATGGGCCAATTTTTTTGAGGGGGGAAGAATCACCATCATCCTTATCAAGGCTAGAATGGGCTACCTCACTCCCTGCTTAGCTTCCTGACCTACTGCGTGTTTCCCCGAAAATAAGACCTAGCTGGACTATCAGCTCTAATGTGTGTCTTGGAGCAAAAATTAATATAAGACCCTGTATTGTATTGTGTTATGTTATATGATATGATATGATATGATATGATATGATATGATATTATATTACATTATACCCAGTCCTGTCTGGAAGTCTGGTCTCCCTTGCCCCCAGATGGAGCAGCTTTATGGAATATCTAGCAAATAACCCATGACCCAGTTCAGCCTGAGCACACTGGTCTTGCTGGGAGAATCTGGGACGCCCTGTGGGACCTAGGGTGGGGGCAGTTGATGGGAAGAGAGCCACCTGGGCCTCCAGGCAGTGAACATCTTATTAGGTTGTGTCTTTCCTTCATAATTTGAGGGAGGCCCGTGAGTCAACCAGAATTTGCAGCAATCAATGATTCAATGTGACGGCATAGAAAACTGGCACAGAGTTTGGGAAGTATTCGGGACCATAGTTCACAAATTTTAGCATGCAAAAAAAAAAAATCATACAGGGATTTTTATCATCCATTCAGATTGCTAGGCCACACCGCCAGATGATTCTGTGGCAGGTCTGGGGGAGGCCCAGAATTTGAATATTTTACAAGCCTCTGGGGTAATCTCAGTGCAAGGGGTTTGAGAAAGACTTCATTATTGTGAGATGTGCTTGCTCACAGGGGCCAGCTATGCGCTCTAGGCACATGCCTAGACTTATAATCCAACCATCCCCGGCTTCTGGGCACCTGGAGGCAGGTTTCTGATTGGGTGCAGGTTTGTGGAAGAGCATGAGTCATTGTTCTCTGATGGGTGGTGGTAGGGATTCGACGGCCCTTTGGCCTGGCTGGGGAGTAGCTAATGGCACTATAAGCAACAGAGAAATAACGAAGGCTTTCTCATTTTATAAAAGTTGCTTTGAAATCTAATTAGAATAGGAAAGTTGAGATCTCGGTCTATTTTTAAAGAAAGCATGCGTTCAACAGGGGTAATCAATATTGGAGCTGCGAGCTGCCTGTTCGCCTTCACTGGGGGAGGCAATGAGCTTCCTTTGGGAAGAAAGGGATGATTATGGGATGAGTGGAAGGAGAAGGAGGGGATGAGAGTTAGGGACAGACCGGGCTCTACTAATGTGGAGAACAGTTAGGGGCAGAGCTGGGGAAGGTCATGAAATCGCCAGACCCTCTGAAATGCCCCATCAGACACCAGAGTGGGCAGCTGCACTGTGGATGGTGTGTGGCCTCTTCCATTAGATTAGAGGAAGCAAATACACCTTATTTTGACTGTCGAGGACAGAGAGCTGTGGGGGTGGCTTAGTGTAAAAAAGCGTGAGTGTTTGGAGCCAGACCCTAAACTGAAGCTCAGTGCTGCTCACTTACTCACTTGTGACTTGACAAATCTTGCAACCTTTCTAAGTCTCATTTTCCCCATCTGTAAAATGGTGATAATAATACTGACCTTGAAAATGATCAAATGGTGTTATAATAGCAATAATAGCTAACATGTATGGAGCATTTATTTACTATGAGCTTTATGTGCATGCATTATTTCAGTGGGTCTTACAACAACCCTAGGAAGTTCAAGGAAAGAGCAGGACTTGCTGCATTAAATGCAAATAAAGCATTCAGGATAGTGTCTGGTACAGAGTAGGTGCTCAATTAATACTTATTCCCTTGCCTTCCGGGGAGGCGGGTGCAGTAAGGAGGCTGGTTTTCGTAGAACCGAACTTCCTATCTGTTGCACTTCCCCAGCAGGCAGTGAAAATGGATTGCTGAAGTCTCATGAGCCAGAGCGAGGCTTCCAGAACCACAGGTGGGGTATCTCAGATCCTGGGGCTGCCGAAAGCAGAGCAGGCAGATTTGGTAGTGCCTGCATGAGCCAGCATGCACAGAACCCGGAGACGCTCACGTGACAGCTATGGGGCCGCTTCCCAGGATCATCCCACCTCGATTTGCCTTCCCTGAAGAAAAGTAACGCAAAAGGCCATTTTTCACTTTTAAATAGCTTTCATTCTATGTCTTAATAAATGTGCGTTTGTTGATTTGTGTAAGCATGATGTGGGAAGTCTGCAAATGGATGTAATCTGCACGGAGGGCACGTGTAAGCACCAGTGAGCACTTTTGAATAATGAATCCCTCCCGTAAAAGACGGACGCTATTCATAATAATTCCTTGCTTTTCTCATTTTGCCGCGTACAGTAGCGATTAATCAATTTGCAATGTTATGTCACCCGCAACAAATTGCTAGCACCAAGACAAATTTATTGCTTTATGATAAAAGAACTTGTTTAGGTAGAAATAAATTAAATTTGTGGGGCTGTTTTTGGGGTCTGACGTTCACATGGGTTTGAGGTGACCCACAGAGAGTGGGCTGGGGAGGTGAGAGGTCCAGGGGACTCCTGCACTGCCCTGGCACCCCGGAGAGAAGGACCAAAGCGAGAGGGCGTTTGCTCAGGTACTGACCCCCCAGGCAGCTCTGAGGGAGGCAGGACTGTGGTGAGCTTGCGGTGGTTCTCGGAACGTCTACTGGGCTCTCCTCGTCAGTTAAGTGTAGTTGAGAGCTTTGCACAGAGAGGTTTGGACAATCGGCAAGGCTCCAGGAAATCACACCCTCTTCTTCTTCTATACTTCACCTGAACGATAAGATCCTGATTTACCTCGAATTGGCAGAAGGGAACCAACATTATAGGAACCCCGATAATGGGGTTCAGAGATCGAGGGGGACAGAGGCCCTGGTGCTTCCATTTCCTGGGACTGCTGGTATATTAAAATGTTGGGGGTGGGGGGGAGAAAGGCCAAAATGGTGTCACCAAAATTGTAGTGATGTAAATGTTACATTCAGCAAATGAACGCTTTTAACACACACACAAGTTAATTCCGTAGAAGGGTGTCGTTAACACAAACACTGTCAAAAACTTCAATTTGAGGCCCTTCATAGAATAAAGGCCAGGCTGGACGGATCCCCCCCCCCCCCCCCCATGGCAAGAGTGCCTTGGGGACATGCAGTCCCATTCCTCTCTATCATATTCATAGAAAAGCAGCTTAGGGAGGGGAAGCATTTTGCCCAAGGACAGAATAAGGGGGTGCTGAGAAGCATCTGACTTCTGGACATCACACGTTTGTCATTAAGTTATGCTCCCATTAATTTGGAATCTGAAGTAGAATCGGGCTGATGCGTTAATTCTGCTCTCCCCAACTCACACTCTCTCTCTCTCTGTCTCTGTCTCTCTCTCTCTCTGGACAGGGTTTTTTTTTTTTTTCTTAAGCAATCTGATAGTCTAACGTGATTTGTGAAAAGTGGGTTTCAGTGAGGAAGAACGTGAGTTCCATCGCCCACGAAAGTGGATTTCTCTGCCCCAGCTCATCAAAATCCATTCCTTTCTGCTCTCAAAGC
Organism: Rhinolophus sinicus; assembly: GCF_057876585.1. NCBI lineage: Eukaryota > Metazoa > Chordata > Mammalia > Chiroptera > Rhinolophidae > Rhinolophus > Rhinolophus sinicus. Next base: position 15,821,474 of record NC_142513.1, read on the forward strand.
AGGCGCTGGGACCCCTTCCTGGAATACCTTGATACACCCTCTCCACTACCAGGGAAAGCACCCCAATGACTTTCTTGGGCTATGGTCTCTGTCATCTTCATCTTATTTCAGTCTTTAGGGATGGGGCATGAAGGCCTCCTGCCTGCTCAGGCTTCTGCAGCCTTTCTGCAGTATCTGAGCAGCCTCTTGGAAGCCCCCCAACCTCAAGGCCCACATCCAGAACCCTGTGAACAACGGGGAGCAGGCGACTCCAGCCCTTTGCCAGGACCCCTTTCCACCACGTTGCGGCTGGAGGAGCCCAAGGGGTGCATGGCAGCGCCAGGGGTTGCTGGACTCACCTGGTGACGGCTCCTTTGTCTTCCACTGTGCCTGCTCGCCGGTCTGCAGGCGGCCCAGGTCCTGGCTCGGGCGGCCAGCACCCCTCATGCGCCTAGCCAGGTCTTCCCACTCCCTGGACACCTTCCCGGCCCAGGGTCCTGGAGGGGCTTCCTACCCTGTGTGGGGCTGGGTTGCCCCTGCTCCCGCTGCCCGCCCGCTGGCTAATTCTGATTATTTCTCTTTCTCCTGCTCTCTTGGGTGCCTTTATTCCTGACCGTGCATTTTCTCTGGGCTCAGGATTAAAAAAAAAAAAAAAATCCACACTGCTAATATCCTTGTCAGCCTTTTCCTGAATCATTGCTGTGTAGCAATGGAGCTACGGGCCAGTGCCTTCGGGCCAGCAGACTCCGTTTCCGGGCCTGCCTGTCCTTGGGGTCCTGGAGCCCCTGTCTGGGTCTCCTGGCTCCCTGAAGGCAACACCTAGAGGCCCAGCTCCTCTGAGAAATGCCCAGCCAGGGGAAGCAGATGGGGTCCAGAACTGAGAACCGGCTGAGCTTTTCTGTCTCACAGGTGAATTCTCTCAAATATTATTTAAAATAAAAAATGTAAAGTGCTTTCCTTTACTTTATCTCATTTGCTGTTATTATCCCTGTTTTACAGATGAGCAAACTGAACCTCAGAGGACTTGGTGATTTGCTGGAGGTCGCACCACTATTAAGGGTCAGGACGGCAGTCTCTACATGCGTGACTCAGGTATGGGGGGAATCATAGCCCCATTTGGCAGATGAGGAAACAGAGGTTCAGGTCGCTGGAAGGGCTTGTCTCAAATCATATAGTCATGAGAGGTGGCACTGGAAGTGGGATTCAGTCTTTCTGGTGTCCCGGCCAGAGATGCAGAGCCGAGCTCTGCTATCCACACCAGCCCAGGCCACAGGGACAGTGCCTAGGTCCGGGCAGGTGTCTGGCCTTCTGTTTTGTACTTGAAAACCCCAAGTCCAGGAGTCCAAGGCAGCCAAGGGGCTCCCCCGATGACCCCTGTTCCTCAGCTGCACACGGGACCTGTCTGGTAGCACATGTTTCTATTTCCAGAGGGAAGGCTGGTTAACTACCTAAGCTCGATGTGCTATGTGGCCTGGGCAGTGTCCTCATCTCAGTCTGCTCTGGGAACAGTAAACCAATGTGACTCTGATTGGTAATAGAGGCTTCCACAAAGTGGGGTCAGGCCCATCTGATTAGAGCAGGGGTGTCCAAACTATTTTCAACGGTTTTCACCAAGGGCCATATGTGGTAAAATACACAAACAGCCGAGCCACTCATGCGAGGTGAAGTACGTATTGCCTCACCTGGTTTATTTAAGTAAACTAAATATATTTTTGGAATTTGCTGCGGGCCAATTAACAATGGATTACGGGCCGCAGTTGGCCCGCGGGCCGCAGTTTGGACACCCATGGATTAGAGACTCAGGAAGATGGTGTCATTAATTAAATGCCGCCCCCCCCCCCACTTCCAGGCAGCCTTCCCTATTTCTTCAAGATAAAACAGACCCTCCCATAGCAAACAGAACCCATAGCAAATTCTTCTCTGAATGGCACATTCCTACTGATAGGGCCAACTGTTCTGTGTCCTTCACCGCAGTGAGTGGCGGCCATGAAAACTCTCCTGGAGGCCGTGATCCCTTCACGTGCCCATAGGCAGTCCCATGGACAGCGTGTGCCCAGACAGTGTGCACACAGTGAGTGTGCCAGCCACATGCCCACCCAGCCTCATCCTCTCCTGAAGACAATATTGTTCCACACACAGAAATACTGTTTCACACATCACACTCAGACGTACTGTCGTGTGTGCTCTCTCTCTCTCTCTCTCACACACACACACACACACACACACACACACACACACACACACACACACACACACTCCCTGCTTAGAGCAGGCTGCTTAGAGACAAAGAGTCAGTCTGTGTCTGTACAGACCACTACTTCCAGCACAATCATCTCCCCTAGCCCTGGTAGTCTGTGCGTCTTCCCTAGAATAGAGACTGTAGCTGACTGGCCTATGGGGATTCGAAATTTCACCTGTTCAAGCGTGATGCTTGTTGGGCGGCCAGCTCTAATGCTGGGAACTTTCTGGAAAAATAGCCTATTGTAGCTGGAGCCTCTCTTTGTCCTCTTTCCCAGATAGACCAGCCTCAACTATCTCCAGGTAGCATCTGCCCGCAGCATACTCCTAATCAGATAGCGTCTTTCCTGTGGGCCCCTGGGGCTCTGTCACCACTTGGCCTTGCCACGTCAGCATTTTCTCAATAACTCACCAAGGTCAACTGTTGCTCACTCAGTGATTTTTATTTCCCCCTTCACATCTGAAGCTCTGTTTTCCCTCTGGACAAATACCTTCCTTTTCCTTGCCTGCCCCTGGGCTGTTGGCTTAAGGGAATAGCAGGTGAGGAAGGGAAACAGAAGCCAGGGTCTCTGCTGAGCTCTGGTTTGTTCCCTGCTACAGATACCACAAGTCCTGCGGGGGGGGGGGGGGGGAACGACACGGTAATAGAACAGGATCCTGGAGTCTGCGGACTCAGCCTTAAACCCCAGCTCTGCCCCTTTTCAGCTGTGTCACTATGGCCTGTGCAAGCCTCAGTTTCTGCTTCTATAAAGTGGGCATAGCCATTTGAACTTTACAGGTTGTCGAGAGGATTAGTTGAGGTTAAACACATGTAAAAAGCACTTGATAAATGAGTGCTCTAAAAATGTTAATGAAAAAGATTGTTGTCTTAACAGTGACATTACCCCATCCTCATGGCCTCTTAGGTCCCTCTGAGACTTAGGCAGGGTCTGAGTGGAGAGTCAAAGAATGCTCAGCCTGCAGCAGGCTGGACAGGGGTCTGGGCCTCTCTTACAAAGCAGGAGAGAACTGGGTAGGTACACAGTTCCCTTCACTGGTGTGGGCTGTCCCCAGCTACCTGTCATCGATCAGTTACTCCTATAAGGCCCAGGGGATCACCCTTTTCCTATGAAACCAGGAAGGGGAAAACTTACAGATACGGAGCCTTACATGGATAAGGGCCATAGCTGTGCTGGACATTTTCACACATATTATCCCATTTAATCACAAAACAATTGTCTAGGGAGGGATTCTTATAAATGAAGACACTGAGCTTAGAAGGATAACATGGTCCCTAAGTGACGTTCGCCCTTGATTACTGGCTTCGTATGAGGGGCTGCTCCCCAGCCTCCTGGCGTCTTGGAACATGACCAGCAGAAAAAGCGAACTGAATTCCAATGATGAAAGCAGCTCTCTGTCTTCAGAGTCAAAATGCTGAACAGATCCATCCTGTAAGCAGTACTTACAGTGAATCTCACTCTACAGGACAATTCACACAAAGACCTAGTTTATGCAGCTGAGTGTGAAATATGGTTCGTGTCTTAGAACATTTATGTAAAAAGACTGTCTTTTCTGTCGCAGCCCCAAAGCCACACCTCTCATGGGAGCACTGCCTTCTTACCGAGGGTGATTTGGAAGGTGGAACAGTGAGGACGTTTATTCCTTGAACTCACTGGGAATCCTTGGGGCGGTTTCATTCTCTCTCTGGGCCTCTGTTTCCCCATCTTTCAAAGAACACGTTTTTTTCTGTAGTGGTTTCTCTGGGTAACTTCTAATTCTCCCATTTCACAGCTATAGTCTCCAAGGTAGTTCAACAAAGTATGTTTTTCCAACCTGTGAATTCACTTACTAGAAAATCCTTACCGAGGCGGACCACTTAAATGGCATTTGGTTAATGCATTTGGAAAAGAATACACTCACCCAAGAATAAATTCGCGTTGGCTATAAAGCCTAGGTAGAAATGGCTGCCCCAGTCTGATGCTATGATATTCGGGAAAGAAGAAGTTTTGGCCTTGGAAGCCTGTGTCCTTGTCTCTCATTTAAGTCCTGGGCCTCCTTCTTTTAGAGACAGCAGCCAGGTTCCTGGCCCAAGGTGAACTGTGAACCTTTATCCCTGTCTGAGGTGACTGAAAACCTTTGTAGGACCTCTCCTTCTTCTCGAAACAGAAGTGATTGGAGTGAGGGGTGGCTAGCAGTTTGACCTCCTGGCTGTCGGGGGGGGGGGGGGGTGCCTTGTGCTAAAGGAAGACACAGCCCAGAAGTGTATTCTCTTGGCTCCTCCGTTGGGGGTGTGTGTGTGCGAAGCATCAGCATCTGGTAACTGCTCCCAACAAATCAATATGTTGACAGAGCCTCTCTCCTCGTGTGTCCATTTAAACACCGATCCCCGCGCGGGATTCGGGCTGACCGTCTTCATTTGCCAAATGCAAATGCATTAACCTTACAATTGGGTAATCTAATAAAAAGGATCAATGGTCTGATACGGTGCTTATGGAATCATTTACTGCAAGTGAGAGCAATTTAGCCAGGACCCAGATGAGTGGCTTGGGGGAAGTGGGAGAAGGGCTCAAGCCGGTTGTCCTAGCTGACTTCCCAAGGCGAGGCCCGCTCTGCCTGGAGACGCTGGGCCGAGTGGGCGAGGGAACCAAAAGGGTGTTATTCATTCATTACTGCCACTTTAATCACTTAGAGGTCCAATTAAGTATAAATCATTAGTGGTATTTCAAGTTACTCTATCTAGGCCCACGCATAACACACTTGACTGGCGGTGGGGAGCTTTCTGCGACGAGATTTAGCGTGCGAGTGAACAAGGCAGTCATATGGGTTTTTCTGCTATGAAATTGATAAATGAAGCGGGCATTCGAGGTACAGCAGTAATTTCTGTGGCGCAGTCAAGTGCTCGCTCCCTTGTCTCCTCCAGCGATGAGGGCATGGGCCCCTTTAATACGGCAGCTTTCCCCTAGGGGCCCAAAGGCCAGGCTGGGCTGCAGGCCTGGGTTTATTTCCTTGCAGAACTTCCCAGAGCGAGCCCCGGTTCATTAGTGGGAATATACCTGGGGAGAAAAAAAAAAGAGAAAGGGGGAAGTAAAGGTTCCTCTACCCTCATTCACCGACGCTGGCTTCTGTCACCATTTCTTCAGAGTAGCAAGCAGGCAATGGGGCAATGCAACAAGGACGAAATCCGACTGTCTTGGCCGTTCCATCCCCTCTTCCCACAGATACCGTTGTCCCCGGCGGCCCGTGTCCCTGTCTGGAAAGCATATTTTCTCCTAATCGGTTTTACAGCTCTTTTAAAGTAATATGTCAGATCATTTTCCCCATATACATAGTTAATGAAAGTAACCCTACAAATTCATTTTAAATAGATGGAAGTTGTTATAACCCTGATCCAGAATTTATTACGTTCATTACAATCCTGCTGAAGTAGGTAATGTAATGGACTATTACTTTTATTATCTTTTTAATCCCTCAAAATTATTAGGAACTGACTAATATTTGGCATCACCCTGTTAATGTTTAAACAGAAATTGATACTTTAATTCGTCTAATAAATGACGGGGGCACTTTGCGTGGAAACAAAAGCCTGATGGAGTTTATCTCGATCAGTCCCCAAGACTTTTAAGTGGGACTCAGGGGTCTGAATGCAATTATTTCCAGGCAGGGTATCTTCATCAAGTACTCAGGAAGAAGAGTGGAGATGGAGATAGTGACACAGAGACCCAGACGGATGGCGACGAAAACCAGGCAGAAAAGTGAGAGGGAGAGAAATCCCATTCACACATCCACGTTCTAATTCCGATTCACAAAAAGCTCTGATTGGGGCTGATAACCACACTCGTGAGCTCTATGTCTTCTCCTTCTGGCCTTCACCCTCCCCTCCCCGCCTTCCCAGATTAAAAACATGTTTTCTCTCCCAGCGTTCCTGCGTCAGTCATCAGCTTTATGGCTAAGAATTCTCAAGTGCTCTAGAGTCTGTGCGTTGCCGAGACGGATGATCAGGTCACCTTCTCCTCGTGAGGGCTAGAGACCCTGCCTGCTCTGGGGGAAATAACGATGGCTGCTCAATTTGCAAACTACCAAATCTCACCATGAAATGGGAGGGGACCGGAGGGGCCATAAAATTGTTTCTCTTCCAGAAGCCGTGGGGCAATGCGCGCTTACCCTCCAGCATTCCCCAAACCATTACCTGCCCAGCGAGTGACAGTTGGGATTTAGAAGACATTGGTCTCTTGCACTTTGTAGTTTTTACGAGGCAGAACTGCAATGCTAGTCGCTTAAAAAATTTTGTTTTGTTTTGTTTTGTTAGTTCTAATGAAGTGAGAGGAACAACGTACTTCCCTTTCTGGCTTGGTAATAAAAAACGAAGGCAGGTACATTTGGGAGAGCCAAAGCTGGTACTTTGCGTCACTCCAAAGCAAGGGTATGCTTGCGAACAAAGAAAGCTTCCAGTTAGCAAAGTCACTAATTAGCACAGAGAAGCTCATTAGAATTTAAAGCTGCTTCACTGTGTATCATAGCTTTGCTCTCTTGAAAGGCCCCGAGTTTCCAAAGCAAGGAAAGTATTGATTAAATTGACCCAGTATGAAATGCGTCTCATTTGTGCCAACACATAAAGAGGTGGCTTCCCATCTTTGCTGGCAGAAGAGTGTGCTAGGTGCCTGTGAGCTGGGCCCAGGTGGGTGGGCTGGGGACAGCATCCTGCCTACCTGCGCGCTCAGAGCTGAGTTGAGAGACTGGCTGCCCATCACTGTGCTAAAACCCGTTTTGATCAATGGAGGGGAAACCTGCCCTTAACTAAGTTTGTTCCTGACGCCTTATAAATCGTGCTGGCTGCTTTCGTCAATGCTGAGTTGACACAGGCAACACGTCATTTGGGGCTTGATAAAGAGACTAAAAGGCAGCTTCTCAGCATGTTTATTTTTAATAGACATAAAAAATGAAAACAGAGGCTTTCTCAGTCCTCCGACCCTCGTTGATAGAAAAATACTGAGTGCACGGAAGTGGCGATCTACAGATGGAGATTCTGGAGTAGAAGGCTTTTTTTTTTTTTTTAACTAAAATATCCTTGTGAATGTGCGGGCCTCTTTAGAACTGAGAAAGCCTCGGTTCCAGAAAGCTCCATTATTTCTTTCCCAAGCATGAAATGCCAGGCAACAACATGTCGGAGCTGTGGTGACATTCTCTGTGCATCCCCGCTCCGGCTCTGTTGTGTGAGTACAATGAACCCCAGCTATTCCTACCTCATCCGTTAGAAGTGCAGCACTGCGAACGGAAGTCGTATCTTCGGAGGTGCATCCGTGGAAATCAAACCCTCTTCATATCTGAACCTTTACTTAATAGAAATTAACTCGTGCCTGCAGCTTTACAAGATGTGGATGGCACTAAAATAATTGCACGCAGACCCTCAAAGGGGAAAGAGTATACCTTTAAAAGCCACTTTAAAATTATTCACAACAAATGTGGCCAAGGACTAATGTTCTTCATATAAAAAAAGAGCTCTTTCAAATTGATAAGAAAGATATTAAAATTCTAAGAGAAAAATGAAGACAGTGTAGGAAAAAGAACTTAAAAAAGAAGAAATTCAGGTATCTAATATTTACTGAATGTTTACTCCACACCAGGTATAATATACATGGGAGCTCTTACGCCTTCTTTACAAAGATCCTATGGGGTCGGTGTTATTATGCTTATCCATATTAAAAGATGAGGGAAAGTAAAGCTTTGAAATGTTAAATAGCCTGCCCCCAATCACACAGATTATAAGTAGGGAGCCAGGGTTCAAGCAGACAGCTTGGTCTAGCAGGAGTTCCTAACTGCTCTGCAGTAATCCCACAGATTCACAGATACCATCAGGTAATAAAGTTGAAAAAAAAAAGTTCTTGTTTACTAGTAAACACAAATATGTTAACTAAAATGGAGAAAAATTTCATTTATCAAATTAACAGGGAATTTTAAAAATGTGAATCTTCATTGCTGGCAAGGATGGGTTGAAACAGACATTCTCAAATTTGAATTGCAATTTGACAGTCTCTATCAAGAGTACTAAACATGTACAGGTCATTGGACCCAGCAATGCTATTGTAAATAATTTATCCCAAGAAAATAAAAAATGTAAGCGAAGCGTGAGGCACACATCTGCCCTAGCACACAGGAAATTGGCTAAATGCCCCACATTAGGGGAATGGTTAGGTAGATGCTGGCCCACCCATTCAATGAAATATTGCAAACAACTGAAATGATGTCAGAGTGTTTCTAATGACATGGGGAAATGCTTACACCGAGTGCAAAAGAAAGCAGGGTATACAATGCATGTATAATGTCAATTGTATAAAATACGGATAGAAATAAGAATGGTGGGAAACAGAATGTGAACCAGCGGTGTTCTCTGTGCAATGGGATCCTGCATTGTCATACCTTTTTTTAATTAAGTATTTTCCAAATTTTCTGTAGGAAATCTGTTTTACTTGTAATCAGGGGGTGGAAAACATCCTTTATGACTTTTGAAAGCCAATTTCTTAACCTAAATCTCAGGCCTCATGGGGATGAATCTCTGGACCCCAGAATAAAAGTAACCTAAGACATTGGGTGCATCGCTCCCTGCATAAGCCTGGGACACCTTCAAGCAACACTGTGAGAGCTTCAACTCTCTGAGTGTCCATGCCATCTGTAACCTACTCACGGATGGGGTTGCTGCGAGGATAAAATATGTGTGTGTAAGGGTCTTAACAGTGCTGGCACAGTGTGGGCACTTGATAAACATAAATAGTAATAGCAATACATGAATGATAGGTGGAAGGCAGGGCTGAGCATCTGGCAGGTATCTGAAGGTGTGGATAGACTGGCTTGTCCTGAGAGAGGGCTAAAAGCATCCTTCATTGGTACCCGCCATTCCAGTCCTATATCTGGACTTTTCGTGCTGCCCGAGTCTTTAGTCAGCTGCTGCAGAGGCTAAGGGGATACTGGTGGATGGGCCATGGACCTAAATGCAGACCCTCATTCAACCCCCACTTCCTTGGCACTTTCTTGGGGCCAGGCACTGTGCTGAACCTTTTCACGTAAGGATTTTCTCCCCTACAGTGTTGAGAAGCAGTTTTCATTAGCATCTCTGCTTTAAGGCTCAGAGACTAGAAGTCTCTCTCCTGCATCACAAAGCCAGTAAATGGCAAAGCTGGAATTTGAATCTATGTCGATCTGGCTCCAGAGATGTTTGAGAAGAATGGCAATTTTAGCTGAGAACATAGGCTCTAGAATCTGAAAATTCGGGGGGTTTTGACTTCCTGTGTGGCTTCAAATAAGTAATGCAGGTGCCTAATCCTCAGTTTGCTCATCTGCAAGATGGGACAGTGCTACATCTCAATTAGTCCAAGAAGCCAGTGGTTGTCAGTTGCAGCATTATTTTATGTAATGCTAAGAGAAATAGAATCATTGATAAACTACAATATAAGACTTTCTCATCCCTTAGAATTTTGATTTTATACTTATGGAAAGAACTAGGGTTTATTTAGATATAGATTTTTATCATAGGGCCTTTGTAGATACATTGAAAGGAAAATTGGAGTGAAATAATTTGCTTAAGTTTACCTTTAAGGCAAACTTTTTCATATTCAGAGATTGACTCGGAATTGCTGATGTCCATGCTTCTCTACACACTAACATCTTCTGTAACAGAACAAACATTAGTGGCAGCATTTCTTTAAAAACCACTCTGGTCTTTTTCTCAGGATCTTAAGCCACAGATACCTGTTCTGCAAGGTTTTTTTTTTTTTTTTTTATTGGGGAATATTGGGGAACAGTGTGTTTTTCCAGTACCCATCAGCTCCAAGTCAAATCGTCGTTTTTTTGTTTGTTTGTTTTTCAACCTAGTTGTGGCAGGCGCAGCTCACTGGCCCATGGGGGAATCGAACCAGTGACCTTTGTGTTATGAGCACTGTACTCTAACCAACTGAGCCAACTGGCCACCCCCCGCAAAACCTGTTCTGCAAGTTTTGATGTGTATTCCAAGCTATGACAATGACGTCAAGACGGCTGTCAGGCTGATAGTGATTGTAAAAAACATCTCAGTTTCAGAGAGTTAAAATGGGGAAAAGAAAGTGTTCATTTCGGAATCAATGAAATGCAGTAGCTAAATTATGGGGTTGTTAGGAGAATTCGATGAGGTTGTGCTTGTAAAGTACTTAAACACAGGACTGGACGCATGGTCAGTGCCCAATATTATCACGTCAGCGCCGTCCTCATTGCTGTTATATTCTGCTCCTGGAGAAGTGTTGCATATGTATGTGGTTCCCTAGAATCCTCCTCCAGACTCGGAGCCAACGTCCGACAGTGTGCTTGGGTAAAGCCTGTCCCATTTCCCTTTCTGTCTCTTTCTCTCTCTACCTGCTTTCGGAACCTTCTGCTGCTCCCTCGTCTCCCCTTTCTCTCCTCCTCCTTCTTCTCCCTGCCTCTCCTTTCCACTCCCTCACCAGCTCGTCCGCAAATAAAGGGTCCTGTCACTCCGGCTCTCTTGTAGGTTTAGAGTGAAGGGAAGTGTCTTTTTGAAAAGCTTGTTCTATCTGACATCTCTGACCAGCTCAAGGAGCAGGGTCCTTTGCACTCCCCTCTCTTCCGCTCAAAGATCGGCTCATTTGGTTAACGATTTACAGGACTGCCACTGGGCCCTGAGCGCTCCACCCCCCAGCAGAGGCAGCTGGGCTGTGCCCTCTATGGCGGGTTGGAGGAGTGCGTTGGTCCTGGTGGCTGTGGGCAGACTGGCCCAGTGCCTGCCTAAAAAGAAACCATTTATTCTCACTTATGATTCTTTAAAACAGGAGTTCACAGCTTTTATGAGGAGCCTTGTACATGCATTTGATGACATTACAGTATTTGATTATGTGCATTAAGAAGAGGTCTGAGAGCTCTCGGGTGTCCTTACTTTTAAGTGTATTTTAACTGCCTACAATGAAAGGAACAAGACGAAAAACGAGCTGTGGCAGCATCTTCATAAATCCTGAGCTGTAATTGACATACCTCTGCTGGCACCGGGAGTGGTCCAGGCAGGTGGACACAAGGAAGAGAAACTGTGGCGTTCCTGTTTGCTCGTGGGCCTGGGTTCCAACGGAAGGCAAAGCCAGCCAGCCCTGAATACTTTCTCTCTAGCTGGCATCCAAGCCAGGAATGAGCACGGCCTAGGACTAGTATCAATTGACGGTCTATTTTGTACCCAGCACTGTGCTAGGCTCTTTATACATAGTGCTGTGTTCTGTCTCAGCAGGTAGGTGTTATGAGCCCCATTTTCCAGATGAGGAAACTGAACCTCAGCAAAGTAAGGTGACTTGCTCCAAGTTTGCAAATGTCAGAGCCATTACCTGAAAACAAGGCTTTCTGATTCTAAGTCTGTGCACAGCCACTGGGTGCAGCGCTCAGAATGGCTCTCATCTGAGGAATAATTAATGGAGAAGGAGGAAGGGATAGGTGCTGAGGCCAAGGACGCATAGGCCTTCAGAGAAAAGCTTCTTCCTCCCACCCTCTGGGCCCCCAGCCCCTTGAAGGCGTGCATCGTGGTGGAAACGGAATCAGGACAGAAAAAGCCACTTGAAATGAACTGCACCCAGACAGGCCGCCATGGTGGCGTGATTGATACTGGAGCATGTAGGTGTAATGAAACTGATGCCGGCTCCTCTGCACCTGTGATTTATTGAGGACAAATTTAAGATGAGAAAGGGCCCCATACCAGGAGCTGCATCTTCCCCTCCAAGGGAGGGTGGTCATCCATCACCAGCCATTGCAAGGGGCCATTGCAAGCGGCTCATCAGATGAGCCAATAGTCTCTTTGTTGGGGTTCCTAACAAGTGTTGGATCAGCAAAAGTCTATTTATGCTGGTGGACCTTTCAGGACCAATTTGTAGTGGGTCACTGATTCTGCTGGGGTATTATCTTCTTTACTACTCGGGCCAGTTGGGGAACGCGGCAAAGATTAATGGTTTTGGTTGCTGCTTGCCGCCGCAATCTACCGCTTCTGGACCAAAGATTAAGTTTTTTTGTGTTTTACCAGAAAGGGCCCACCTTGCGTACGAGATGTGCTTTGATTTACTGACTTGCTTATGAGGAAAGGAGTCGTGGAAATGTACTTGGTCGTGGTGAGGATTTGGCGGATGGCGGTTAGGCCTGGCATCCACGCTTTCCACCCGAGGGCCCTGGGCAGGTGCCATGGTGTGGCTCCTGCAGGCCCTGGGGGGCTCTCCTTGAGCTCACAGGATAGAAAGCCCTGTCTGGTACCCAGCTGCTCTCTGGCTCTGGGATCAGAGAGGCAGGCCGTGCCCTAAACTTCATTATTTAAAACTGTTACCAAAAAAAAAAAATTATTTATGGCCTTTCCTTATTATTTGAAAACTCGCACGTATTCCTTTAATACATTTTGGGAAACTAATTAAAGCAAATCAGACCATGTGTAAGCCAACTGCACAGTGACATGACGGTTAATATTTTGGTTTACATTTTCATCCAGGATTTTTGCTATGTGTGTTCTTTTGCACGATTAAAATTTATGTGGGCTTTTTTGTTTGTTTGTTTGTTTTTTGTTATATGGTTTCGTGTTCTGCTTTTCACAATGAACATTATACCATAAGCGTTTCCCCATCGTGTCATCATTTTATAAGCCATGTTTTTTTCTTTCTCAAGTTGGGTTTTGTGGCAGTGTTTCCAGTGCCAAAGGTCCGTTCTTTTATTCAGAGAACGTTTGCTGTGTGCCTCCTGTGGACCAGAGCTTGTGCTGGGATTGCAGAGCTGAGTCAGATACGATGGTCCTGAAGTGAGGGTACTGGGATCGGCTCACAGGGATGTGCTTGTGCCCTGCGGGGAACTGCTTCACTAGTGTCCCTCACAGTGGCCCAGAAAACTGTCGATGGTTTGGAGGCAGCAGACTGTCTCCCTGCAGAATCATAGCTCCAGGGGAGGAAGTGAGTACCTGCTTCTGCAGGAGAGGAGGCCGCTCACGGCTTTGGATATTCCAGCCTGGTGTTTTAGGGTGAGTTGGGAGCTGGGAGCCACATCTTTCTGAATGGGCCACAGTAGCCCAATCTAGCCCTTAAGGGAGCAGCCACCCCAGGCAGCTGCAGGAACTACCAGGAAGACAGTAAGATATGACAAAAAAGAGTGTGGCTTTCGATCGAAGGGACCTGAGTTTGAATCTCCTAGCTAGTGATCTTGGACAAGTCATCTTCCCCCCGACCTTCGTTTTCCTTGTCTGAGAAATGGGACTTCTAGCCTTCCGCTCCCAGGCTTTTGTGCCCTTTTGCCACATGGACAGTTGCATGTGAAGAGCCGGTGCGCAGCCCATTGCAGCCCTGTCCCAAGCCCATTTTCCGGATACCATGCTGACTCAAATAGATGGATGGGCTCTAATTGTTCCAACAACACGTCTGAGTTTCACAGGGCCTTTCCTTGGGAGCTTTTGTCTCGGGGCCATAAATCACTGGGCGACTATCCCCAGGGTTGGCTGGGACTTCCTTCCCTTGGCTGGGCCGGTGGAAGGAGGGAGGGGCTGAGTGGGGCACAGGCCTGCTTTTCTCTGTTGGTTTCAAAATCTCTAATTGGGAGTCTTCCTTACTCAGCGATTCCAGGGATTCCCTTTGTAGTGGCCTCTTCTCTGCCCTGGGGCAGGGGCCCTCCCTTCCTCTCCACCCTGCTTCCAGGTTAACATTCTTGAAGTAGAGCATTTTCACTAGAAAACACATACACAGACTTTCCCAACACTTGCCTTGATAACTCGCAGGAGCATTTGTCCACTGGCCCAAAGCCCCTGTCTCTACATGACAAGTTCTGTCTATGGGGAAGAAGTTTTCCTTGGTTCAAGAGCAGCTGTTAGCAACCCCAGACATTCACCAGTTTACAGGCCCTCATCTTATATGAGTCTCCTTGCTCCCTCACTCTGCTCTAGCAGCCCTTCTGGATTTACCCTGCCTGACAATGCCTCCTGCCCCAGGAGGCTCCTTCCTGCCCCAGGACATTTGCTCTTGCTGTTCTCGCAGCCTGAATGCCCTTCCCATGACCATCTTCACATGACCATCTCCTCATCGTTCAAGTCTCCACTGAAATGTTACAGAGAGTCCTTCCCTGAGTATCCTTCATCCCAGACCAGGTCATGTTCCCCCATGTTAAGCTCCTTGGTGGCACACAATCCACTTCATTCCTCAGACTTTTCATGATGGATGAATTGTAGAGTGAGTGAGTGAATGAGTGAGTGAGTGAATGAATGAGGGAACAATTGAATGAATGAACTGTAGCGTGAATGACTCTGTGAATGAGTGAATCCCAGGGTGGTGTGCAAAGCTTGTTTTCCCTTGAGTGACCTGAAAAGGGGTAAGGGACACGCCACTTTCAATGGCAGAGGGATTGAGGGTATCACGAGTCCCTTTCGTCTCCATGGGGCCAAACCTCTCTTACAACCAATGTGTCTGAAACCTGTACTTGTAACTCTTTCTACACAGTGATCTGCCTCCATCCTCAGCCCTTCTTTTTCGTTGAAACATTTTATTATGAAAATTTCCAAATATACTTAAAAGTACAGAGAATTATAATAAACTCTGGTGCATTCCTTGCCCAACCCCCTCACTGGAGTATTTAAAATAAATCCCAGACATCATCTTATACATAAATATTTTAGGGGGTATTGCTAATACATAAGGACTTAAACATTTTTTAAACATAACCGCGATACTGTAATCACATCTAACAACAACAACAATAAATACCCAATTCCCTTAATATCTAATATTTGGTTGATTTTCAAATAATCTTGACTGTCTCGAAAATGTATTTTTATCTTCAGGTTGTTCAAAATGAGGCCACAAGCATTGCTTTTGGTTGATATGTCTCTTAAGTTTCTTTTAATTTAAAACAGCTCTCCCCTTCCTCCCCACATTCGAAAAACTCATTTCTCTCTTTTTAAAGTTCCATTTGTTTCTTGATGAATCTGGGTCATTTATCCTGCAGACTGTTTCACGTTCTGGCTGATTGCCTCCCTGTGGTGTCATCTAACGTGTCCCTCTGTCCCCTGTGTTTCCTGGAAACTGACAGTTAGATCAAGAGGCCTGATCAGAGACACATTTGCTTTTTGGCTAGCCGCCGTCGTGGAGGGTGGTGTGCACGTCTTATTGCATCACGTCCTAACGTCTGGTCGTCTCTCTTTTAAAGATGTTAGGATTGATCAGTGGCTCACCCTGCCCTTCTTAATGAACTTCCTACCCCCATCTGTTTCCATTGCTATAAGAACTTGTGCTGCACAACCAGTCAGTTGAGAACATTGATCTTATCGAACAGCAAGGTCTGATGGCAAATGTACTGATTTAGAGCACTGGGCCCAGATTGAGGGTTTCATTTCTCTGCATCTCAGTTTCCTTGACTGTAAGGTAGGACTAATAATAGGAGCTTTGAGAACTAATCCATGGGGGAAATGTTTGGTACATAGCGTCAACATACAACGCTAAGTGCTCACTGTGTATTGGCTCACTTAATCTTCCCAACATTCCTATGAGGTATGTGTACTATCAGCCCCATTAGACAAGTGGCGGAGAAGAGACACAGAGTGGTTAGGTAACTGGCCCAAGGCCTGCACAGCTAGTAAGTGACAGAGCAGGGATGTGAACCCAGGCAGTTGGGCTCCAGAGCCTGTGCTGTTCAACACAATGTTGTATAACACACAAGTCAGTGGGAAATTCCCTCTTTTCCTCCCTGAAGATGCTTGTGAGTCACTGCAGGGAATTGGCACCTGTTAGCTCTAGCACTAAGGTAAGCGTGAGGGTGGAGTGGAGTAAGGCAGCCCCCAGTGGCCAGAGAGGGTTTGTTCTTTGATCTTTATAAAGTCATAATGCTGTGAGATGGGCCAGAACCAGCTTGATAAACTCACGTATGGGACAGGGGTCTGTAGATAGAAAGTCCCACCCTCATTTGGGTGGGATTTGATCTTCTTAGAAAAACATGTTTGAACGCCAGAGAGGTTGTGTGACTTGAACCAGGTCACACAGAAAATCTACCACTGAGCTAGGATTAGAATTCTAGATTCTCTCAAGCCTTGGGCTGTTGTGTCTATATCTCTGGGTCTTTCCATGCTCAGGTCGAAAGGACCGTCCCTCTACTCCCCACCCCCAGGCCCCATGAGTCATGTTCATTTTGGAAAGAACACCGACAGGAGTGAAAATGGGCAAACATGCCTCCCGAAGTCACTGTAGCCACTTAGGGATTACCTGGGCTATCACAGATATTCCCTCCTTTGTCACTATTGTTGTGGTCTAGGCCTGCTAACCTCACCCTCCCAAAGGCGTCCTGGGAACAGGCCTTTCCTTTCCTTGGCCTCAGTCTTAAAGCAAAAGCAAATAAAGGTGCAGAGCCAGGATTGGAACCCAGTTCTTTTGACTTCCAGTTCAAAAGGGCTAGAAGTAATGCCAGCCTATCTGCCATGACTACAGCCCTGCTTCCAGATAAGGGAAGTGAGGGTCAGAGAGAGGCAGACACTCAGCGAACTCACATAGCCTTGTGGGCTGCAGTGTGGGACGGGCTGTTCTTCCCGTGACTGGGGAGCTTCACAGGGTGAACCTCAGGGGGTCAGGGCTGGTGGCTGAGAGGGCTCCAGAGCCGAGTGAGCCAGCCCACAGTCTGTGGGCCCAGTTCATCTGATTACGAAGGCCAAGACAATAATTGAAGGTGGCTTTGGGTTCCCTGGGCAGGATCCGGCGCCAGCGCTGGTGGGTCTGTTGGCGCCTTCAGCCCTGGGCACTCGCTAATGGACTGTGGCTGATCCTGGGACCGATTGGCAGCCAGCCCCAAGATCCTCAGGGGAAACCTGCAAATCGTGGCCTCCAGCCTGGAGACACTGTCCCTTCTGGGAGGCACGGGGGTGGGGTGTGGGGGGGCTTCTAGTTGGCCGAAGGCAGGAATGCCTCTGAGTCATGGAGTGAGGGCAGCTGAACTGTGTCTCCTACAACAGCCGAGACAGAACATAGGTGAGCCTTCCAGACTGTAAAACACAGACAGCTGTCAACATCCCGACTGCCCACGTCCTCTCCCCTGCCGCCTCCCTGCCCTGCTGTCCTGGGATGGCTGGCACGATACTCTCCACCCCGTCACAGTGGTAGTGAGACCAATAAGAGTGCTCCAAGGTCTCCTCACATACCACACTGGGCTGGGGTATGATCCCGACCCTGACTTGTCAGCCACCGTCACTCCCAAG
This sequence comes from Rhinolophus sinicus, assembly GCF_057876585.1. Taxonomy (NCBI): domain Eukaryota; kingdom Metazoa; phylum Chordata; class Mammalia; order Chiroptera; family Rhinolophidae; genus Rhinolophus; species Rhinolophus sinicus. Next base: position 15,838,872 of record NC_142513.1, read on the forward strand.
ACAGAGGAGGGAGAAATGAACCCTGCAGGAGACCTCTGAGGGCACCCTTACTTTGCAGTCCCAGGCCCAGTGCTGGCAAAGGCATGGCATACCAGCAGGCAAGGACGGCACGGGGGAACTGAAAGGGAGAGCATGAGGGAGGTGAGGCTGGAGGGGCAGGCCTTGAAATCAGCGTAGAAATCTCAGACTTGGCATAGATGGCAGTAGGGAGCCACCGAAGGCTTCAAAGGGAGGGCAGAAGAGAGGAACCCGGCGTCTGTCCAGAGTCACGGATCTTTCTTAAACACATTCGGCAGAGTCAAGGGCAAAGACACAACGGAAACATCTGACCTTTTCCTGGGACACTCAATATTTATGCACTTTGCTCATCACCCAAATTTTATTCATTTACCCAAAGAATGTGAAAAAGGCGCTTTAGGAAACTGCTATAAATCCAGTGTAAATCACCATGGTAACCTGATTAGCAGCTAAATTAAGTTCATGATTAAGAAGAAATAAATAAAAATAACTCTTCTCCTTGGCTGGGGCTACCCCCTGGGCCAGTGGCAGCTGAGCAGTGCTGAGGCCTTGGAAAGCCAGGGCCTGGCCCCCTCACAGATGCTGGGGTGGAGGTGAGAAGCTTTGATTGGCTCAGAGAAGCCAGAAGCTGGGTGTTAGCACTGCCTGGGGGTTGATGAGGCCCCTGGTGGCCAGGCTGGGGAGTGCAGGCTGCACTTCAGAAGGCTACAGCTACAGTTTTCACACCCGATTCCAAGCCGTCCAAGGGTATCTTCCTGATACCCTGGACCAGCCTTCATTTGTTCGAGTACCCCTTCTATTTATTACCACCCTTTCAGTGCTAGGCTCCATGTGTTGGGTGCTAGGGACCTCAACATGACTCAGAACTGGTTTTGGTCTTGGAGGGACCCAGTTTAGTGAGCAGTGTAATAAATACACTGGTGGAGGTCAGTATAAGGTGCTATGGAAACATGGACCAGCCAAGGGGGTTTCCTGAAAGAGGTGATGCCTGAGAAAAAGACAGATGTGAGGCTGCCGGATACTGCCTACTTCAGGTGAACCCTCTGTTTGGCCCTGACTGTCGGGCTCTGGGTATCCCAAGGCCAGCCTGGAATGGGCTGGCGTCGGCCCTGATGAGACCTGAGGGGTCTTCTTGGGGGCTGTGGTGTTAATTGCAGGGATCGGCAGCAGGAGAGATGGGTGCGAAGGGAGACTTTACCCTTTCCAAGCCTCCTTCTCGCCCAAACCGTCTAGTGCAGTGGTTAGAGCCAAACAGGCTTTAAATCCTCCATCTGCCACTCGCTAACTGTGGCCTCTGGCAAGTGACTTAATTATTTGAGCCTCAGCCTCGTTGTCTATAAAATGGGGGTGATGACAAGGGTTCCTACCTCATAAGATATATTGGAGGACTCAGTGAGACGATGCAAGGGAAATGAGGCACAGTCTCTCGCATGTAGAAAACACTCAGTAAGATGTTTGCTGCTGTTAATTTCACTACCTGGGGAAGTCTGCCACGATGGGGTGGAAGAAGGGTGGTGGCTGTGGAAATGCACTGCTTAAGTCTCCTTCCAGAGAAATTGCTGCGGGGAGCAGAATGGACCGACAGCTGCAGCTGCCACCCTTCTCACTCTCTCAGTGTGCTCGATCTGAGGCTCCATTTCCTCCCAGTTGCTCTCAGATGGTGACTGAGCATGGGGTGGGAGGGTGTTGCCAGTGCTGGCCCCTCCCTACAAGATGTGGGGCTCCCAACAGGGGACTGGCCCAGGTGCCCCAGGAGCCTGGCCAAAACTTTCCTAGGACAGCCCTGTAGTCTGAGAGTCTACCCTCCCACCCTCCTTCTTTCCCCCTCTCCTCTCATAGATGCCAGGCCTGCGTCCTGGTCTTGAAGGCTCTCCCTGCTTCCTCTTGCTCCCGCCTCCTTTATCCTTCACAGGTGTTTCCCCAGTAAACCCCTTGCATGTCTTATCTCGTTATGGCATTTGCTTCTCAGAAGACCCAAATGACAGAGGCTCAGAGGAAGAGTCCCAGAGGTGGTGGCAGTGGAGATAGAAATGAGACCCAGTAGCAGGTCACACAGGTGCCTATAGGTGGGGTGTCGGCCTTCAAAGACTCTGCATGTCCTGTCTTCAAGTGTGTGTGCGCACAGTGTGTGTGCCTGTGTGTGTGTGTGTGTGTGCCCACAGCCCCCGTGCATGTCTCCATCACTGCATTGTCCTTAGGGTAATGAAACAAATCTGTTTCCATCACAAGAAGTTGAGCTTCTCAGTCTGTTCCCAGGACTTGGCCCTGCAGAAGGCCTCGTGCATAGTAGACGCTCAGTCAAAATACCTGAGTGCCACTGGGGCCTGCATCTATCTTCAGTTTTTCTTTGAACCAATTTTGTTTTCATTTTCTGGTATTGTGAATTGCATCACGTTAGCTTACTGAAGCTTTCTAGTCCTTTGTTTTTATGACAGACATACACACATAGACAGATGTGTAAATCTACACCCACACAGAAGGGTGCCAGCAGTTTTGCTTCCTAGGGGCCACACCTGCCAGCAGACTTTTTAGCGTGCTCCCATTTCTGCTGAGCCCTCCGCCATTCCCTTTCTAGAAAGGAGCTTGGAGTCTCTCAGCTCAGCTGGACTAGATGAATCTCTGGGTCCCCTCCTCTCCTCCCACCTCCAGCTTCTCCTTCAATCTCTCCCTCCCTGCTCAGCAGGATCAGGGAAGCTGCAAACCCAACCCTTACATCAAAAGGGAACTTGAAAAATACTTGGAGCAAAAATTGCTAACTGTGCATCCTTGCTCTGTGCTGCTCTGATATTAAATCAGGAAATGGCACTGAACAGCCGCTCCAAACACAGAAACAGGGGTTGTCAACAGAAACCAAAAGCAATCTCTAACGGGCAGAGGTGAAAGGGAGCTGGCACGAGGCCGGATGCGGGGCTGGGACCCAGGCACAGATTCCTGAGCCCAGCTTGTCCACACTGGATCTCCAGTGTCCAGAATGGAGCCAGGCTCGCAGTCCCTGGCACTGGGCACACCTTATCTCTGGGAGAGGTGAAGGAGAATTAAGCATGTTGCTTCAATACCTTCTGGATGCTCCCTTTCATTTCTGCACATATTTCCTATGCACCTGCTATGTGCTGGACGGTGAACCAAACAAGATGCCTGCCCACGTGGAGATGATCTTCTCACTCTCAGGACAGGGGTCTTACTCTTCAGCACGACACCCCAGGCCCTTCAGGTGTTGGCTCCTGCAGGAGCCGGAAACTCTATCTCTAGCTTTTTTAAAACACTCCCTGCGAGCCTGAGATGGTGTCTCTGCTCTGTGCTTTTGTTAGGGCTGGGCCGACTGCCAGGTTGTCCTGTACTTCTCTGTTTGATAAATTTCTGCTCAGCCTTCAGAGCCCTAGTTAAGTGTCACCTCCACTCGGAAGCCTTAGTGGCCAACTTCCCGCCCCCCCTTCTCCCACCTCAGTAGAACCCAGGGCTCGTTTGCTGGGGATGCACCATCATCACACCACTTCTCCATCTGCAGTGGGAAGGTTTGCAGTTCCCTGGATGGGAGGACCAAAGCGGTGCCTATCTCTGTGCCCTCCTCTCCCTGTGCGGGTCGTAGAATGGACATAAATAGCATGGCTACAAAAATGAGAAACCTTGATAAAATCCATTGTGTGGCTGTGGCGAAACAGGTTACTTTCATATATTTCTGATGGGAAATTAAATAGGGACAATCTTCTTAGAGGCTAATTTGACAGTATTAACATTACAAATGTGTTCATCTTTCAATTGAGCAATTTCATTTCTTGCTATCTATTCTAGAGAAATACTTGCACACGTGCCAAAAAAATAAAAGAGCATGTAAAAAGCTATTTGTTGCAGCATTGTTTGCAATAGTGAAAGATTGGAAGTAGCTTAAATGTCCATAAATACAAGACTGGATAAAAAACTACAGTGCATCCATTGGATGAATTGCCATGCATTCGTTAAAAAAAAAAAAAAAGAAAAAAAGATCGGGACATATTGACACAGAAGTTGCTGAGTAAAAATAAAAAGCAAGCTGTAGCTCTAGACATAGATGTTAAAACTATGTTGTTGCATTTTTTACAATGAGGAAGTAGGCCTGTATAATTCATTTTTAAAAGAAGAAAGGGAAGAAAGAGACGGAGTGACCACAGCAGCTCCTGGCTGAAATGAGCTTAGGCTTGGGCACAGCAGCAAAACAACATTATCCTCTCCCTCAGTCCAGGCAATAGATCCCAGCAGTGGGACGGTGCCACCCACTTACCCTGTACCCAGAGGCTTACTCCCAAAGCTGTGATGAGCATATGGTGGGAAACTGGATCCTTAGGTCCCTGAAGAGCATCCAGATAAAGAAGGAGGAAAGAGGGGAGGCCAGTGTGACAGGATCACTCAGATAGATCATCCTGATTTCCTCTGAGCTGGTCCTTGGTCTGAGGAGGAAGGAATAGAGATTGGTTCAGGTATGATAACTGAGAGAGAGGAGAGGGCTGGAGGGCATGCAGGAAAGGCTTGAGGGTTCCGAGACATCATCTTGCAAGGAAGCATCAGCGTTTGCCTAGTTGCTAACTTCATTCATTCATTCATTCATTCATTCATTCATTCTTCCACAACTGTAACCGAGTTCCTCCTGGCCGCTAGGGACACAGGGACAACTCCATCACAATGTCTTCCTCCGGGAGCTCATGGTCAAGTTCCATCTAGTTTCACAAAGTGTGTTTTTTGGACCCCAGACATCAAGTTACCTGGGGGAGCTTACTAAAATATAAGTTATTGGGCTCTGCTTAGACTTACCAAGTCAGACTGTAGCTCAAGAAGCTGTATTTGTAACACATTTTCGTAAACGGAAAACATTTGGACTAGCTGACCAAAGCCCGTCCTTGACCTTCCCTGTATTATCTCCTAAGCTTTCCCCAAACTCTGATCCAGCTTAGAGAGGGAAGGGATAGTGGTGTGAGCCGTGCCATGCGACTGCAGTGTATGTGGTGTCGCTAGAGTGACTGGCTCCTGGGCTCTTCTCCCCACCTTTATCCCCAGATACACCCCAAGTCCCTCTGGGCCTGGGAAGAGCCACAGACCACCTCCTTTGTGTCAGTCCTCCAGAACCAAGAGACTGACTCATTCTAGGCGGGGGGTGGAGTGCCATGTGCAAAGCTTGTCGGAAGAACACAGCCTGGCTGCGGGAAAACTCACAGAGGACAGTGTCTGAGAGCTTCACGAGGCAGATGCAGTGAGAGAGGTGGAGGGCAAGGCCCTGCTCAGGACTTTGGTTCTTTGTCCAAGTGTCCAAGGAATCGGGGAGCAGGGGATGAAGGTAGAATGAGGAGGGTCATATGACATAAACACTGGCTTCACTGCCCTGTGGAGGAGAAGAGAGGCCAAGCGAAGGCCTCTGTAGTCATCCAAGCAAAAGATGAGGGTGGCTTGGATGAGGGTGAAGGCAATGGATGGAGAAGCTGAGATCCTGAGGTTGAGGGATAGACAGGTGATGACGCTGAGGGTCTCCGTCCTGGGGAGCACCCATAAGATTCTAGAGTCATGGGCGGTGATGGTGGGAAGGGAGACCTGCTAGTCACCCTCACTGGCTTTGAGTGGCAATGAACTTCTCTTCAGCATCGAGCCATCTCGCCATCTCACCTGCCCCTGCCCTCCCCTCCCCTGATATTTAAGAGCTGGATGAATGGGGGCTGAAGGTCAAACTCAGGACCAAAGATCAAGGCCAAGATTAGAGATCAGGCTGAGGCCAAGGGTAAAGGACAGGATGAGAGGACTGCAAACTTTCTCTCCTTTGGCTTGTATCCTGCCTTGCTTTCTCTCTCACCCTCCTGCCCCCCAGTCAGGGAAGAGGAAGAGAAGGAGGGGCCCAGGATGTTTGACTGCCATCAACAAGAAGGCCCATTCATCACTGCCCTTATAATTGAGCCCTCATCAGACACTTGGCACTTGGTGGTGGCTCAGCCAGTGACCTGACCGGAACCACTAAGTCTGTGGAGAGCTGGAAATCCTGACCCGGAGAGCAGCTGGAGAACTGTGCTGACACCTGGGTCCCCACAAGATAGAGACCACAGGCGTCACAGCATCCATAGTACTGGGCTTGGGGGCAGCAGCTCCAGCTCATCGCCCCTGTGTAACTAAAGAAATCATTTAACCTCTCAGATCATCCTCTTTTGTGTAAAATGAGGATAATCCTATCCACTCAAAGGGCACTGGTGATGACTGAATGAGTTGATAAAACTCTAAGGATATTGCTATCTATCTGTATTTACCTACCTACCCATCTGCCTGCCTATCTGTAAAATAAGGAGAATAATAGTTGCTACCTGTTAGAGTTGTGAGAATTGGAGGGAAAAGTGAATGACAAACGCTTTGCAAATCTCCATACATACTGGAGTGAATATTACTATAAAATATCCTGTCTGTATCGGAGGCAACACTGTCCAGTGGTTCCAATAGGATGTAAACCAATATATAAAGAAATATTTTCTAATATTCACATTAAAACAAAGTTAAAAAGCAGGTGAAATAGTTTCAATAATAAATTCCCACTCCCAAGTGTGTGTGTGTGGGGGGGGCAGGGGGTGGTCCTTGATTCTTCAGGGGAGGGAGCTGGGAAAGGGCTCTGCAGATTTGGGTAAGTCTGGCTCCCTTCTAAGACCCCCTGAGTCCTGTGGGTGCTGAAGGCCACGGGGACCCAAAAGCCCAAGGAAACCTTTTTGGAAGCACTAGGTTGGAATCTGATGGCCATTGTGTGTGGCAAGGGACAGTGGACGTGACAGCTGCCTTTGGGAAAGAGGAATAGGAAGTGAGAAAAGTCTCGTGCCTCTTCTTGGAGGCCACAGCCCTTGGGAAGCTCAGAGGGAGTGGGAGCAGCAGAATGCTCCCAGCCCCCTCCCCACTTCCCATACCTCACTCCCCCGCCCCCCAAAGGGGGCAGAGACCTCAGCACTCTGTGGCGGTGACAAGTGATCTGACATCTGGCGATACAGATGCAGAAGGCAGGCTCCCCAGACTCAAGCTCCCCTCTGGCAGGACTCACCGGGGCCCATGGGACCCCGGGCCTCCGTTTGGCCACCCGGGTGAATCCAACTTTCGAGCACATTAAGCGCTGAGGCCGGGAGTTGCGGGTTCTGCGATTCTAAGAGTTCCGTGTGCTCTGCGTTCCCACCCAACACACACACACATACACGCGCGCGCGCGCGCACACACACACACACACACACACGCACACATCCTCCCGCACGCCTCCCACCGCACCCCTACACACACACAGATGCCCACGCGCCCACCAAACACCTGCAGCCCTCGGGAAACAACGGGTGTACCAGCACCTTGGGGCTGAGCGCGCCTGCCCCGAGCACAGCGTTAGGCTAGAGGCGCTCGGGAGAGCGCGCGGCGGGGCCCCTCTCGGGTTAGTTGGTTGGGGAGCTACGGAGGGCGGAAGCGGCGCGGCGAACCTCAAATCCGGCGTTTGGCGGGACCCGGGGCAAGGAATAACTTCTTGGTCCACCCCTTCCCCGAGTGCCCCGAGCGTCCGCGTTGGCTCGAACCGCGCAGAGCCTTCTCGCTCCCCATCCGTAGCTGAAGAATGCCAAGGCGATGCGCCCAGGAGCCTCGCCTCTGGCCCAACCTCGGGTGGGTAGGGAGAGGTGGTTGCTTTAGGAAGAAAACTTAAAATTGGAGTTTTGGGTGCTGGAGACAACAAACTTCCGTAGAGGGCTCTGGCCGCCGCCAGTCCACTTCGGCTTCCCTTCAAAAGAGGCTTGAGACTGCACGCGCTGCTTCGGTGTCTCCTGGTCGCCTACCCTTTGCTTCTCTTCGATTCTCCATTTCTCCCACCATTCCTTCTCTTTTCTTTCCTTCTTCCCCCACCCACCCCGCTTGTCTTTTAGGGATGGGGTGCAGCCTCTGGATGCTGCTGTGTACCCATTGACGGGGAGCCAGGCCCTCTGATTCCCAGTTCCCAGGCGCTGAGAGGCGGTGGCTGGCGGTGGCTGTCACGAGTGGGGTCCGTAAGGTTTGGGATACCTCGACCCTGTGGTAGAGCCGCGTTGGGGAGGCCGGGCCTCCAAATGAGGTCCACTACCCTGAAGCGGCCTTCACTCCGGAGCAAACTGGTGTCTTTGTCACTAGTTTCCAACATTTTTTGGTCGAGGTTGTTGGTGGGGTTGGGTAGAGGAGGGACTGCCTAGGCTGTGACAGCGGCAAATAAACGGGCTTTGGGGGGAAAGGTGGCCTTAGGGATGGACAGAGATACCTCAGTCAGAGCCCGGGGGATGGAACTGACCGCAACGGAGAGAGAGGTACAGGGACAAAGGAGAGCGCGCCTGCCCAGACAAAGCCCGAGTTCTAGAGACCCTGAAACGGCGGCAGGACGCCTGCAGGAGAGCGGGTGGTTTGGAACCGCAGAGCTGGGGCAGAAGGAAACCCTAGGGCCTCGATGGGCCTCACTCCTGAGACTCGGGTCCCGGTCCTCGATAGTGGGGGTCAGGACGACCTAAGGGGACACAGGGAAAGCATAGATCCGTCCGGCTGCCTGGGTGCGTACGCAGAAGTCCGCAGAGCCCGGCGTGCTCTCGGAGCCGCGGGTCTCTTATGGCCCGAAAGGAGGGCGTTCAGTGGCACAGAGAGAGCACAGCGCGTTTATCCAGCCCGGGCCCCCTCAAACCAGAGCCACCGTCTGCACAGACGGAGATGGCCGACCCAGCACGCCCTCGAAATGTTCCCCCCCTGAGCCGCGGTCCGAATGTGCTCTCACGGCGTGCCAACGCGACGGGGAGAGGGAGGCTGCGTTTCCCCAGCGCCCAGCTTGGGGCAGGGGCAGGCAGCGGCTTGGCCCAGAGAGCACGCTTCTTGCAGAGGGTTGAAGACGGGCACTCTCAGTATTACATTTGACGATCCAAACCTTTTAGTCCAAGTTTTAGTTAAAATATTTTCATTTTATTTAAAATAGGCGACCTAAGACCACATTCCCCCCAGCCTCACCGAGGGCGCAAGAGAATAGTTTTCAGATTAATTGCAGGCAAATATTATACCTTCCTTAAAAAAAAAAAAAAAAAAAAAGTCTGGCTGCACCCGCATTGGTGAGGTCCACCTGACCCCTGCGCGCGGTGGAGTCGTGCTGGTTCTGCACAAGCAGCGGCCGGGACACACTCACCCAGCGCGCGCTTCTTCTGCCTTTCGCTGCGCGCGCCCAGGCTGAAGCGCACAAGGCGACGCGGCAGGCGGGTCGGGTCTCCGCGTACAGCGAATTTGCGATCTATCCGGTTTCTGCGCCCCCGCCGGGGTCGCGAGAAGAACCTCTGATTTTAGGCCAACCTGAACCCAAGTAGGGAGGGTGCGCTGTGCCTGGGACCTGTCTGGATGCTTAGTGCGGTGCCCTCCGGCCCCGCTCCCCGTCTGCGCTTGGGGAGGTTTCTCACCGGACAGCCCTGGGCCCCTTGCTGGCGAGTTCCCGCTTTTGGCCACCGACCTAACTCGACCTATGACCTTCCCTCGCAGAGAGCTGCCAAGGGGGACCCGCCTCGTCCCAAGAGCTGGGGTGCGGAATTTCATGGAGGGGGCTCAACGCGGAAGTCCGAGGGCTGGAGCGGAGAACCTGTACATGGTACTGTGAAACCTAACCTGGGCTCCGTTGCGCATTCAGCCTACGTCGTGGGCTGACTTGGGTTAGCCCAGTTAGGAGGACCCAGCTGGGTCCGAGGCGACGTCCAAGTCTTCTCGCTGCGGACCTCGCTGTTCCGCGCGCCTTTGCTCACAGTGGCCACTTGGGGTCGCACTTTATGCCTGTTTGAGCCTCTCAGCGGCGGGCTGAGGCCGGGATCTGTTTAATCGTTACAAAACGTTCAAACAATAACAGGGCCGGTTCCCCAGCAGCCGAGAGCCTCCCGGAGCACCGTCCTGGGCTGGCTTCAGCCCCAAGCCTCAGGGAACTCAGGGTTCCATGAGCCTGACTGGGGAAAGGGATTCAGCGCCTTTTGGCAGAACCTTAACCCGCTCCCTTCTTTCGTGTATTGTGGGTGGGGTGAGCGCGGGGAGCGGCAGGGCCAGCGGAGTCCTGTCTCAGGGCCGAGCCTCCGCACCCACCAGGAGGGGAACCGCCGCTGTTTGGTCCAAGGAGGGTCTCTGAGGCTGGGAGTTGAATTTGAACACAACTCTTGGAGCCCAAACACACCTCACTCCCTAACACAAATATACGCAACCCTGCAGAAACACAGGCGTGCACTGCACACACACGGCCCGCAGCCGCGAGGCGCACGGAGCGTCTCCCACTGGGCGGGGGACGCTTAGGAACAAAAGGCCCGAGAGGTGTCGTTCGGGCGTACATTCTGAGCCTCTTTGGAGGGTGACACGGCCTAGGGGTGGGGGAGCAAAGGGGAAAGATGGAGAAGAACGCGCGCGAAAGGAAGGAAGCGGCGGCCTGGCCTAGAGGGGGGACTGGCACCGAAAGCGAGCAGGCAGGGGCCAGGACCTGGAGGGTGTGGGGGGCTGGGCCCCGGCCGGCCGTCCCACTGGGCTCCAGCCCTTCGCCAGGCCTCCGCGGCTCCAGGGCTGCTCAGGCCGCCAGTCAGCTGACGCGGGGGGCGGAGGAGCTGTCAGGCGCGCCCCGCCCTGCGCCGCGGGGCCGCGGGGGCCGAGCAGCCATTGGCCAGCGCACTGGGCCGCCTGGGCCCCCGTGCTCTAGTGACATCAGGAAGGCGATAAAAGGCAGCAGCGGCGCCGGATCCAGCACAGCTGCACCGCCGGGTTGCGAGCGGCTGCGATCGAGAGCCCAAGAGCAAGAGAGCTCGAGAGCGAGCGGCGGGCGCTTGCCCGGCGCCTCCCCTCAGCACAGCCGCGCGCCCCGCTCGCCTCTTCACCCCTCCGGCTCGTCCCGGCCCCGGCGCAGCCACAGCCCCGAGCTCTGGGGCGACGCAGGCAGCCTCGGGACTCTCCGGCGCGCCGCCGCGTCCCCAGACAAAGGCTTGGCCAGCGGCCTCGGCCCGCTGCGTCCTCGGCTCCCCGCCTCCCGGGCTCGCCGCTCTTCGTCCCCGCTCCCGGCTCGGCGCGCCCCGGCCGGCCGCAAAGTTTCCCGGCGGCGGCGGCGGCTGCGCCTCGCGTCAGCGATGGCCGCGGAGCTGAGCATGGGGCCTGAGCTGCCCACCAGCCCGCTGGCCATGGAGTATGTCAACGACTTCGACCTGCTCAAGTTCGACGTAAAGAAGGAGCCGCTGGGGCGCGCGGAGCGCCCGGGCCGGCCCTGCACGCGCCTGCAGCCCGCCGGCTCGGTGTCGTCCACACCGCTCAGCACGCCGTGCAGCTCGGTACCCTCGTCGCCCAGTTTCAGCCCGACTGAACAGAAGACCCACCTGGAGGACCTGTACTGGATGGCGAGCAATTACCAGCAAATGAACCCAGAGGCGCTCAACCTGACGCCTGAGGACGCGGTGGAGGCTCTCATCGGCTCGCACCCAGTGCCACAGCCGTTGCAGGGCTTCGACGGCTTCCGAGGCGCGCACCATCACCACCACCACCACCACCCACACCCACACCACGCGTACCCGGGCGCCGGCGTGGCCCATGACGAGCTGGGTCCGCACGCTCACCCGCACCATCACCACCATCACCAAGCGTCTCCGCCGCCCTCCAGCGCGGCCAGCCCCGCGCAGCAGCTGCCTACCAGCCACCCCGGGCCTGGGCCGCACGCAGCGGCCGCGGCGACAGCGGCTGGCGGTAGCGGCAGCGTGGAGGACCGCTTCTCCGACGACCAGCTTGTGTCCATGTCCGTGCGCGAGCTGAACCGCCACCTGCGGGGCTTCACCAAGGATGAGGTGATCCGCCTGAAGCAGAAGCGGCGGACCCTGAAGAACCGGGGCTACGCCCAGTCGTGCAGGTATAAACGCGTCCAGCAGAAACACCACCTGGAGAATGAGAAGACACAGCTCATTCAGCAGGTGGAGCAGCTTAAGCAGGAGGTGTCCCGGCTGGCCCGCGAAAGAGACGCCTACAAGGTCAAGTGCGAGAAACTCGCCAACTCCGGCTTCAGGGAGGCGGGCTCCACCAGCGACAGCCCCTCCTCTCCTGAGTTCTTTCTGTGAGTCGTGGCGGGTCCGGCCCCCGCCCTTGCCCGGGCCCGGACTCCCTGTCCCATGTTCCCAGCCCTGGACTCCCCTGGACCCTGTCCCTGCCACAGCCCCAGCCTTGACCTGTTTGACTTGAGGGAGAGGGAGGAAGGGCGCGCGGGACGCGGGCGACGGGAGGGCGCGCGGGCAGGCAGGGGACCTTGGCTAAGGCAAGAGCGGCGCGCGCCAGCGCCGCCTCCTAGACTCGAGCAGAGCCAAAGAGAGACGAGGGGGTGGGAAGTCCCGGAGCAACTTTTCTCCAGGCTGGAGGGCGGCGAGGCATAGTCCCGAGGAGTCGCCAAGGCCGCCTAGAGACTCCTGGCTTTCTGAACTTTGTGCGTTAAGCCGGGGCCGCTGCCTGGAGCGCAGCCCAGCCCAGGAAGAGAGCAGCGAGGAGAGGAGAGGGACCCTGGCGTCCTGGCAGGCGTGAGGCGAGGCTGAGCGAAGGAAGGAAGGAAGGACAGAGGGACCTGTCTGTCCAGGGTCCGAAGAACACTGGCTCTCAGCCCAGAGACGCGGGCCTCAGTTAGGACGTTCTGCGCAAATCTCATCAATTTTATTGCCTGCTCGATTATATAGAAAAAATACGAAAATCTGCATTAAAAATATTAATCCTGCATGCTGGACATGTATGGTAATAATTTCTATTTTGTACCATTTTCTTGTTTAACTTTAGCATGTTGTTGACCATGGATCATAACCCCTGTTTCTTTGAGTGGGAAGGGAACGCAGTTAGTAAACTATGGGGGCTGCTTGCCGGTTTCAGTCCCGGCTGCCGGCTTGTAAATACCCGCCCGCCAAACCGCCTAGAGAACGTGGAAGCAAGCTGAGTGTCTTTGTTTGGGTTTATTATTATGGCATTTTTCTTTTTTGTAACTAAAAAAAAGCCGTTCTGGGCATTTTGCATCAGAAAACAACTTTGTCTTGGGGTACCTTTGGAAGTTGCATGTTTTCTCCCCTCCCGCTTTAGTTTTCAATCTTGTTGGTTTTGAGAGAAAGGGGACTGGGTCCCAGCTCCCAAGTGCCAGGGCAGCTGTGGATTTCCAAACCTGGAAGGGCCAGAACGTCCTTGCTCCCACCTTGTCTTATGGCTAAATTGATGCCCCTAACAAGAAAGGAAAGGAAAACAGATCTAGTTTGCTTTTTATTGCAATCAGAATCCCTTGGCAACTTTTCAAGTTCGCACTAATTGCCGGGGTCCCCCTGCCTCTTAGGGCGCGCAGCTTGGCCAGCTCGGATACTGCCCAATGGTGACCTGAACTTGGGTTGAACCAACCGCCACACTCAGAAAGTACTGGAAACCCAAACATTGGCAAGTAATTTTGCAACTTTCAAGTGCGTTCTTTAGACCAACACGTTCCGTGTGTTTCTTACCTTGATTTTGAGATATCAGGCCAGTTATTGGTGGTGTTTTCCCCCCTCCCCTTCAGTTGTATAGTAGTTATAGGGAAGAGCTGGGTGTTTTTCTTTATCATTACATTTTTTTTTCCTGCAGGTCAGTAAAAGGATTTAAGTTGCACTGACAAAAATACCAAAATGAAAGCGTATTTTTTAGTTCCCGTTTGAAATTGCTGGCGCTGCTGGCCGGATGCATTTTTGAGTTTGTATTAGTTGATAAATTAACAGTAATAACAAGATTGTATGAACCGCATGGTGCTTGCAGTTTTAAATATTGTGGATATTCGTCATGCATCAGAAACGAGCTTTGGTTTTTACGGATTCAACTGTGTTGAAATCAAATTTGCTGCAACAGAAATTGTTTTTATTTCATGTAAAATAAGGGATCAATTTCAAACCCTGCTTATGATATGAAAATATTAAAACCTAGTCTATTGTAGTTTTATTCAGACTGGTTTCTGTTTTTTGGTTATTAAAATGGTTTCCTATTTTGCTTATTAAAACCACGAAAATGGTGTTTATTTAGAGGGACTCCGCGTTCGCCCGGCCTTGACTTTCTTCTCTTGCCTCTTCAAGAGTCACACCAATTTGAGGGGTACTCTCAACCCCCAGCCAATGGAGAAACAGACCAAGTCCCGGAGCAAATCTCTCCTTTGAATGTGTGTGTGTGTGTGTGTGTGTGTGTGTGTGTGTATGTGTGTGTGTGTACACATGAGCTTCAAACGTGGTTTCTGCTTCTCACTCTAGGTACAGACCTTGATCCCAGTCAGGAGTCTGTTTGTGAGTGGAACGAGGACACAGGCCACTTTTGTGAGGCTTTCAGGCTTGGGCATCAGGGCTGGCCTCCTGTTAGCCTGCGGCCTCTGAGGTAGAGATGGGTAGAGCCCAGGACTCTGAGAGCTGCCACCCTGATGGGGAAGTAGGATCTTTCTGGACATCATGCTCAGCTGACCCTGCCATTTGGGCTATCCTGCGTGGGCTGAAGGTTCTCAGCTTTTCCCTGCCCAGTGCCTTTCCAGGGGAGCAACCTGAGCTGCCCAGAGCTAGAGTGCCCACTCCCAGGGGAGGCCTATACCCCTGACCCCAGGGCATGTGGAAGCAGGTGGAATCCAGTCAGGTCTTGGGGTGTAAGACCCTTCAGACAGGAAGCCCCTCTGTGCCCAGGGTGCACCTGCCAGTCAGTCCTGGAGCCCCCAGCCTCACAGAAGAGCCCTGCGTGGCTCAACCAGGATGTCAGTGACTCCCCAACTTGGGGGTGGGAAGGGGTTTGGAGCATCGTTCTGGTGTAGCAGCTTTAACGGTAGCCTCGTGGCCTGAGAACCTTTCCTTTTCCAGAATCTTAAAAGAGCGGTGCCTGCCTAGGGTGCCCCAAACCCCTCTTTTCCTTCTCAGAATCCTGTCTATAACTCAGGGTGGGCCTCGGACACCTCTGAGAGTCGGAGTAGGACTCCCTTCCCCCAAATCCCAGAATAGTTCTCTGCTCCCTTTATGATGGCTGGGTCTGAAGGGCTTCTAGTCTCTTTGGACCTACAATATCTGCATTCTGGGAGGCTCAGACTTGCAGCCCTGCAGTTCTCTGGCCTGGAGTTCTTAATGTAGAGTTTCAAGACCCAAAGGGAGAGGTGCAGGAGACCCAAGCAGCAGCACCCCAGCCAGGAGCTAGAGCCAGGGAGAAGGAAGGGGAGGGCAAGGCAAAACTAGCAGGGAACAGATTTTGGCCTGGGTCCCTGGAGACCTGGGGGTGGTGGTCCGGTTTTGCAAAGACAAGGGGAACAATCCAAAAAGAAAGGATGCAAATAACACCAGTGGTTTACATTTATATGGTGATTTGGTGTTGTTTAGTAGGAGAGAAGTCAGAGAGATGCCAGCTTGAATTAAATTCCACGTTCATTTCACCAACCCAAATAGGTATCTGGCAGGGAAGGCTTTGCCTGTGATCTGGGAGAAGGATGGAGACTGAGTCTGGCTGTGGAGTAACTGCCTGCGTGCACTGATGAAGGAGCAAGGGTGTGTGATTAGTTGGGTCGTTGTGCAGAGAACTTGATAAGAATATATCCACATGTATAAGTGTCTCCCCTTTGGGGCGAAAGAGGTTTCGGTGGGGTGGGGGCACGGGAGGAAACCTGGCTGCTGCACGGCTCAGGAGACTAAGGTTGAGGACCACACTCCATGGAGTGGGGGCTTGGCTTCCTTTGGAATCATCTCAAGGGGACTGGCAGTCTCTCCCTCTAGATTCACTAGGACTCTCTGCAAAGACGTCCTCTGTGCTGGGGAGGGTTGCAAACTCCAAAGGTTGTTTTTCCCTCCTGGGAGCAGAGAGGCTCTCACACTGGCCCAGTGACGGACAGTCTCAGGCTGCATCCACGACGTGGTGGCTGAGGCGGGTTCCGAGAGACCAATTGCGTCCTGAGAAGCTGACAATGCCACAAAACAGTCCTAGTCACTCACTGACACACAGATACACAGACACCTATACCCCGCACCCACACTGATTCCCTCGTAGGCACTGTGAATCCCTGCACCGACCCACCATTTGAGCACCAACCCGCCCGGATTCGCGCAGGCAAAAGTAGAAGTGGCAGCGCTCGCGAAAGGAGGCCGAGCCCTCCGGACCTTCCAGACCGGGCTCCAACAGGAGGCAAGTCCAGGCCACGTCTGGGCTCTCAGCCTGTCATCCTGACCCTCCGGCAGGCCACAGACCCAGCGCCCACAAGCTCAGGAAAAGCTAACTGCGTCCGGAGGCCTTCCGGCTCGTCCCATCCCGGCGGCGCCTTGCAGCCGGCGCTCCTGGTTGGTTCCCGCTGCTCCCGGCGGCTCGCGGGCTCCTTGCGATCCTCCACGACCCCAGGGAAAATCCCCCTGTGCCAGGAGTCTGCCAGGCCAGCACTGATCACACGTAGACAGGCTGGCGCCTGCACTTGGGAACGCACGCCTAGACAGACACACACAGACACCGGGACGCACGCAGGGGGCACACGCAGGGCCCGCGCCTGTGGCTCCGCTCCAGGCCCTGTCCCTGGCTGGGGCGGCCCCGGTCGGGTTCGCAGAGAAGGCCACCTCCTGCGACCCTCGGGTCTCACGGGTGCGCGGGACGACCCGCGGGCTGGACTGGCCGCGCCACCCTCAGGGAGGCGGGTCGGGGACGGCGCTCGGAGCAGCTCCCGAGAGCATGGGGCCCTTGCCCGAGCCGGAGGGGTGGAGGTTGATCAGCTCCCCTGTTTCTCCTTGCGTCCTTACTTTGCTATTTCCTTTGCGTTCAGCCCTTGCTTCATAAACTCTTCAGAAAACTCTCTCCCTCCGTGTTCTCTTCCTCGTTTGCCTTTTATCCCAGCGCTGCCTGGCAGGGAAGGGTTATGGGAGCGGTTCTGAGGTGTCTGGTAGGTGTGGGTAGGAGTGAAGGGATGGGGGTGAGAGTCCGGCGTTCCTGGAGCCACTGCAGGGCGCGTGCCAGGACCAGCTGCTCCGGGCTCTGGCTTGACGCTCCAGCTATCCAGCCTTTCCCTTCCACCCTTCGCCAGTGACAGGGCTGGCTGGGGACTGACCCAGAGCAAGGTCCCTACTGATGGGAGAGAGGGGCAAATCTCCGCTCTCTGCAAAGGGATCTCTGGGGAAGCTGGGGCTGGGCTCTGGACCCAGATCCCTTTTCCGATTACAGCCAGGCGTTCTTTAGTCCAGGGCCTCTGGGCATTTCTGTGGCAGCTGTCAGAGGTGCCCCTCCCCCCTGGTGTCCCAGAGCCTCCTCAACTCAGCCTCACCGTGGGAGCTGCCAGGAACCACACCAGATTCCTCAGGATGGTCATTTGGCTTTTTCTGTGACCTAGAGCTACAGCTTCTGCTATGCCAGGCGAACCCCCTATTCCCTCAGCCACCCATCCCTACTCCTCAAGTTCTTTCTCTCTAGACCCCGAGAAACAGCTGGGTTTAGAGATTCAGCTTGTTCCCTTGCGGTCTGTCAGACGCAAACCCCGTTTCTGAACCCTTCTGTTTTCAGCAAAGAAAACCCTGAACTGGCTTCTTGCATAACCCTTTGCTCCACAGCCTGCTGTCTGGTGGCCTGGCCTCTCATCCCAGAGATAGTAGTGTTTGGATTTGTTATGTAAGGAAGGGAGGGTTAGAGGTTTGCTTTGCCCCTCCCCCCCCCAAATAAAAGTCCTCAAAGGGCACCTCCAGTCGATAGCACCTTTTCCAGCAGCAGATCCTCCTAAAAAAGTCAGTCTGGTTAGAAGCACTGCTCCCGAGCTTGTGCCCAGCATAGTACTCTTGGGAGACATGCCAGCCTGCAGGGAAGGGAGAATCCCGGGTCCGGGGTATACCGGGGTTCTTGGGTGCAGCCAGCGCCAGGCTTCCCAGGCTAGTGCTTACCTGGCTCAGAGGATAAGCCTCTTGCTACTGGAATTCCATCCTTTTTACAGTTCCTGCCCTTGGGAGCCGCTGTCCAGACCATGGAAAGCACCCCTTGCCGCTGGGGAGCACAGTTCTCAGCGCCCTGTACGCCTTCACCATGCTCTACACCCGTTTTCCATGCTGTCCACGTCTTAATATCTTCTTACCCTCCTCCATTGTCCTACACATATTATGTTAAAAGATGCATTTAGATAAGAAAATCAGAGCTAACTGTTCTCACTTGGAACAAATTAAATATATAAGTTGCAACTCCAATTGGAAAAAAACCCTAAATTATTAATAAGGATTTGTTCTGAAACAAAACTCAGTTTTAGCTGCCTCTCTGCGTTCTTTGCATGTGAAGTTACTTCCATGTAGAACAGCAGCCGCTCATTACACATTCCTTTTCATTTATATCAGAAAGGGATGATGTCCTCGGGCTGGAGGGGCAGCCATCGAGGTGGTGGGCAGATGCCTGACACTTTCTGGAAGAGGCCAGTTTCACTGTGAGCGTGGAGCTGAAGTCCACAAATCCAGTATTTATTTTGTTGTGTTTTCATTTCTGGAGTCCTGTGCATTTCTTCTAGTAAATAGACGGGATAGGTAGCTGGAGGGTGCCCATTTCAGAGCTGAGGAGGGCAAGGCAGGCTGTGATCCTGGCCTGTGACTCTATCAAGAATCAGGAGGGGAGGCTGCCTTCAGAGTATAAACACATCTCTGTGCAAAGCTTAAATAGCTCAGCAGAAACAGCTTTGGTTGAGCTATGGATAATTCCCTCAAAGTTGCCTCACCTAGAGGCTGCATCTTCGGTAAACGCTTGCTCTGATACCTATGATATGTTTACTGGAAAGTTCAACGGAGAACAGAAAGGTGAGGACGGATCTGTCACTTTCAGCGCCTTGACCCAGGGATACCTGCACCTGTGTCCTGCTGAGGAGAGGCCGTGGGCCTGGCCTAATCTGGGAACTCAGCTCTGCCTGTCCTGAGTGGGCAGGGAAAAGCTGCACGTTCCAACACAGGACTTCGCATCTGCCTTCCTTTGTTTCCTGGGAGCCTGAGCCTGGTACATGTCCCTTTCCACGGACAAGGGACAAACAGGTCAGAAGTAAAGGACGTGTGGCCAAATCATGAGGTTAGTCTGTTGTGACATTTCACTTAACGCTCTGAAGTATGGGTGACTATTATCCACGCAGGTCAGAGGTAGAGAATCAAGGCCCAGCGTGGTCGTCTCTTGCCCAGTGCCATCCGGTAGAGGATCTAGAATACCCACCTATCTGATGCCAAAATGTGTCTTTTTGTCACCAAATTCTGCAAGCCTCCCATCCCTTGTTTGAAACACTTGGGAGAGGGAGGAGGGTTAGGGCGAAAAGTATGGAGGGGTGAGAGATATGCCTTTTGGGGGATAGTTTCCTTTCTAATTTCCTTTGCAGAGGGTAGTCCCTTTCTTGGGGGTGTATGTAATGCTCTCTAGCCACAAGGGTCCCTGCCCAGGCACAGAGATGGGCGATGCAGCCGTGGGTCTGGGGTTCCGTGTGTGTGTGTGTGTGTGTGTGTGTGTGTGTGTGTTTGGGGGAGGCCCACTTGGGTATTGTTTTCTTTGGGACATTGGTGCTAATCAATAATTCTTCTCACCTTTCTGTTCTCAATTGAACTTTCCAGTAAATGTATTATAATTATTAGAGCAAGCATTTATAGAAGATGCAGCCTCTGGGTGAGGCAATTTGGACGGAATTACCCATAGCTTAACCTAAGCTGTTTCTGCTGTGCTCTAGAAGCTTTGGACCTGCACAGAGATACGCTTATACTCTGAGGGCAGGTGCACGCCTAAACACGTGTAATGTATGCTCACACACACGGAGGCAGGCATGTTTGTACACACACGTTCAAATGCAGAATCCACATGTGCTTGCTATATACGCACTCTCATAGTCACGTGCACACACACACACACACATACATTGCACATATATCCACATATGCATGTATCCTTGACGCCCATGTGCACGAATGTTCAAATGTTCATGCATGTACATTTACACAGTACAATTATGCACATAACTGTATGGATTTGTACGCCCATCAAAACATAAACATAATATACTCACAAAATGCATACGAGTCCACCAAGCACATCCTCATATGCTCACAGGCACAAACATACATGCACTGTATATTGAATGCTGGCCTTCACCTTCATTCACGCAAGCACCATGTAACAAGTGAAATGTGGCAGTGGTGGGGTTAATAGAGGCCCAGACTCCCATAAATATTTATAGGAAGCACTCAAGCTCTCAAAGCAGAGACAAACCTCTCCCCACCAGCCCCTGTAAATCACGCAGCGGCCGCGTGTTACCTGTCAGATCCTGGACTCGCTCCATGAGGGCGGCCACATACGTGCAGGAGCACACGGCCCTTTTCATGCCTAGCCAGGCATCCCAGTGAATGTGCAAGGTCGGTCCCCACTCCTAGGATGCTTCTACCAGCAGCAAAAGGGAGTGTTTCAACACTGCTACTGTTGCAAGTACAGGGCTGTGGGGGGAGCAAAGGCTTTTTGTGACTATCAGAGACTTGGCTTCTCCTGTGAAGATGGAAGTTATCCTGGAGGGCCTGGGTGAGGAAGTGGGTGCAAGAGAGGGCTGGGGTTCCTGGACTGATCCAGGTTTGCTGCTGCAGGGACTCCAGCATCTGGAGCTGCTCTCACCTACCCAATTTTGGGTCCCAGGAGCCTACTAAATAGCAGCTGCTATAAAGGTGTGTTCAGTGAATATTCTGCTTCCAGTCCTGCCACCTAAGACCATCCATTCAAGCATCGAACAAATACTTGTGTGTCTTCTACATGCCAGGCATTGTGCTAGGTGTTGGCAATACAACAGTGAGCAAAGTCAAAACAATCCATGCACTCACATCCTCATGGAGTTTACAACCTAGTAGGACTGTAAGACAGCAGTTACACAGTATATGAATCAGTGTACAATTTAAAAAGGAGATAGCTGCCATGGAGAAAAGCAACCTGGCCCTCTGAGAACATCTGTACTACAGTGAACCTGACATAGATTGGGGAAAGAGTGGTCAGGGAGGGCTTCCTGGAGGAAGTGATAATTGAGCTAAGATCTGAAGCCTGAATAGGCGTAGTCCAAATCAAACAGGTAGGGGAAGAACATGCTAGGCCTAAATTTCTTTTAGTCTTAATTTATTTTAAAATAGGTGATCAAGACTGGGTTTCTTTCTGCTTCTGATTTTCTCACCTCGCTCACTCTGTTCCCACCACACTGGCTGCCTTACTGTTTCTGGAACACTCTTAGGGCCTTGGCTTGAACTGTTTCTTCTGCCTGACCACTCTTCCCCCAGGTAAAGCTGTGGCAAACTCCCTCATCTCTTTCAAGTCCTTGCTCAGACCTCACCACCTTAACGAGGCTTATCCTGACTACCCTATCTAATCTGGCAACCTGCCTTCTCCTCCTCCCTGGGCACTCCTGACCTGTCTTATTCTGCTCTGTTTCTTTTCTTCTCTCCCCCCACCACCCCAGCACTAATCACCTTAGAACACTGGATCATTTATTCATTTATTGCTTATTTTCCGCCTCTTCCTGCCAGCACATAATATCTAGGAGGTCATTGTCTGATGACTGTTTTGCTCACTGATATTCCTAAGTATGAATGCTTCCAGGCACTTAGTAGGACCTCAGTAACCAAACAATTGGTTGAATGAATATGTTGAGTAAATTGTATTTAAAGAGGAAAGGGGTTATGTCCGTGAAAGCATGGCTTTGAGGTCCTGGCTCGCTCTATCTTATCTCTTTCTCTCTCTCTCTCTCTCTTTTTCTCTCTCATCTTTCTTCTATCTATCATTAAAGGCTAACATCTGATATGACAGTCAGGTGGGGGAGCCCTGGGGTAGGACAGCAAGGGAGGGGAAGGCAGGAGGGGGGCGGAGCAGAGCTCAATCTCATTGTTTCCCCCTAGATTCTCGGTGGGTCTTTGAAGAGAAAAAGACAGGTGCAGTTGGTGGTGATCAGAGAGGGGTCTTGTTGGGATTCTGAGGGCCGGGAACCCCTGACCGCCCTCCCTCCCCTAATAGCCTGTCACTTGCTCTAATCTCATGAAGAAGAAAAAAAAAGGCTCCTCCTCTCTTTTTGAGCAGAGAAAGCCTCCTAAATACTTTATCCCCCTGACAAGTTATTTTTAAAAATAAATAATGTCTCTAAATCCAACATTTGTGATGATTTTTTTTTTTTTTTAAAGAAAACACTTCACAAATCAACAGCTCTCTTGTTTTAAGCGACTGCTAGGTTTTGGAGAGCAAGCTGCTTGGTAAACACACTTTGTAAACATCCAGAAAAGATTGTATTCAGTGTCCTCAAGTCAAAATCAGCTTTCCCCAAAGCTCCTGTTTTCTGTTTCATTGACGCAGGAAGAGGCACTCTAAAAGCCAAATGCAACCGGAGGACAGTTCTTCCGGGTAACCCAGGCTGGGAAATCAAAGCACATCTGTGAGCAGCGCTCCACCCCCACCCCACCCTCACCCCCATTCCCACTCCCTACCCCCTTGTATTCCTCATATAACTTTTGGCTCTTTCCCTCACACTAGAAAGGGTCAGGCATTGATGTCACTAGGTCCATTTCACAGCTAGGTCCATAGAGGAGGGGGAATCTTGTCTTCAAGCAGAGCTGGGAGAGAGTGTCTCCAGTGCCTGCTAACACCGGTGCCAAGTAAACTCCTCCAAGTCCTTGTTGTTGCAGTTCTTGGGAAATAAGCTGATTTCTCGGGGCCAGGTCTGCTTTCATATACCCTCTCAGATGCACCCTCCTGACTTTTTCCACCACCATGTCCTAGATTGGGCTATCCCCCTTCTTTCTTGGGCAGTTCCCAGAGTCCTAGAAACTTCTCTTCCAGGCCCCACGCTAGTCCTCTGAGATTGCCAGAGTCCTCTTTCAGAAATGTACCTCTGGTCCTGTCACTGTCTTGTTTGCAAAATCAACAAGTCATTGGTTTGTCTTTGCCCTAGAAGAGAACACTGCTCCAAATTTCAGTTCCGCCTAAACTGTGGCTTTGGCTGTCCAAGATGCTGAGCCCAGATTCTGAGGCAATTGGGGAAGGTCAAAGGGCAGAAGTGAAGTGCAGAGGCCCCTCGGAGTGTCTGTCCTGGCCCTCAGTTGACTTCTGAAGGGAACCCATATTCGCCTGTCAGCCTCTCCAGCTTCTGTCTCCTTCAAGGTCAACAGAGAGTGGCCTCTTTCTGGGTTTTATACTTTTAAATTAGTAGGAAAGTTACATATTATTTGGATTATAGACATTATAGGTCTAAAAGATCTTTCCTTTGCTTGGGGTCTCTACAAAAGGACGGCTCTGTTGTGTTCTCTTGGGTGGCCCTTCTCCCTCTCTCTGTGTGCGTGAGGGAGGGGAGGGTACCAGAAGACCAAGAAGGGGCAAAAAGTAGAAGCATTAGGTTGAAACTTAGGAAATTGTTGACATGCAATAGATTCATTCTGCATATTGTAGACTTGTGAACCTGAAGTTGGTCTTGGGACTCTTCCAGGGCGTATTATTAAAGGGATGGTTTGTGGTTCACAGAGGAATTGGCGATTACTAAGACCCAGAATGGAATTACTAAGAACACACATGTCAGACTTCTGTTTTCATCTTTGATAGGTAGATCAGGGCCCATGGCCTCAGAGACCCTTATTTGACAAACACTTTCCATGTGCCTGGCATTGTGAAATGTTTTACAATTCATGTAACCGTCACAATAAATCTATGAGGCAGGGTGATATTGTTATGCCCATTTTCTGGACGTGGAAATGGAATCACAGAGAAGTTAAGCAACTTGTCTGAAAATGCACAGCTAGTAAATGGCAGTATTGGGATTCAAACGCAGGGAGTCTAAATGCAGAGTCTATGTTTTCAATTATTATGTTCTTCTGAGGCTGGGGGCTGGATGGTAGGTGAGATAGAATTTGTAACTGGCTGAAAAATTATTGTGGTATTTTATTCAGGGGAGACTTGGCTCTGTGAAGAGTGTCCCCCCCCCTCACCCCCCACTACCCTGCACCCTCCTTTTGAGCCATCTCTACTCCATTGTGGACACTGCTTTTAATTTAAATTAATTTTTCTGAGATATTGACAATTAGTCCTGCTGAGAGACCATTGCTGGCTCCCCGTTGCCTCTGGGCACATTTCAGATTCTTTAGCCTGGCCTCTAGGGCTCTGTCCCATGAGCCCTTGCCCCTCCGCTCTGCACTCCTTAGCCTGTGCTCTGGCCAGACTGACCCTGGAACCCGCCTTAGGTTCTCCAGCCTCCATACCTTGGCCTGAGCTGCTTCCCTAAGGAGTTCTCTGTCTCCCATAATCCTCCCCTCTCCAGATCACCTCCTTCTGCAATTGTTCCTAGGCCACAGACGCCAAAAGGAAGACATTGTCTTTCCTCTGATATCCTCATTGGAGCTGGAGTGGGGCCGCCTAGAAGGAACTCAGGTTGTAGGGCCTGGGTGTTAAGTCACCTCACCTCTCTGAGCCTCCGTGGCCCTTGGTAAAATGGGGAGCATCTTGCCCATCTCTCCTGGCTACACGAGGGATCTGCGGGGAGAAAGAGCCTGTCAATGATGCCTGGTGGGGGGTGGGGTGTCGTAAATGGTGGGGTGATTATGGCGGGCTTGGCTGGGCTGGTCGTGTCTCTCCAGGAAGATGTGAGTTCTGGAGAGAGGGCTGGACCTGAATCATCTCTGGTCCTTCGGGCCGGGCTTTAGAGCAAGGAGGTGGGAGCGCAGGAAATGCTCCTGGAAGTCCTGGGGAAGGATGAGACGGCACAAGCCCAGACTCCAGCATTGCAGCTCGGAGACTGTCAGGCAGGTCTAACCAGTTCTGTTCTCTGGCTGGGATCTTAATTTGTGCTGAAGTTGATTGGCAGGGAAGGCCCTGGAAGGTGGTATGCAACCCCAAGCAGGAGCTCCGGACAGTGGGGCTCACAGCTGTGAACACACTGTGGGAAAGAAGCTGGAGCTTCAGTCCTGAGTGCAGATATTCTCACTCCCACCCGCTTTTGTCAGAGGCTCGGAGCCCGAGGAGCCTTGACTGACAGGGCTTGCCAGCACCTTCTGGCATGAACCCAATGCAAACTTGCCTCCCACCTTGGGAACCACTTTTTGGAGAGAACATCTTGAGTCCTTAGACCACCGAGGGCTTAGGTCCCTAACGTGCTGACAACACAGCTATTTCTTTTTTATTTTGTCCGTCTGTGTGGGGTGTGTCCCAGTTCACAAGCGTGCGTGTGTGCACATGGGCTCATGAAGAGTGTGAGCGCACGTGTGTACACAGCCACAGAAAAAGAGTGTGCTTCTGTGGCTAAGATGGGGGACCCGGAATCAGGCTGCTTGGGTTTGCCAGTCACCTCTGCACTTACTGGCCCTGTGACATTGGAGAGAGTACCTTCAACCTAAGGTTTCAGATTTTATGTCAGTTAAACGAAAACTATAATAATGTCGAGAAGTGAACGCTTTTGTGAGAATTAAGTTAGATAATGCACGCGAAGGGCTTAGTGCAGGCCCCGATACTCCCTGTCTTAGTTTCTCCACCTGTAAAATGGGTTTGATCATGTTGGTACCTACCTCGCAGGCATGCTGTGTTCTAAGGTGCTTAGAACCATGTCAGGTACATACGCGGTGCTCTGCATGCCAGCTGTTATTGTTATTACCATCATAATCATTGCGATCATCATCATCACCTTATCTTCACTACCAGGGTCATTACCTTGTCAGCCATTGTTGTTACCCACTTAACCCCTGTACAGGAAGATCTGCTGGTAAAGAGAACTTGAAGGCACTCGATCCATGCTCAGACCCTAGAGAAGGGCCTGATGAAGTCCCCAGGTGTCATCCAGGCTAGCACATGGCCCCATGTTCAATTCGTGCCATGAGGCCTCCTGCCTTGGCGCCTCTGAGCTACGGCCTGTCCCTCCCAAGGAGCTTGGGGTGAGGACCCGGCCTTCTACCCCACAGTCGGCCTCCAGGTGATGGTACCTGCTCCTCCACAGCCAGGAGGTATGCAAGAGCCTGGCTGGCCCAGCCTCCTGGGCCCTGAATGGCTGGCCTCTTGTGTCTTTGTAAACGGTATCCTATCTGGTCCTCAGGAGAGCAGGGGCCAGCCTCCTTCCTCTGACCCAGGCAGGGGGTTCTCACTGGAGCTGGGGTGGAGTCCTCACCCTGCCACATTGGCAGGACCCCAGCTTCTGCAGACCTGGCCTGAAACTGGTTCCACCACCTGGGTGGCCTGGGGATTCCAGGTAGTCTTTCTGAGCCTGACTTCCTTCATGTGCAACATGGGTGTAATCATATTAATCTGGCCTGGTGCTAAAGGAGCCATGAGGAGTGAATGAGAAAATGCACATAAAGCAGTAAATGCCGGGACTGGCCTAGAGCAGGTGCTTATCAGCAAATATGGCTCCCTCTACCTTCCCCTCCAACACCCTCTGTGTCCTGGGGGCGTCCCAGGGGACAGGAGATGGTCAGAAGCTTGGAGGGGGCAAGGGGCTCAGACCTGCCCCTACACAGGCCCTTCCGGAAGCAGGGAGTGTGGTTCCTGGGGAGAGGCTGGGGATGGGCGGGGCCGAGCCCAGGGTCTGTAGCGGCCTGTCCCCTCTGCAGACCCCACACGTGTGCTGTTTGTGAGCTCACTACTGCTACCTCCTGGAAACAGGTCTCAGAGTCAGAGGCAGGGGCTGCTCACTACGCTCTTCCTGGTGTCCCCAGGAACCGAGAGGGTCACAAGCAGGTGTACGGACTACTGCCTAGTAGTCGGGAGTGGAGTGTGTGTGTGTATTAATGAAAACATGCTCGTCTGCAGGAACGAATCCGCTCATTCACGCAACAAACACTGGGCACGTGCTCTGTCCTCAGCAGTTTTGTATCCCCGACCTCACTGATTCGCACGCAATCCCACAATGTGTGACTCTGTGTGACTGTGGGCCGGTGCTCCCAGGTGGCAGCTCGTGAGATGTGTGTCCAAGTCCTCCTGCTAAGTGGCCAAGCTAGGATTTGAACTGAGGCCTGTCTGTCCCGAGGGCACATGGTTTGGGCTCCTCACTCCAAAATTCCTGCCTTCTGAGAGTCTGGCATCTTGTGAGGGGTATCAGGACCTCTGCAAGCCTGTGGTGCTGGGTCGGGAAGGTGGACACAGTACAAGAGGGACACGTGGCACAGAAAGGGAGCGAGAGGAGGATGAGGACAGGTGGAAAGGAGGAGAAAACCTAAGAAAGGGAGGCGACCACAGCTGGATTGGTCATTAACCAAGACAGATAGAGCAGGAGGAAAGGGCTTTGGGTGAGGACTCAGCCGGGGTGGTAGTACAGGAAGTTTCCAGAACAGCACGTGGATGCACAAGATGTCCTGTTTGGCTGGAGACTGAGGTGCAGGAGGCTGTTTACGGGTCTTACGGGGCTTGACTGACAGGATGAGGCGTTTGGGAATTTCCCTGCAGAGATGGAATCCTGCGGCCATATTAGTTCTGTGTGACCGTGCCCAGGTAGGTAGAAGTGGATACCTGACCCAACCTGAGCCAATAAGCATTGAATTCCCAGGAAATTAGAATTTGGATTCTGGGGTGCTGGTCAGAGTGCAGTGGGAGCTTGAGTGGGGAAAGGGTGAGAATGCAAAGGTGGGGCAGCACCCCCTCATCCTTGTGCATGAGGAGCCAGAGAAAGGCTCTCTGCAGAGAAGGAAGGATGAAGCAGACACGTGGAGAATGCTGAGGAGGTTTAAGATGGCTTCATGAAGCTGGGTATAATAGAGTGAGCCGTCATACTACAAATTAGTAAAACATAGGAGGCAGAAAATAAACGTAGGACAAAAAAGTGATATTGAACCAGAAGTAAAATGTGGTTCACATATTACATAAAGGCCATGTTGAGATGGGCCACAGAGTTGACTCTGGGCTTCCTGGTAGCCAATGGGAAGAGGGAAAAAAGATCAACTTTAAGACCCACAGTGCTTTTCAAGGAAGCACAAATACACAGTTCAGGAGACACATAAGCATTGCTGGTTCTGGCACTAGAGAGAAATTTCTCTGGTGGATTGTCAAGGACCTGGACGGCTTTTGGGTCAGGGAGGAGGTGAGTGGAGTCAGTCGAGTCTGCTCTGGGAGTCATGAGACTAGATTCTGGTCTCAACTTCATGTGTGACCTTGGGCGGTTGCTTAGCCCCATCTGGGACTTAGTTTCTTCTGTAACTAAGTAACATGGAGTGCCTGCCTTAGAGGGCTCTGAAGGTGGACTGACGTATGTGATGGGAATACTAGGCACGCAGTAGCTGGTCAGTAGGGCTAGTCTCCCTCATTCCCTCCCTTTGGAAGCTGTCTCCCTTTAATTAAGCTTTTTATTGCTCTCCTGCCCTCTCTCTGCTGTGGGTCAGCTCCTCCTAAGGTCCGCCTACTGTCCCTGTGACCAGGGCACAACCAGGTGGCTGCTGGCGTCGTGCCTCCTGGAATCAGCAGGACCCACAGCTTCTTGCTGGACCTGTGCCCGAAGTTGAACAAAATGCAGAGCCCGGCTCCACCGGCCGTGTTCTCCCAGTGCCTCTGCCGTGCCTGGCCCTGGGTGGGGCTGAGAACTCTGCCCCCTTGTGTGCTCCTTAGCACCCTATACATTTTCTTCCCCACACAAATCCCAGGAATAGATAAATAATTGTCTGTGCAATAAGTTGTTTCAAATTCCATCTCTCAGCTAGGACACACGCGTCACAAGGTATGGTGTATTTTGTCTTCCACTGTTATGTTGGTCCGCGGTACCTACATAGCAGGTGCTTGAGATATAGAGACTGACTGACTGACTGACTGACTGACTGACTGACTGACTGACTGACTGAATGCATGAATGAATGAATGAAACGAAACCTTGTAAAGGTCGGTCCTGTGGAGAATCAGGATCACTGTCTCCATGTTATACTTAAGGAACCTGAGTTTTCATCTCATGTCGCCACCTCTTTACCAGGTCAATTTTGACTCCTTCTTTAGGCCTCAGCCAGAAAGTTATTCCCTTCGGAAGGTCACGCCGAAGGGAGTAGGCACTCCGTGCCCATCATTGCTACCCCGTCTCTCTATGGTTTGCTCAAACTCCCTTCCCCATACAGTCGTCTCCTGGGAACTGGTTATTTGGTTTCACAATCCTCTTAACATTACAAGTTACATAATTTTCAGGGCCCAGTGCACATGAAGATGAAGGGCCTCTTGTTTAAAAATTATTGATAAGTTCAAGATGGCGATAGCAGAGCATTAAACCAAGCATTGCCCCTTCTAATCGTGGGGTCTTGTGTGCAATACACAGGTGACGCTCCGTGAAGCCAGTCCTGATTCTGTGACAGCACGAACATTGTAGGTCTGGTTTACTGCTCCTTCCTCCTTCCCTGAGCCTAACCTAGAGCTTGGCCCTCAATGGCATCTCATGTGAACATCAAGTGAATGAATGAATGAATGAACAAACGAAATCAGACGTATGAATAGAAGTTACATAGCCTCTCCGAGCCTTAGTTTTCCCATCTGCAGAACGGGATCCTGCTTCCCTCCTGGGTGGGCAGTGAGGACCCTCTGAGCCTTGGGGCCATGCAATAACACGGCACATGTCCTGGGAGTAGTCAGGTGCAGGTGGTCAGAGAACAGAGGCCAGCTCCTTGTGGGGCAGAGTGAGACCGGCCTGATAAGGCCAGTGGACTCTGCTCTCTACAGGCAGCCAGCCCATTTCTGATGACGTACTCCTACCTGGCCAGAGCCCAGGGACTGGGGCGAGGCCATGGGCCTCTCCTCTTTAGAAACCCTATTTATTGAACACCTACCACGCATCAGGCCGTGTCTTAGGCACTTTGCATACATCATCTTCGATCCTCATTTGGCAGGTTGAGAAATCATAGGTCAGAGAGTAAAACTGGCGTGTTCAAGGCGACTCAGCTGGCAAGGGGCAGAGCCAGCCATGGAAGCCATATCTGTCATCTCTTCCACTGGTGCCTACTGAGAACACAAAATATTCATTCTAAGGGGGTTTGTTTGCAGACCCCTGCGTGAGTGTGTGTGCTCTTGAGTGTGCAGTACTTGGGTCAGCATCCACTGTCTTGTCTCTAGACGCTGCTGACCTTCCCTGAGGCCCAGCAGGAACTATCCAGGCAGGTCTGTGGACCCCTGGGGCTGGAGGCAGCCTGATTTCCTGGCCAGCCCTGGCCAGTTTTACTGTTGTACCGAGGGGTGTTCAAATCTGAGACGAACGTTGCTGATTTCCCCAGGGTACAAATTTACACCAATATTTGATTATATATTTACTTCTTTGTCTTTATTTTTTATGATTAGAGACATACTAGTTTTTAAGCTTAAAACTGTACTAAGGCTTTTGGGATACCTGTATAAATTTGTTTTTAAAAAAATTAACAAAATGCCCAATGTAACAGAAAAAGAAACAACAACAACAAGAAGAAGCCAGAGGCCGGGAAGCCCTTCTCTTCTACTACAAAACCATCACAAATTTATATTACCGCCCCCACCCCCCACCTGTAACACATCCTCTGACTGACTACAGAGGCCAGAGACTGACTGCCCACTTTGGAAACGGGAATTTGAATGTTTTTCCATGGAGGTTACACAGTGCAGTGACACAGGTCTGGCTTCTCTCTAGAGTCTCACATCCATCTACTTTCCACTTTGTGGCTTGAAGGCATTTACATTTCTGAAACTTGGCAAGATGGACACTTTTTTTTTGAACGAAAATGGGTCCAACCTATGCCTGGTGTTATGAAAGTCACTTAATCCTTCTGCGTAACTATGTTTTGGACGTCTTGTCTGTACAAAGTCTGACCTTAACAGCTGTACAGTGTTTCAAAGGTTTGCAGCTTGAAACATTGTCCTTTATAATAAAGCAGCAGTGGACAGCCTTTGGAAGAGAATGTGTAAGACAGGAGACTTGAAAGAAATGCCTGCTTGGGGCAGTTCTCTGTGGTCAGGCTCCCAGAACCGTGGGGTCTGTGGGCACTGGCTTTGGTCTTCAGCGGAAGCTGGGGGGAAGCTCTGGGCCTGTGTGAAAGAGCCTGGGGCTCGGTTCTCTATGCTGGGAAGGAAGTGCTCTCTTACACACTCATTTCCACACTCACACATTCACAGACATTCTTACTTCCCTACACACACACTCACACACACACCCTGCCACACACCCGAAGAGCTGTTGTAAATGGAACCTGACCTCTATGACCCAAGGCTGTGGAGAGTGTGTGTGTGTGTGTGTGTGTGTGTGTGTGTGTGTGTTGAAACACTGATTAAGCTCTTACTGTATGCCCAACACTGTCATGGAAACTTTACGTGTCATTGTGTGTGGTCCTGTCTTTGCAGATGAGCAAACTTGGAGGCTTGGACTGGGAGCGTTTCCCACCCAGACACAGAGTGAGTCAGGGGCAGAGAATGATCCACACCTCGCTGTCCTTTAAGAGCTGAGAGAAAGTACCTATACCTGGCCACAGGTGGGACGTGAGACCCGTAACTGGGATGCTCTTGATCATGGAGACATACCTTGTCCATTGCCAGTCTGGCTACTTCCAGCCTCTTCCAGTACTCAGAGCTCCAGGAGAGACACAGAAGATAGATGCTTACTGATATGACTCAATCGTACACATTTAGAGCCAAGGAGGGCCTTTCCCATCTGTGGGAGGCAGAAGAATGGCCTCCCTAAGATGTCCGCATCCTAATCCCTGGAACCTGTGACTGTTATTTTACTGTGGCAAAAATGACTTTGCAGATATGATTAGAGTTAATGACCTCGAGATGAGGAAATTATCCTGGATTACGCTGGTGGGGTAAATGTCATCACAATGGTTCTTAAGGTGGAGGACCTTTCCTGTCTGGGCTGCGGGCAGAGGGGGATGTGAGTCAGGAAGCAGGGTGAGCGGGATGCAGCACCGCTGGCTTGGAAGATGGGTGAAGAGGGCAGGAACCAAGGAACACAGCAGCCTCTAAGAGCCAGAAAAGGCACGGAAACGGATTTCTTTCCTAGAGCCCCCTGCCGACACCTTGATTTTAGCCCAGTGAGACCCATGTTGCAAGTCCAATCTATAAAACTGTAATTAAAATTGTAATATAGAAATGCCATTCATCCAGGAAGATCCATTTATTTATCCACAATCCACAGGGCCCTTCCTTGGACACACACACACACACACACACACAACCAATGCTACTGGGGAACAGATTTAGTGCTACAGGTCCTGGCATGGCTCTAAGTAACAATAATAGTAATGATAATGCTAGTAATACTAATACTATTGATAATGATATTCATGATAGTAATGATAAGAAACACTTAAGTCACGCCCACCATGTGCAGTCCGCTAAGTGCTTTACATTTATAAATTCCTTCAGTCCTCTCGACAACCCCAAGAGGCAAGTTCACCCATTTCACAGGTGGGGAAACCAAGACACAGACAGGTTATATAACTTGCCCTGGGGACACACAGCTAAGAAGAGGTGGAGCTGGGATTTGAACCCAGGCCACCTGGTTCACATTGATTTGCTCACATACGTATCCTTTTATAGTCACAATCAAAATTACACACACACTTCTCACTGCTCCCACCAGCCTCCCTTCCTCAGCTCCAATCACATTGCTCAAGGGGCGTGAGAGGACCAGGTGGAGAAAGCGGAGTCCGGAAACCCTGGTTCCAGAATGGATTTTCAGGGATGGTTCACATCAAAGCTTCAAACAAGGTATTCAGAAGGAAAACAGTTGCTAATTTTTATCCCCCTGAATTTCTCATCTCCTGTTGTGAAACTTCATTCCTTTCAACCAGATGATTGGTTCATTGCAGAATTAAACGTGAATCCGTGTGTCTGGTTTGGCAGAATCCATCAGACCATCAGCTCTCAGAAGAGGAGGCATCCTTGGTTGGTGTGTTCCTGGACTGCAGGGTCTGGCCTCACCAGGGCACCATCCCTTGCTCCCCACCATCTTGCCCCCCAGGGCCTGCTGGGCTGGCTGGGCAGGCCAGCGGACTGCAGAGATAATTGGTGTTTTCAGGCAGCCAGCAGCTGGGGGTTCACTGCTCCACCGCCTTACCTGCCTCTCGGGCAGGGCTGGGTCCACTGGAACCTGTTGGGCTGGTTTGGAGGCTGTTATTACCGGGGCTCTCTGAAAAGGGATGGAGACCCAGGAGGTGGGAATGGGGGGAGGGGGGTTAGGGAGCAGTGGGGAGAAGTGGGATTGGGGCTGGGGATGGAGAAGAGGGGTCTGAGGGAGGGACGGAGCGGAGGAGGGTGTGAGGAGGCCACAGGAAAGGAATGGTGTTGGGAAGGAGCTGCACTGGGGAGGGGAGGAGAGGGTGGGGTTCTGCCTTTGTTCCCCCCTAGCTTAGCCTGCAGGTTTCCCAGCTTTCCACCCCTCAGCCCCCACTCCAAGTCCCAGGGGAAGGACCACATCTGATTCCCTGGCTCAGCATAGGGAATGAGGAGGGAAAACCACTTTGAGGTTCTCCTCCCAAATTTGGGGAGCCCACCAGGTGGGGGTGTGGCCTGACTTCCTCCTGAGGCTCCCCCTCAGTCCAGTGAGTGTGTTGGGGCCCTAACTGAGTCTGAGGTGCCTTATGAGGAGGACCTAGGTGGGGCACGGGGTCCACTCGATGGGGACCCTGAGAAACGATGGGGCCATCTACACAGCCAGGGGACTGGCTAATCTGGCTGAATGCAGTCCCCCTTTTTCCTACTTCCAGCCACTTTGGGTCTAATTACCAAAACAATACAAGCTCAAGTTATTTTCCATTATTAATCTCCATTGTCCAGTTCTAGTCATCAGCCCCAACTGCCTCTTCTGACCCATTTCATTCCCCTTCCCTCCCTCTTTCCAAAAGTATCACAACACAGCCAGAGCTGTGCCTCAAGGATCTCCTCTAGACACTCCCAGAGCTCACAGCCCAGGGGGCAACATTCTGCCTGCTTGTCTGAGGTAGTCCTGGAAGGCATCTCAGAGGAGGTGACATTTGAGCTGAGGTTCCTGAAATGAACAGATGGGGGCAGGTGGTAGAGATGGTGGGGCCAGCAGAGAGGGAATGTCCCCGAATTCCCACTCTGTGCCTGTCACTCCCCATATCCTTTTTCAGTGAATTCCCATGAAAACAGTATGAGGTAGACCTGCGGCTTCCATATTAGGGTTGAGGAAATCAGTGCTCCAAGAGACGGGATCGTGTGCCCAAGGTCACACAGTTAGACCCAGGAGCAGCAGTGGGATTCAGACCTAGGTCGGTCTGTCAAAACCTCATGTTCAACCCACTTCCTCCTTCAGGAAGGGTATTTCAGACTGAGGAAATGGGGTGCCCAGAGGCACGGAAGAATGACATGATGGGGGCGTGTGAAGAATCAGCTGTGGCTCTGAATGCCATGTGGGGGAGCAGTGGGAGGGGATCACCCAAGTTTAGCAAAGGCCAGGTGAGGACAGCCTTGAGAATCAGGCTAGGGAATGGGGAACAGGGAGGCAGTGAAGAATTTAATTTGGGACGGAGCAGGGACCAGTTACTCCTGGAAGACATCTCAGAGGAGGTGACATCTGAGCTGGAGCCAGCCAGGCAGGTTTGACTCCTAACCTGGCCACTCGCTGCCGTGTGACCCTGAGCAAGTCCCTCACCATCATGGGGCACGGATAGTACCTACTTTGTGGAGTTGTCATGGGCATTGAATAAGTGTAGTGTTTAGCACAGAATCAAGTAGAGAATTATTCGCGTTTTCTTTCAGAAAGCTAACAACCAACTGGGGCTGCTATGGGGGATTGTCAGGAAGCCACAGGAAGAGTGGTTTTGATTTCCAGAAGAGGGGCTCTGAGCCTGTGGGAGGCTGAGGTGGGGACTCCCACTGTCCAGGGTGAGTGTGGGCTGGCCAGGCTCTGGGAGACTGGGCTGGGGACAGCCCCCTTCCCCTCCCCAGTGCCCACTGTCCTTGCCCATGAGCTCCTGAGTGATGGGGGTGAGGGGACGGATAGAAGACAGAGATCAGAGATGCCAAAGGTCACCTATGGGGCCCCAGCTCCTCCCAGGGAGATAGCTCCAGGAAGCCAAGGGCGAAGGGCAGAGGGCAGAGGGCAGCCAGAGCATCTCTCCACCTGCAGGACTGGGGGAAGGGCAGGGCTGGGGCTTGGGGCAGGCTGGACTTTCCTGCTGTTTCTCTGTGCGCACAAAATTGTCCTAGTCCGAGTCTCCTGGTAACTGAGGCTTTTCTCCCTCTGATTGTCCAGCTGAAGAGGTGAAAATGTCTCAAATAGGAGTGCCATCAGGGGGGGGCAGATCACCTCCTGGAGGGGTCTAGCATGTGCCATGGGTGGCTCCAAGGGCTGTACCTCAAAGAGTGGCTCTGGTTAGTTTGAAAGGGGACTGATGGCTTCCTTAGGCACAGAGCTCAAACCCCTGAAACATCTTCACCCAGGCCCACCTCTCCAGCAGGCCCATTGGGCACCTGTCTGCAGCCCAGAATATTTTAGGGACCATAGAAGTGTTTTAATTTCTTTAAAATCAAAAGAAAAAAAGTGAATATAATGGTGGGGACAGAGTCCCAGAGAGCAGTTTCCAGGCTCTTGGCCTCACGTGGAAAGGTGCTGGCTCAGGTAATAGATGGCCATCAGCTGTGACTAGTTGGCTATCAGCTGTTACCGGTTAGCCATTAGCCACTATTGTAACTGCTGTGGCTATGTTAGGGGGTTCGTTGGTTGGTTGGTTGACAGAGAAGCGGATGACAGGTTGTGGATTGTGTGGCTCCTGCTTCCTGTGTCTCCAACCCAGCCGCCAGCGAGAATACAGGGTATGACTCCCCTAGCCAGGGCTCCGTGGGTGTTCCTTTTTGGCCTCACCATGTCCTGCGTTCTTATGTGGGGAGCAGGAGCTGACACCCCGCATGACACCCTGCATGACAATAATCCAGCTTGGATTATATTTTTCTTTATTCCAACAGTCAAAAATGATAATTAAAAAAATTTTTTTTATGGAGGAAGTGGTCCATTAAAGCACATTTCCTGGGTCCCATGAAAATGATGATGCAGCCCCGTCTTTACACTTCCTTCTCATTTACCAGTGTGGGGGCAGAGCCCCAGAAAGTAGTTTCCAGGCTCTCAGCCTCACATAGACAGGTGCTGGCTCAGGTAGTAAATGACCATCAACTGTGATTGCATGGCCATCAGCTGTGGCTAGTTGGCCGTCAGGTGTAACCAGTGAGCCATTGGCCACTAATATAACTGCTGTGGCTACGCTAGCAGAAAGAGAGAAGAGAATGGGGGCTAGCAAGAAGATGGCGGCTGGGCTGGCAAACGTGGATGGCGGTTTGCGGACAGTGTGGATCCAGTCTCCAGTGAGAGTATAGTGCCGCCAGAGAGAATATAGTGGTATGACTCCCCTACCTATGGCTCCGTGGGTGTTCCTTTTTGGCCTCACCATATCCTGTGTTCTCTTGTGGGGAGTGGGAGCTGAGACCCCGCAGGCTTCCCTGCATGACAAATGGCGCAGCGAGCAGGGTCTCCCGCACGACAACCAGCTTTGACCCTAGCTAAGCTGCTTAGCCGCTCTGAGCCTCAGTTTCCTCATCTGTAAAATGACATAATGAATGAATGAAAGGCTTTTAGCAAAATGACCTCTGAGCCCATAAAAAGCATCCAACCCATCAAAGCTATTAAAAAGCTATCAAAGCTATCAAAAATAAAGGCAATCAGCCTGGTATTCAAGACGATTCACTTGATAGATGTTTGCTGAGCACCTGTTGAGGACCAGACAGGGAGCTGTGCACCCTAACCATTTGGCTCCTGCCTGCTTCTCAGGCTCTGTGGACCCTGGCTCCTACATGGCCCATGTCTGTTTCCCCATCACCCCACTGTGGGGACAGAGCCCCAGAAAGTAGTTTACAGGCTCTCGGCCTCACGTGGAGGAGTGCTGGCTCGGGTTGTAGATGGCCGTCAGCTGTGGCTGATTGGCCGTCAGCTGTAGCCAGTTAGCCAATTAGCCACTAATATAACTGCTGTGGCTACGCCAGCAGAGGAGAGAGAAGAGAGAAAGAATGGGGGCTAGCAAGAAGATGGCGGCTGGGCTGGCAAGCGTGGATGGCGGTTTGCGGACAGTGTGGATCCAGCCTCCAGTGAGAGTATAGTGCCGCCAGAGAGAATATAGTGCTATGACTCCCCTACCTATGGCTCCGTGGGTGTTCCTTTTCGGCCTCACCATATCCTGCGTTCTTGTGTGGGGAGCGGGAGCAGAGACCCCGCAGGTCTCCCTGCATGACACCCACTCTCCATTCCTGGCTTATGGAGACCCTCATGGATCCTGCCTCAGCCCCTTTTCCTTCCTTCACTTCCACTTCCTTACTTGCCACTGCACCTTTGGAATTCTCTTCCTGTTCTGTTCAGGCAGTGCCACCTGGACCCAGGGAGTCAGTTGTCATCTCGTCACTTTTGGCTCCCTGCGGAAGAAGCTGCCCCAACCTTTGTTCCACCCATATCCCCAGGCCCCTGTGGGTCCCATGTGGACACGAGACCCCCTGCCTGACTCCTCCATGGAGCCACATCCCAGTGCAGCCCTGGAGTCTTCTGCTTTAACTTTCCCCCAACCGTCTGCAAAAACATGGGTCAGGCAACCTCCCATTTGAAATGTTGACAACCTCGGCTTCCTAATACAATAAAAGCCTGTTTTCTATCTTATCCCTGCCAAAGACATCACGAATGATTGATTGATTGATTTAAAGAAATTAAAACATGTCACATATTTTATAAGCAACTTAACCACCCGTGCTGAAGTCTGGGTACCTGACATCAAGATTCCAGCTTTAAATGTGGAAATACTGAAATCAACATAAACTATGAAAAGATGAATAATGAGCAAAAACAACTTCTTTTCTCTGAAATGGCCCTAAAAACTTCTGGAGCCCCACCTTTTCCATGGTGGCATCCATGGCTTAAATGAGGAGAACAACACATAAACTAAGTGTGAAACAATAACCACGGATGCAGTCAAAGGCTCTAGATCAATGAGTCGATAAGACCCTTCCCTCATTCCTGTCTGCTCTCAGGAGCTCAGAACCCTC
Source organism: Rhinolophus sinicus (assembly GCF_057876585.1). Lineage (NCBI taxonomy): Eukaryota > Metazoa > Chordata > Mammalia > Chiroptera > Rhinolophidae > Rhinolophus > Rhinolophus sinicus. The sequence continues at coordinate 15,876,804 of NC_142513.1, forward strand.
TGGACCTTGACCTATTTCTCCAGTCTTGTCTTCCCAACTCTTCCTTCACACCTACCCCACCCAACAACCCCCATATTCTGCACCCCTAAGATACACCTCCTTGCCCCTACCTGTGCTATTCCCTCTGCCTGGGATGCCGTCTCCCTCTGGTCATCTTCAATATCAGTCCCGCAAGGGCAGAAATCTTATCACCTTCGTTGATGGATTCCAAGTTTCTAGAAGAGTGACAGGCACACCATAGGTGCTGATGAAATAATTGGGGGAATGAATGATCAGCCTAGAAAACTCTTATCTATACATCGAAACCTCAATCCAATGTTCTTGCTCTTTGTGCCACTCTTGTCCCTCTGGCAGAGTCTGACACTGCAGCCTTTGCACCGACTTCTCGTAGAGCATGTCTGCAAATCAAGGGACATCCTGGCCTTTGTGGCAGGCAGACCTGGGTTCTAATCTTGCCTCTGACACTTCATTCATTCATTCATTCACTCACTCATTCAACAAAGATTTACTGGGCATGTGCCTCTCATGTGTTGATCACTGGGAATTACATGGTGAGCAAAGGCAGACGGGTACCTACTTCCCATGGAACTTCCTGTACGCAGGCCCATTAGCCTTCCTGAACCTCAGTTTCCTCAGCTGTGACCTGGGTAATACCCCCTTTCAGGAGGTCGTTGGGCAGATGGAATTAGAGGCCCCAGCAAGGCACTCCATGCATGGCAGGTGCTCCTGGATTTTGCCTGGACCCCCTTTTCCTCGCTGTACTCTGAGCTCCTCCTCAGGCAGAGGACGGTTCCCATGTACTTCCAATTCCTGTGGGCACAGAGGAGGCTGGTAAATGTTGGTTGGATGGTACTGAGGGTGGCTGAGCTGCTCTTTGTGCCTGTATCTGTGGTTCTCTTTCACACACACACACACACACACGCGCGGTCAGATTTGGCCTGAACTGACCTCACAGGCTCTTCCAGATCCAGAACCATCCTCCACCTCTGAGTGGGTCAATGCTAGGGACAAGCAAACGTGCCAAAGCCCCTGGCTTCTTAGGTCTGGGAGGGTGCGGGGTTGCCCTGGGCAGGGCGTTCCGATCTCTGACCCCAGGTGGCCGAGGCCCAAGACATGGTACACTTTCACCCAATTTCTTAGAATCTCTGAGGGCAGTGACGCAAGGCGGATTATAGAATTACCCCCCCATCCCACCCCCACTCCTGTGCTTCCGCCAGCCTTTCACACTCCAATGCCCAACATGTGATCAGACGGCCATTGGCCTGACCCTTTGAGCAAACATCGGTGCATGTGAACAGCGTTTGGCCTTGGTTCTGGACACGGTCAGCCAGTCACTTAGGACTCCTAACCCCATTCCACAGGAGTGGAAAGGCAGACAGAGCACATAAATACCTTGGTTCTCCTCCCAACCCCAACCTCAAGGCAACATCTGGTGCGTATTCCGTCTTATGTCTGGGCCTCAGGTTCCCTATTTGTATCAGGGTCTGGCTGGCTGGTAGGAAAAGCAAGGCTTGGAGCGTCTTTAGTCCTTTTATTTTCCTATCAAATTCTTAGGTTTGGGGGCATAGAGGAACATGCAGGCTTTTCAGATTTAGATTCTGCACACATTTCTTATGCATCTGCCATGAGCCAGACTCAGTGGTCTCTAGAATCACCTCCAAACTCCATTTTCATTCTGAGTTTTAACAGTCGAGGAAACTGAAGCACAGAGAGGGCAAGCAACTTGCCCAAGGCCGTACAGTACTTGGTAGAGCTGAGACTTGAACTCTAGCTCTGCTCGCTAGGATCTGACGGGGGCAAGATTGACCCTTGGAGTCTCTGGCCAAAGCTTTCAATAATGAAAGGTGTACCAGGTTTCTTCCTGTTGCTTTGCCTCCTGGATCTTTGCGTTTCCCAGCTGGAACACTGAGGTCACTGTTGATAGGACCCCTGAACCACCGGCAGGCTTGGGAACCCACCCTACATAGGACACAATTTTGATTCGCCAAATGTGCAAAGTACCGTGGTGGGCCCGGGGAATACAGCCACAAACAAAACACGTGTGATATCTGTCTGCATGAAGCTGCGGTGCTGTGGAGAGAGTGGGAAAGAGGCAAGCTCAGGGAGGGTGGTGGGGCTGTGAGCCGGTGAATCAGATGGACGGACACGGTGCTGGCTTCTATCCCCTCGGATCTCAGCCTCCGAGTCTCACCCCCTGACTTCCTGGAAACTTTCCCTGGTGGCCTGAGCCCGCTGAGCCTGTGCTTGTGGCGGGCCAGATAACGGATGTCCGGATGTCCGTCAGGAAAAGCCCCCAAACAATGACTGCTGGGACTGGTGGATTAAAGTCTAGCTCCTTTCCTAGGCTGAGATAACTCAGTGGGGTGGGTGGTGTGTTCTGCATAAAGCCCAGTGCTCCAGCAGAATTAACCCCCAGTTGCCCACAGTGGTCACTTGCCAGATACACACCCTCTATTGGCTGCTTGCCTTTTCCTGTCTCACTTCCCCCTTCTCTGCCAGCGGATGCTGGCATCGCCTCTCAGAGGAACTACCTGCACCTGAATCTATGTTGTAGCATCTGGTTCTGGGGGGACCCTGATGACTAAGACATGGGACAAACTTGGGGGACTCTGTGAGCCCAGAAAAGGGGCACCTCGCCCAGCTAGGACAGATGGCCAGAAAAGATCCCCAGAGGAAGAGAAATCTAAAATGAGACCTCAGGGGTGAGTGGAAGGTAGCCAGATACAGGGGAGTGAGCAGAGAGAGAGAGAGAGAGAGAGAGAGGATAGGTGTTCCAGACATAGGGACTAGCGTTTGCGGAGGCTCAGAGGCAAGTGAAGGTGTGGTGTGTGGGGGAACAGTGGAGAGGTGTTTGTAGTCCTGTGCCTGTGGAGTGGGACAGGGGAGTTTTGGGATTTGAGGCAGACCCTAGCTCACTCAGACTTGGAGGCCACAGGAAGCAATTTGTATTTTGTTCTAAGAGCACCGGGGAGCAGCTGAAGGATTGTTGGCAGGGGCACGGATACATGTTGATGGGGCTGGTTGGAAGGCCTGGGAGCTGGGAGGGTGTCTGTAGAAGCCAGGCACCCTCACACCCATCACTGCCTGGGTCTGCTCTCCAAGCCCCTCAGGGGGGCAGGAGGAAGAAGCCTTTCAGGGAAGAAGATTCCCCTGTTCTTTTCAAGGAGTCCTCTTACTGCCTGGTCCCCCGTCTCCCCGAGCCCATAAAGCCATGCATTGCAGTAATTATAGGCTGCCAGAGGCCCAAGGCAGGGAGGCTGGGCATGTGCAGGGGGCGGGTGGGGTGCTGCTGGCCAACAGGAGCTGTAACGCCAGCCTGGCTGCTGGGGAGGGAGGGTGCAGACACCAAGGCCCCCATAAAGTCACCTCAGAGCAGGCAGCTTTTACAGGCATTCCGGGTGGGGACATGACATCACCAGGAAGCAACGGGGTGAGGGGGGGTGGACAGCCCTTTTTTCTCCTTTGGGGCCTGTCTCTGTGGTTGTGGAGGTACATTGGAATGCTTGCACCCAATGGACTTTGCAGCCAATGGCCATCAGTCATCTCTCAAGCAAAGCCAACCAGTCCCTTCCAAGGCCTCCAGGACAGACTGAATGGGCCGCCTTGAGTTCCCTTCAACTCGCAACTTCCATTTGCTTTTAATGAATCAGCTTCTTTTGAAATATATCCATTTGAGAAAAATAATCAACATGGCCTGAGAAGCATGACAACAATAAAACAGAGTCTGTGAGAGGGACCTGGATTTGAACCCCTGGCTTCTCTTCTTACCAACCGTATTGTTCTGGTCAAGTCTCCATCCCATCTGAATCTCAGTTGTTCCATCTGTAAAATGGGGACAATACTATTCTTCCTCACAGCATTTGATTGAAAGACTAACAAGCCTTCCCAGGTCTGTCTACCTCCCACACGATGTTTATGGAGCAGATGATCTTAAGGAAGATGGAAATAAGGCCCAGACAGGCCGAGGGTCTTGTGAAAGCCGTGCCGTCTCATTAAGGGCTGTTTGTGGTTCTTTTGTGAAGCCTGATCATTTGTAAGCTCCAGTTAAAAGAAACTATAAAACCAATATACAACCCAACTGAAAATTTAGAAAACAAGGGGAGAACCCTTCCCATAAGGCTACCAGGCTAGCATTGCAAGCCCCTTACTTTTATGTTAATCCGCAGTGTGTGTGTACATACTGGGCTTGATAACAAGCCTGAAATGGGAATGCCGCTTCCCACTTACGGGTACAGTTTAAGGGCATCTTTCCCTGCTGCCCCGGTCTCGCAGATTATTCTATTAATGGCTACCTATCATTTCATCAAACTGATGCTGGGCGTTGTGGAATTTTACTTTCAGTTTTTCCTTATTTGAAATAATGCTCCAATGAACACTTTTCTTTTTCCACAGAGTGTCTTTATTTGTCTCATTTCCTTAGGACAAATTCCCAGAAGCGGAATCCGTGGGTCTCAGGGTAGGAACGTTTTTGTGGTTTGTGATACATATTTTCCAATTTACTTTCCATAAAAGCTGTTCTAATTTACTTTGCCTCCAGCAAAGTTTTCCTGTTTAGTGATTTCGGGGCAACCTCACTAGCATTAGATATTATTGTTTATAATTTTTGTTGGCTTGGAGATAAACTGTTATTCCTTTTCTATTTAATTCTCTTTTTTCCTTTGTGGATTTAAATATATATATGTGTGTGTGTATATATATATATATACACACATATATATGTATTATATGTATTAATAGATTTATATTCTCTTTTGTACATCATCTGATGTTTGGTGGCACTGAGTGAGGTGAGCTTTTGCTACCGCATACAAGAATGCAGTTCCTCTGTGCTTGTGGGAGGTAAGCATATTGTGTCCCATGCCAGACAGCGATAATTGTAATAAACTGGGGCTGCGCCAAAGTTGAAATAAACGCATGATTATATCAGACAATAGAAGCGCAAACCTGCCCCTGATTAATGAAGTTGCTAATGTGGCTTCCTGGGGTGGATGTCAGCCAAGGGTTTCCCCTGTGACTTGCACTAGGTCCTAGTGACAGTGGTAAGTGGTTTGGGGATGTGGGGAGGTGACAGGATGGTTGTGGGCCTGGGGAGGAAGGGTGCTGTTTGGGGTGGTTAGGTGGAGTCTGGTGTCTACAGGGAGCAGAAAAGGAGTGATTTGGAGAACTTCAGAGGGAGGGGGTGGGGAGAGGTCCATGAACAGATGCAAATAGGGAGGATTTGAGGCGGGGCCGCGTGGTGATTTGGTTAGCCATCCGAGTCAGAGCCTTATAACCCAGCCCAGAACAGAGCACCCTGGGGATCTGAGAGCTGAGAACAGCCAGACCCAGGTTCCAATCTTCGCTCCACCCACCGAGACTTGCCACAGATGTGGCTATGGACTGAAGGGCATCCAGGACTGCAGGCCACACGTCCTGGTGCCCAGCGGGAGCCCTCACGGCCCCTTAGTGTGCACAGCTCCATCTCCCTGCTCACGCGCACAAGGCTACCCTTGGAAGGTCTCTCCTCCTCCTGATTCAAAGGCTGACCTTCAGTCCAGTTGTCTCCAGTCTTCTCAGTTTTGTTCTCGGGGCTCTTGTACACTTGATGGGTAGTGAGCAGAACTTGTTGGGGTCACCCCTTTTGTGTTACCCAAGGCATACTGATTCTCTAATAGAGAATAAGCTCCTTGCTCAGACTTTATAAACCTGGATGCCCATTCATCCTTGAGGTGCCAATGCTAGTTCGCTCCCCTCCCCCCAGGAAGCCTGCTTTGACCTCTCCAGTTAGCTAACGACCTCCCCCTTTGCCCTGCTTTGTAGGAACTTTTATTGCTATTCTTATTACTCCAGACCCCCGATTGTCTGCTCACAGGTTGATTCTCCTTTCCAGATGCTGCCGGAATCTGCCAGATATTCATGCCAGTCTCACCCATCCCAACACCCACCTGGGCACATCACAGATGCTCAAGGAACATTTGCTGCATGAGTGAGTGATAAACACTTCCCCATGTACGAAACACTCTCCCCACACACTATCTCATTTTGTATTGACCACATTGTGAAGGCAGACAGACTGGGTATTATTATACCCATTTCACAGAGGGCAACAACGAATGACACCAGCTGTCACAATAGGTAGGCCAGGCACAGTGTTTGCCCTGAAAACAAGAGGAGGTAGGTACATCATTACCCCCCTCCATGGAGGAGACTGAGGCTACCTGAGGATAATAACTTGCTAAGGTCACATTGCTAGGAAGGGACAGAGTTCTGTGTGTCACCAAAGTTCCCTGTGCTAGGCTGCACCTCTTCATGGCATCACCTTCCTCATCTCCACCTCTGGACCTTGAGTACTGAAGGGAAGGAACAGAGTCTTATTTGTCCCTGCATCTCTGGAGCCTAGCACGGGGCTAGCACGGGTAGACGTCAGTAAATGCTGATGAAATGGATGGATAAATGGATGGACAGACGATTGGATGTCTGCCCCAGCTCTGTGGCAAGTGGGAAGTTTCTGCTTTCGTGCCCTGCAGTGGGGAAATGGGGGTTGGGTTTAACTGGGGGCAAGTCTTGTACTTGAGGTGTTCTGATCATAAAATACGAGGGTGTGTCCTCGTGGGGACACAGTGAGCAGGCAACATGCCTGTCTGCCAATGCATCAGATACGTCTTGCCAAACACCAAAGGCAAAATGAAATGTCCTGGGAGAGCAAACAGCCACCTCCCTCCTGTGCTCAGTGAGCAGGATCATTTTGCTCTGTCTACACGTGCAGTCCTCTCCCTGCTGATGGCCTTGGGAGATAATGTATCCGTGTGTCCCAGAGTGTAGGGAGCAGCTGTCGTAAATGCGGTGGGTGGGGCAAGGGCCCATGTGTCTGGATGGGGTGGGGTTAGTACCTTTCCAGGCAGCAGACACTGGAAGGAAGAAGGATTCCACCTCCCTGGGCTGCAGAGTCACACAGCACCTGCCAGGGTCAGTGTCTGCCTCTCGGCCAGGCTCTGGGCAGAGCCTGAGTGTCTAGCCAGCAGACTCTGGCCCACGATGTTTGAGCTGGAATTACTCATTTTGTTCTAAGCTCCGTGTGTGGGGCCCACCTGGTTGGACATAGGAATTCGTTTTCCATCCGTACCCAAGGTCCAAGTGCAAAATGCGAGGCACCATTTTCCACATATGTCTTGTCTGGCTTCCCCACTAGGGCACTCAGCTTTGCTGATGCAAACCTTCTTTGGGGTCTAAGGCAGACAATGGTAGAAGTGAGAACATTTATGAAGCATTTGCTCTGTGTTAAACGAGTATCTCTTTTAGGCTGTTGATATCTCAAAGTGGTGAACAGTGGGGACATTAGAGTTAGCAAGACTTGGGTTTAAATTCCAACCCTTTGTAACTGTGTGACTACGGGCAAGTCACTTCCCCTGTCCAAACTCTCTGTCCTTACCTGTACATGTTCTGACGAGTAACAGCGTTCATATCTCACATGTAGCCGGGGAGGTTAACAGAGAGCCTGCATACATGTGCTTTTGTACAAGGCCCAGCATATTGTGAGAGAGAGAGAGAGAGAGAGAGAGAGAGAGAGAGAGAGAGAGAGAGAGAGAGAGAGAGAGAGAGAGAGACTGGGTGGAGAGATGTATAGGGCCGCTGGGATGGAACCTAGCCAGTCAGGCCCCACTCAGTGCTGCTAGGGGCTCATTCTTGGCCCCCACTCAGAACCGCACCCCCCTCCCCCGGGAGGACAGTGGCCAAAGCCCTTTGCTCTCTGTCTCCCATGGCTTGTACCAGAGATAAATTCCAGGATTCTCTGAGCAAGTGTTAGGGCCATGGCCTGGAAGAGGGGGCTGCTAGAGGATGAGGGCTGGGGCTGGGGCAGGCAGAAGAGAAAAGGGACCCCTCCGCCTGGCCTCCCAGGACTCTAGAGGGTGGCCTGGTGTCTGCTTTTTACACTTTGGTCTGAAATGAGCCCTCCTGCCCAGTTACAGCCAATCTTCTGTGCTGCTTCCCCAACCCGGGTTAGGAGCCATGAAGCAGGTGACAATGACTTTCTCCCCCAGCTGTAATCAGAAGGTCATGGGTGTCTCCCATACTTCTCATTTGATGTCCTGGTAAATTTTCTTTCAAGAAAATGTTTGTTGAATGAATTAATGAACTGTGAGAATGCTTATGGTTCCCTGGGTAAACAGGGATTGTTTGAAACAGGCTTGTTCCACAATATGCGGGGCAGGGCATGTAGTCATACTGTGTAGAGCGTGTCTGTGTGTGTGTGTGTGTGTGTATGTGTGCACGTTGGGTGTGAAAGATGGAGGGAAAGAATCAGGCAGTCACTCCCTCCTCGCCACTGGCTCCCCCCAGAGCCTGAGGTTTCCCAGGCAGGATCTCAATCTCTTCTGCCCCCTCACGGGGGCAGAGGTTGGGGGGCTGAGCATCAGTCTGGGGCTCTTATTTTCCTGGGAGGGGCACCAGTCCTCAGGGTGTGGGGGGGAGGCATTTGTACAAGCAGCTAAGCAGATAATTGCTTGTCAGAGTGATTGAAGCCTTTTCAAAATGTCTTTTCCTTGAAACAGCCTCCCATCCCCCCAATGAGCAGATTATTTGAGTTGGAACCGTTTCCCCCTCAGCTTTTTTCCCTCCTTTCTCAAAGTAGCAATTACTGCCCAAGTAGCCCTCCATGGCGTTTCCTGTCATCTGGAGGCTGAAGCCAGCGGCTGTTTCCTCTGCTGGGTGAGGGACAAGCAGGACAATTAGGGAAACACCCCACCCCCCAGCCTGGCCCTGAGCCCCAGGGCTCTTAGTGGTCTGAGGGGGCCATGAGGGCCTGGCGGTCCCCTGTGGGGCTGGAGGATGGGAAGGAACTGGCTGACAGTCCAACTCGGGGGATCCTGGACCTTTTCTAAATCCCAGGGCTTCCTTTATCCTTTGTGTCCTTGTGTGCCTTGTGTGCGTGTGTGTACACATGTGAGCGTGTGTGTATGCACTCCTGTACACATGCATGCCTGGGTGTGTACATGTGAACTCTGCACGAGATCTTTGGCTCCAATAAAAACCCCATAACCTGGGTCACCCTCAGTGGTTTTCCCGAGGGAGCTTAGCCTTGACCACCTGTTCCGATTTCAAAAATCTGCCAAGTGGTGGCCATTTTAAGTGGATTGTTGGCTGGAGAGATGGATAGATGGGCAATAAAGCAAGTATAGTGAAATGCTAAGTGCCAAATTTAGGTGGCGTGTTTATGGGTGTTCATGACACAATTCTTTCAACTTTTCCAAATTTCCAAATATTTCCACGTTACTCACAATAAACTGTGGGTAGAAAGTTTGCGAGGTCACGCTACCCTCTCTGCCCACACTCAGGATTCATCATGGCCAATAATCTTACATTTTGTTTTCCTGCTTCTCCGCTTCCTCTTCCTTCTTCCCATCTTTACCCCCTCCTCCTCTTCCTCAGACTTTCCTCTCAGTTACAGAAGCCAAAACTGAGGAGGACACAGTCCAAGAGGAGATGAAGAGCTGAGGCTCATGACTTGCGATCGTTTGGGTCTATTCCAAGCTCTGCCACTCTGTGTCTCCTACCCATCTGCGACATGAGGCGAATAATAACAGACCCATCATAAGATTGCAGTGAGACTTGAATAATAGAATGCACGTAAAACGCGTAGCACAAAGAGTAATCCATGCTTACCAAAAGTTCGTTAAGTAAATGGTAAAAACAGATCTCATAAGGAGGTAGGGACCATGGAAAAAGACAGGAGGGAATGTGCCAACAAGATGAGTGTGGCAGGGAATTTTATGTGTGGGGACCCCAAAGGGTTTAGTGTGGGTGGATTACAGTGTGGGTGGCTGGGTGGAGTGTTGAAGGACGGGGGAGGGAGGGAGGGAGGGAGGTTGGAACGGCTTTACTCTGGTGATCTGGAGCATGGACCCTGCGATCAGATGGTTTGGTTCATAGCCCAGCCCTGCCACTTACTAACTATATCACTTTGGACAAATGACTCACCTGTCCGTGCCTTAGTTTTGTTATCTATAAAAATGGAGTTCCTCCCGTAGGGGGCTGAGTAGACTAGTTAATAATTGCAGAGAAGGTAGAACAGTGACTGGACACCTCACACACGGGGAAATGTGATAAAAGTGTGCGCTGCTGTCCTCACTCTTAGACATGTGGACATGGACGGCACGTGGCTGTACACCTGTGGTTGTGTCACGTGTGCACGAGTACCCGTGTGCACACATGCATTGTGGCCAGTGGTTGTCTGTGCGGTGTGTTTGTTTCTATACATAGATGGTTGGTGGGCATGGAACACCAGGAAGTCCATGGGGCAAGGGAACCCCTAGGAGATGAGCCATCCATCCTGGGCAAAGAAGCCCTCAACGAGAAGTGGAGTCCTGGGGGTCCCCATCAACGGTGGGAAGTATTACTGATCAATAGGAGTCAATGTCACTTCCCTACTTGAAAGCCTCTAGGGCTATTCACTCATTCATTCATTCATTCATGCATTCATTCATTCAGCCAACAGACATTTCTAGAATACCCACTATGCACCAGGCTCAGCCTCTTTGGCCCTTTGTACTTGTTGGCTTTGTCTGGCCTGCTCTTCCACTTGCATTCCTCTTTGGCCTTCTAAACGCAAGTCCAACTTCACTTCCTCTGTGAAGCCTTCCTGACTGCAGCGGGCCATGTTAGTGGGTTTCCTTGGTGCCCAGGTTTTCATCCCCACAGTAAGACCAGTGACTCTTGTCTATTCACCACTGAATCCCCAGCAACAGGCACAGCCTCAGTACATATGTCCTGGATAAATGAATGAATGAATGAATGCAGGAATGAATGGATTGTTTAATGTGAGGACATTACAGGGGCTCCAAATCCTGCTGACCAGTTTAATAGAGAGGCTGGGAGCTGGTTCACCAGCTTCTTAATCATTGCTGCTGTCATTGCCATCTGTGCCACCAGCTCCCCACCAGGCAGGCGGCAGAGGCTGGAGCTGGATGGCTCAGTGAGAGTTAAAGGAGCCGCGGGCATTGGCTGCATGAGGCATGCATGTTACTGGGGTGGTGAGTTCCTCAAGACTGTTAGACGTGTTGGGAAGCAGGGCAGGAAAGTTGTCAGCGTCCTTCAGATAACAGGGACAGTCCGACCTTGGGCTCAGCCCAATGTCCTTCCCTGGAGGCCCCAATGTGCCAGGCCCTGACCCCCAGGGGAGGCCAAGGAAGCCGCCATGACTGCAGTGGTGTGGATACTGAGCCCCGCTTTATCTGCTCATGCCACACACCGGCTGCTGAGGTGGGTCCATAGTGCTTGGCGGCTCTCAGGAAGCCGGAGCAGTTTCTGTCTCTCTGGGGGTCAGAGGTGACTGGAATTTGGCAGCCAGGGAAATGGGAACTTCCTGTGGCCGCCTCAGAGCTGAGATTGGCAGCAGGAACCCAGACAGAGCTGGCAGCCCAGAGAAGCCAAAGCTGTGATTTTCCTGGCCAGTTCCTCCTGCAAGACACATGGTGGGGCTGGATTTCACAGTATATGCAAGTCTAATGTGTGAGTCCATGCACACACATGCCGTGATGTATACATGTGCACACACACATGCATACTTTGGCACACACATGTATAGCCTGTGTGCATGCACACACCTGTGTAATGTGTGCAAGTACACACATGTACAGGTGTTTGTGCAAGTGTACGTTATGAGGTAAGAATTCAGGATTTGTCTGTCTCTAATGTGTATGTGTCTGGGCCTGGATTTGTCCGCCGGCTGTGAATGCTCTTGGCATACGTGTGAAGCAAGAATCCATGTTTGTGTGTTCTTACACATACATCTGCCTATGGTGTGTGTGAACCTGTGTGTGCTGAATGTGTGTGTATGAATGCACAGAGGACAAGATTTCAGTGTGTGTGTGTGTGTGTGTGTGTGTGTGTGTGGAGTGGGTGGGTGGGGGCGTGTACATGTCCTGATAAACCATCCTGGAGCCCAGCAGGATGAAGCAACTGAGGGAGGGGATAAAAAGCCATGATGCTGCAAACATCCGGCCCTTCATACGGCCCTGAGGCCTCTGGAGAGGGTTGCGTGTGTCCTCCTTGCCAATAAATGTGATACTTCTCCCTCAAATACCTGAGTACAGGCACACTCTATTAAATAAGATTCCCAGTCACACTCATGTGGGGCTATTAATCAGAGACGGGCAGTTGGAAGGAGGAGCAATAGGATCTCTTTAGGGCTGAGGGGTGAGCACAGCTTCCCCTCTGCTAGGGAAGGGGTAGGCCTGTGGCCACACTGGGCCCACCGGGGTGGCTGCAACGGGGGGCAGGGGGCGCTCAGGCAGCATTATGTGAAGCATCAACAGTATCCTGGGTTGGAAAGGGGCCCCTGCTTTGAATGACCATACCGTGTTTCCCCCCCAAAATAAGACCTGCTCTTATATTAAGTTTTGCTCCAAAAGACACATTAGGGCTTATGTTCAGGGGATGTCATCCTGAAAAATCATGCTAGAGCTTATTTTCCGGTTAGGTCTTATTTTTGGGGAAACATGGTAGATGTGTCTTTAAACCCAGGGACTGTGGGAGCAGAAAGGAAGAACCCCTGGCATAAGGCCTCAGAGTGGAGGAGGCTTATACAGGGTCCCAAACTCTGAGCAGAATCTCTGCCTCCATGGCCTTTAAGAAAGTTTGTCAAGTCAGACAGAAAAAGCGGAGAACCATGTGATTTCACTGATATGTGGTATATAAACCAAAAACAACAAAAGAACAAGACAAACAAATGAGAAACAGAAACTCATAGACACAGACAATAGTTTAGTGGTTGCCAGAGGGTAAGGGGGGCGGGGGGTGGGGGGTGGGAGATGAGGGTAAGGGGGATCGAATATATGGTGATGGAAGGAGAACTGACTCTGGGTGATGAACACACAATGGGATTTATAGATGATGTAATACAGAATTGTACACCTGAAATCTATGTAATTTTACTAACAATTGTCACACCCCAATAAATTTAATAAAAAAAAAAAAAAAGAAAATTTATTCCCAGTTATCAGGCATCTGTGTGTTATTTATCCAACACCTGTTTCTAGGACTGGACCAAATGTGGCCTGCTGCCTGTTTTTGTAAATAAAGTTTTATTGGAACACAGCCACGCCTAGCCATTTATGTGTTTTCTGTGGCTGCTTTTATGCTACAATGGCAGAGGTCAGTAGTTGTGACATAGACCCCGGGGCCCCCATAGCCTCAAATATTTACCGCCTGACCCTTTATAGAAAAAGTTTGCTGACCTCTGTAGTAGATTGTGAATTTCATGAAGGTAAAGATTATAACTTGGCCTACTATAGTAAGTGCTTAACAAATATTGATAGTTAAATGAATAAATGGCTTGATCGATTTTTCAAGGTAAGGTTGTTGGAATTTCAGATAGAGGGGATAGCATGTGCCGAGGCTGGGGGCCAAGGTGTAGCACAGGGTGAGCTGGTGACGGGAGGTGTTTGCAGTGGCTGGAGTGCAGAGAACAGTTACACATACACACTCATACACACACACTAGGGAATGTGGGAGCTAGTTACACTGAGCCAGATGTGCACGTGATAGGGGCCACTAGGGCCGACAGGAAGCTAGAGAGGTTTTCAGAGCCAGACTTGTGGGGCTTGGAAGGAATCCCATCGAGGGGTTTGGACTTTGTTTTCTGGGCACTGGGGAATTTCTGGGGTGTGAGCAGAGGAGGCCCCAGGGAGGTCTAGGCAGATGAGGAATGTGAGACCCTGGGCAGCCCACTTCCCTTCTCTGATTAGTTTTAGGGCCAATGCTGGGAGAGAAGTGACTGCCTCCCAGTGCCAGGCTAAGGATTACATGAGGTCAGGAATGTTCGCACATCTAGCGTGTGCCTGGCACAGAGTGGCTAATAAGCAGGGCTGCCAGACAAAATACAGGGTGCTCAGTGAAATCTGAATTTCAGATATATACCAAGTCATGTCTAGTATAAGCATGCCCCAAATATTGCATGGGATGTACTTATACTAACACACGATTTGTTGGTTTTCTTTAATTCCAATCTATTATAACTGAGCAGCTTGTATTTTTTATTTGTTAAATCTGGCAACGCAACTGCTGAGGGATGTTGGCTGAACTTGGGTCTTTATTGGTGGTTTCAAGGCCCAGGAAACGTGCCAATGAAGCCAGAAATGGGATGACAAGCCATGGGCCTGGACGCTGGAGCTGGGAGACAACATGGAGCCCAATTCTCTTGGCTTTTGGGGAAGGAAATTAAGGCCACCCAGCCAGAGCCAGTTCTGGCATTCTGCTTTTCTGTGTGGTTGGTCAAGATGGAGCTTTGGCTCTGGAGTTGGGGGGAGCTCCCCAAGACAGCCCAAAGGCAGGTGGAAGGATCTTACCAGAAAGTTTGGGGAGACCTGAATGTGGCTTCCAGCATCTGTGGAGCCATCCCTGTCTTGGCAGTAGATGCAACGTGTGATCTCTGCCACATCGCTTACCCCATCCATGCCTCAATTCATCCAGCTGTAAAATGGGACTAATTACACCCACCTCACAGGTGAGTTGTAAGGATTAATTAATGTTTGTAAAGGCTTTGTGATCCGTTGATGAAAGACGCTCCTCACATATAAAGAGTCATTATTTTTATTATTATTATACAAGTGCCAAGTATTATTACCTTAATTAGCTTTTCTAGATATCAAAAGCAATTAGACTGATCATTTGCTGAATTCCACTTTGGAAACCCAAGTCACAAACTCACACACTGTCCTATCAGCTCATGTTTTTTATTTGGGGGGTGGGGTGGGGGCGGTGAGGGACTGTAACATATGCCGAAAGGGGGGCTTGGGATTCGCAAAAGAAATTTGTTTCTGCCTCTGGCTATGTGTCACCCCACAGTAAAAATTTCCAGGCATTTAATGTTCCCTGAAAGCAGGTTTTTCAGTGGAAATGTTGATACAGGGAACTCTAGGGAGAAGGCCTAGCTCTGTGGCCCAGGCAGGCAGCCTGGCCCGGGGATGGAAACATGTCCTGTGTTTCCTTTTGTCCCCAGAAACCCAGGCCTCAGCCCCCAGGACCAGTCAAGTGAGGGGAAGGCACCTTGACCTTTGAGGGGGGCCCAGTGTGTGTCAGGCCCTATGCCAACGTGTGCATATCTTTAATCACACCCCCAGGCCCTAGGTAGGAACTTTTTGATCCTCATTTCACAAATTAAGAGACTGTGGCTCAGAAAGGGTAAGTCGCCTGGGAAGGTCACAGAGCTAGGAAGTACGACCAGAAGGATACAAACAGAGAGCTTACCGATTCCACAGCTTCCATCTAGATGTCATGTAACTTTCCCCTCGCTGTTACCTGTGATCTATCTGGCCTGCATCTACACTAGCCCATAAGGTGTCAAGAGATTTGCTTGTATTTAAGAGAGTGGATGGGACCCTAAAGGATCAGGTGAGGCACTGTGGTGCTGGGGGCCATCTACATGGTTTTGGAGCTAGTTCAGGGCTCAGGCCGGGAGGGGCCTGTGGCCTGGATGTACCCCATCAGGGCAGGCAGAACAGGCCAGGGCACAATCAGCGGGGCGAGGCTTCCTCTCTCCTGTCCAGTTAGCCGTGAGGTAAGGAGATAGCTGTAATTAACTTTACCAGCATCCTTAGCAGAGGTCAGAGGACCTTTCTCCCACTCCCTTTTCTGCTCTGCCCAGCTTCTGTAATGGCCTTAAGGATCCTCCCAAGGCTGTGACGAGGCAGGAAACGCACTGGACTGAACTGCAGTGTCAGTGTGTGTGCCAAACTAAGATTCTATCCCAGGTCTATAGGGTCTACAAATCCAGTTTCTTTCCACTGAACTACCCTGGGTTCTGGGTTGGGGCCTTTGTGAAGTCAGTGGGTGCACCGAATGGTAGTTGAAGTATTGATGGCTTGGTAGGTGAAGTGGTAAGTCTTGTAGGAAGAGGATGACACATGAATGGAAGCGTTGCTGGATGGATGGGTGGATGGGATAGTGATTGGGGGTCGTATTGGTGGATTGGACAGAAATTGTATGTATAGATGGAAGGAGGGCTGACCCATGAATGGAAGAGTTGTTGTGTGGGTGTAGGGACCGATAGGGGTGGGTAATAAATGTACAGAAGGGTTGGAGATTTTGGTGGATGAATGGAGGGTTTGGAGAGGGATAGAGGGGCTAGTAGGTGGGGAGCTGGAGGAAGCGGGAGGGGTTGGCAAATGTGTGGAGAAGCTTGCAGATGGATGGAGGGGTTGATAGATAGATGGAGGCATTTGGAAGATAAATGGAGATAATGCATAAACAGAGGGAATGTTAGATGGGGAAGTGGTTGGCAGATAAAGGGGCTGAATTGTGAGTGAAGGAATTGGCAGATGGATAGAAGAAATGGTGGTGATGAAAGGGTTCGTGGAGGTTGAAGGAATTGGTAGGGAGGTGGAAAAGTTGCTCGATAAGGGAGGGTGGGTGTATGGAAGAGGGGTTGGTAGAGGGGTTGCTGGGTGGCTGAGGAGTGGGCTGCGTCACGGAGCTTTTGATGGATTGATGGTTGGATGGGCAGAGGTAGGTGAATGGAAGACGGTAGATAAATGAAGGAAATGTCAGGAGAAAATACTGACAGATGGGGGAACGGTTGGCAAAGAGTGGAAAAGATGGCAGATGAGCCAGATATTCAGTAGACAGGTAGAGGGGTTTGTGGAGGGAAAAACGTTGTTTGCATGATGGAGGAGTTGGCTGTGTGGCCCAAGCTCCAGTTTGAACAGGCCTCCCGTTATGTCTTGTGGCCTCAGACACCTTTCGTCTGTGGGTTCTCGTGGTCCCATTCCAGGTAGCAAAACCTTTCAGTGCCCAGCTCAGTGAGTGGCTGGACCATCCCCCCCCTCATGTTGTCCCTCCCCCTCCAGCAGCCAGGCTCTCCCTAGGCTCACACATTCCAAGCTGGGCAGGCCTTCTGTAATTATCTCTGGAACATTAGGCGAAGAGGTGGGGCAGGTGGAGCAATGAAGAAGGGAGCTGACTCAGAAGCAGACGTTGTCTTTTGGTGGTGTGTCAAGTGTGGCCAGTGCCCAGCGTGCCAGGCCCAGTGCCCAGGGCATCTCCCTTCCCCATTGGCCAAGTGGGGTCCCACCCTAGTCTCCCCCAAAGCACTTGGGACCAGGAGGAAGTATATGAATTATGTAGGAACCTGACACCCTTTCTCTTTCCCTGTCTCTCTGTCGCGCTCTCTCTTTCCTCTACTCTCACTTCTCTCCTTCCTCCATCTTTTTCATTTCCTCTATACCTATTTCTCCCATTCTAGTCTATGTTGCTATTTTTTCTGTCTCTGACTCTTTTTTTTTTCTTTTGTTGCCTCTTTCTTTTTCTCTGCCTCTCTGTCTCTGTTACTTTTCTTTGCTGTTTGTGTTGGTTTCCCCTCTGTCATTTTCTCCATGTTGATCTATTCCCTTTTCTGTCTCTTTTCCTGCTCGCCTTTCTGTGCCGCCCTCATGGGTAGCCTCTGTACCTCACAACAGGGACCTCCACCGCCCCAGAAGCACCGTCTCTCTCATCAATATGTGTCTTTTACATGAAAGCAGAACAGTTTTGAGGGAGGTTTTCTCCTGGGCTTTGAATTATGTTTAGAATCTTCCAAGAAAATATTTTTCCTTCTCCTATTGATTTATGATAAAATGGTATAATTAACGCACAGGGAACTCTGGCCAGAGCTGGAGTGGCAAAAGGGAAGGGAATACAATAGCCACTCTTTGCAGACAGCAGGCTGTGGCCAGGGAAAACCCTTCCCCCAGAGCAATAGGGCAGGGAGTGTGATCCTGGCACAGAACTAGGTGAGAACCCAGTGCTGAGCTGACCATCTCATGGGGTCCAGTTTCTTCCTAAGGAGGCCACACAACGTCACAGTGATGAAGAGCACTTTGGAGTTTGAGAGGCCTGGGTTCAAATCTCAGCCTCTTTCCACCCTTACTGGCTGTGGGATCTTGGACAAGTGACTTAGCCTCTCTGATCCTCGACTTACTCATCTCTACAATGGGACTAACAAGACCTTCCTCATAGGGTTTCTGGGAAAATTAAATGAGAATGCTGAAAGAAAAGCACTTATATCAGTCAAGGGTCAAGCAGAGAAGCAAAAACCACTAAGAGTGACATGAAACCACAGGGCTTGATTTTGAGGATTTGGTCTCACACAATGGTGGCAGCTGGTTAAATAAGCTCAGGGAGGTTGTTGCATCTGTATATAGGCTTGAAGTCAACAGGCAAGAAGGAAAAACAGAAATGAGCGGGAGAGGAAGGACACGTGGAATTGGAGCTGGAACGCACAGGACTTGTGGCTCTCATTCCCTCTGAGCCCCCAACTCCAACGGTGCCAGTGGCCTGCTGGAGAAGCTGATGCCCTTGTCACAGAGCTCAACATGCTCCTGGCCTACCAGTTGGGAAAGCTGGGGTAGGAAACCTGGTGGGAGCTGCCCCACATCATCCAGCCCAGAAACAACATGTGTGCATTGCAATAACCCCCAGGACCCATGCCGACCTTTCAAGTGTAAAAAAAATCTGGATGCTGCTGCTTCACATGTGCCTTCCAAGTCTCACACAAAATGTCTCTTGGGGCCTAAGCTAACTCAGAGCTATACAGGGAGGGGAATTCTGGGAAACGTAGTTCCCACTTAGCTAAATTGACTCAGTATAATTGTGTACCCACCCACCCACGATATATTGGCTTCCAGTATCTTGTTTCCTTTGAATTGCCTAACATGCATCCTGGGCCAGAAGATGGCTTCCTTTGTTACCAAGTGATTTAGAACTTTAGGATAAATGTATTATTTTTTTAAATTTATTTCTCAATTATAGTTGATACACAATATTATATTGGAGAATATAATATTTTAAAATAGATTCTTTTGTTTTACATGTTCTTAAAGTTCTCCAGGTAATTCTAATGCACAGCTGGCCATCGGAGCCATTCATCCATATGGAAAGTGACTGGGAATGGTGGAGTTTACATGGGCTTGGCATGTAGTAGGTGCTCAATAAACACCAGGATCAGCGAGGCCCAATGTCACACAACTGGTAAGTGATGGCTCTTCCATCAGACTTCAAGCCCGTGGTTGTGCTGTATCACACTCCACCCTGAAAGAACAGGGCAGGGAGTGAGAAGGGATCTGAAGAGAGGCAGGCAGGTAGCCCTCTCTCCATAGACTCTGCTCCCCGTTCACCCACTTCTCCCATAGTGTGCTTTGCTGGCAGTAGATTTTCTGGCTTGGGGCTGTGGCTGAGCTAACCCATTTCCCAGTGGCCAGGCCCAGGGGTTGGAGATGGGAAAGGACTTGTCATGTGCAGCAGTGGCAGTCAGCTTGTCCGTCCCTTGTATAGCCGGGAAAGAAGTGGATTACTATGGAGAAGCAACTGCCCCATCCAAGGACTGTATTTCCCGGTTCCTGTTGTATCAGGTGAGGCTGAGTGACAAGCCCTCGCCTATGGCATGTGAATGGAAGTAACATGTACCTCTTTCTGGCCAAGGCTTAAGAAGAGAGTGGAGCTTCTCCACTTGTTTCTTCATCTATTGGAGGTGGAGAGGATGTCAACACCCAGTGTGATCTCGGAAGCCACGTGTTCACTATGGCAGAGCCTCCATCAGCTTGGATCTCTATGTGACCGAGTGGAGCAGAGTCCCCAACTGAACCAACCAGGAGCACCCAGATCAGACAGTTACTTGAGTGGCAAATAAATTTTCACTGTGATGAGCTATTGATAGTTGGGAGTTTGTTACAGCGTCTGTCGTTACCCTCACCCAGTAGTTCTCACAGTGTAGCCCCTGGCCCAGCAGCACCAGCCTCCCCCGGGGACGTGTTAGAAGTTCCAACTCTCAGGTGTCACCCGAGATCTGCTCAATCTGAAAACTCTGGGGAGGGGGCCAGCTTTCGGTGTTTTAACAGGCTTCCAGGGGATTGACGCACACTCAGGTTTGAACCTCCCTGTGCCCCCACCTCTACACCTGTCAGTCATAGCTCCTGATTGGATAGCCAAGCTTGGGACCTCTTCATGCCCTCCCCCACTTGACTCCCAGGGGCCTCTTGCAGAACACAGCAGTGACACATGCTCGAATTCTTGAAATGAAGACAACGCAGTAAGATGGCATTCTCATGAGATAACTCAGTAATTAATTCCTCCCTCCTTTCTTCATCCCTCGACAGTCAGAAAGAGGAGTTGAACACTAGGCTGACCAACAAACTTCCCTTGGGGAGCTACACTGTACAGCTTGGACCAACAGCCTTGTAGGTAGGTATGGGAGCAGAGCCCCAGAAAGAAGTTTCCAGGCTCTCAGCCTCACATAGACAGGTGCTGGCTCAGGTAGTAAATGGCCATCAACTGTGATTGCATGGCCATCAGCTGTGGCTAGTTGGCCGTCAGCTGTAACCAGTGAGCCATTGGCCACTAATATAACTGCTGTGGCTAGGCTAGCAGAGAAGAATGGGGGCTAGCAAGAAGATGGCGGCTGAGCCTGCAAGCAGAGCAATGAGGGTTGAAAATTGTGTGGCTCCTGTTTCCTGTTTCTCCAACCCAGACACCAGCGAGAATATAGTGGTATGACTCCCCCATCTATGGCTCTGTGGGTGTTCCTTTTTGGCCTCACCATATCCTGCGTTCTTGTATGGGAGTGGGAGCAGAGACCCCGCCTGACATCCTGCATGACAAATGGCGCAGCGAGCAGGGTCTCCCGCATGACAGTAGGTTTATGGCCTCCACAGTTTTAGAGAAGTAAAAACTGAGGCTCAGAGAGTGTTGATCAGTGGTGAGTCCCGGATGCAAGCCCGGTTCTCTGTGCTGCCATTTTCCATATGTGTTCGGCACTGATTACGTCCATGTCTGCGTGTTCCAGATGGTTCCCCAGACAGAACTCCCAAAATGCAATCTCTTTGCACCTAAGGAAGAATCACATCATGTGTCCAGACCATTCAGAGAAAATTTGCTTGTCGCATTTTCCTGACTATGTTAGACGGGCATATATTTGCTTTACGTCTGTGACTGTGAAGTCAATCCATCCTGAAAGAGTGAATGAATGCATTAATTAATTAATGGTTGGCTGGGTCTCTGGTTTGAACACTTCATCTACCTGTACATATCTACAAACTTCTTGGATTCGTACATACTGAAAATATACTTTCTGCAAATAAGCTGGCACCCAGCTGCATTGCTGCAGTAGTTTGTGAAGGGGAGTCCAGGGGCGAAGGTCCTCCTGGGCTGTGAATGACGTGCTGTAAGTTAGGGCAGTGGGTCTCAAACTTGAAAATGCGTCAGAATCACCTGTAGGGCTTTTAAAAACATAGATGGCTAGGGCACCTTCTGCTCGCCCTGAGCCCTGCCTGAGTTTCTCATATGGTGGGTCTGAGCCCCAGTTCTGCATTTCTAACAGTTTTCCAGGTGACGCCGCTGTTGGTTGATCTGGTAACCATACTTTGAGCATTAGTGGGTTAGAGTAATGCTAACTGCTATAATAAACAAACCCCCCAAGGGTCAGTGGCTTAATTAACACTGTAAATGTGTGTTTCCCACTCATTAAGAGGGGAATGGTTGAATACATTGTGCTAGGCATATGATATGGCTAGTGGAAAGAATCTGATAGAAGTGGAATATTCTGGAGTGTAATCAGTGATTGTTGACCAAGAAATGCAACTGGTCACATAATTTATATAGTATGGTCTTATTTTTGTAAAACCGAAACAGAAAACAAAACAAAACAACCCATTTTCCCCAACCTCAAGCCTTATATATGCTTTATAAATATAGTAACAATTTTGTAAGATTATACCAGACTATTAGCATAGGGGTAATAGCCTGATATCGTCTTTTCAGAAGAAAGTTAAGGGATATTATTAGCTTTCTAATAGTATTTCCTTCTGTATTACTTAAGAAGATGTGATTTTTAGAATAATTGAAAAATGCAATGAAATACTGAAAACTACTCAGCTCCTTAAAGGGATGGTTTTGGGTCTGCTTTGTTTTTCTGCATGTGTAGCGCCCTACAGAGGATGGGGCAGAGTTTCTTCTGTCTACAGGGCACACGCTGTAGAACTCATGACAGTTTTGATGAATGAATGGTCATGTCAGAGAACATATGCATATACATTTGAATAGGAAATCTGGATCCCAGCTCTCCCATTTTTTAACTGTGTGACCACGTGCCAGGCTTTCTGCTTAGTTGAACTACTAGAAATATTAGATGATTTGTTCTTCACAATAGTTCTGTACACTCCGTGTCACTATTCTCCACCATCCACATTTGTAAATGGAAAAATAGGCTCAGATCTTAGAGGAAGCAATTGTCAGAGTTAGACCTGACCCCAGGCTCTGTGCTGGTCTTTTCTTTACTGGGATTTACGTACCTTCTTCCTTAGTTTCTTTGAGCTTCACTTCAAGGGTCCATCTGTAAAGTGGGTTTGTAGTCATCAATTTCCAGTCAAGAAATGGGAATTGCTTTAGGTCTTCCAGAGAGAATTGAATACAGGGAATTAATCACACAGGTGACTGAAGAAACTGAAGCATCCAGATTTAAGTAAGAGCAGGAAGCTGCTAGCACCCTCAGGGCAGAGGAACATGGGAGGAGGTATTGTTATTGGACCCCAGGAGTCAGGGCCATCAGCAGAAGTTAAAACCATGGTGGTTTACTCCAGGTGGGAGGGGGAATATGCAGGAGATATAATCACTGCCAGAGAGGCCACAGGGAACAGACAGAAAACGAGAGACATACTCCAGTTACTCTCCTCTGATCTTTCTCTAGTGTTTCCCATTGGTTGAAACTACCGGGAAGCAACCTGGGAAAGAGCAGAGCAGAGGAAGGGCACAGATTGGATTGGAGACTAGATGGGCAGTTGGCCAGCTCAGGGCTAAGGGTTGCTGGGAGCATTAAGGAGACTGTCTGGGACAGAGCATGACATTGAGTGGGGCACATGGTGTGTGACCAGCTTGGCTGATTACTGGCGGCCACTGTCATTCCACTGCAAGGGAGCGAGGGCTGAAGACAGTGTGTTTGGTTCCATGGCTGTTGAGCCTTCTTAAGACATGAGACAGTTGTTTAAAATAGATGCAGGAGGACGGCAGCCAGCTCCAGGGCCAGTAGAGAACTTTCCCAAATACCTGCCCTGCTGACATCTCCCAACTCTGCTCCAGTCATTCAGGCTATTCCTTTACTCCCCATGCTGCTGCCTCTGAGTGCGTCCCTCAGGGGACTGCTGGGAAGGTCTGGACGCCCTGTGTTTTTCCAGCTTGGGGTGGGCCCCTGGCTGGCACATCCAAAGGAGGAGCCATAGAGGGCATGAGATCTGGGTCTAAGACTCAGATATTCCTGAAATCCCTTGAGACTTTCAGGATTGGTCCTGGTGGCATGTATTCCTTTCCTCTATTTCCATCTAACCATCCTAACATTTGTCCCGACAGCAGAACTGTCCTGTGAAATTTTTGGTCAGACCACTCAGGGTCACTCTATGTCCTCCCTCCCTTCATCCTTTCCTCCCTTTCTTCCTTCTTGTCTTCCAATAACCTGTGATCATTTATTATATGCCAGGTGTTGCAATGCAAACAATGGGAATACAATGGTGAGTAAGGTAGCATTTTAAAAAGTATGTATCCTTTTTGGAATAAAAACAACAACAACTTCTAAATAACTCATGGTTCAAATGAGAAACCACAAAGTATGTAGTTAAGATTGATAACTGAGTAGTAATGAGAATCCTATGTACCAAACTTGTAGAATGTACCTAAGTGATACTTGGAGTGATATTTGTAGACTTGAATGCTTATAATGAGCTTAAGAAGATAGGAAAGGAATAATAGATTAAGCCCCCCAAAAGTTTAGTAACAGAGGATGGAAATAATAAAATAAGAGCAAAAGTTGGTGATACAAACAGAAAACATTAAGGAGGATCCAGAGTCAAAAGCTGACTCTTCTGTGAAAGCAAGAAATGAGAAAGGAAAAAAAAAAAAAAAAAAATAAGAAACGAGAAAGAGAGCCTGACTACGTATACAGCACACAGACACTACACATCACAAAACAATACGTGAATCCTTTTATACCAAAACCTTTTAGAAGGGGATGCTTTTAAGAAAAATAAAATTTACCCCAAATGACTTAAGAAAAAAAGAAACATCCCCAATAGACCCATAGCTGTGATCTTATTGTGAATCTTATTCCAGATGAAATTTACAACTTCTCTTGTGAATAAGGAAACTGAGGCTCCGAGAGGTACAAGACAGTTGCCTGAGATTGTAGGGGTGTGTGGGTGCCAGGATTGTCCTTCTGGTGGGGGAAGTGGATCCAGGGGGGCCTCTGCTGGGAAGCTCCCCAGGCATGCCTGCTATTGGGGTTGTTCAATTACCAGACACTTGAAATGCGCCTCTAGGAGAGGCATTTGGCACCTGAATTTCCCCTGAACGTTTCGCCATCTCCAATTAGTGGACACACACGGCAGCCCTGTCCTGCCTCCGGATCTTTCAGTACCTCCCATCTGAAAGGAGCAGGGCTGAGCAGTCTGAGCCCAGGCCCCAGGCCCTTTGACTCAGCAGTCTCCCCGGCCCAAAAACGCCCAAGCCTGACTTGGTGCCCACAGCCACAGCCCAGGCCTCCGAGCCAGGTTGCCTCTTGTGGGAAGCAGGTGGCAGCCTGCCTTAGCGTCTGGGTGGGTGACAGACTCCCACGGTCGGAGGCCTGTAGGAGGCTCACATCTCATGGGTGGGGGTGGGGGGTGGAGGAGAGGAAAGGAGTCTTAACCTGGAAATTGTGGTGCTTGAAGACCCAGTGAAGACCCAATGGCTTACCTTAACCTGGCTAACCTTTATGAAATGGCTTCTATCATCTCTGCCTGTTTTGTATCCTTTTACCCCTTCCTGGGAATATCACTCGTCCTTCCCTCCTTGGGGTTCTGGTGGAGCTGCCAGGGACACAATCCTATAATTCCGGCCACACGACCCAAGCCAACCAGAGCTCTTTCCACAGTGTTGATGTATAGTCCCTCCTTACTCTGGGGTTTGCTAAGTTGGCATGAGATAAGTCTGGAGTTTTGGGGACATTTTATCTCCCGCTATCACAATAGCCAGAGAAGAAAGTCAGGGAACTCACAGAGGCCACAATGCTGAGAGAAAAGTACCGACACTTGAAAACATGTTTTGAGCTCCTGGATCCGGACGTGCCTGAGGT
The DNA here is from genome assembly GCF_057876585.1 of Rhinolophus sinicus. Classification (NCBI taxonomy): domain Eukaryota; kingdom Metazoa; phylum Chordata; class Mammalia; order Chiroptera; family Rhinolophidae; genus Rhinolophus; species Rhinolophus sinicus. The sequence goes on from NC_142513.1 coordinate 15,901,903, forward strand.
ACGTTCCCTCGTTTCTCTTAGACATCGGCAGCCAATAGTGTCTTGTTTGAGTTGGGCGTTTGTCTCTCGGAGCCCAAAGAGTCCTGATATCACAGTTTGTCTTGGCTTCCCTTTCTCTCTGTCCCTTCTGAGCGGTGACTCATCTCAACACCTTCACTCCCTCCCAGAACCCAAGTCTTCCTCGCAGGAAATGGGCTGCAGAAACCAGATTCTGAATATTTTAACAACTGATGGGATGGTAAGGAACAAGGAAAGAGACCCCGATGGATGAGGTGAGGATGTAGTGAAACAGCTGCATGAGGAAGAGACCCATCAACAGATAATACCTGCAGCTAACACTGTGCGAAGGGCTTGGAGTGCATTAGCTCATCTCATTCTCACAGTTAACGCTACACTTAGGCGCTGTTACTTTTCCTATTTTATAGACGAGGAAACCGAGGGGCAGGGAGCTTACAGAATTTGCCTAAGGTCACTACGTGAGGAAGGGGGGGAGGCCAAATTTTGAACTCAGGAATTGCAGTTCACAACCGATATTCTTAACAACTTTATTGACTTAATTACATTAGTGTGGTGGATTGGGGGTGGGGGGTGGGTGGTCTTTTTTCAAAATGATCTTCAAAATCTTCTACATAGTTTTCCAATGTAGAGGCATTTTTTAAAGTTAAGTCTTTTATTTTATTTTTTTGGATTGGAAGGGAGGGAGTCTGTAAGAAATACTGTGCATTAAAGGAGGAAACTGAAACAAAGAGAAAAATTCCCAAACAGCCCCTTCCATCCTTGCCAGAGTTGTCTTCCTAAAAGAAAGTAATGCTGTCCTTATAAAAAGGAAAGCTTTTGTAATTTTCCTCTGCCTGCAGGTTAAAGGCTAAATTCTGTCACCTGACTTTCAAAGCCCTCCACAGGCTGGTCCTAGCCACTTTCCCAAAATAATCTTTCTAAAATTATCTAGGCCACGCCCCCTAGATAACAGGCAGCTTGGCTGCGTACCTGCTGAAGTTTCAGCTCAGGGCTCTGGCTGAGGGTCCTTGCAGTGTGTTCTCAGAGTCACATGTTTCTGTCAATTTTGCAAAAGTGAGATATTTTAACTGAGACAGGTTAAGGCTACTGTCTTTTCTCTCTGACTTCTATCCCTCTATTTCCACTTAACTGTCAGAATGGCTCTAGGGAGTCTGGGGGCCTGGCTAAGCGGAAGTTGAGTTGGGGAAACACTTAGTTTGGGTTTATAGTTATGGGATACGCAGTCCCTTCCATGTCTAGTTAAGTAATCGCTAGCCATCCCGGTGTACAAATCACTTCAGGGAAACTTGTAGCACATATTATGCCAACTCACCTGTGATGTATTTTGACATGAAGTTTTGGGGCCCCAGGCTGCGTTATGACCTGAATGTGTCCCCTGGTTCCCAAAGTTTGGAGGAGAAACCAAGTTTGACATGCACAGAGCCAGAAGCCATTCTGTGGAACATTCTCACAAGTTTCAGAACTCACATGTGAGAAAACTGAATAAAGACTTTGCCAAATTTTGTAACAATCTTAAACTACTGAACACGTTAACAAAGAATTAGGAAGCTGAAAGACATTTTCTAAATTACCAATAGTAAAAAAACCCCACAAATTTTGATCAACCATTGACATTAAAAAATTGCGGTATGATTGACATGTGCAAAGACAAAAAGAATGGAGCCAAAATATGAGGGGAAATACGCATTATAGATGTATGTTAGTCAGTTAATTAGTGCACAATATGGCTATTTTTCTGGATGTCGTGATGTTTGTGGTATATGTCAGCTTTTGAAATTTGTAATTAGTTGTCATTTCTTTTCTCATTCTACATGAATGTTCCCCTTTGTACCTAGATTTTTATTTGTTTATTTTAGAAGTCACCTTTATTGGTATAATTTATATACAATGAAATGTACACATTTAAGGACACAGTTTGTAAGTGAGTTTGACAGCTGTATACACCTATGTGACCCCCCTCCCAGTTGTGTCATAGACATTTCCAGCACCCTGACCTTTCACCTGTGCCCCTCATGTCAGCCTCCCTGCACTCTCCTGACCCAGGCAGCAATGAGGCTGCTTCTATCACTACAGATTTTGATTGTTCTAGAACTTCATTTAAATGAAATCATGTGGTACCCTTATATATCTGCTCTTCTTATGGGGGAGATGACTCAACATTCTATCTCATTTTGTATTATTCATAATTATGTTTTTTTGTGTGTTTTTTTCTTAAATAAGACCTTGTAATTTGGATATGCTGGGTCTGGCCCTGAGGCTGCCCCCAGGCTCTGGATATACCAGGACCTTCTGGTCAATAAACATCCCATGTACACATCTGAGTTCACGTGCCTTCACCAATCTGTTCCCTCTGTCTGGAATGCCCTTCTCTCCCAATCTGTGTGTGGACTCTGGTTCCTCCATCATCGTTCAGGTCAAATGCCTCCTCCCTCCTGGATTCTCTCAGAACTTTCTCTGCCCTTGGAAGCATTTGGCTCATCCTTTTTGTTCATACTTATTTTATCTTATATTGGAATCAGTTTATTTTGGTCTTTCTTTCTCTCTAGAGTCTGAAATTTTGACTTAGGTGCTGTGTGTTGGCCACCACGTAACACCTGCTCCCCTCTGGCCCCGGCTTACCCTAAGTCAGCACTTTGCCTTATTCATAGCAACAAACGTTGGCCGGAAAAAAAAAAAAAAAAGTGAAAGTGAAACTTCAACACTTCAAGACAAACAATTGCCACCTTCAATTGTAGCTCTTTCTCTTTGGTTTCTCGCTACACCAGGGTTAGCAGGGAGAGCAGCACTTACTGTTCATTTAATGGGATTGGAGGGAACCCATCACGTGGGGAACCTCACAGGAGGCTCTGAGCGAGAGTCCTGCTCTGGAAGTGCAGTGGGTTGAACAGTGTTCCCGAAAGTCCTAATTCAATTCCTAATCCCTGGAACCTGCCAATATGACCTTATTTGGAAATAGGGCCTTTTCAAACGTAATTAAAGAATTTTGAGGTGAGGTCCTCCTAGATTTGGATGGGTCCTAAATCCAGTATAGACATCCTTTTAAGAGACTGAAAAGGAGAAGACACACAGACACACACGGAAGAGGCCGTGTGAAAACAGAGGCAGAAGTTAGAATGGTGTTGCCACAAGCTAAGTGATGACAGGATCTACCAGTAGCTGGAAGAAGCAAGGAAAGAGTGTCTGTTGGAGCCTCTGGAGGGAGCTCAGCTCTGCTAGCACCTTGATTTCAGATTTCTGGCCTTGAGAACCTGGAGAGAATTAATTTATGTTGTTGTCACCCATCACATTTGTGGTAAGTTGTTGTGGCAGCCCTAGGAAACTAGTACAGATTTGCTGGTCTTAAAGGATTACATATATGAATATGATATAAGGCCACTGAGATGTGATAGAAAATTCTATGGAATTGTGGTCACAGGTTTGTCCCAAAGGATCAAAATTCCAGAGGGCTTTGTGAACATTAGGAACTATCCAGACATCAGGGTGCAAGATCCCTTTTCTTTTATGAATAATTTTTGTTTTGGAAAATAAATAATTATTGAAATAGTGAAATAATCCCAATTACATAAGAAGTTGCTATTTTCACCGATCAAGTTGATAAGTAGAAAAAAAACATGTAATACCTAGTTCTTAGAGGATATGGGAAAATAAATCTGAATTTGTCAACAGATAGAAAAACATCTTAAAAGGTACATATTCTTTGACCAGTTAATTCCACTTCTCGGAATTTATGCTAAGGAAATATCGGGCATGCAAGTGATATAAATAAAGACATAGTCAAAGTTATTAATTATAGTATTATATGTAATAGTGGGAAATTAGAACCAATATACCCCAAGAGTGGATTGGTTCAATACATATTGGCACGTTCACAAAAATGGAAAACTACAGCCCTCAGAATTTATATTATAGAAAGACACCTAATAACTTGAAATGCTCATGATAAATGTTAAGCAAAAAAAACCCAAACTGTTATTCAGGATGATTTACTTAAAATACATGCATAGAAAAAAGACTGAAAGTGCAACTGAGCCCTGAGATTTAAGCTGTTTTTTTTTTTTTTGCATATATATATCTATTTTTGATAAAACTCTAAAAAGGACAAGTAGCCTTTTTGTAATCAAGAGAAATAAATAGTAAATAGAATTTTAAATAGCACTAATTTTTTTTTTTAATTTTGTTTTGGTCTATTAGGGGCTATCGTTTATCTCCCTTTAGACAAAAGTGCCTGTGCCCAGGTTTCCAAAGGCACTTAGAACTTTTAAAAAATTATATTTATTTATATTTGCATATGGATTTTTGTGGGTGGGAAACTGAATCTTAATTTCAGCCAGTTCAGTTGCCATTTGACCTGAGGGAAAGACAAAAGGCTCAGGCAAAACATAGCAGACATGCCCACGTGTCTCTCTGGTCCCTTCCCGGCAGGCAAGTGGTTTCTCTGCCCTCCTGCAGGCAGATGGATCTGTGCCAGCGCAGGCTCAGGATATCGCCTGGCCTCTACTGCCCTGCCTTCAGAGCACGCCTGGATCTGAGTCTTCTCTTTGCTGGTTAATCAAAGGAAACTCCATGTCCAAGTGGCCACCCAGGACCAGAAGGTAGAACCAGAAAAAAAGCAAGAACTGGTTCCCCTTCCTTCCCCATAGCCTGGCCTGAGCCCAGGGCTGTGGTGGCAGGTCATGGGGGAGCCCCTGGGGCACCTAAGCATCTGTTGTTCCTCTGCAGGCATGGGGGCACCCCTTCCCTAGGAGCACTTCAGTTATGCTTAGAGGAACTAGAAATCCCGGTTTGCCGAAGGTCAGTTCCAGGGTATTCTGATTCCTAGTGTAATCGGGAATAGTGCCCCATTGACTCTCAGAAGTATCCTGGTTTGGATGACAAATGAAATCATCATTAGAGTTTTCGTACAAATTGTGAACTATCATATTGGGTCATAATACCAAGAACAGTGCTTGTTGCTCCCGTTTATTGAGCACACACCATGTGCCAGACGCCTTGTACATAGGTTTAGTTAATTCGTATCACAGTCTAGTTGATAGACGCTACTCGCTATCTTACAGTCACCTCAAGTTACCGCATCTCCAACCAACTAACCCCATCCTGCTCCATCACCTCCCAACGTGCTCCTCTGCCTTAGTCTTCTCTCCCAGTACATGGCACAGCTCGCTCCTGGTCACCCGAGCTAAGGATCTGATGTCATTTCTGACCACTTCCTCTCCTTCCCTCTCATCAGCTCAGAGGTCCCAATGATGCTATCTCCCTAATAGCACACTACACTCTAGCCACACCAGCCTTTCCATTTTGAGAGTTCTCTGTGGTGCCTTCATCCACAGGGTTCTGGCCCACGCTGTTCCCTTGCCTACTTTGACAGCATTAATGCCTACATTTTGTGGATTTCAGCTCACTTGATCTTGATCCACAATTCTGGTAGGGTTACCCCGTGAAACAGGTCCTATCACCCTTTCTATTTCTTTCATGGCATTTACGTGGTTATTTGGATGTTGTCTGTGGACCCCACTAAATCATAAACTTGCAAAAGCAGGAACCTTGTCTCTCTTGTTCTCTGCAGAATCCCTAGGGCTTAGCACAGATCTGGCAAGGGGAAGGTTCTCAGTAAGTATCTGTGGAAAGAGTGTGTGCTTGAGTGCATCCCTTCTCTCCATCCCTTTGCCCTTGCTGCTGTCCAGGCACCTGGTTCCTTGCAGTGGCCTCTGACTGGACTCTTGCTTATATATTACTCTGCCTATAATCCATTCTTCATGCAGAGGGTCTCATAGACCCGACTGTCACTCCCCTACATAGGACCTTCAATGGTTCCCCATTGTTCTGGAATAAAGCCTAACTTCCTAAATGGAGGCTTTCTGCTCTGGCTTCAGCTGATCCCCAGTTCTCTATGGATGGGCCAGCTGTCTGTCATCTCTGGGTCTTTGCACAGGAATACATACTTTCATCCCCTCCATATCTGGCGAACTCCTCTTTCAGATCTCAATTTAAACACCACATCTCCTAGGGAGCCTTCCCTCAGTGCTTAGGGTGGGTCAGACACCTCCTGGATTACTCTCATAGCCCTCTCCCCTCCACTTACCCCACCCACAGGATGACCACAGGTTATTGGCTCTTTAACTTATTTTTTCCTCCATCAGAGTCCTTGGGTCTGGTGTGTTCAAATTGTATTGAAGTTTATTTATTCAAGTTTCTAGCATAGTCTTCATCACATAGGAGGAACTTAAAGAATATTTGTGAGATGAATGAATGATCCATATTAAAGGTAAGAAATGTCAGGTAAAGGTAGGGGAAATCCCTTGACGAAAACCATACAGCTAGTAAATGCTGAGCAAAAGTTTCTAACCCAGGACGGTGTCATGTGGTTATGGACTGAATTGTTTACCTCCCCAACCCCAATTCATATATTGAAGTGCTAACCCCTAGTACCTCAAAATGTGGCTGTATTTGGAGATAGGATCTTTCAAAAGAAGTAACTAAGTTAAAATGAGGTCATTAGGGTGGGCTATAATCCACTTATGACCTGTGTCTTTATAAGAAGAAATTAGGACACAGACACACACACAGGGAAGACCATGTGAGGACACAGTGAGAAGACAGCCATCTACAAGCCAAGGAGAGAGGCCTCAGAAGGAACCAACCCTGCCAGCACCTTGATCTTGGATGTCTATCCCCTACTATTGTGAGAAGATAAATTTCTTGTTATTTATGCGACCTGGTCTGTGTACTTTGTTATGGCAGCTTTAATGAACTAATATACGTGCCGAAGAGCTTTCCCCACTATTTAATTGTCTACAGAGCAGAACCATTGAATAGAAATTGACTGTGGATCACATGTAGTTTTACATTGTCTAGTGGCAGCATTTAAAAAGTAAGAAAAAAAGGTAAAGTTAATTGTAATAATAGCTTTTACCTACTAAATCTAAACTATGATCATTTTAACTTGCAATCTCTATGAGACATTATTAGCAAACCATTTTACATTCCTTTTTTCATACTAAATCCTTGGAACCTGGGATTTACACTTAACAGTACATATCAGTTCAGATGCACTACATTTCAAGTGCATGTGGTTGCCAGTTTAGACGTCACAGGTCTAGACCATCCCTTCCTTTCTGCACATCAATTTGAAGAAAAAAATGCAGTGTGTCTGCTTGGGAATGTCCTTCCTAGAAATTTCACCTTTGCTTTGACATTAGCAATTCTAATTCCTGGGTTGGTTGTTCTTCAAAGGACTGAGCTATTTGGGCATGTTGGCTATTAATTTCATCCCTGGCATTAGACGGTAAGCATCAGATTCAGAATGTTCTCGTGCCTCCAGAGAAAGCCCTGTTGCCTCTCATCCCCTCTACTAGTAATCTATGTCATCCTTGACCTCTATGTGGAAATCCAGAGGCAAGGATACGTTGTTACACGTCTTTGTCTCCCAAACCTTGATGGTGGCTTGGAACTGGATGGGTTCAGATGGCCTAGTATTTCCTGGATCTCGTGTGTCTCTCGGATGATTGTCACTGCCAAGTTTGAACCAAAGATCTCTGTGGCCCACTCAGGTCTGGGCATCCCAGCCAGGTGCCTACTGCTGGTCCCAACTTGTGGAGCTGAGTGCTTCTGTGACTCTGTGGGGCTGCTCTGGATAGGAGACCCACCATGCTACGTATACCATCCCCTCAGCCTGGGTGAGCTTTCCATTGTGCTGGGAGTGGAGAAGTCACTTCACAGAGGGAGTGAAGCAGCTGCAAAAAGCAGAGTCAGGGCACCAACCAGGCGGTTATCCTCAGATGTAATCACTCCCCCAGTGATTTCCTAAGGGCGTACCCGAACACGCTGTGATTCAGTGGCTGAGAGTGTGGTCTCAGGCACTACACAGATCTGCTTTCTAATCCTGCTCTGCCAGTTGCTAACTCTGTGATTTTGGATGCTACTTTTCACTTCTCGGGCTTCCTGTGGAATGATAGCCTTAGTGCCTACTTTTCTGGGCTTTGCGACAGAGTTCTGATATAGTTGACAACTCTGTAGTGTCCAGATACTCTAGAGTATGTAGGGAGTTCTCAGTCAATGGTGGGAAAGAACCAAGCATGCCGGTCTAGGTCAGGCACCTTGAGATTATTCCATCGTTGTTTGGGTTCTTAAGTTGCAAATGAGAGAAACCCATTTGTACTAGTTTAAGCTATCACTATTGGAGGATTGATTACAAGGGCCTAGGGCTGTTTTACACAATGCATCCTGGCCTCAGGTAGGAACTGGGGCCCGAAACGGGGGATTCTGGGACCCTCGGAGCACTCTCTTTCTGTTTCTCATCTCTACTTCAATGTATGTGCCTCTTCCCTTCTTCTTTTTGCAGGCTAGCCTTCTCTGCTTCTCTGGCCACATGTTGGGTGATGGCAAGTGTAGGGATAGAGTCCCAGAGAGCGGTTTCCAGGCTCTCAGCCTGATGCAGAAAGGTGCTGGCTCGGTTATTACATGGCCATCAGCTGTAACCGGTTAGCCATTAGCCACCAATATAACTGCTGTGGCTACATTGGTTGGTTGGTTGGCAGAGAGAAGTGGACAGCAGGTTGCGGATCGTGTGGCTCCTGCTTCCTGTGTCTCCAACCCAGCCACCAGCGAGAATGTAGTGGTGTGACTCCCCTATCTATGGCTCCGTGGGTGTTCCCTTTTAGGCTTCACCGTATCCTGCGTTCTTGTGTGGGGAGCAGGACCAGAGCCCCTGCATGACAGTAAGCCTGGAATGTACTGGCATTTTTCGTTCCTGGGAGATGGACAGAACTGGCCTAGCTTGAGTCAGGTGTTGACTTCTGTTCCACTCAGCTATGACCAAGAGGGAGAAGCGTATAGGACAAGCACAGCTTGTTTTTTTTTTTTTTTTTAATGGTCGTATTTAGTTGGAAGAAATAGAGTTGATGAGAGAGAAGAAATAGATGAACATGACGTGGTGAACAAGGTGAATCTTGACCAACAGGTGAATGGAGATGCATGTAGTGAAGAGCAAGAAACTGTATAGTTCTTTAAAACGGTAATGTATTTAATTTATTTCTTGGTAATTTAATTTTTTTTATTAGTTTCAGGTATACAAAACAACATAGTGGTTAGACATTTACATACCTCATAGAGTGATAACCCCAATACTGTCGTAGAAACTGTACAGCTTTGACGCTGTTGACCACAAGACAGAGAGAAAATCTGACGTGGGGCTTCGGAAAGTTTTTACTCCAAGGTCAAGAACTGAGACCTTGTGGAGAATGCCTCAAGTTGTGGGTTAATGAGAACCATTGAGCCTGTATCTTGTGTACTGCTCATATCATTGATTCATTCCATTTTTTCCCCAAGTGCTTTGGGGATGCAATAGTGAACTTACTCTCAAAGAGCTTACGCTAGTTTCTTCTGTTGGTGTGGTTTCACAAGCAGAAATAAACCAAAAGTAAACTCACCTAGAGGAGGCAGGAAAGGAGGTAAGAGAGTCAACAGTATTTAAATACCTATATTAGTTATTCAAATACCTCTATTAGCCTCGTTAATTCAGTCAGGATTTTGTGCCAAGAATGGACTAAACCAAATAGTTCTCCTCTTTCAGAATTCCATTTTTCAGTGCTACATATTCCAATAGCAGATAGACTTCTCTGAGTTCTTGACAGCTTTGATTGAAAATATATCTTTCAGGCAAGTTGATATTTATTTTCTTGGTTCAGTGTACCTGTACCATTGAAGCAGATGTGATTCTTCAAAAGTGGCTGCAGGTAACTTCTATTTTGGGGGTTCAATTCAACCAGTCAATTCAATTCATTCATTCAAAGAAGTCAGCCCACGTTAACTGAGCATCTTCTAAGTACCAGGCTTTGTTCTGTGTCCTGGTGAGACCAGGGTGATCAAGAGAGGCAAAGCACAGTTCTCTTGGAGCTTACCCTCTAGTTGAGGAGCTCATGTTTTTGTGGCTTTGACAAATAACTGGGGACTTGGAATAAAACCGGGGACGTAGAAGTCATTCGCTCAAAGGATATGTGTTGAATTAATTGAATGGGAGTGCTAAAATTGTTAGCTATCATGGATATCCTCAGGATAAGGCCTTCTCAGTCCTCATTTTTGATCTTTAAAATTACCCTTTTAACCAGTTTGTCAGCAGACATGTGCACAGATACATGTATATTATTTGTAACATTTATAGGACAATGTTTCTCCTTCCTGCATAGACACCTGACCTTCAAATTTTAATTTGACAATAGTTGGGGCACATGAACCAGAGGGAACTGGGGGGGTTCAGATAGCCTGGTATTCCCAGGCTCTGTACAAACTATGGAGTCACCAGGAGTGTGTTAAGGCAACGAGTTAAGGAAGGCTTTGGAACACTCAGATCTTCGTTGTCTACCCTTTCAGATTTTTGAAGGGGATTCCTCATTTCTGAACGTAGTCAAGGACATGGTCATCTGGTTTGAATTACGGACATGTTGATCATTTTCCCCAGAAAGACAATCGGGGAGGTGAATTATATGAGGTCTGACAATTAAGTTTGCGAACTTGTTGCAATGATGTTGTTAGCCTTGTTTGATATCAGAGGGATTATTTATTATGAATTTGTACCAACTGGACAAACAGTTAACCAAGTTTACTATTTAGAAGTGCTGAAAAGCCTGCATGAAAAAGTTAGACGACCTGAACTTTTCACCAACAATTGATTCATGGCTCTTGCATCACGACAATGTATCAGCTCACATAGCACTGTCTGTGAAGGAGTTTTTAGCCAGTAAACAAATAAATATATTGGAACATACTCCCTACTCACCTGACCTGGCCCCCAATGACGTCTTTCTTTACCTGAAGATTAAGGAAATATTGAAAGGACGACATCTTGATGACATTCAGGATATCAAGGGTAATATGATGACAGCTCTGATGGCCGTTCCAGAAAAAGAGTTCGAAAATTTCTTTGAAAGGTGGACTAGGTGCTGGTGTCTGTGCATAACTTCCCAAGGGGAGTACTTCAAAGGTGACCATAGTGATATTCAGCCATGAGGTATGTAGCACTTTCTAGGATGAGTTCGCAAACTTAATTGTCTGACCTCATACTTAGGCAATTACTGGGGTAGAATGTCAGCAGAAGGAAGGAGAAAATGAACCACTGTGAGCTGACTAGGTGCTACATGCCAGTCACTTCCTCAGTGTCAGTCAGCAGTGCATCTGCAGAGCAAGGCATTGTCGGTTTTCAAAGAATTCAGCTGGATAACTTCCAGTTTAAAATGGCATCTGGCTAGCTATAGCTGCCCCTGGCACAGCCTCTTTGGATTTCCAATTAACCTCTTTAATGAAGGCATAGAAGCAGTAAGGCCCCACCATCATAAAAGTGGAGACACTCTTCCCTTATCCCCCTCTTTGCATTGGCTTAGAGGCATAGCATCTGCAGTAATTAAAACATTGCCTGGCTATCCCTCAAGTCTGTGAGTATTGCTTCTGAAGTCAGCCAAGTCTTGCCATCCTCAATATACTTTTTGGAGATTATGTTTTCTATAAAATGACAGGGTAGAAAGTTGGGGCTATAATACTCTGATCCTGAGAGGAATAGACACCACAGGGAAAGATATGTAGATAAGGATAGAAATAAAGAGAGACTGCTTAGCAGGGCCTGTTGGAGACTACGATAGTTTTTCCTTATCCATGGTGGATACGTTTCAGGACCCCCAGTGGATGCCTGAAACTATAGATAGTATGAAACTCTATATGTACTATATTTTTTCCTATATTTACATACCTATGATAAAGTTTAATTTATAAATTAGACACAGTAAGAGATTAGCTAACAGTAAAATAGAATGATTATAACGATAGACTGTAATAAAATGATGTGAATGGCTTTGGGCCATTATTAAGTAAAATAAGGGTTACTTCAGCACAAGCTCCGTGATACCTGGACAAAGGGATGAGTCATGTCCTAGGCAGGACGGCACAGGATGGCGTGAGATTCCATCATGCTACTCAGAACGGTGTGTAATTTATAACTTATAAATTGTTTATTTCTAGAATTTTACATTTAGTACTTTTGGACAGTGGTTGGCCATGGGTAACTGAAACCACGGACAAGGCAGGATGACGACAAGATTTTCATGTCTTCTGTTGGGTTTGAATGTTAGAGAATAAGGCAGTGGAAGCTGGAGAGCCTACCTCAGGAGAGCAGAGCTCTATTATACAGAAGCCTAAAAAAATAAAAGAATAACATTTTAAAGTAAACCCTTTCCCCAAGCACACAAATAAACAAATACCAAATTATCTATGTAAATGTAGGGTTAAAAAAAATGAAAAATCTTCCCTCAAAGAAAATTCCAGACTTACATAATTTCATTGGTGAAGTCTTTCAATGTTTAAGGAAGGAATAGCACTAATGTTATATAAACTCAGAAAATAGAGGAAGAAACACTTTACAGTTTATTTTATGATACTCATTTATGAAATCATAATACCAAAATCTGACAGACATTCCAAAAAGAGAGAGAGAGGGAGAGGGAGGGAAGTAGGAAGGAAGAGAGAGAGAGAGAGAGAGAGAGAGAGAGAGAGAGAGAGACTAAAATTCTGCTTGAACACAGGGTCAAAAATCCTTAACAAAAAATTAGCAAATCAAATCCAGCAACATATACAAAGAATAACATATCATGACCAAGTAGGGTTTGCCCAGAAATGCAAAGTTGGTTTAACATATGAAAATCTAACAGTGTAATCCACCCCATTTACAGAATTAGGAAGGAAAAAAAAATCAAGGAGAAAAGGCACTTGACAAAAATGAACATCTACTTATGATAAACACTCAGCAATGTTGATTTAAAAGGGATATTTCTCAATCTGCTAAAGGCTACTTATTAAAAAGCTGTAGCAAAAATTGTATTGGTGAAATATTGAACACTTTCTCACTAAGACTGGGAATAAGGCAAAGAAGTCCTTCTCTTGCCATTCATTGCAAAAAGTAAAAAAACAGAAATAAAAAAACCAAATGAAATGCATACAGACAGGAAAGGAAACGGTGATACTGTGTCTATTTTCAAGTGTCATGATTATGTGGAGAATCCTAAGAAATTTACCAAAGAACTACTGAACCCAATAAGGGAATTTATTATAGCAAGCTCATAGGATTCAAGGTTAATATACAAAAATCAATTTTATTATTGTTACTAGCAACAAATATTTGGTAAAATTAAAAAATCTCTTTGCAGAGCATCAAAAACAAAATGAATGACTGAGGATTAAATTAAACAGAATTGGTGTAAGACTTCTATTAATACACTGAAAACTACACAACACTGTTGAGAGAAACAAAAGGAGACTAAAATGAACAGGTATTTGTGAATAGGATAATTCAATGTTGTTAATATGTCCATTCTTCCAAAATTGACCAATAGATTTAACACAGTCATGATGGAAATTCCAGAAGGTCTTTTTCTGACTCTAACGTTTATATAGAAATGCAAAACAGATAGAGTATCAAAAGCAATCTTGATAAAGAAGAGTGAAATTGGAGGACTTAGGCTATCTGACTTCAAGTCTCATTTTAAAACTATGAAGAGTGTGCTAGTGGCCTAAAGATCGACACATTGACCAATGGAACAGAAACCAAAGCTCAGAAACAGACTCAACTGGTCAACTAATGTTTGACCGAGGCATCAAAGCAACTCAGTGCAGAAAAGGAAGTCTTTCAACTAATGACGATAGAATAGCTGGTTATTCATACAGGAAAAAAAAAGACTTCAACTCCTACGTCATACCATACACAGAACAATAAAGCTTTCAGTGGAAAACATGGGAGAATATCGTCATGACTTAGAGATACGCAAAATTTTCTTAGGACTCATGAAAGAAAAGCTATGTTATTTGTTTTCATTAAAGTTTGAAAATTTCTTATAGACACTGTGAAGGCAATCCACAAGCTGAGAGAAAATTAGTAAAACAGATACCTGCAAAGGACTGGTATCCAGGATATATAAAGAACTCCTACAGTTCAAAAATAAAAAGGATAAAAAAAAAAAACGCACTATAAAAATGGGCAAAATAATTGGCCAGGCATTTCACAAAAGAATATACACACGTAGTCAATGAACATAAGTAAAGTGCTCAGTATCGGTAGTCATCAGGGAAATTCAAATTAAAACCACAATATGATGCCCCTAAGACACCTTTTAGAAGGTCTAAAATTGAAAAGACTGGCAATCCCAAATGTCATTAAGAGTGTGGAGTAACTGGAACTCTCATACATTATTAGTGGGAGTTTGGGAAACGGACTTTTTTTTTTTTTTTTTCCCAGAAATCTAAACATATTCCTACCCTGTGACTGAGCAATTTCACTCCCAGGTAACTTTCCACAAAATCTGAAAATATATGTCCACAAAAAGCTTTGTTCAAAATGTCCCTGGCAGGACATCATTACTAAAAGCCCCAAACTGGAAACAGGCCAGATGTCTGTCAATAGGCCAATGGATAAACAAATTATGGTGTATTCATACCATGGAATACTACTCAGTAATAAAAAGGAACAAATTACTGATATTTGCAACCACGCGGATGAATCTCCAAATATTTTATTGTGTGAAAGAGCCATATACAAGTACATGGGTACTGGGATAGGGCAGCCCTCCTTTCAAAAAAACACACAAAAATAACAGCCACATGGTGGCCTGTACCCCCTAGGTCACATAGTGAGTTCAGTTTCATTCCCAAAGATACCTATTATAGGACACATTCAACTGAAGTGTATTGATAACACCTGACAATCGATTAACGGAATACATTATATCAATAGAATAAAAAAAAAGTCCACATTAATCTCAATAGATGCAGAAAAAACATTTCAGGTTAATTAATGGACATCCTTGTACTGTATGATTCCATTTGTGTATAGTTCTAAAAAAGGCAAAATTTATGGTGAAAACAAGTCAGGATATGTGACTCCCTCAACTTTGTTCTTTTCAAAGATTTTTGATTATTCTGAGAAACTTGCAATTACATATATATTTTAAATCAGTTTTGTCAATTTCTACAAAGAAGGCAGCTGGGATTCTGACAGAAGTTGCTTTGAATCTGTAGATCAATTTGGGGAATATTTGCCATCTTAACAATATTAAGTCTTCCGATCTTTTAACATGGAATGTTTTTCCAGTTATATAAGTCTTCCTTCAACAATATCTTGTCGTTTTCAGAATCTAACTTTTTTTTTTTTAATTAAATTTATTGGGGTGACAATTGTTAGTAAAATTACATAGATTTCAGGTATACAATTCTGTATTACATCATCTATAAATCCCATTGTGCGGTCATCACCCAGAGTTAGTTCTCCTTCCATCACCATATATTTGATCCCCCTTACCCTCATCTCCCACCCTCCACCCCCCTTACCCTCTGGTAACCACTAAACTATTGTCTGTGTCTATGAGTTTCTGTTTCTCATCTGTTTGTCTTGTTCTTCTGTTGTTTTTGGTTTATATACCACATATCAGTGAAATCACATGGTTCTTCAGAATCTAACTTTTGCACATCATTTTGTTAAATTTATTCCTAAGTATTTTACTCTTCGATTCTATTGTAAATTGAATTGTTTTCTTCATTTTGTTTTGGATTGTTCATTGCAAGTGCATGGAAAGACAATTGATTTTTGTGTATGGAACTTGTTTCTTGCAACCTGTCTGCTCTTGTTTATTAGTTCTAATGGTTGTTTTTTAAGTGTATTCCTTAGGATTTTGTACGTATAAGATCATAGCATCTAAGCATAGAGATAGTTTTACTTCTCCCTTTCCAGTCTGAATGTCTTTATTTCTTTTTCTTCCCTAATTGCCCTGGCGAGAACCTCTAGGACAATGTTGATAGAAGTGGCAAGAGTGGATATCCTTGTCCTGTTCTTGACCTTAGGGGAAAGCGTCCGGTTTATCATCATTAAACATGATGTTAGATACGGGTTTTTCATAGATGCCTCTTGTCAGATTGAGGAAGTTCCCTTTTATTCCTAGTTTGTTGAGGCTTTTTTTTTAAAAAAAAAATCATGAAAAGGTGTTGGATTTTGTCACGTGTTTTCTGTACCTATGGAGGTGATCATGTGGATTTTGTTTTTTATTCTATTGATATGGTATATTCTATTAATCGATTATCAGGTGCTACCAATGCACTTTGGTTGAATGTGTCCTTTGCTAATAGGTATGTTTGGAAATGAAACTGAACCTACTATGTGGCCTAGTGGGTACAGACCACAGTGTGGCTGTTGTTTTGGAGGCGGGCTGCCCTCTCCCAGTCTCTCCTAGCTCTTCCCAAGTTCTCTCTGCCGACGTAATGCCTTACCCGAGTCAAGTCCAAACTTACTCCTCCATCCAAGTAGACATGTTTCAGGTTAATTAGGGGCCTCAGTCTATTTAGCTCATAGGCTGTAATTATAAGAACCTAAGACCTGCAATTTCTGTTTTAATTAAAATAAACAATGCAAAGGGACTGACATCACACCAGGGCAACTGATGGGCAAGGCATAGGTAATTATACCAAATTTGAGCCTCTTGCTGTGAAGAAGTCTGCTGGGATCCACGATGGAGCACTGGGCCTGGCCATCCTGGGGAGTGCTAATTACCTGCTCAAACCAGACAGGTTGGTTGCTTCTAGTGATGACATTAGAACATGCTTCTTTCAAGTTAGAACTGAGCTGTGACCTTTGTGGGGTGTGTGTGTGTGTGTTTGTGTGTGTGTGTGTGTGTGTGCATTTGCCTGTGTAGTGTCCCTTCAAATATACTTAACCTATAATATGTTTACACACACACATGCAATGGCATAAGAAAATTCTTATTTTAACTGCTGATTTTAGAGATCTTTTTGGGGAGGGAGTTACCCTTGCTTAGAAAAATAAAAGTTCACTTGGAGAGGGTAAGACATATCTTAACTGCTCAGCCTTAGAAGTTACAGGAATTTGGGGGGCGTGGAGCAGGGTAAAGGAAAGTGGGACGAGATAGTGGAAAGAACAAGGGCCTGGAACATGGCAGGAGATGAAAGTCCGAGAAGAAGGCAGCCAGTGAGAGAAGCCTGGTGTCCAGAGTGGCTCAAGGACATATAAGAACAAGGACATATAAACACTTAATTTAAAATTGTTTGTTTTGTATGATATAAACTCTCTCTGACACTGCAAGATTTCAGTAAAGTCATCGGCACACACCAACGTTTTGAATGAGTGAAATTTTGTGTGTGTGGAGGGTGAAGATCAAAGAAGAAAGATCGAATTCTGCATTTGAGTAGGAGTGTAGGGGTCACGTGTAAGTGAGCAGGTGCATCCAGTGGAACAGGGAGCCAGGAGTGACCAAAGATTGTTCGTCCCTGGGACTTTTCAGAAACCTTGTGCAAGGAGTTGACTTCCCACAGGATATAGGGGAGAAGTCCACGTTTGTTTTAGAAAAGAAACCTCATCGTGCTTTTCTCCTGAAACCTTCCCGTGGCACCCACTGCCCTCACGATAAAACATGAACTTATTTAGAAGGTGTTGTAGGCTAAAAAACACCGCTGATATCTGGTGTTAATCCCTAACACCTATAAATGTTTATATATATATATATATATATATATATATATATATATATATATATATATATACACACACACACACACACACACACACACACACACACACACACACACACACACATTTGTTTGTTTTTGAAAAAGGGTCTTTGTAGCTGTGATGACGTTGAGGATCTTGAGATGGGGAAATTATCCTGGATGCTCCTGAGGGGCTCTCCACACCATCACATGTATCCTTATAAGGAGGGAGAGGACAATTGTACCACACACACAGATGGAGAGGAGAAGCAGTGCGACCACGGAGGCAGAAATCAGTGACGCGGCTGAAATCAACGGATGCCCGCAGGCCCCAGAAGCCAGAAGAGGCAAGGAACAAAGGAACAGATTCTGCCCTAGAGCCCCCCGAGGGAGCCGAGCCCTGCGGAACCCCTTGATATCAGCCCAGTGAAACTGATTTGGATTCCTAGCCTCTAGAACGGTGAGGGAATACATTTCTGTTGTTTCAAGCCACCCAGCTTGGGAAACAAACACATGGCTTCCCTAGAACTTTCAGGATCCAGTCTCTGCCTCTTCTGTAGTCTTTTGACCTGCTGTTCAGTAGACCTTCATCTCCAGCCCTCCCCCGCCCCGCCCCGCCCCGCTTCTGGCCACACCTTGTGTGTGCTGACCTCCCCACCTGGAATAGTCTTCCGGTCCCTGCCAACCCTGAGCAATGCGGCATGCTGTCAGAAGAGAAGACGGAGTGCACAGGGAGGACCGTGCCTCTCAGAGGTCCCCTTAACCTTGTCTCCGAGTCGGCGCCCTCCCTGGCCACAGTCTCAGGCTGAGACAGCACCCTCTTGCTCAGCCTTCCCGGCGAAAGCTTCATGTCAGGGCAGGTTGGCAAGCCCCAGCTGTCTCGTCTTTGACCTCACCGGGTGCCCACAGATGGATACCTTCGTGAGAACAGTGGAATAAACACAGGCTTTGGTGTAGGATGGAACGGGGTGGGAATGTTGCCTTTGCTGTGTACACGCCGTGCGACCCTGGGGACGTTACTTAAGCTTTCGGAAACTTAGTTCTCTTATCTGTAAAATGGGACCTATAAAAGTGACCTTCGAGGGTTGTTGTATATATCCCGTAACATATATTTATGAAGTATCCACTCTATGTGGACAAGCCCAGGACCCTGCCTTTGGGGAGAGTGCATTTACTTAGGATACTGAGCGAGTAAAATGAGACCTGGAACAGGTACGCTTTCCCCCATCCGCTCTGCATTGTCTGAGGCTCCCTTTTCCTCGGGGCCATATCTGGCTCCTTACCCAGTGTAAGGGAAATCTCCCAAGGGGCAGGTTTGGCCCAAGAGGAGGCAAGTAGGCAGGGTGTTGTGGGGCTGAGCATGCCTGTGGATAGTGGCTTTGGTCTGGGAGCAGCCTTTAGCTTCCACTCATGCTATAGTCTAGACTTCAACAGCTGGGAGGCAGCAGTCACCTTTGCAGGAAGAAAAGTTTGTAAGTACAGCAGGCAGATGGGTATAATGAGCCAGCCCTGGATACCTTGCCGGGATCCACAGGGTAGAACCAGGGACAGAGAGAACACACAGGAGTTCTGACTCGGTGTGCTTACGTGCAAATGCCTGTGTATACACAGTCACAAACTCGCCTGGGGAACCGCCACATTCTCAGACACACATGGGCACACACGTCTCTACATACACTCACGCATGCTTTCTTTGTATTTGAATTACATTCATATTTATTTCAGAATCATGTTTTGCCGTTCTCTTCCCTAACTGGATATTTGGGTAAAATGATGAGAAACTGAGGCTCAGAGTTATGAAGTTCCTTCATCAAGGTCACACAGCCCTCATACAGCAGAATTAAGCTACAAACCCAAGATTCTCACATGTTTCCATCAAATCAGGCTGCCTTTCTACACACACACACACACACACACACACACACACACACACACACACATACACACACCACTTTCTGAGCCTCAGTTTCCTCATCTGTAAAATGGAGACAAAAACAGAACCAGTTCCATAGGGTTGTAGTGAACAGTAAAGGAGGTAATGCATGTAAGGTTCCTGGCCCCTTGCCTATCACATAGTAAGTGCTCAGTAAATGTTTGTTTTTACTATGTAACAGGCAGGCATCTCACTAGGCACTGGGGATCCTTACCAAGTCAAATACCTTTGCTGAGAATATTACTGAAACGTTGTTTCAAATGTGACTGAAAGGAAAGGCAATATACTGCCCAGCAGGTCCTTGTTCTGGAAGAATGACTAAGGAAAGCTTGAGGACAGAGCCCCATAGTGGTGTTGAAATCTCCTCCAGGGTCTGCCATTTGGGGGTCCTTTTCTAGCTGCCACCCCAACCTACGGCCTCATAGGAAATGGGCCCAGCCCATTTCAAGGTCTTGGGTCTGGCCAGGCCTGGAGAGCTGAGCCCCATAACACACAGGGCACTTCCTCTCCAGCACTTGGGACAGGAGGGCTGGTCCTTGCTCGTGTCATCCCAGAGGTCTGCACAAGCTGCTACAAGCTCACACAGAGGAGACAGCAGTGACCCAGACGCTCCTGCAATTTGCCTGGGCAGAATGTCTTTCTTGCCAGGGCTGGACTGCCTGTTCCCCGGGGCTGCTTCCCGCTCTGAGGACGCAGGCTCTGCCATGCTGGGCAGCCTGTGCCCATCCGTCCTGCATGCCCACTTCCAGCCCCAAGCCCCAGTGGAAGGACTTGCACGGCTCATGGTGGTAATTTGAGCCCTTTTATCCCCATGGTCAAAGAGGAGTTTATGATAATCCCTACCTCCTTGGATTGTCATGAAGATTAAGTGAGACAATGCACGAAACACTGGTTTTGGCACATAACAGGTGGCTTGTAAATATAGCAGCAATTATTGTTATTATTACTGTCATTGCCATCATCGTGGTCATCATCGTTCACCATGATCACCATCAGATCCTAAAGGCAGCTAGCTAGCCAAGGATTAGATCCGGTCACTAGGCATGTGATGTCAGGAAAGTAACAGCTCTGGGCCTCAGTTTCCTGTAGTGCAAACTGGCTACTCTTTTTGAAGTTTCCTCCCTTCACCCTCACTCAAAGTCTCAGAATCTCTTGCTGGGCAATTGTAATAGCCACCCCTGTGGAAAGTTGGGCACACGACCTTACTTCTTGGCATCTTTTCATCTCAGTCCACAGGCTCAGCTCGTCTTTGAACTTCTGGCACTTTTCCTCTGTCTGTTTTGTGAACAGCTTCTCCTCAAGGCATCTATAAATGCTGGGACTTTTCAGAATTCCATCCTTTGTCGTTTCCTCCCTTACTAGGGATTTCTTCCACTTCCTGTGCTCACTTCCCACACTGTCTGGGTCCCTGTCAAGTTGTCATCTGCTGCCATCAGCTTCTTCTTGAACTCTGGATCTAAATATCCAACTCTCTGCTGAAAATCTGTACTTGGATGTACCAGAGAAAACTCACACTCGGCACTCCCAAACTTGACTCACCATCTTCTCCATAAAATTGTTCTATCTTCTTTCATGTCTCAGTGATGGCCCTACCACTCACAAGCCTGTCCAAGTCAGAAACCTGTGGGTCATCCTACACTCTTTGCTCTCGTAGTATTTATTATACATTCACTGTTTATCCCATTCTTCCTCCCTCCCTCCCTCCCTCCCTCCCTCCCTCCCTCCCTCCCTCCCTCCCTCCCTCCCCCCTCCCCCCTCCCTCCCCCCTCCCTCCCTCCCTCCCTCCCTCCCTCCCTCCCTCCCTCCCCCCCTCCCTCCCTCCCTCCCTCCCTCCCTATGAGTAAGAATTTCACATATTTACTGAATATCTGCTGTCAGTCACTATACTAGCTGTTGGGCCACTAGGTCACTAAATCCCCTTCATATTACCCATAAATGTCTAAGAATTGCATCATCCCTGCCTCTCAGTTGCAAATGACAGAATGCATACCTAGGAAGAAAATATACTGAGTAGCTCCCAGAACAAATGGCATGATGGAGACACTGGCTGGAGGCCAAGCTTCTCAGAACCTCCCAGACCACATTGCACATCTGGATTAGTGGTGAAACTGCCATTGCCATCGCTGAAGCTGCCATGGCATACCAGACACCAGAAACCTGGCTTTAGTGCCAACCACTGCTGGTACCAGCACCGGTGTTACTTTTGGGTTGGCAATTGGACTTGGCAACCACGCTGCCCTGAACGTTGAATGCCGTTGTTGTTTCCCACATCAGCAAACCTGCAGGCGAGCTCCAAGCAGAGCCAGTCCTCCCATGGACTGCTTCCCAACTGGAACGTCTAATTGATGAAAGCTGGTCTTGTGCTCGTGGCACAGTGGCATGGCAGTTTGGAAATTATTTGAGTTCTGAATTCTACCTTGGAGATAGGAACTCATTATATCATATTTTCCCCAAATTGCAAAAGTCTATTAAAAAGTTGATGGATAGCCACACCAAAAAAAAAAAAAAAAAAAGAAAAAGACAAACTTCTGGCATGGGAATCTATCTTGTCCCCTCCATCATCTCTGCTGATGTCCCAGGCCCACCTCATCATCTCTCCCCCATCTCACCCTGGTCAAGCCTCACTCTGGTTGCTGGTACATTTTACACTAAAGCATGTTCTGATGTCATCTGCTCAGTGTCGTTCTACAGCTCCTCATTGCCCTAGCACTTCAGCTCTCCAATGTGGGCCTTCACAATCTGTGCTTTATATGGTTCTTTACCTCATCTTCTGTTCTCCACCCCCGTCCCCCTCCCCACAACACACACTACACATTGCACATATTCATATTCTTCTGGAGAAGAGAGCGAGGAAAGCCATGGCAGCCATTCAGTGATGTTTGTAGGATGGTATGGTGACTCCTGTTATGGAGCCAGCACCACTTAGAGTCCTAGCAGAGCTCAGGGGAGATCCTGTTGACGGCAGACACAGAGAGGGCATATCTGGGGCTGATTTGAGGACAATTTAAGTGAAGGTTTTCCAGATCTCTAATCCACTGGGCCAGAAACCTCACCATTAGGGCCCACACTGAGGGTCCAGCAACTGTGTGTACCACCCTCACACATGGGAATCCACTGAGCAGGCCCCTCATGCTGCCCAGCTGGGGCCCAGCACTTACCACCCATGACCCCCTTGTCATCAGCCTGATGCAACTGCAGCTGACAACAGCCAAGAAAACAGTGAACAATGAGGGAAAGGGGAGGGAGGTAGATTGTATAGACATCCAATTTCCTTTCTCTTGGGCAATACCTATAAGTGACATTGCTGCATTATATGGTAAGTGTATATGTAACTTTCTAAGAAACTGCCAGACTGTCTTCCAAAGTGACTGACGTTCTCACCAGCAGTATGTGAGAGTTCCAGCTGCTCCACTTCCTCGCCAACACTTGGTATTGTCAGACTTTTGAATTTTAGACTTTCTCATTGGCATGCCATGTTATCTCATTTTGCGTCTAACTTGTATTTCCTGATGACTATTGATTTTTTTCCGGTGCACATGGGCCATTTGTGCATCTTCTCTTGTGAAGTGTTTTGCCTGGTTGAAAAATTTGTGCTGATTCCTTATTATCAAGTTGTAAAAGTTCATTAAATATTCTGGATACAAGTCCTTTTTTAGACATGTCTATATGAATATTTTTTCCCAGTATGTACCGTGTGTGTGTGTGTGTGTGTGTGTGTGTGTTTTGTCTTAGTACTGTCTTTTAAAGAGCAGACGTTTTTAACTTTGATGAAATCCAATTTATCATTTTTAAAAAACGGTCATTTTCTTTAGGTCTCATGTAAGAAATATTCGCCTATCCCAATATTACAAAGATTTCCCCCTGTTTCTTATAGAACTTTTGCAGTTAGGTGTGTGATCAATTTTTGAGTTAATTTTATGTGTGGTTTGAGGCAAGGGCCAAGAGTCTTCCTCTTTTTATTTATTTATTCTTTTCACATAGGCATGTCCAATTATTCCAGCACCAGTTGTGGAAAAGACTATTCTTTTCTCATTGGATCACCTGAGCATATCCGTCAAAAACCAACTATATATATATCTGTCAAAAACCAACTACATATATGTGTCAAAAACCAACTATATATCTGTATCTATATCTATTATCTATCTGTCTGTCTATCTGTCTGTCTGTCTGTCTGTCTGTCTGTCTATCTATCTACCTATCTATCTACCTATCTATATATCTGGACTCTACTGTGTTTCGATGACCTACATGTCTATCCTTACTTCGAGAGTGTACCGTCTGAATCATAGTAGCTTGATAGTAAGTGTTGAAATCAGGTCAGGTAACTCCTCCACACTGTTCTTTTGCAAAATTATTTTGGCTCTTCTAGGTCCTTTGCATTTTCTAAATTTTAGAATCAATTTGTCAATTTCTTTAAAAAAATGACCCTGCTGAGATTTTGATTGAGTTTACACTGACACTATAGATCAGCTAGGGGTAAATTTACATTTTCACGATCCCAAGTCTTCCAGTCCATGAACCCAGTGTAACTTCCCAATTAGCGAAGTCGTCTTTCTTTACTCTCAGCAATGCTTTGCAATTTTGACTGTATAGTTCTTGTATGTGTTTTGTTAAATTTATCCCTAAGTATTTCATGGTCTTAAGATTTATCCCTAAGTATTTTGTAAATGATGTTTTAAATCTCAGTTGCCAATTGTTTGTTGCTGGTATATAGAGATGCAATTGATTTCTGTATTTTGACCTTGTATGCTGTGATGTTGCTAAATTACCAGCATTTTTGCAGATTCCTTAGGATCATCTCCATTTCTTTGTCTATAACACGGGGAGAATGTGAGTGTATGTACATCAGAGGGCTGAGTGAAAACTAACTAAGATAATAGATCTGCAGGCCTTATCCAGTTCCTGGCACACGCTGGCTAACAGTAACAAAACCAATAGTGCCATGTTTAACACAGGCAAAACCAATTCCCGCCGTTAGAAGCAGGGTTAGGGGTTATTCTCGGGGGGCAATAGTGACCAGAAAGGTGTGGGGTGGGGTGAGGGTGAGGGCTTCTGGGATGCGGAGCATGTTCTAGTTCTTGATTTGGGTACTAGTTCCACAGAGGTGTTCAGTTTGTGAAAATCAGTGAACGACGCACTGTGATATATGTGTTTTTCTATATGTTTATCACACTTCAATATAAAGTGAAAGCAGTTGAATAACTATGGTCTTCTGAGCTCTCCTCCTGTACCTGGCCCTGGGACCCTCTCTTTACATGGCTTGTCTCATTAACCCTGTGACACCTCATTAACACCATCCCATTTTACAGAAGACAACACGGAGGCTCAGAGAGACAGGGGCGCTTGTGCAAGCTCACAGAGTGAGTGTGCAGTGAAGATCGGTGTCACCCCAGTTCCTAGGATCTTAACCACTCAGCGGTACGGACTTGTGTTAGCGTTTGGTTGGGAAGCGTGTTAAATCCTTAATTCCACGCCTGAGGGATGTGCTCATGGGTTTACCTTACCCGGGCAGCACAGGGACGTTCTGAGAAAGGCAGCAGGTCTGGGAGTGGAAAGGGCAGTGGGAGAGGGGCCAGCGGGGGCCTGGGAAGACCCGGCAGGACCAGCTGGGTTTCCTCACTGTCATCATTGCTCACGGTCCACCCGGTGTCTCCGAACCAACCCCCTCACACAAACATTGAATAATTGCCTGATCTGGCCTGCCGAATAGGGCGGAGGTAGGGGACGTTTATTTTTCATTAAAAGGTCAGGAGGAGATTATGGGAGATGGTGCTCATTGGGAGGAGTGGCCTCCGAAAATGTGCTGACCGGTCATATTTATTAGGCCCAAACACATGTTTCCGGTACCTGCTGCCACGTAGCTAAGCCTTCCTTGCTTCAATCGAAACTTTTAATTTTGCCAACCTTCCCCGGGCTCTAAGGATGGTTACATGAGCTGATGCCAGGATGGGAGAGAGCGGAGGCAGGAGGCAAGCGTTCAAATTTCCTTTCTGTCACTTAGGAAATGGATTTTGAGTAAGCTTCTTACTGCTGGGCCTCAGTTTCCTCATCTGAAAAATGGGGATATACGGCCTCTGCTGTAAGGTTGTTGTGATGAGTCAACTTTATGATGGCTATAAAAGTGCCTGGTGGAAATCTGCAGCACAGAAAGTGCTTGGTGAACATCAAAATGTTTGTAAACTATAAAATATTGTTAAAGCAGCCTTACCTTCTACTCAGTTCTGCATCCCCATGTTGCACATCCCTGAGGAGATGACTCTTGGCTGTTGAGAGGAGTCATTTCTTCCAGAAGGCTCTGGGCATATGCCCAGACCAATACCACTCTACATGTCGCACAATGTGACTGAAATGCAGCCAGTTGTCTTCTTCTTTGAGCCACGTGGTGACAAATAGCTTCCCGGACTGAACTGAGCAGGTGTGTGGGTCTCCCTTCCCAACTCTCACCTCACCCCAGAATTCAGCCCTGTCCAAGATGGCAGCCTTCTTGCCAGCTGCCCTGTATCAGACGTAGGGTAGGAAGGGTCTCTACTCAGGGCTGGGACTTTCACCTCACTCTTCCTTGTGTGATGAAGGCAGGGAAGGCTCTGAGGTGCTGGGCTTGGGGCTTCAATGGCCACCTCGTCTCTGCAGCTTTGGTGAAGCTGAATCTCTAAGCCTATTCTCATGAAAGTCAGAATAGAGCATCAGGTGAAGGCCAGCCCTAGGCTCTGCCCCCAACTTATGCTCTTTTCCTTGGGAACGTGTGTAAACAGGCCGAAGCACGCTGGATCCACACTTGGACTTGTCCTGCTCCTCTCGTGTTCCCCTCATAAGCGATGCTCTCTCTTACCTCTGGGTCTTGCACATGCATTTCCCTAGCTCACTCGGCCCGAGACACACTTCCATTTTCCATTTCCTTCCCTTATTGTCTAATGAGATGTCTCAAGATGGACAGTTTTCCCTGACCCCATGAGTCAAATCACATGTCTCTTCTCTGTCTCTATGATCCCCTGTGCTTCTCCATCATAGTACTGAGTGCACTGTATTGTAAGTCCTGGCTGCTTGTCAGTAACCCCTCTCCCATAAGACTTCCAACTCCAATAACCTAGGATCTCTTATTTATCATTATATCCTCAATATCTGGCACAAGTCATAGGTGATCAACAAGTATTAATACTTGTCAACTGAGTGACTGTCCCATGTTCGCATCCAAATCATGTCAGGTAGAAGTTGCCCAACTCAGGTGTCCTTAAGTAGTAACTGGAGAGACTCTGCATTATTCACAGACACTCTTAGCCTTCCTCTTCCTCCTGACTGTGTGGCCAGTGGTCTGATTGGCTCATAGACATTCATTCCACCATGTTGACAAATCCTGAACTATGTGCTGGAGAGAGCAAGTTTTGAGGAATTAAAGTCTAGATGCAAAATATTCAAAGTAATAAGAATAAATAGGAGTTGTTTTCATGGATGACAAGGAAAATGGAATTCCAGGAAGTGTGAGCAAAGGCACTGGGGCATAAAAATATCGCCTGTGTTTAGGAAACTGGTAAACACCCAGAGTGGCAGAACTCTGGGGAAACTGGGAGATGTGATGGCTGGAAAAGCCGAAGGTCAGATTGAGGCCAGGTGGGAGAGAGCCCTGGGAGTTCCCGAGCAGAGTGACATTGGCAAAAGGGTTTTTCAGAAAGATTCCTCTGGCAGCTGTGTGTGGGAAGGTCTGAAGAGGGGTCAGACCAGAGGCAGGGATGGCAACAAAGGAGCTGTGAGAATGCCCACCCAGGACCGGCATTTCCGTAAGGAGCATCTACATAAGCTAGTTTCAAGGAAGGTCACCTTTGCAAAACGGGTTTGGATTCCCTCCTTTAGTCCCCTTCTCATGATCATTAAATGACCCCAAAGCCCCTGCCCAGGAAAAATGCAGAACCTGGTGGCCTTAGGGAGGGAGGGATAGATAAATAGCAGCTCCAGTCTAGGGAGCCCCACGGAGGGTGATAACTTTCACCTTTTCTCTTCCCGCCCATGTCTTCCCAGGATTGTGTCTCATCCCAGGAGCTTCTGAATGAGCTGGAGGAACTGCAAACTCATTTGTTTCCTAACTAGGCCAGTGGCACCCAGTGGCACTGGCAGAGAACCTTTGGAAATGTTTTTACGATTAAGACATTTAATCAACTTCAGCAAATTTAGTCACACTGATGTGGTCAACTGGTTTTGCTACTGACCTGGAGTCAATGTTTCCAATTTGTTGGCCTCAGTTTCTCCCACTGAAAATGGGAAAGACCAAAGGAAATCCAAGGGCCTTTCGCCCTTATTTATCTGGGGTGTGTGTGGGGGGGCGGGTGTCTAAGCTCAAGCTCCTGGACTTACCCCCTGCAGGGCTAATAATTGTGACTGGATGCACCCTCGTGACCAGTCCATCCTCTTGTTTTACATGTTCTCAAAGTTAACCTTTGGCAAACCCACTGGCTGTGTTTGTGTTTGATGGTCCAAGACAGCACAGATATTAGGTTCTAGAGAAATTGTGTACTGGAATTTTATAAATGTGGTGGGGATGCGGGCTGGGCTTTTACTCATCACTAGAAAAGGAAAAAGGGATACGTGGATAGTTGATTATGAAAACTCAGCCATAGAACTGGGTATGGCTTCCAATACTTGGAAGATGGACTTTTTATTCCTGGGTGTCCTACATGGTAACTCTTGATTTTCACTCTGTAGTAATGACTTACATTTCCGTGTTTCCTAGATTCTCTTCTGAATTCCCATCTCTTTATGGGAGTACTCTTTATGGGATCCAACTCAACTAGGACCCTCTCCAGGCCAGACTTTACTTCTGACTTTTGAGGATGTGGTCCCTGTCTGCTGGGAACCTCCTCTTCTGTATCCTGAAGCTCCTTCAACTCCGCAAGTCCCAGCCTGAATTAACCCTCCTTCCTGCCCAACTTGCTCTGTCTCCTCTATTCCCTGTTTCAGGAATGACAGCGTCCTCCACCCAGTCACCAAGGCTGCAACCTGGGAGTCATCCTGGGCTCCTCCCTGGCCCTCATTGCCACTTCCATCTATCATCACATCCTGCCTGTTTGGCTCCTGAAATATGTCTACAGTCTCTCCTATCCTCTCCTACCCAGTGGATTCTTACCCAAGTTCAGTTCTGACTCTCCTGATCAACTAGATAATTAAAATAACCTCCTCCTATTTGGTTTCTCACTCTCCAGTCTCCTCTTCCTTCAGGATGATTTTTCTTCTGCTACTATAGCGATTTTCCGAAAACCCCAATCTGGCCATGTGTCTCTCTTGCTTGAGATATGACATGAAGTCTTCATGGCTTGCAAAGTAAAGCTCAAATGTCCTAGCCTGTATATGAAGTCAGTCACAGGAGACCATCTGATGTTTCCTGGATGTAACTTCTTACAAAGCTCTGTGCCTTTCTACGTCTTGATCCTACTGATTGGTTTGTCCATCCTCCCTGTGCTTTCCTCCTTGGCTCTGCGGACCTCTGATCTCTGTTGACCTCTCAAGCCTCACATCTTATCACTCTCCCCCTACCTGTGTGCAACCCTCACTGCTAGCACCCAGGGTGCTTACCTCATCGCCTGAACAGCCTCCAGAGGTGGTCATGCCTCTCTACTCTGAGGACCTTGAGATGGCCAATGACCCCTTCTCACTGATGCTCTCTCTTGCATCTGATAGCTGTGTGATGTGCTCCCCTGGGTTGGTCTTAAGCCATGTGCACAGGGGACGGGCATTCCTTATGTGAATGGGCCCCGTCTTCTTCCTTTTTCCATGGCTATTCATCTGTGCTCCCTGCTGGTACCAGTGAGTGGAAGGCCACTATCTGGTCAACACGGAAAGAGGTCACATTCCAGGAATGCAGATATGACTGTACGATGTCTTGTTCCATGTGTAGGTTATACAATTTCAAGTGGGAACTGACATAGTTGGAAAATGAATCATCACTCACTTTTTCCTACACATTCTAGGTAAGACGTGCATTTTTGGTCTCCCTCCGTGAAGCTTAGTGACAACCTTTGAGTCACTGGAAGCCGGTGTTCACAGGTGGCACGATGGATGAGGCAGCATGGTGAGTAATGAATGTAACTGGCATTAAAAATGCTATTAAGAAACTGCATCGGCACAGAGATCTGTACTGTTTCCAAACAAGTATGTTCTGAAACGCCATGGCAGTGGGAGTAAATACAGCAATCCTGCTTCTTTCCCTCATGGTGGGAGATATAAAAATTAGGCAGAAATGGTGCATTTGACAATAAAAAACACAAAGAGCTGTTTCCTGGACGTGAACAGGAAGAGATGGTGCCCACACCCTAAGAAAAATCATCATGTGCATTTTGGGGCAATAAACAAAGATATAATTACCTTTTCTTTGCCCATTATTCTAAGTCTTCATTGATAAATTACTATGCCTCACATGAGCCCATGAATTTTATAATATGCATTGAATATGAATTTTTAAATTAAATTGATTATTTGTCAGGACCCCACAGAAACAATTTGCTTAGAGCCCCACACATCCTAGATAGCTCTGTTCAGGAGGATGATTTTTATATATATATTTTGAAATGCCCAGGGATCCCCAAAGGGGACGTGATGCATGCCACCTAGCCTATATTTTATGTTGGACTATCTCAAAGAACTCTCCAAATTTGATGGGTGTCTATCTGTTTTTAAGCAATGCGATAGCAGGAGTCAGTCAGAAAAAAACTCTGTGTTTAGCAAAGGGAAAACGCCCAAGAGAAATTCAGTAAAATCATGTCCATGAGGGGCTGCCACAGAGATGCCCCGTTATTCAGCTCTATGAGAGCGAATCGGTATTATTTCCCTAATTTTAGAGATGAAGCTCACACTTCTAGTGAGAGATGTAGGTGGAGTTCAAGTCCCCATGACTATGACATGAACCCAGCATCCATGTTCCTTCCATTGTATAATCCCGATATGGGCGAAGTAGAAAGCAATGTGACTGCACAGGGTCATCTCTGATGAGTTTGGGTCTTAAAAACACAAAGACTAAGGAAAGGGCACACAGCCAGACACCTGGGGAAATGACCCATGTTTGCAAGAACTGTGTCTGAAAGGCTAAACCCGAGAAGAGCTAAGGCTTTGAAACACCCCTGAAAATAAAAATGAGGGTTTTTCTTGTGCTGTTTGGAGACAGATGGTGGGGAAGGAAAGGGAGTCCACAACATGGCGATGATGGTACAATGTTGACAGTTATCAGAGAGAATTGTGAGAGCTGCTCAATTCACCAAGGCGTAAGCCTTTAATCTGGAAAGATTGAAACTCGAGATAGGAGAAAGGCAAAAGGCACACCTCACTGCCCTTAATTAACTCACGTCTCCAATACCACATGAAGTGTAGCCCAGGGTCCTGATAGGACTTGCAGAAGTCTGTGCAATCCCTGTCCATTGTATTTGAAGAACTGTGGAGAGAGAGAGAGATGCCAGAAGTCTAGGGATGGCTATGTCTTGTCTTGATTTTCCAAACCTGGGATCTAGAAATTATGGGCTTAAATCCAGTCTTTTGCAATGAACTATAAATGATTATTTAAATGGTGTAGAGGTATGTGCACTTAGTAAAGGAAGTAGAAATCAGTTTGGCACCATTGTAGGCTCACTAACAATTAGTAATTCCAAAACATCATTATTTCTCTTTTGAAAAATAAGCTTCCTAGATCGATGCTGTCGATATTTGTTATTTTTTATATCCCTACCTTTTGAACGAATTTGGAGGAATTCTCTCCTGTATGGATCTTGATGAGAGGTGAAACCTGTCTTTCACCATCACACTGAAGATGCCACATGCTCAATTTACCAGCTTCCCTTGCAGCAAAGGCATTGGCCGATGCTCTAAGTTTGGCTAAGCAGAAGTGGCCACCCATGACTTGAAGTTGGGTTTAAGCAAGGTCAAGGAGCAAGGATGGCAGGCGGAGAATCAATGTTGTTGATTGAGTTTCCAGGTGCAGTGATGGTAATACTCATGGGACAGCCTGTGCCAGTGGTAGTGGAGGGCCAGTAGCAATAATTTCTGCCCAGATCACTTCTTCCAAATGACATGGTGAGCTATTCTTGGCTGCTTGATATATGACCAGTTCTCCATTCTCTCAGAGGCTCTGTGAACATCATAATAACCTTTTAATAAATGCCTTCTACGCCTAAATCAGCCCAGAGATGGTTTCTTTTGCTTGCAACTAATAACCCTGAAAGGACAGCTATATCTGGTACATCTGGGTCGTGCCACAGATGTTGTATCTTGATTGCAGCAGACATTTGTTAAAGATTTGCGAGTTAAAATTAAGAACAAGATGGAATATTGTGGGTTGCAAGACATTGTACTCAGGTGGATAGGATGTGTATGTCCCCAAATGTTGAGTAATGTATCCAGGCTGGTCTCCAAGGAGGTCTCCAGTGACAAGCTGTGGCAGGCAGGATAATGGTACTCCAAAGATAACCACATCCTAATTCCTGGAGACTGTAAATATGTTAAGTTACATGGCAAAGGGGAATTAAGGTTGAAGGTGGAATTAAGGCTTCTAATCAACTGTCCTTAAATTAGGGAGCATATTCTGGATTATCTGGGTAGGACCAATGTAATCACAAGGGTCCTTAATATTGCTGGTTTTGAAGATGGAGGAAGGAGCCCATGAGCGAAAGAATGTGGGTGGCCTCTAGAAACTGGATAAAGCAAGGAAACAGATTATCCTTTAGAGTCTCCGGAAAAAAAGTAGCCCTGTCAACACCTTGATTTTAGCCTGGTGAAATCCCTTTTGAAGGTTTTTACCTAAAAACTGTTAAAGCACTAAGTTTGTTACAGCAGCAATACAAACTAATACACATTCCATGTGTCTCTACAAGTGGCCTTTTCTAATGGAGACTTTATTAATGATATGATTAATAGTCTTCCAAGTAGACTGGACAGAGTCTTAAGGCACCAATGGGGGCACTCAGGGGCTACCAGGAAGGGGTGTAGGAATGGGGCAGGCAGAGGCACTGGGACCCTGGGATACCCACCCATGCTGCCCCTGGAGCAACACTGCTTTCATCTGTTTTAAATATTGGCATTCTAGGAAATATGTTTGAATGCCATCTCTGATGTCATAAATAAAGGTATTCATGATAACAATAAGAAATAACATTTCTTGAGCATTTATATAGACCAAACACCATGCTTAGCTATATATAGCTCTTCTTTAATTCTCACAATAAATAGTTCCTCAGAAGGTAGGTATCATCTTTGCAGATGAGAAAACTGAGGATCAGAGAAACTAACAGCTTGTAAGTGGTGGAGATGGTATTTTCACTTGGGCGATCTGACTCTAGAATCTGCACTCTTAGGTGAGTGGATCAAACATGTGATTGGACAAAGGCAGTTGGAACAATTCAGAATCCAAATGTCTTTTGTATAGTGACAGGCATACATTTGGGAGAGAGGTGAAATCCTGTGTTTGGGTTTAAAGACACAATTGCATCAAAGCACAGGTTATTTTAAGTTAATTAATCACGTTATTTGTTGGTGTTTGCAATGGGTGGAAAGCCACTGCCTTCTGGGTGTATGACAAGTGTAAGATTCTAGTCCCCTGTGAGAGGAGAGTCCTTTACACAACAGAATGGGCAGCCTCCTGATGTGAGCTCCCTGTCCTCGGTAACAGTCAACAAAAGATTGAGTTCGTGATAGTGGGGAGTTGATTTAATGTCTCTTTAAATTGGAAGATTCTAAGACTCAAGGGTTACTGTGCATAGGGCCAAATGTTTGGAACTCTTAGTGCTGAGCTTAAGCAACCCCATTCTCCCGGGACTCACCAGGCAGAGGAAAACCTAGACGGATAGAGTTCTCCTCAGGATGGGACACCCAACCTACGGGGCTTGGGTTTTATCCTAGAGAAAAAGGGAATCCATGGCAGGTGTTTAGGCAGCAACCTGATATGAACAGATTTGCATTTTGGAGGGGTGAGTATATCCGAGGGGGAGAAATTGGATCAGCGACAGCAGCTGTTAAAAAGGCCTAAGCAAGGGAGGCACATTTCTGGATCAGAGCAGCCAGAGCCAGAAGACTTGGGCTGAGGGGGAAGGAGAGGGCGGAGACCAGGGCAACACCCAGGTGAGGGCTGGGCTGGGTGGAGCTGTCCAGGACAGGCGGTGCTGGTGCCTCCAGGCTGTAGGAACTCCAGGGCACAATGCAGGTCCACAGGGAAGCTTGTCTGGGGAGGAGTCCTGTGGGAAGTGGGTCATACTTTTGGAGGGCTCCACAGATGGGTTAGTCAGAAGTGGGTCAGGAGCTGGAGGTCCAGCGTCAGGACAGGTGGAGCCCTGTAATCTCCACCCCGCCTATGATTTGGGGACCTGGTGAGGACAAATGAGTGCCTCATCATGGCATGGGTCTGGCTTCTGAGTAGGATGTGGGCTTCTAGGTGGGCTGGAGGCAGCAGAGAGATGCTACCTGGGTGTGAATCCCACCACCCAGGAATCCCACCTCCAATACCTCGCCACTCCCCAATGAATCTATTTATCAGACATGAATGAATCAGCACGATTCTGAGAAATAATCTCTCTTCCCAGAAAGCATTCACCAGCCACCGCCTCCCTCTGGCTTTCATAATAAACTAGTTCACTCTCTCCAAGAATTCAACTACCTCCACCTATTACTCTAGGATATCATGTTCCCCACAACTAGTGCTTTAGTCTGTTAGTCTTTTAATTGTATCTCATTAACACCCTAGCTATCCTTTCCCACATATGAAACTGTCTAAGCATCAGTTTTATAATCTGTAAAATGGAAACAATAATATTGACCCTTATTGCACAGACAGGTATTGCATATAAAATTCTTAGCACATAATGAACACTCAATAGGAGCTAGTTGTTTTCAGGGAGGAGACACTAAGCCAAACAATGAAGAGTTAGGTTACACTCATCGGATCAGATGGTACGGATAAGGCTTGACCAGGCTGTGTGGGGAGGAGGGTTGGGAGAAGAGAGAGGCATGAAAATGGAAATGAGACCAGGAGCACAGGAGCACAGGGGAACAGAGTCAAGAGGAGTCAGGATGATAGCCCGGGGCATGCCAAGGCCAAGGGCAGGGAGTGGCCTAAGGCCACGTATCCAAATGCACCTGCTCACGTCTCTTCCAGCCGCTGAGTTTGATTCTCAGGTAACCTTAGTGCTAGGCTCAGCATGAGTCAGCATACGTGCATATGAGCATTGCAGTCACTTACAGGATCTGGGACATCTAGTTCCATTTCTAGTTTTTTTTTTTTTTCCATTTACACACCACATCACACTCTGCACAATCCAGTTCTTCTCTCGCCATGGAAATATCTTTAGCTGTGATCCCTCTTCACTCTGACATTCTAGGATACTGAGCCAAATGTCTGATGGAACCTTTCCCCTGACAAAATAAGTCAAACTGCATGGCAATTTTAGATGACCTTTTACTGAGGGCCTACAATGGGCCAGGTGATGGGCTAGGCATTTTTACATCCATAGATGCATTTTATTTCAGAACAGGTCCACAGTCAAGGGGTTCTGAGCCTCACATTGATAGTACTGACAGTATCTCATAATCTCTATTTCTTTTCATGTCTTATTGCATTGGTGGAATGGTATCCTCTTAATGCTCTTAGGCCCTCTCAGAATTGATCCCCACTTTCTTTCTAGCTTCAGATTGCCTCAGGAAATTCCCCTATTGATTCTACCCTCCCCCAATTCTCTTTGTTTGTGATATTCCCCTGGGCACAGGTCTTAGCTGTTCAGTATGTCATAGCAGACACATAGGTATTATCAGGCTGTTGACAGTGCCGTAATTCTGGATATCTTAAATCAGGGTCCTGCTAATACACAGAAAACTGGGGTCAGGAATAACTCTCAGGGGGTGGCATTGGCAACATCTGGACAAGGGCCAAAGACCATCCAGCAGGCTGGGATCCAGCAGCCAGTAATAATAATGGTTAACAATAATTGAATATATTTTCAGGCACTGGGTTAATCCATTGGTTCTCAATAAGGAAATGTGTCTGGGGACTTCTGCAATGTCTAGAGATACTTTTAGTTGTCACAACTGAGGGGGAAGTGTGCTACTGGCATCTAGTGTGTGGAATCTAGGAATGCCCTAGAATGCACAGGGTACCCAACACAACACATAGTTTTCTAGCCTGAAATGTCACTGGTGCTGAGGTTGAGAAACTTTGGGTTAAATCCTCTGCCGGCGTTATCTCATTTAGTCATCAAACCAACCCTATGGAGCTGGTGCCACTATTATTATTATCACCTCCCTTTTTGTAGATGGGGAAACTGCACACTAGGTACATGAAGCAATTTTTGCCTAAGTTCACTGAGCTAGAAAGTGCCAGAGCCAGGCTGTGATGCTAAGTTCGGCTGACACTGAAGTCTGTGCACTTGATTACTTTGTTGGGCCAACTGAGTATGCAGGTCAGGACAAGAAGTATGTCTTGGGGACTGTTCTCAGAGGTATCTGAGGAGCCCAGAGTGCCCTCCCCGCCAGGCCAAATGTTGCTGCCATTGCAAGAGAAATAGCAAGTTCAACCACTGCCTGCTGGGGGCAGGGTCTCCCAGGGTTCCTTGGATTGACCTGAGGGGCTGAGCTTGGTTGTTCTCGACTGAGCTGAGCTATGGAAGGCAGGGACACCATCCCAGCAACTTCAGAATCACACTCCCACTGTTTTGACCTCTGCAGCTTTGGAATCAAGTGCAGGGAGGAGGCTGGCTGACAGCTGGCTGCATATGCTCACAGCCAAGTGAGAGATGCGGCAACTGGCCAGGAGTCAGGTCAACTCCTCCGAGTTATCTGCAAACATACTCAGCATATCAGTATAATGGGGAGTGGATAAATGCATAGGCACAGGCCTGGCACATTGTAGACCCCTTCTAATAAGGGAATGAATAAATCAAATGGTGAATTAATACATCTTCTACGAGGCCAAACCTTGGAATACAGTGAAAGGGCTGGACATAGGTCAAGAGGATAAGGCAGGGCCAGGCCAGCGGGGTGATGCATTGGTGGATGGGATAGCACCAAGTCCTCCAGAGGGGTCAGCAGAGCAGCAGCTGCAGCTACACCTTCTAGAACACAAGCCACAGGAGACTGTGAGGAAGTCTGACTCCAGGCACCCTAGAAGCTTGACTAATTTTTGGACTGTCACATTGGAATGCTCTGGCAACCAGACCTGAAACTCTGTGACCTCCAGACCCAGGGGCTGTGGAGCCAGGAGCCTTCCTCCCCAGGACCTCCCAAGGGTGAGGGCTGAGGCCACGAATGGACTTGGGGAATTTAGTTTATTGTTCTTAAGGTGGGAATAATTCTCAATATGCTGGTTTCCTCTTTCTATGCCCTTTCAAAGACTGTGTTTATATAGATAAACGGGCTTCGTGCAATCTGGAGAAACCAGCAAATAACTCTGGGATCTTTTCTTCCCCTCTCTATGGATACAGCAGAGGAGGGGACAAGGGAAGAAAGGGAACTGAAATTCAGTGATGGTTTACTTTGGGTTGAGTGCTTTTCATTGTTGCATTAAGGAGGTGGCAGAGTGCCCTCCTTCCAAAGCATGGTGCCAAGCAGACCTGGGTTACCAGAGACTTCCCTAAACCTCAGTTTATACATTGGTAAAATGGGCGTAATACTTTTCCATGCTTTCTAGAGTTGGGATGAAGATTTAATGAGCTGGTGCACAAGACATGCTTAGCCCAGCAGCTGGTCCAGAACAAGTGCTTAGGAAAAGTGAGCCCGCATTATTGTTATTTTAAATTAATCACCCTCAACCCACTCTGGGAGCTGGGGCTTATTATCTCCATTTTGTATGTGAGCAAGCCAAGTCTTGGAGGGGTTACCTTGGTACAGTTTTGCTCTCAGTTCCTCTGGCAAGTCTCTGCCGACCTCTAAGTCTGGGTCAGTGTCCCTTCTCTGAGCAGCCCAAGCTCCTGCACTTCCCTCTCGGCTTCCATTGCCCCCACCTCACTGTAGGTCCACGAGGACAGGCTCTGCACCCAGAGGATTGTTCTCTGCTGTGATACCGGCACCTAGATGAGTGCCTGGTGCTTGGTGAAAGCTCAGTGTACAGCAGCTGACTGGCAGGTCCTTCAGGGCCATTTGACTCAGTGGTCTGAAGTTGGCTTAGTTTCTTTCTCATAGGGAGTATGTGTGTGTGTGTGTGTGTGTGTGTGTGTGTGTGTTCTTTCTTAGGAATGCTGAGTAAAGTGGGTGACTGGGGACATCTTTAGATGTTAGCCGGTCTCTTCTCTTTGGCATTGTGACAATGGCGAATACAGCCCACCTTCCCTCTCTTTGCTGCCCACCTCCACTGATTTCTACACAACTTAAGATTCCCAAAGAGAGAAAGTAAATGTGCCATCCATCTAGAAGGCGTTGGGAGCCAGTCATTCACTTCTTTGGTGCAGAAATAGGTACATTACAATGGATGCTTGCACATTGCAGGGAAGCAATGGCTGATTTCAGGACAGGGTTCTGAATCTTGCAGCGACTCTCAGTTCTCTACCTCCACTTTTCATTCCTAGCTCATCCAGCTCTCCCTTCTCCCCTGAAGACTGCAAAGCACAGGACCTTGCGCAGCCAATGGAGGGTGAAGCCAACTCCATAGAATAGCTACTCCTCATTAACTAATTAGTTCCTCCAATGGTTTGACTTGTTCCTCTGTGCCAGGGACCAAACGAAGTGCTAGAGGTACAATGCAGGACAACAACGGACAAGTTCCTGTGCTCCAGAGTTTACAGTTTGGTGAGAGAGAGAAAGATGAGAGCTATATAATCACACCAAATGCATCCATAATGATACAGAGACCTAAGTGCGAGGAGGGAAAATAATAGTTCTACTGAGGACTTGACCTAGACTGGATGGTCAAGGAAGATTTCCCTGAAGACGTAAAAGTGAGCAGAGATCTGAAGCATGGATAGGAGGTGGGTGGTAGTAGGAGAATGTTCCAGAGAAAGGGAATGGAATATGCAAAGTCTTCGAGGGAAGTGGGAACTAAAGAAGGCCATAGGGTGAGATCATGGAAGTTGAAGGACCGCAGGGTTTGAGGCCGACTGGAGAGGCAGGTGCTGGCCAACTGGGTGGGGCCTTGCTGGTTAAGATAAAGATTTGGTTTCTTTTCTAAGAAAAGTGGGAAGCCGTCAGAGGGGATTTAGAAGGTGTGGGATCCAATTTGGTTTGTTTTTTGACAAGATTGTTCTGGCTGCTGTGAGGGGATTGACAGATGCCTGAGTGGATGTGGACAGACCGGTGAGGAGGCAAATGTGGTTGTCCAGGGAGAGGTAATGCTTGTGTGAACTCAATGGAGTAGTGGAGACGGGAGCAGAACATGGGCTTGGGAGTAACCTCAGCAGGTGAATTACAAATGTCCCATGCCCAGAGGGACTTGATCATTAATTTTGTCACCTTCTGCTCACCATAGCTACCACTATGGGTATTTTCCAAAACTAAGAAGGGTGAGTGGAATATTCCTTTCCATTAGGCAATCTGTAAGTCTTATTTCTCTTGCCTTTTAGCATCATTGTTTTTGTGTTGTTTTTCACCAACAAAATCACTGACCACTGTAAGGGTTAGTGTCATGTGTGAACTTGACTGGGCCATGCATGGAGTGCCCAGATAGTTGGTCAAACATTCTTTGGGGATGTGCCTCTGAGGGTGTTTTAGGATGAGATGAACATTTAAATTGGTAGACTGATTAGAGCAGATTGCCCTCCCTAATGAGGGTGGGCCTCATTCAATCAGTGAAAGGCCTGATGAGAACAAAAAGTTCATCATCCCTCTAGTAGAAGAGAATTCTTTGCTGCTTGACTATCTTTGAACTGGGACATTGACTTTTTTTTCTGCCTTTGGACTCAAACGGAAGCATTGGTTTTTCCTGGGCCTTGAGCCTGCTGGCTTTCAGATGGAAACTACACCATCCGCTCTCCTGGATCTCAGGCCTTCGGACTTGACCTGGAACTAAAAACCATTGGCTCTTCTGGGTCTCCAGATTGTTGACTGATCCTGCAGCTCTTGGAACATGCCAGCCTCCATGATCATATGTGTTAATTTTCTCTGAAGAACCCTGACTCATACACCCA
Source organism: Rhinolophus sinicus (assembly GCF_057876585.1). NCBI lineage: Eukaryota > Metazoa > Chordata > Mammalia > Chiroptera > Rhinolophidae > Rhinolophus > Rhinolophus sinicus. The sequence goes on from NC_142513.1 coordinate 15,941,443, forward strand.
ATCCATGATTTGTGTTAGCATTGGGAAGACCCAATAACAGAGACAGAAACATGTATAAATGGCCACTCCTTGGGGCATGCAGGTGGGTTTGTAGTCTAGGTCTAACTGGTAAGAAACATCTAGGCTGTAGGAAACATTCTTGGAAGACTGACATACATTTTAACAAGCATGCAAAGGCATGATTTGTTTAAGGAAAGCCCAGTCGCTCACCGTGCCCAGAACCTTAGCCTTGGTGATGGCGCAGTGACTTGGCAGGGAGGGGTTGTTGCGAGATGAGAGTAGAAAGGCTTTGATAGATGGGATTTGGCAGCAGTAAGAAACGAAAAGAGGCTTTAGAGCAGAGGAGTGACATGCACTTTAGAAAGATCACTCTGGCTGCAATGAGAACGGACTAGCAAGGGTGAGGCTGAAAGCAGAGACAGGATTAGAAGCATGCCACCATAATCCCAGGGAGTGATGGCCTGCTTCTGGACTCAGGCCTGGGCATGGGGATGGAGAGGAGGGGCGGTGTGGGGAACACTTACGAGGTTGACGTGGCAGGGCATGGTGGCTGGTTGGATGTAGAGGGAGCTAGAGAAACAGGCTGGGAGAATCCCAAGGTTTCTGGCTTGAATGACGGCGAGGATGGTAATAATATGACAGTAGATTGTTATAATTAGTAAAGTCCCTGGTTTCTATGTTTTATAAAAGAAATCAGAAGGATGTTGTTGTCAATCATTTCCTACCCTCCCTCATTCTCTGTCCCTGGGAATTGTGTGTCTTTGCAGCTCCTGCCATCAAAAGATGGAGACTGTCTCCACATCCCTTGAATCTGGGCTGGCCTGTGACTGGCTGTGGCCAAGAGAAAGTGGTGGACGTGATAGTGTGCCAGGTCTGAGTCTAAGCTGTGGGCTGTGATGCTTTTCCAGATCCCTGCCCAGCCATCATGTGAACAAGGCTAGCCTGTTGGACGATGAGCTGAAACGAGCCATCCCAGCTGAGGCCATCTTAGACCAGCCAGTCTCCAGTGGACAAGCCGCTGACTGAAAATCCCTGTGTAAGCCCAGGCAAGAAAAGCTGCCCCGCTGAGGCCAGCCCACACTGCTATCCACAGAATCATGAGGTAAGTACATAACTGTTTTTTTGTTGTTTGTTGTTTGTTTGTTTTAAGATTTTTATCGGGGAAGGGAAACAGGACTTTATTGGGGAACAGTGTGTACTTCCAGGACTTTTTTTTTTTTCCCAAGTCAAGTTGTTGTCCTTTCAATCTTAGTCGTGGAGGGCGCAGCTCAGCTCCAGGTCCAGTTGCCGTTGCTAGCTGCAGGGGGCACAGCCCACCATCCCTTGCGGGAGTCCAACCGGCAACCTTGTGGTTGAGAGGATGCGCTCCAACCAACTGAGCCATCCGGGAGCTCAGTGGCAGCTCAGCTCAAGGTGCCGTGTTCAATCTTAGTTACAGGGGGCGGAGCCCACCATCCTTTGCGGGACTCGAGGAGTTGAACTGGCAACCTTGTGGTTGAGAGCCCACTGGCCCATGTGGGAATCGAACTGGCAGCCTTCAGAGTTAGGAGCACGGAGCTCCAACCACCTGATCCACTGGGCCGGCCCCATAACTGTTATTTTAAGCCACTAAGCTTTTGGGTGGCTTGTTAGACAGCAAAAGTAAAGTGGTATGGATATTTGTGAAACAGATGTAAAACTAAAATCAACCTGGGAGGTGTATGTTGTCATTATTGTGTGAGTGTAACTGAACTCTGTGGGGGCTGATGCAGGACTAAATTAGAATAAGAAAGTCTCTGGATTAGCCCCGTCATAAAGTTCTCGGAATATTTGCTTAATGAATCAGTCAGCGCACATTTTTCCAGAAAACTCGTTTTACGTTCTTGATGACCTTAGTTCTTATCCTTGTCACACTGTAGTTGTGCTATATTTGAAGACACATAGGGTGACCCACCATCCTGGTTTGTGAAGGACTCTCCTGGTTTTAGCACTGAAAGACCCACGACTTTGGAAACCTTTCTGTCCCAGATAAGCCAGGACGGTGGGTCGCCCTACATCTACATGTGGTTTTCCTGTTTGTAAGGCAGCTGTACACACTTTCACCCATTGTCTTCGGACAGTGAGTGGGCTTTACTGCCGCCCATTGTACAGTGACCCTGAGATCCAGCAAGTCTGAAGTGCCCGCTCAGGCTCACCCAGACAGAAGGCAGCAGCGAGAGGAGATGAATACCGGATACTCTCGCCGGAGCCTGTTTCTCCACTCCTGCTGCTTCGGGGACAGTTACACCAACACCCTATAATTGGGCCATGAAAGTGAGGGGCTGCATCTCAGACACACTCTGGCACTGCAAACATCTCTCCATTTCGATTATTTGCAAACACGTCCCAACACCAGGGGAGAGGAGCCTGTGGCTTAGTCTGTAGCTGACTCTATGTAGAGAGACCACTCAGGCCACTGCCAGCCCTCACCCAACCCTCCAAGACCAGCAGAGCTGCCACCTCAGCTGCCACCTCAGCTCTGGAAATGGCAATGCAGATGACACTTGGCTCCAGAGAAAGACCTCAGAAAAAGAATCCAGAAAAAGATGAGGCAAGGGAGGGGAAAAGAGACAGGAATAGAAAGCTGGCTTTCATCTCTTTCAGGAACCTTGTCGATTCTTTATCGTGAACTCTTTGTTTAAAAAAAAAAATCCATTTCTCAAACATTCAGATTTCCAAGCTGCCGGAAAATTTCCTCCTGTGATGAGATGCATTCAGAACAAAAACGTGCGGCCTGATTTGTCTTTCCCTGAAATCAAAGGCACTGTTCTAAAGAGGCTGCATTTGCCACACAAAGGTAGCAGATGTTTGCCAAGATTAGAGCTGCACGAGCATTCACACATTCAATCCTGGGAGCACTTTGGTTTTTGAAAAGAGAAACAGTTTTGCGTTCTTCTGTGATATGCGGAAGCTTCTGGAGTCACAGCTCAGGTGGGGTGTGGCTGAAAGCGAGTTTGCGAACTGGACCTGTCTGCAGGATGAGATTGGGTTGGAACACAGGGCAGGTAGGACAAGTCAAGTCAGCAAGGGCTCACTGAACAGCCAGTGTTTACCTAGAAGGATGATGTTAGGTCCCATAGGTGAGGATGCAGGGCTTTCGAGGAGCTGCAATCTTCATTCTTGCCCTCAAGGAGTTTCTAGTCGAATTTCTAGACTCACAGATTTACAAGTCTGATTCTAAAGCTGAACTCGATTGAACTTCCCAAACATATTTCCCTTCTCTCGTTCCCTCCAATCTCTTGTGCTGGAGATCCCACAGACTCCCAGATATCTTCCTTTCCCTCACCCCTGGAATATATCAGTCTCAGAATCCTGCATATTCTATCTCCAAAAATGGAGCTCAAAATCCATCCTCTTTTTCCATTTGCAACGTGCATTGGATCCCTTCTTCTCACCCCCGTCCATCAGAAACACCTCCCACACTGTTTGCCATGCTCTGCGCATGGGTCACACTGGAAGCTACAGGAGGTTAGATGAAGCTTTATTTTCCCCATAGTTAGCACAGGGCCTGACATGTATTTGGAGTTCATTAATTTTCTC